>NC_086450.1:401226308-401882558 GCF_028390025.1 Pseudophryne corroboree | reverse complement strand
TCACACTGGACAGGCAGCGGCAGCCAGGAGCCTCCCCTCCTTCCCCCCCTCCTCCCTGGACATTGTACAGTGCGCGATCGCGCGCGCGGCCGCGGTGAGCTGGGTTAAACAGGTGAGCGGGCTTTACAGTTTTTAAAGATGTTTATAGTTTTCTGTCGGGAGAGGGGAGGGGGGTGCGGGATAGTGTGAGTGTGTTAATTGTGTGTGTGTGTGTGTGTGTGTGTGTGGGACAGTGTGAGTGTGTGTTAATTGTGTGAGTGTGTTAATTGTGTTTGTGTGTGTGTGTGTGTGTGTGTGTGGGACAGTGTGAGTGTGTGTTAATTGTGTGTTTGTTAATTGTGTGTGTGTGTGGGACAGCATGTTTGTGTTAATTGTGTGTGTGTGGGACAGTGTGCGTGTGTGTTATTTGTGTGTGTGTGGCTGTGCGACAGTGTGCGTGTGTGTTAATTGTGTGTGTGTGTGTGTGTGTGGGACAGTGTGAGTGTGTGTTAATTGTCCCGGCGGTGATTGGCGTCTGCAGTGTGTGCCCCTCCGCCCCGTACTCCTCCGTCGCTGACAGGAGCGGTGTTGTGCGGCTCTCCCACTCCACCGCCGGCTCCGTCCTCCCGCTGACAGGAGCGGCGGTGTGTGGCCCTCCCCCTCCTCCCCCGGCTCCGTCCTCCCGGCGTGGCCCTGCAGTGTGTGCGGCTCTCCCCAGCAGCAGCAGGTTAGTCTCTCTCTTCCTCCCCCTCCCCCCCCCTCTCTCGTTCTACCTGTGGATTGAAGTTTGTAAGTATAATTTTCATTTTTGCAGGTGCCCCTATTGGATTCTACTGGACAAGTGGACGTGACCGGCGTGGGATGTAGGTAAGTGATCTGTCTCTCATTTTTACAGGTACCCCTATTGGATTCTACTGGACAAGTTGACGTGACCGGTGTGGGATGTAGGTAAGTATGTGTGAGTGTGTCAGTGTGTTTTAATAAATTTTTACTGTCACGGTGTGTGAGTTGTGTTTTTATTTGGGTATTTTTTCTGTTGTAGAACTACAGGTACCAGCGGGCCCGTTATTTCCCTGCATGCTGGTACTTGAGGTTCTCCAAGTACCAGCAAGCGGGGGAGGCTTGCTGGGCCTTGTAGTTCCACAACAAAAAAACAATATTCTTTTTTTTTATTACATGGCTATCAGCCTCCCATCCACCGCCCACGGATGGGGGGCGACAGCCTCGGGCTTCACCCCTGGCCCTTGGGTGCCCGGAGGGGGGGTGACCCCTTGATTTAAGGGGACCCCACTTCTCCAGGGAACCCCGGCCTGTGGTGCCTAGTTGGGGGGGGGGAGGTAATGCCACGGCCGCAGGGACCTACATAAATGTGTCCCCCGGCTGTGGCATTATGTCCCTGGCTAGTGGAGCCCGGTGCTGGTTTTAAAAATACGGGGGACCCCTACATCTTTTGTCCCCCGTATTTTTGGAACCAGGACCGGACTAAGAGCCCGGTGCTGGTTGTCTAAATACGAGGAAACCCCTGTCCAATTTTTCCCAGTGTTTAAACAACCAGGATCGGCTCAAAGAGCCCGAGGCTGGTTATACTTAGGAGGGGTGACCTCATGCATTTTATTTTTTATTTTTTAACCCATTCAGACCCTTCTCCATTAAGATAATGGAAGCCCTGGACAACAAAATTGCATCCATGTCCTCCTCCCACTCCCTTCCCAGTCCCAAATAGTAATTATTATTTTTTTCTATAAAAATGTACAATATATCACAAGTATAATGAGCAGACAGGCAGCGGGCATTGGCGGCATCGGACTGAGATGCAAATTAGTGGCGGAGGGCTGTGTCAGTGGATGGTGGGCGGGTTTGTAAGCCATTGGTGGTGGCAGCGGGCATCGGCTCAGAGGCAGTGGCGGGCATTGGCTCGGTGGCGGTAGGGGTCATCGGCAGGATTCAGCGGACATTATGGCTGTAGTGCCTCACCAGCCACTGACCTCACCGCATGCCACTGGTGTGTGGGACAGTGTGAGTGTGTGTTTATTGTGTGTGTGTGTGTGTGCGTGTGTGTGTGTGTGTGTGTGTGTGTGTGTAAATTTTTGCAGTCCAGTGTGTGTGGGGGAGGGGAAAGTATGAGAATGTGTGTGTAGTCTAAGTGGGTGTGTGCGGGGTTTGGGGGTGGCCAGTCTGTGTGTGTGTAATCTACAGCGTGTGTGTGTAAGAAAGGGGGTGGGGCAGTCTGTGTGTGTGGGCGGGATGTACTAATGGCCATTTACCGAAGAGGAATATGTATTAAACCACGGGCACTGAGATGCCCTTCTCACTCACCATCCAGCTGGGTGGGCGAGCCGGGCAGGTGGAAAGTTAGCAGCAGGGGCAGCATGCCGGATATCAGCAGCCGAGGGTGCGGACTGTAAGGCAAGTGCGGAGCCCAAAGCCGGAGATCAGCAGCATGTTGACCGGCAACAAGCGGCTTCTGCTTCCGCGTTCAACATGCTGCCGATCTCCGGCTTTGGGCTACGCAGGGTTCGGGGGATGGGTGTCCTCTGCCGGTGTACTGCAGCTCCGGGGGTGCGGGCTCCGGAGGCTTTCAGCACTGTTGAATATCCAGCTGCCTCAAGTATGTACAGCCCGCACCCTTGGCTGCTGATATCCGGCATGCTGCTGGCTGTCCCCCCGCCCGGCTCGGCCACACAGCTGTATGGTGAGAAGGGCATCTCAGTTCCCGAGGTTTATCACATATGCCTCAGTAAATGGCCTCTGCGGTAAACGATACTAATGCTTACCGTGGCAGTAACAGCGGGGAGGACGGCGCACATCGGGATCCTGCAGCAGGAGAGAAGAACCCCTTCGGAGTGCAGCAGACCACACTGAAAAGGGTGCATCCCCGGTGCGGTGCTCTGCATCCTGGGTGGCGCCGAAGATGTGGAGTGTCGGAGGTGGCAGAAGCGCCGCAGCTTGGGGTGAGAAACCGCTGCAGCCCTTCCGCTGCTAAACTCTGCAATTAGTCTATTAAGGGGGTAGGCTCCCCTCACCACATTCCCCCACAGGATTAGTTAATTAAGGGGTAGGATCCCCTCACTCTATAATGTGAATTTTGGCTCATACCATGTGCTGTAACGTGAATTTTGGCTCATACCGTATGCTATAATGTGAATTTCGGCTCATAACGTGAAGGGTAATGTGAATTTCGACTCATACCATGTGGGGTAATGTGAATTTCGGCTCATACCATGTGGGGTAATGTGAATTTCGGCTTATACAATGTGGGGTAATGTGAATTTCGGCTCATACCGTGTGGGGTAATGTGAATTTTGGCTCATACCGTGTGCTGTAATGTGAATTTCGGCTCATACCGTGTGCTGTAATGTGAATTTTGGCTCATACCGTGTGCTATAATGTGAATTTCGGCTCATGCCATGTGGGGTAATGTGAATTTCGGCTCATACTGTGTGCTATAATGTGAATTTCGGCTCATACCGTGTGGGGTAATGTGAATTTCGGCTCATACCGTGTTCTACAATGTGAAAGGGGCACCAGTATAAGGGGTAATACTACACTGAAGGACACGCCCCTTTTGAGTGACCACGCCTCTTTTCCTCATAATTGCTATCTACACTCTTTCATTCCACCTTCAAAAATTCAACCTCGACCATTGCACCTACATCTATACATACACACCCTGACATCTTTATATACAGTGACACCGGTGGCGTCTGCACATACTTTCCTTTTGTTTTTTTATTTGTATTTTGTTTTTTGGGGGGGGCGCCATTATTGATCTTGCCCTGGGTTCCAAAAACCCTAGCTACGCCTCTGATGGGGGTCATTCCGAGTTGATCGCACGTAGCAACTTTTTGCTGCCCATGCGATCAACTAAACACCGCCTATGGGGGAGGGTTTTTTTGCATAGCAAGGCTGTGAACCCTTGTGCAGCAGAGCTATGCAAAAACACTTTGTGCAGTTTCTGAGTAGCTCTGGAGTTACTTACCCGCTGCGATGTCTTCAGCCTGTCAGGACCCGGTATTGACGTCAGACACTCGCCTTGCAAACGCCTGGACATGCCTGCGTTCGCCGCACCTCTCCCAGAAAACGGTGAGTTGACGTCCTGGAACACTTCCTCTTGTCAATCTTCTTGCGATCGCGGGAGCGATTGCTTTCTTCGTTCTTTCTGTCGTTGCCCAGCGATAGCCGTCGCTGGGCAACGACGCACCTGCGCATTGCGGCCACCGTGCATGCGCAGAACCGACCCGTTCACACCACTATGAAAAACAGCAGCGTGCAAACGGGTCGGAATGACCCCCTAGTCCGCCTGCTCCCTCCGGCATCAACAATCCCCATTCCCTAGCCGCGGTGCAGGTGGAACAAAAGCTGCTGCGGCCACCGGCATAGATGTGTATGAAAGCAGCGCAACAGAAGGCTTTCATATCCTTCCCTGCGCCGCATACTCTCTGAGCCCCAGAGCCTCCTCTGCGCATGATGTCACAGAAGTGCCTCCCAGCCACATCCGCACTCAGATCCCCTGAGGCCCTGATTCCGCAACACAGCACCTGGGCTGCGGCCTGGAAGCCCCGAGATGGCTGATGTAATGGATATAGTGAGTGATATCAATGTCTTAACGCTGAATCAATGTAAAAGGTGACAGTGCAGTGGGTGTGCAGTGTCACTGACACTGCACAGCACTCTCACCTTTTACATTGATTCAGCGAGTCAGTTAGTTCTGCCAGCCAGTCACTATTGTTAGCGCCGGTGTCCCAATGCACCGCATTACAGGAAAGTAGACACACTAAATAAACTACACCTCACAGCAGCCATTAACACCAAAGCATTCCGGCGCTAAGGTCTGCTGGGAGCTGTAGTTTATTGAGTGCATCTTCTTCCATGTAATGCGGCGCGTTGGGACAGCGCCACTAACAATAGTGACTGGCTGCTTGGCTACTGTGCGAGTCTCCGGGAGAGCCATTGCCAAAGGGAGGACAGCAGCCTAGATGCTTCCAGGAGGAGAACCAGGAGAAGCATTACCCGCCCCTCCCCTACTCGCAGTACCTACGGGCCCCATCCGCGGCAGCCCCACACCCCCCCCTCCACCACCCGTGGTGGCTCCGGACCCCCATTGCAGCACCCCCGCACCTCCCCCAACCGTGGCACTCCCGCACCCACGGTGGCTCCGGACCCCCACCCGCGGCATCCACCCCTCCCCCACCCACGGCACCACTGCACCAGACCCTCCCTCACCTGCGGCACCCGCAGCACCCCCACAACCACCCCTCCCCCACCCATGGCACCCCCGGACCCCTGCCCCATCCGTATCTCCCCCCGAACCCGCCACTCCCCCAACCACAACACCTACTAGGTGATTCATCAGGCCCTGCATGTGCTGTTCACGCCGTTGCAAGGGGCTACGACCTCTTTAACCATTGCACGCCCTTTGTCCGTGCAATATTTAACCACTCACACAATTATGATTGGAGGTAATACTCCATATAATACAAATATTGCACGCCATGTAGGGCGCGATGAATCACCTAGTTTTATAATATGTAATGGAAAAGCATCTGGACCTGGACTTTTCTCTGATGGGGAAAAGGCTATGGCCATGTCTAATTCCTTCAGAATGAATGGCTACTCTACAGCATGGGCCATCTCCGCAAGGGGTTTGGGAAAAGTGACAGATTTCCAGATATTCACTATAAAGAGAGCCTTCTCTCTTCCACGATTGTACCAGCTCTCCTGACGCCCACAGGATCCTTCACCAGCGCCCCCCTGTACGGCGCACCTGATTCATAGATGCAAATAACCTATTATATTTTACATTTCTAAGAAAGGGGGTCTGGCCACACCTCCCCACATTGTTCATGCCCCCTCCCAGTACTGGGGCCTGGAAGAGCTGTTGGTGCCCCTGGAAGTGGGCATCCAGTCAGATCCAGAAGGGCCTGAGAAGAGTGATTGGAAACATGTCTATAAAGGGAAGGGGTAGGAGGTGAAGAGGGGAGAGAGAAAACCACGATATTGTCATTATTGTTCTAATGTTCAGTTGGCTATGCAGTACATTGGTCTAGTATTCTGAACATTTAAAAGCTTATTGGTTATAGGTTGCTCTAGTATTGTGAGAGTTCTAATGTTGAGTTTTAATGTTCTGTTTAGCTGTAGGTTGGTCTAATCCTGCAAATGTTCTAATGTTCTAATTGGCTTTAAGTTGGTCTAGTCTTTTGAGTATTGTCATGATTTGATTTGACTTGCTCTGGTCCTTTCAGAGTTCTAATATTCTGATTGGCTTTAGGTTGGTTTTAGACTTTTCAATATTCTAATGCTATAATTGATTATAGGTTGCTCTAGTAATGTGAGAGTTCTAATGTTCCAATTGGCTTTAGGCTGGTCTAGTCTTTTGAACATTCTAATGCTCTGATTGGTTATAGGTTGATCTAGTACTGTGAGAGTTTGAATGTTCCAATTGGCTTTAGGTTGGTCTAGTCTTATGAAGCTGTAATGCTCTGATTGGTTCTTGGTTGAGCTAATCCTGTAAATATTGTAATGTTCTTATTGGCTTTAGGTTGGTCTAGTTTTCTGAACATGATAATTATCTGATTGGGTACAGATTGGTCCACTCCTGTGAATGTTTTAATGATCTGTTAAATGATGAGTCACTGCTTCCCATGCACAAGTTCAAGATTTTGTCCGTGTTGCACCCCTTCAGTGGAACGCGCTCCCCGCTCCATTAGACTCTCCCCGACCTTGCAAAGCTTCAAACGGGCACTGAAAACCCACCTACTTATCAAAGCATACCCTCCCGACGCATAACCTAGTCCTCAGGCTGCTCCTCCATCCCCCTGTCCCATGCCTTGAACATCTCTGCTTTGCTTGCATACTGACATCAGGCTTCCTCCCGCTTGCTTGCACCTCATGTCATCTGTCTGTCGCCCCTCCCCACTAGATTGTTAGCTCTTCAGAGCAGGGCCCTCTTTCCTCTTGTTGCAAAGCCCTCTTCTCAACACATTTCACTTGCAGCTCTCTCCTACTCAGCGACCATCTTTACCTGCTTTCTCTCCTACTGGTAAAGGCTCATCTCTATCTATGGCTGCCAGCCCCAAGTAGTACAATAATTACTCCCTCGCTACTTACATCTAAGCTGTATTATGTTTTGAGAATTGTGGTGCTCTTTGTTACCTGTACTCTATTTTTGTTATTTATTTACTGTAATGCAAAGTTTTGTCTCCCTGTACTGTCCTTTGTACGGTGCTGCAAAACACTTTTGGCGCCCTATAAATAAAACGTAGTAGTAAAAATAATATTAATCTGATGCTCTAAGGGGGAATTCAATTCCAAGAGATGCTTGCAAAGTTCCTACATGAATGGAAAATGTGGACCGAAACATTGCTTTTATATATATATATATATATATAAACTGAAAAAAAGAGGCGGCACTCGGAGGCTTTAGAGTACAAAAATGTATTTAGCAGAGAAACCAACGTTTCGGGGTCAGTTGTACCCCTTTCAACCATCTTATACATTAAAATTAGAATCTTTTATGAATACCCATAACATGTTATAGATAGACAGTCTCTCGGGGGGCATATAGTTTAATAATAGAGTAGATTTTCCATATGTAGATACACTATATTTCTTTTGATTCCCTGCTGCAGGAGTGGGGAGGCGACGCGGCTTGGTTGCTGGGAGACGAGGAGGCCAGTGATAGACGTCACGAAAGGCGGATCCCTTGCGTGGGCGGACCAATCAGCTTACCTCCATTCGCTGATAGGGCGGGGATTACTGGACTTGCGTCACGATCACGTGGCGCGGTGTGATGGTGTCCTCCGTTACCTAGGCAACGGAGGAAACGCTGGGAATGGCCCGCCAGCAGAGGACTGAGCCGGATGACGTCAGAGCCAGGCGCCGCGGCATCCGGGCGAAGGGGCGAGCGCGCCTTTCAACTCCAGCTGGCGGGGATGATCAAGAATGAGGAGACAGGTGAGCACGGTTTTGAATTGTTGGTGGGTTATAAAGGTGACAAGATTAGCTGACTGATAGTAACAGCTCCCCTGACGACGGCGGTAGCCGAAACAGCTGTTGGGAGACTCGGCTGGGTAGGATGCATATCCCCAGTGTACACAGGACGTGTGAGATACATGATACTACAATAATCATGTTTTACTAATTGCTGAATTTGCACAATTAACCCGTTTGTGATGGCACAAATTGCTGAATTTGCACAGAGAACCAGTTTGTGATGTGTTATTAAATGGCATAAAAACTTTTGACTATATCTGGAGTGCTGGTCTCATCTACAACATAGCCCCAGCTGGAGCCTCATGGTGTGGTTGTATCCGTATTGAAAAGTCTTCGACCGAGCACCCCCCCTCTTTGGAATTCGTTAGTGTTGTGCGGTCCACGCTGTCTACTAGATAAATTGCCATGAATTGGATTTGGACTGCACCACGGTTTTAACTATGTGTTGTGTGTATGTTTGACAGGTGCATAATATATGCACCTTTCAGTTGATTTACTGTTATATTATTTGGTTTTGGTGTGTCCTTTTGGTGTGTCTTTTAGTGTATTCTCATAAGACTATGGAATTTAATGCCGGCGACCTTACTGGAACCAAGAGATTTTTAGATAAAGATGTATCCAAAATTCTTTTTTCTAACACTGAACAACTAGCTTTTGACCTAGATAGTCCACAAGAAATACATGCTGATCTTTTAAGATTACGTAAGAGACTTGTAGAACTTGAGCTGCATGGACTGACATTATCACAGTACCATAAAGATAATTTAATTCCCAGAGGGTTTAGGATTAAAAATCAACCTACCCTGGGACGTAACTGTAAAGAATTCTGCAGACAGTGGTGTCTGATTTTAAATCAATGTAGCTTTGATTTAATGCTCTTGGTTATCCAGCAGGTAAACGCCGACATTAAAGTTGTGGAGAAAGATATTCGCTCCTGTGAAACAGCAGGATTAGAGATTATTAAGGCTGACAGCGGCACTGATTGGCTATCTAAACTAGATGAGAGTGTATCCACATTTAAAACCGAACTATTAGCATTCAAAAAGGGTAAATATAAAAAGGTAAAAGAGGACTATAGGGATTTCCGTGTATACCCTTGGTTGATTCCACAGACCAATAGACGCCAGTGGCAAACTAGTCATACGTTTAGAAAACGACAACCCAGACAATTCACAGATATTGAGTCAAACACTTCCCAGAGTGACTCTGATAATTCTGGGAAATCGAGACAACATTTTTTAGGGGGAAAAACTACCACTCGCAGCAGGGTGCCACCAGACAGAGATCTGGAAAACCCTGCCGGAGAGGGGGTGTCAGGCACAAGAAATCAAAGGGAGAAAAACAGGTCAACCCGCAAATAGCATTGTTCAATCTATCATCCTATATTTTGACTGAGTCTGAGGCTAGCGTTCTAACGAAGGGTTTATCATTTGTTCAAACTCACCGACAGAAACCCTTTGACTTTGAGGTGGAGCTATATAGATTCCACAGACAGCTACGTCTGAAGGAATTTTTCAGTAAACGGGCTGCAGTTGAATCAAAACACACTCCCTTCAAAGTCTCGAGCACGTTTGATCCTCCCTCATCAAACGCATCTATTGAAACATTCATGCGGTTGGTGAGGATGGACACACTACCAATCTTACGAAAGAATAGAATCAAATACTCTAATGTAAAGAAGGAAGAAGCAGCAGCAATAAAAACGCTGAATAACAACGCCGAGATTGTTATATGCCCCGCCGATAAAGGCGGTGGCATTGTGATACTTGATAAGAACAAATACATTAGTGAGGTTATGAGGCAGTTGTCTGATACATCCTGCTATAAACAACTACTATTTGATCCTACATTGAACTTTAAAAGAGAAATAGATTCCATTATCCATCTAGGACTCAGTAATGCATGGATATATGAACAAACAGAGAAGTTTCTCATTCAGGACTACCCGAGGATCCCACTCTTGTACATCTTGCCGAAGGTGCATAAGAGTTTGGTGGATCCTCCGGGTAGACCAATCATCTCTTCTAGAGGTTCACTAGGACAACCCCTGTCACAATATGTGGATTACCACCTACAATCAGTGGTACAACATACTCCCTATTTTGTCAAGGACACGACAGATTTCATTAACAAATTGAAAGATTTTGGCCAGCCGCCTTGTGATTGTCTCCTGGTGACTCTAGATTTGTCTAGTTTATATACGAGTATTGATCACATTGAGGGCATTGAATCAGTGAGGAGAGCCATCACCACCAGTCCACATTATGTAGGTCCACCAGTTGATTTTTTATTATTATTGATTGAAGTAATTCTGCATAAAAACTATTTTTTGTTCAACAACTCTTTTTATTTACAGTTACACGGGACGGCGATGGGGTCGAACATGGCCCCGTCGTACGCAAATTTATTTATGCATAATTATGAACAAGAAAATATCATGAATGACCCACTTTTTTCAAATTTCATAATTTTTTATGTTAGATTCATTGATGATCTTTTTATGCTGTGGACTGGTGGTGAGAAAGCCCTCGTTGAATTTGTAAATAAGTTGAACAGCAGGCCTGGATCCATTAGATTCACTTATCGTTATAGCAAGATGAATATGGAGTTTCTTGATGTTATGGTAGGGATTGAGAAAGGATGCTTTACCACAAACATTTTCAGGAAACCTACCGATAAAAACACACTCCTTCTAGCATCCAGTTTCCATCCGCAACCCCTGAAAAAGGGACTTCCCTATTCACAGTTGTTAAGGGTGACTCGCATTACGTCGGACCAAACTAAACTGCCGGAGGCTCTAGCTAACATGGGGCAGAAGTTTATTGACCGTGGATATAACCCGTTGGAGGTAAAAGAAGCTGTGACCAAATGTTTGGGACTTAAACGGGAGGATCTTTTGATCCCAAAGATCAAACAAGGAGAAGCTGAGCGGCTGGTATTCACAAGCACTTATGCCATCACATCGGGTTTGGTCAAGAAATCGATACTGAAGCATTGGCATATAGTCCAGACTGACCCGTCTTTAAACAGATTCTGTGACAACACACCCCTCTTTAGCTATAAGAGGAGCAGGAATCTGAAGGAACGTATCTCACACTCTGATGTCAGTCCAGGAATGGTGCCCAACAGTAATTGGCTCAGTTTACAAAAGGGAGCCTTTAAATGTGGCAGTTGTGCTAACTGCACTTTCATGCTGACGGGGAGCGAATTTACACACCCGGTGTCGGGGGACAAATATGTGTTGAGACACAGGATGACATGTGAAACCCGCTATGTGACTTACATCATTGTATGTCCATGTAAAAAAATGTATGTGGGTAAAACGATTCGGATGCTAAAGGAACGAATCTCCATGCATCGGTCTTCAATTAAAAAAGCTTTACAATTAGTGGAAACTAATACACCGCCGGTAGCCAGACACTTCGTGAATTGTGGTCACAAAATAAAGGACTTTAAATTTATGCCGCTGGACCATATACCACCGCTAAGGAGAGGCGGTGATCGCAGCAAGCATTTATTGAAACAAGAGAGTCGGTGGATATATCAATTGAACGCCATGGCCCCACGGGGGTTAAATGAGGAACTAATTCTTTCCTGTTTTTTGTAAATAATGGAAAGGGTTTGGGTATGGATCAGGTCTGCTGTTCTGAGTAGCTGTAGTCCTTGAGCGGATACTTTCTCCACTTAATATATGATGTACATCAATTTGCCTCCGTGTTCAGGGAACATTGTCTAAACTTGATAATATGAGGGTAATATATTAGGGATAAAAATCCTAGACTTATGGGACAGTGGGTGTGACTAAGGACATATATTTTAGGATTGTTAATTAACAAGAGTGCTAATGGATTGGTGTCCAGTTACATATAGTCTTTGAATACAGGATGTTAGGTAAATCTGACTTTAATGTATAAGATGGTTGAATCTTTTATGAATACCTATAACATGTTATAGATAGACAGTCTCTCGGGGGGCATATAGTTTAATAATAGAGTAGATTTTCCATATGTAGATACACTATATTTCTTTTGATTCCCTGCTGCAGGAGTGGGGAGGCGACGCGGCTTGGTTGCTGGGAGACGAGGAGGCCAGTGATAGACGTCACGAAAGG
This sequence comes from Pseudophryne corroboree, assembly GCF_028390025.1. Lineage (NCBI taxonomy): Eukaryota > Metazoa > Chordata > Amphibia > Anura > Myobatrachidae > Pseudophryne > Pseudophryne corroboree. The sequence goes on along the minus strand of NC_086450.1, from coordinate 401,870,476 downwards.
CGGATCCCTTGCGTGGGCGGACCAATCAGCTTACCTCCATTCGCTGATAGGGCGGGGATTACTGGACTTGCGTCACGATCACGTGGCGCGGTGTGATGGTGTCCTCCGTTACCTAGGCAACGGAGGAAACGCTGGGAATGGCCCGCCAGCAGAGGACTGAGCCGGATGACGTCAGAGCCAGGCGCCGCGGCATCCGGGCGAAGGGGCGAGCGCGCCTTTCAACTCCAGCTGGCGGGGATGATCAAGAATGAGGAGACAGGTGAGCACGGTTTTGAATTGTTGGTGGGTTATAAAGGTGACAAGATTAGCTGACTGATAGTAACAGCTCCCCTGACGACGGCGGTAGCCGAAACAGCTGTTGGGAGACTTGGCTGGGTAGGATGCATATCCCCAGTGTACACAGGACGTGTGAGATACCTGATACTACAATAATCATGTTTTACTAATTGCTGAATTTGCACAATTAACCCGTTTGTGATGGCACAAATTGCTGAATTTGCACAGAGAACCAGTTTGTGATGTGTTATTAAATGGCATAAAAACTTTTGACTATATCTGGAGTGCTGGTCTCATCTACAACATAGCCCCAGCTGGAGCCTCATGGTGTGGTTGTGTCCGTATTGAAAAGTCTTCGACCGAGCACCCCCCCTCTTTGGAATTCGTTAGTGTTGTGCGGTCCACGCTGTCTACTATATATATATATATATATATATATATATATATAATACTGTGATGTAATCAGCCAAACAAATCTCCACCGTTAGAGTGTTTAAAGTACTAATTGCCGACAAATCAATTCTGTACTTGTCCACTTTAATGAAATTCATAGCAGATATGAAAGGAACTCACATTAGATAGATAGATAGATAGATAGATAGATAGATAGATAGATAGATAGATAGATAGATAGATAGACGGCGTTCATACTAAATTGATGATGATGATGACTCATGCCCTCCCTTGTGCACATTTTATATGCATATTATTATCAGATGATTGAAGAGTCGCAGATATATTGGAGCCAAATGCCATCACTCTGACTCCAGCTTATGCTTTGAGAACACACTGCATAATGAAAAACATTTCTATGTCTCATAAACTATTAGTGAGAATCTTCTGGGCAAACAGAGCCGGTAACCCCCTGCCCTCCCAACACATCAGCATAACATTTTGCTGGATTAGTTCCTCTCTTGTCCAGCAGGATGCAAGAGAATTAAACCTCTTACAGATTAACAAAATATGCTTTTTACGTTTCATGGGGTACCCACCAGCCACGTAAAATCAACATTATTTATTGCTAATCTCATCCCACTGGCATTTTATTACAAATAATAGAAAGGGATAAGTGAAACCTGAGCCTGTAAAATAAATCCATTCATAAGTAAACTATTGACATGTTTTTTATTTTTTTCAACATTTAATAGCTCGATTAAACTCTGTCAACTGCTTCAACTCGGCACAATACATTTGAAGAGATCAGTTGTGGTGAGATCACTGGACTTGTAGTGGGATAGTCTCTTACGCAGGGGGCATTTAAGAGGTGGAGGTCTATGTGCAGGCTCCGTATGGGCTCCCACCTCTCTTCAGCGCAGTAGACTGGCATTGTGCCAGAGACTACTGCGCATGTGCAGGTCACCTGCCATGTTCCCGGTGACTAATCTCTACTGCACATGTGCAAATCACCAGGAAAATGGCTGCCATGGCGATTTTTGCAGCAACTGCAGCTCTGATGTGGGACTCTGGAGAGGTAAGTTATTAAACAAGGGTGCAGTGTGTGCGATGTGGGCCTGTGTGCACCGCACAACCTGCATTCATTATACAGTAGATATGCCAGTACTATTGCACCACACAGTGCTTCCTGCAAGGCTCTTCCTCCCATTAATCCAAATGTGTGTGCTGGGGATGGTGCAACAAGATTCTATGATGACGACGATTGGCAGCACTAGCTAATCACTTGTGATTGGCTGGACAACGCACACATATTTATAATACTTAATGTGGCCGCTATATTATTTGAAGTTAGTGTCCATCTATTCACATTACTTAAATGACATTTACAGTACATACTATGTGTACTTAGAAAAGAAAGAAGATTTCCATGTGAAATGTACAGTAAATGCGCAACAAACATTGGATCTTTGTATTTAATTTAATTTTTGTTTTTATTTCATTATATTTTATATGGTTATTGCGACTTTCACATTTCTTAATACTGCATAGACACTACTCTCTCTTTCCTATTGCATTATTATATTGTACACTGTATTGTGTACAAATAGGATAATTCCTACTTGATTACTTATCTAAATCTCAGGTGGCTTTCGTGGACTCCATGAAGAGCAGGCAAGTCTCTGGGAATCCACTTACATGTGTCATCATGGCTCCCTCTCCTCACTTCACCAAGCTGGGGATTGCAGTTTTGTATAGAGGGGGCGGGGCCATGATGACGTGATTCCAGCATCACACATCCCTACCGCTCACCTGGGGGCATATGCTAGTGTATTAGACCCAGACACAATGTGAGGTGAGTCTGATAGACCATATGTTCGCAAAAATGCGCTTTCTTATACTGGTGTCTTTTCCTGCTTATGTGTGGGGCGCAAATACGTTCTACTGTACATGAGGTGTGGCTGGCTTTCCTCACCATTGCACATGAACTCATTTTAGGTCTACTGCTCTTCTGCCTCCTGCCCTTATTATTTTTAGAATTGGATATTTTGGCTATAGATTGCAGTTGCATTTTTGCTTTATGGGATAGGTATAACATTTTTTATTATAATTGTTTTTATTAGGGGATTTTTAGTATGCTATTAGTTTTAATGTTGCTTTTACTCTGCATCTGTATGTGTAATGTTTGGAACACTGACTAAGGCGAGATTATTAGCTGTCTATATTTAGTGCTCTTCATTTTATTAAGTTTTTCTTTCTTCAGCTTTTCCAAGTGCTTACAAAAATAAAAGCTGAATGCAAAAATTTCCGAAATCAGTTTACAGGACCCTCATACACCTGCTGCTTTTATATCTATCACTTTGTCTTCCTGCTACCTCTATCCCTCTCTGTATGTGTTAATGGTGGGACTGGCCCACAGCGGTACAGGGGAAACCACCGGGAGGGGGCGTGTCCTAATACAGGGGGCGTGGTCAGTTACGCCCCCTGTACATTGCTAGCGCCGCTTGAATGCTGAGCGGTGCGCGATGACGTCATTGCGCACCGCACAGCAAAAGGTCCTCTCCACGAAGGGAAACTAGACGCTATGCATCTAGTTTCCCTTCGTGGAGAGGACCTTTGCTGTGCGGTGCGCGATGACGTCATTGCGCACCGCTCAGCAAAGTTACTCTCCACGAAGGGAAACTAGACGCATAGCGTCTAGTTCCCTTCACAGGAGGCGGACGGGGACGGCAGCGGGCAGCGGAGGTGGACGGGGGACACAGCGGGCAGCAGTGGCGGATCTTGCCACGGCGCCAGCGCCCTCCGGAAGGCGGCGCCCCGGGCAAAAGTCCTGCTTGCCCGTGGCAAGATCCGCTACTGGTTACCTTATACTGCACAGGACTATAATGTATTCTCTACAGTATATTGCTGTTGTTAATCTGGTACATTATCATGTATTCACTAGCAGTATTTACTATATACATTTATGAAGGGGTCCAGACCATACACTAAAGGTTTGCCAAGCCTCTAAACATGGTCTCCTACCACTGCATTTCCCCGGTGGGCACCTCATGCCCCAGTCCGACACTGTATGTGTTAAAGCGGTAATTGTGGTTCGGTGTCGGCTGTACCTGCATCCACGATGATGTTGGCTTCCTCCGAATCTCCCCTAGAGGCTTCAGGAAAAATCATCAGGCCCCCAAGAAACAGCTCCCCCCCAAAAAATAAATAAAAAATAACCACATGTTTGGACTGATAGGTAACTGGTCACCGCTGTAGATTTAAGTTAGTTAAACTGTGAAAGAACTGATGACAATGAATTAATAGTCAAACCGTAGTACCATAAGAAAAGATACATCCAAAACTAAATCACAAGACATGCAGTTCCAATGCAATATACATGTACATGTACAGTTATACTTATACTGTAAACCTTGAATTGGCTACAGGGTGGCACACTAAACACTATTACTGAATTGTTCCTTGCAATGTCCTGATTGTCCACTGGGTGGCGTTTAAGGTTGTGACTACAGCTCAATCTATGAACCTATGAAGCCCTTACATAAGTCAATATTCGCCACCATTAAAGTCGACTCTGGTAATAGTTTCCGGTAGTAATAACGGTGAGCAAAGTCAGCGAGTAGCAAGAGTTGCATTTGTTAACTTATCCTGCAAGCCAGTGATGAAGGACAATAAGTAAGCATTGCATAGCAAAAGATAATGCAGTTCACTTTACAGCTGTTAAGCAAGCAGAACGTTGCACAGTTCACAGTTCAATTATGCTGGCCATACACTAGGTTGTTATTGTGTGATATCGACCTATAGATTCGACCCATTGCATGCACATTGTGCATGTTAATGGGTGCAAATACGATGCGATGCACGGCCCCGTAGGTCGCACGTCGCATCAGCTGATCATATGTGCTGCACATATGATCAGCCGATCCCGGCCCCCAACAATTGTGGAGGTACGTTAGATTGTACGGTGCAAAAGCATCTATCGTATGGCTGGCGGGGAGGATCGTTAGCACGTCTCTCATCTAATGCCAGTCGTACTAATGTATGGCCAGCATTAGATAGCAGGTAAGGAAGCAGGTGCAGTTACTCAGTTCAGTTACAGTAAGCAGGCATGCAGATTGTCTATAGGCCCATACACACCGGGCGATTTTGAGCTGAAAGCAGCTCACTTTTGGTGTTTTGAGCTGCTTTCAGCTCAAAACCGCCCAGTGTGTATGCCCCGGTGACGAGCGATGAGCGCTGATTCGCCCTCCCGCTTCATGAACGGCGGGGTCACCCCTGCCGACATCGCTGGGCAGGGGGGAAAATCGCTCAGTGTGTATGCACTGAGCGATTTTCAGCCCAGCAATGTCAGCGATCACCGCTGTGCATACACGCTGGGCAAAAACACCCCGTGTGTAATTGTGCATGCACCTTAACTGTTAGCAGTGAGTTACAGCAGTAATTGTGGTTCACTTCCACAGGGGTGGCAGAAATAAGTTAAAGCACTCAGGGGTCTGTTCATGAAGCAGTGAAAAGAGTGGAGAAAAGGACCAGTGGAGTGGCAACCAATCAGCTCGGAAGGAGGCCTTTCTCAGGTACATTCTATAATATGTAATGGAGATGCTGATCACTGCTTCATGAATAGACCACTCAGTATCCTCTTTAGTGGATTGATGTCTGTACCTCTCTTTATACAAGGGGAACAGTTCAACTACTCTAACCAGTGTCAGAACTAGAGAGTGGTGTACCCAGGTGCAACAATATGCTTTGGGCTTCCCCACCACCACCACCACCACCATTCCTAGCACCCCACACCTGACACAAACCCACAGAAGAAAAAGAAGAGACTGTTAGCAAATTCCATTGCGCTTTAGAATTGGAAACAGTGATAAAACAAAACTGGGTAATAACATACAGCAATAGAGGTAGGAGGGCCCTGCTCGCCAGCTTACTATAATATATTGCTCAATTTTTATTAGTGACAAAGGCTATACATTCAACCCATGGGGCTAAATGTAATGCAGCTCTGAGATTCCAGCAGAACTTGTACGTTTCTTTTTAAGTGACAATTATTTACAAGGCAAAACTAAACTGGTTTTGCCTTGTAAATATTTGCTACTTTAATAAAACGTATGGGTTCGGCCAGAATCTTGGAGGTCCGGCCATCTCGCACTGCATTTACGGCCTATGGGGGTAATTCCAAGTTAATCGCAGCAGGAATTTTTTTAGCAGTTGGGCAAAACCATGTGCACTGCAGGGGGGGGGGCAGATATAACATTTGCAGAGAGAGTTAGATTTGGGTGGGTTATTTTGTTTCTATGCAGGGTAAATACTGGCTGCTTTATTTTTACACTGCAATTTAGATTGCAGATTGAACACGCCACACCCAAATCTATCTCTCTCTGCACATGTTATATCTGCCTGCCCTGCAGTGCACATGGGGGGTAATTCCAAGTTGATCGCAGCAGGAATTTTTTTAGCAGTTGGGCAAAACCATGTGCACTGCAGGGGGGGCAGATATAACATGTGCAGAAAGAGTTAGATCTGGGTGGGTTATTTTGTTTCTGTTCAGGGTAAATACTGGCTGCTTTATTTTTACACTGCAAATTAGATTGCAGGTTGAACACACCCCACCCACATCTAACTCTCTCTGCACATGTTAAATCTGCCTCCCCTGCAGTGCAAATGGTTTTGCCCAATTGCTAAAAAAATGTCCTGCTGCGATCAACTTGGAATTACCCCCATGGTTTTACCCAATTGCTAACAAACTTGAAGCTGCAATCAACTCAGAATTACCCCCTATGATCTGAATTGTGAATAGCCCCTCACTAATGACGTGTGTGGAAATGGAATAAGGGAGACCCCTAACAGGTGGCAATGATGCAACTACTCAAGTTGCAAAAATAGGATTTTAATACCTACCGGTAAATCCTTTTCTCTTAGTCCGTAGAGGATGCTGGGGACTCCAAAAGGACCATGGGGGTATAGACAGGATCCGCAGGAGACATGGGCACTTTAAGACTTTAAATGGGTGTGAACTGGCTCCTCCCTCTATGCCCCTCCTCCAGTCCTCAGTTATAGGAACTGTGCCCAGGGAGACGGACATTTCGAGGAAAAGGATTTTTGTTAAATAAGGGTGAGATACATACCAGCTCACACTACAACACACCGTACAACATGGATTTTAACTAAATACCAGTGAGCGGCATGAACCAAAATCAGCAACAGGCTGATCTTAACCGAAACACAACGATTGTGTAACATAAACAATAACCATCAACAAGTACTGCAGATAGAGTCCGCACTGGGACGGGCGCCCAGCATCCTCTACGGACTAGGAGAAAAAGATTTACCGGTAGGTTTAAAATCTTCTTTTCTCTTACGTCCTAGAGGATGCTGGGGACTCCAAAAGGACCATGGGGTTTATACCAAAGCTCCAGACCGGGCGGGAGAGTGCGGACGACTCTGCAGCACCGATTGAGCAGACATGAGGTCCTCATCAGCCAGGGTATCAAACTTGTAGAACTTAGCATAAGTGTTTGAACCCGACCAAGTAGCAGCTCGGCAAAGCTGAACCGCCGAGACTCCACGGGCAGCCGCCCAAGATGAGCCCACCTTCCTGGAAGAATGAGCATGCCGAATCGTATTACAGATCCAGCGCGCAATAGTCTGCTTAGAAGCAGGAGCTCCAAGTTTGTTGGAAGCATACAGGATAAACAGAGCCTCCGTTTTCCTAATAGGAGCCGCTCTGGCTACATAAATTTGCAAAGCTCTGACTACATCGAGAGACTTCGAATCAGTCAAGGCTTCAGCACCACAATAGGTTGGTTCATGTGAAACGAAGAAACCACCTTTGGCAGAAATTGCTGACGAGTTCTCAATTCCGCTCTATCCACATTGAAGATCAAATAGGGGCTCTTGTGAGACAAAGCCGCTAATTCCGACACCCGCCTTGCAGACGCCAAGGCCAAAAGCATAACAAGTGAGAAATTTCAACTCAACCTTCTGTAAAGGTTCAAATCAATGTGACTGAAGGAACTGCAACACCACGTTAAGGTCCCATGGTGCCACCGGGGGCACAAAGGGAGGTTGGATGTGCAGCACACCTTTCACGAAAGTCTGAATTTCTGGAAGGGAGGCCAGTTCTTTTTGAAAGAAGATTGATAAGGCCGAAATCTGCACTTTAATGGAGCCTAACTTTAGGCCAGCATCCACACCTACTTGCAAAAAATGGAGAAAACGACCCAGCTGAAATTCTTCCGGAGGAGCCTTCTTGGATTCACACCAAGACACATATTTCCTCCAAATATGGTGATAACGCTTCGCCGTTGCTTCCTTTCTAGCTTTAAGCAGAGTGGGGATGACTTCACCGGGAATACCCTTCCGAGCTAGGATTTTTCGTTCAACCGCCACGCCGTCAAACGCAACCGTGGTAAGTCTTGGAACACGCACGGCCCTTGCTGTAACAGGTCCTCTCTTGGAGGAAGAGGCCAGGGATCTCCTATGAGTAATTCCTGAAGATCCGGATACCAGGCCCTCCGTGTCCAATCTGGAACAATGAGTATCGCCTGAACCCCTGTTCTTCTTATGATCCTTATCACCTTTGGAATGAGTGGAAGTGGAGGGAACACATATACCGACTGAAACACCTACGGAGTCACCAGGGCGTCCACTGCACTGGCTTGAGGGTCCCTCAACCTGGAACAATATCTCTGCAGCTTCTTGTTGAGGCGAGACGCCATCATGTCCATTTGAGGAATTCCCCAATGACTTGTCACTTCCGCAAAGACCTCTTGATGAAGACCTCACTCTCCTGGATGGAGATCGTGTCTGCTGAGGAAGTCTGCTTCCCAGTTGTCCACACCCGGAATGAAGACCGCTGACAGAGCGCTTGTATGTTTTTCCGCCCAGCGGAGAACTTTTGTGGCCTCCGCCATCGCCGCTCTTCTCTTTGTTCCACCCTGGCGGTTTATGTGTGCCACTGCTGTTATGTTGTCCGACTGAATCAGGACGGTAGACCGCGAAGAAGATGTTCCGCTTGCAGAAGGTCGTTGTAGATGGCTCTTAATTCCAGAATGTTTATGTGCAGACAAGCTTCCTGGCTTGACCATTTTCCCTGGAAATTTTCCCCCTGTGTGACCGCTCCCCAGCCTCAGAGACTTGCATCTGTGGTCACCAGGACCCAATTCTGGATCCTGGACCTGCGTCCCTCTAGGAGGTGAGAACTTTGGAGCCACCACAGGATAGATACTCTGGTTCTGGAAGATAGGCTTATTTTCCGGTGCATGTGTAGGTGAGACCCGGACCACTTGTCCAACAGGTCCCACTGAAACACCCTGGCATGGAACCTGCCAAAAGGAATGGCTTCGTAGGCCGCCACCATCTTCCCCAGCACCCGAGTGCATTGGTGAATCGACACTCTTGCCGGTTTCAGAATCTCCTTGATCATGTTCTGGATTTACAAAGCTTTTTCTACTGGGAGACACACTCTCTGCAGTTCCATGTCCAGGATCATGCCTAAGAATGACAGCCGTGTTGTCGGAACCAACTGTGACTTTGGCAAATTTAGGAGCCAACCATGTTGTTGCAGGACCGTCAGGGAGAGTGCAACGTTTCTTAGTAACTGCTCCTTTGATCTCGCCTTTATCAGGAGATCGTCCAAGTACGGGATATTTGTGACACCCTGCTTGTGCAGGAGCACCATCATTTCCGCCATTACCTTTGTGAAAATCCTCGGAGCCGTGGAAAGACCAAACGGCAACGTCTGAAATTGGTAATGACAATCCTGAACCGCAAACCTCAGGTAAGCTTAATGTGGAGGATATATTGGGACATGTAAGTAGGCATCTTTGATGCCGACTGACGCCATAAAATCCCCCCCTTCCAGACTGGAGATCACTGCTCGGAGAGATTCCATCTTGAATTTGAATTTTTTTAGAAAGAAATTGAGTGATATTAGGTTCAGAATCGGTCTGACCGAACCATCCGGCTTCGTTACCACGAACAGGCTTGAATAAAAACCTTCTCCCCGTTGTGATGGGGGGACCGCGACAATAACTTGCTGTAGACATAGCTTTTCTATCGCAGCGCATACTACCTCCCTTTCCGGAAGAGAAGCTAGTAAGTCCGATTTGAAAAATCGGTAAGGGGGCACGTCTTGAAACTCCAGTTTGTATCCTTGGACCACTATTTCTAGCACCCAAGAATCCAGAGCCGAAAGAGCCCAGACCTGACTGAAGAGTTGAAGACGTGCCCCCACCGATGCGGACTCCAGCAGTGGAGTCCCAGCGTCATGCGGTGGATTTGGCAGCGGCCGAGGAGGACTTCTGCTCTTGGGAGTTTGCCACCGCCGGCGACTTTTTTCCTCTTCCCTTGCCTCTAGCAAGGAAGGAGGACCCTCGTCCTTTTTTGAATTTATTAGACTGAAAGGACTGCATCTGATAAAGAGGCGCTTTCTTTTGTTGTGTAGGGACATACGGTAGAAAAGATGACTTACCCGCGGTAGCTGTAGATATCAGGTCCGCGAGGCCCTCACCAAACAAAACACCACCTTTATACGGCAGAGCCCTCTTAGAGTCCGCATCACCATTCCATTGATGAGTCCATAACGCTCTCCTAGCCAAGATTGCCATGGCATTGGCCCTTGATCCCAAGAGGCCAAAATCTCTCGCAGCCTCCCTTAGATAGACTGCAGCGTCCCTGATATGATCCAGTGTCAAAAGAATGCTATCCCTATCCAGGGTGTCCAAGTCAGATGACAAGTTATCTGCCCACTTCTCAATTGCACTACTCACCCATGCCGATGCTACGGCAGGTCTGAGCAGCGTACCCGTAGTGGCGTAAATAGATTTCAAAGTAGTTTCCTGCTTACGATCCGCAGGATCTTTTAGGGCCGCTGTGTCAGGGGATGGAAGCGTCACCTTCTTGGACAGCCGTGCTAGAGCCTTGTCCACATTGGGGGTTGACTCCCACTTATTCCTATCCTCAGAGGGGAACGGGTATGCCATAATAATTCTCTTGGGAATCAGCAACTTTTTGTCAGGATTTTCCCAAGCCCTTTCAAAAAGAGTGTTCAGTTCATGAGAGGGAAGAAACGTTACTGGAGGTTTCTTTCCTTTAAACATACAGACCCTCGTCTCAGGAACAGCAGGGTCTTCCGTGATATGTAACACTTCTTTTATTGCCACAATCATGTACTAAATGCTCTTTGCCAGTTTAGGATTCAACCTGTCATCACCATAGTCGACACTGGAATCGGAATCCGTGTCGGTATCTGTGTCTGCTATCTGGGTAAACGGCCGTTTCTGTGACCCTGAAGAAGACTGCGTTTGGGATAAAGCATCCTTCCATGGATTGTCTCCATGTTTGGTTCTGAGCCTCAGATTTATCCAATCTCTTATTTAATAAAGCCACATTTGTATTCAAGGCACTCAACATATTCACCCAATCAGCAGTCGGCGGTGACGACAGATTCACTCCCCCACACTGTACAGTCCCCATACCAGCCTCCTCCTGGGAAGAGCCTTCAGCCTCAGACATGTCGACACTCGTACCGACACCACTATCGCACCGGCTATAGGGGACAGACCCCCAATAAGGCCTATCAGAGAAAACACAGAGGGAGTTTGCCAGCTCACACCCAGCGCCCAACCCAGTCTGAAAGCATATAATAATAATGCCCCAGACCTGTCAGCGCTGTTAAAAATAATAATAATAATCAACACCAAACTTTGCCGTGTACTGTATACTACTTTGCCAGGCTGAATGTGAGGTATTATTGCTGCCCAGGGCGCCCCCCCCCTGCGCCCTGCACCCACATAGTGCCGCTTGTGTGTGGGAGCAATGGCGCTGCGCGGTACCTCCGAGACTGAAGTCTTCTGCCATCTGTAATGAAGTCTTCTTTGCTTTGGTTACTCATCCGGCTTCTTTCTTCTGGCTCTGTGAGGGGGACGACGACGCGGCTCCGGGAACGAACAGTTAGGCTATACCAAGTGATCAGACCCTCTGGAGCTAATGGTGTCCAGTAGCCTAAGAAGCAGAGCCTTTTTAACTCACAGAAGTAGGACTGCTTCTCTCCCCTCAGTCCCACGAAGCAGGGAGCCTGTTGCCAGCAGTGCTCCCTGAAAATAATAAACCTAAAAAAGTATTTTCTCAGAGAAACTCAGGAGAGCTCCCCTGGTGTGTGTCCAGTCTCTCTGGGCACAGTTCCTATAACTAAGGTCTGGAGGAGGGGCATAGAGGGAGGAGCCAGTTCACACCCATTTAAAGTCTTAAAGTGCCCATGTCTCCTGCGGATCCCGTCTATACCCCCATGGTCCTTTTGGAGTCCCCAGCATCCACTAGGACGTATGAGAAATATAGAAACAGGAGATACTAGCAAGCACTTTTACTAACTCAATAAAAAATAGAAAAAAAATCTGCCACTAACCCGCAAGTGATGCTGAACAGAAGAAAACCTTTTCTCACATTCAGATCGATAAACATATATTTGAGTTTACACATATGCACATAAAAAACATGTAAAACCAGTGCCGTAACTAGACATTTTAGCCCTGTGTACAAGAAAAAAGCATCACCCCCACCCCCCCATACACAAAATAGGGCAAGTGCACATTAGGCAGGTAGGGAGAGAGCGTACAGATGGAGCCGTTCTTATCTACAGCGGCTCCATTGCAAATGTTTACTCCCGGCGTGACTAGCCGATCCGCAGAGCCGGCCCTAACCAATATGATGCCCTAGGCAAGATTTTGGCTGGTGCCCCCTAGCGCCACCGATGGTTCCGCCTCTGACCTTGCACCTCTTTCCCAGCACCATCACCCCTCACCCATAGCAGTCCTTATTTTGGGGTTTGTACCCCTATATTTGAAATAGGAACAGTTCCCACATTTCGCGCACAGCCCAAAAAGGAGTGTGTTTTTGCTGGCAAGGGGCATGGCCACACAATAGTAACCCCAATTCCAATTACGCCACACAGTACTGCAACTTTATTCACATTTGATCATGCAATAGTGTCCATAATTCATATTACATCCCACAGTAGTATCACTTTACCTTATAAACGTTACTCCTCACAGGAGAACCCCTTATTCACATTACATCACACTGAATTGCTCCTTATTCACATTACACAACACCCTATCAATCTTTATTCGCATTAGACGACACAGTAGTGCCCTTTCTATACGCAACGCCACATAGTAGAGCACCTTATACACATAATGCCACACATTAGTAATGCATTTATACACATAATTCTACACAGTAATGCCCCTTACACATATGAGATACATTATTAATGTCCTTATATAAACATAATGCACCTTACACATTATGACAACCTTTATTAATGCCCTTTTACACATAATGTCCCTTACACATATGCTGCACATTATTAATGCCCTTATACACATAATGACATACATAGTGCCCCCTACACATTTGCTGCACATTATTAGTGCCCCTATACACATAATGACACACATACAGTAGTACCCTGTTACACATATGCTGCACATTATTAATGCCCTTATACACATAATGACACACATAGTGCCCCCTACACATATGTTGCACATTATTAATACATTTTTACATGACACACATAATGCTCCTTACACATATTCCGAACACTACTGCACAACCAACCTACTCACATGTACACATCTCTCAGGGGCCCTACTCACTGGCCGACCCGCCGCCGAGCTGCCCGACGGTGGATACGGCCGACGAGCGACCCGGCGGCAGGGGGGCAGTGACGGGGGGAGTGAAGTTTCTTCACTCCCCCCGTCACGCGGCTGCATTGAAGTGCAGGCAAATATGGACGAGATCGTCTATATTGGCCTGCATGCACAGCCGACGGGAGACCAGCGATGAACGAGCGCGGGGCCGCGCATCGTTCATCGCTGGAGTCTCCACACTGAAAGATATGAACGAGTTCTCGTTCATTTATGAACGAGTTCTCGTTCATTTATGAACGAGATCGTTCATATCTTTCTAAAAATCGGCCAGTGTGTAGGGCCTATCAGACTGCCACTAACACTGTGACCTCTGCCTCTGCTTTGAAACAGATGTGTCCTTATAAATCTTGCCTCAGTGCTAACATCGGGCACATTATTTTAATGAAAATGCATCCTATTGCATTGATATGTGGCTAAGATGCACAAGCAGCTTCTGCTGATTAAAATGATATGCGGCTTGCCTATATACTGTGTGCGACTGTGGCTGTATCTGCATATGAAATGATACACACAGAATATAGGCATGCCGCATATCATTTTAATCAGCAGAAGCTGCTGATGCCCCTAGGCATATCAAATGCCCTAGGCAATTGCCTAGTTTGCCTATGCCTATGGCCGGCTCTGCCGATCCGTCCGCCTAGTCACGCCGGGAGTGCACAGATACGCTTCCCATTCTGAGCGTCTCTGTCTGGGCGTACGTGCCCGCCCAGACGCAGACGCTCTCCATTCAGACGGAGATGTCATCTCTTCCAGCACACGGTGTGGGGGGGGAGGGGTGGGGGGTGGGGGGAGAAGCTGCAGCCTTGTGTGGCTTTGATGGGAGGAGGCGCTCAGTGATTCTAACAGCTCAGTCTCTCACTTTGTGTGACACGGGGAGGTTGTTTGTCTTCTCCCCTGAGATTAACAATGCCTGTCTCACTGCCCAAATGGCTTACTGAGGTGCCCGATGTCAGTCTCCAGGCTGGACCTGCTGTGCCGCTCCTCCTAACAGGTGGTGATTTTGGCTACAGTTCTGTTACCGTAAATATCCTGCACAACTGGCCACCTCAGTCAGCGGTAGTGACAGGGCTTTTTTCCCTTCTCATAGAGCTCAGCTTTCCTCACCGAACTCTCCCTCAGAGCGATAATTCCACCTTTTTTCTATTTCTGCTCACTAAGCCACACCTCCCAGTTCAGGGGTCAACCAACTGCAGCACAGCTGTCCTCATGGCTCTCCGGACACTGGTGCTCCACTTCCCCGGGTCCTAGTACCCGTGGTGTTTGTGCCGCTGCTGACATAACATTGAGGAGGGGTTTGATAACCCTGGTGATGCCACAAAGCATTGAAGGAAGTCTAAACAAGGGATGTGGCAATCGCGTAGAAGTCCTGCACAAGTTTCTGCAGCAGGGTATCACACATACTTGCCTACCTGACCCTCTCCATGAGGGAGAAAATGCTCTGTTCCTGGACTTTCCTGGTAATGTATGATTGCCAGCACCTGTGGTGAAACGCCTTTCTTATCAATTAACTAGCTCACCACAGGTGATGGCAATCATACATTACCAGGAAAGTCCAGGAACAGAGCATTTTCTCCCTCATGGAGAGGGTCAGGTAGGCAAGTATGGTATCACATGTACACCATTCCACTACCCCTGTCACATGCAGCCATGACCTCACTAGGATAGTCACATGACAGGTCACAACATCAGCACACTCATCCCCTAAATGTCTCTGAGCCTGATTCAGAGGTGTGCTCAAATGCCTTCGCAGCTGTGATTCCATACACAGTTGGAGTGCGAAGATACGCAAATGTCGCAGCTGCTACTATTTGTATTAAAACACACACTGGAGGCATCTCATGTGTTCAAACATGCAATCATCGCACGCACATCAGTCGATAACCTTCTGAGTAACCTATAGTAACGCAGCATGGGCGTCAGACTTAAGACGCCAGAGCCATGTTTACTACATACGGGATTGCAGCCGCAAGCTGTGACCACTCGCAGAGGAGGTGGCACCAAAATGCTGGCTCCATCGCAGTGACAGGAGCCAGGTGCTGCAGTGTGGCATACTCCTACAGCACTCAGCTCCTGTAACAGAGAATGAGCCGGCAGTGCAGGCACTAGTCTCCGGGGATAGCACAGCATCCCTGGGGATGCTGGACACACCGCCGGAGTGATGCTAAGAGGATTTCCAGTGAGACCACACCCCTTTGTATTAGGCCACACCCTCTTTTCAGACACATGCGCCTCCAGCGCACAGGGGGGACATGGAGTGCGCAACGGATGTCACCATAAATAAAAGTCCTAAATCAAAAACTGGTGTTTTCATCGGAGATGTGGTTTCTCCCTAATTACAGACACCTCTGGTCGGCCATAGATTCCCCATGCAAATCATTGGGAAGCCTGGCTATTGTGGCAGGACATGTACAGTACTACCACAATCTTCTTATGGCTACCGAAATCTTCGAATGGTGAAAGAATGAACTAGCATTTAAAAAAACCTATATGTTTTATTATTGAAATAACACATTTTTCTTTCCCTAAACATATTAAAATAATGGGTTATTTTTTTTTTTTAAACAAGTCTGGACACTGCACATGTGACCTGGCAAAGCAAGATGGCACCAGTACCGGCCGATGAATCACTAAAAATCATCTTACCCTAACCAGAGAGCTGAGCATCACTGTCCCATCTAACTCTATTGGAATATTTCTGCAATATATTTTATTGTAATAATAATTAGCTTAATTTTTCATAATCTTTTCTCTCATTATGTATTGATTAATAGTAAATGTGCCCCCAAATCCCCCAAAAGTCCATAGCCAGATGAAAGAGAACTGCTATTCCGTATTTGCAGTAATACAGCGAGGATAATTAGGTGTTTGGATTAAAAAAAAAAAAAAAAGTCACAGAGACCTGCATTAGAACTAATATTACAGCATGAAAATTACCCTTTGAAACTTGGGACTTACTCATATTATATAAGAAATACAGATTCTAATTACGGGATTAGATGTCACTCTGACTTTCGTACAAGCAGACTAGACTTGTGTCTGCCTGACAGCAAAATTACTGTCGTTTTTTTATTTCTGCTATTGCAAAATGTCTAAACTAGAGATGTGCAACGACCCCCGAATTTTGGTTTTGGTTTTGGCAAAACCACCTTCAAGTGTTTTGGTCCAGATTCGGATTTCAGTTTGATATAAAATTGATAAAAAATTGATAATCATTGATAAAAATCCATAAAAAAACAACTAAAATAATGTAATATTTGCAATTGTGGTAGCCAATCCGGGCCATTTTTTCAGTCACGGGTATCAGGATTGAAAAATGCTCAATCCCGGAATTCCCGGGTTACCCAGGATTGGTTTATTTTCAATGTGTCACTTACTGAGCAGAGGTGAGATGCGGGGCAGTGCAGGCAGTGAGTCTCGTCAGGGTCTGGGGGAGCTGAGTAGGGGAAGCCAGGCAGCATCTGAGCCTCCTGAGGACACTCAACACTGCCCGGCACAGAAAAAAGTAAGGTGGTGGCCAATCCCAAAATCCCCGGGATTGGAAGCTCCAATTTTAGGCCAGGATCCCAGGATCCCGCTGATCCTGATCCCGGGATTGGCCACCATATTTGTTATCCTAAATCCAAGGTTCGGATTTAAAATTCAAATTCTGTACTGCAGAAAGATTCGGATCATATCTCAATGGGGGGATCCAGATTGGCTCTTGTTTTGGTTCGGACCCACAAAATTTGGGTGGATTTAAATTTTATGGAGAATCCCACATCTCTAGTATAAACCCATTCAACAGTTAAAATAACTAATAGTAACTTGAGACCTTTGTACCACTTGGGAATCAATTTTTAAGTGTTTAACGTACTTATTCGAAGCCGTTAAATGCGCTTTGACACCGACATTTACCTATACATACATTTTCTGACAAATATTCCCTTCCCTTTACTTTGTGTCAATTTTACCGTTGCCTGCAGTGTTCAGAAGCCTTCCCATTCAGTAAAATACAATGGACTTCTATGGGAACACTCATTAAGTTCATACTGTAGTACATTATGCTTCAGGGAGGCTGAAATTAAAATGCGCTTTTAATGCTCTGGTAGAGACGAGTACAAGATTTTTTCGATGTTAACTATCCTTGTTTTTTTAATGCCTGTAAGTATGAGCCCTGATCAAAAAAAATAAAAAATCTTGTGCATATTCACATTGCCACATTTCCCCAAATGAGTTGAATATAATAATTGGATGGTAGTGAATATCTACAGATGTGTCCACTTACATCTAGCCTACTGGTATGTTAAACAGCCCTTCTAGTTACGCCATGCCGTGGCATAACTAGTAGTGCCGAGCGTCTATTTGTGAAAAATTTTCAATTAAAATGCGTCTTTTTCACATAACCAGGATAGCGACGCACAAGCAGCTAGCCTATATTCTGTGTGTGACTATGCCTGTGTCTGGATATGAAATGGTATGCTACAGAGGTTTCCTAGGAAACAATGGTAACATAGCATTTCGTATTCAGATACAGACGCACACAGAATATAGCCATACCTCATTTTATTTTATCCAGCATAAGCTTTTGTCCATTCTATTTGCATAGCAATGCGTATAAGACACATTTTCGGCAGTTCTCTCACGCCAGGCATCTCCCACTGCGTGGCATATTGAGGCAAGATGTGTGAGGATACATCTGCATCTGCAAATTGAGTATACAGTGATGTTCTCATGAAGGACTTGTAATGTTAACCTTGAGAATTTACAATACAGTGTTTATATACAGTAGGCCTGCTATTTGTAAATTTATATTATATTTAGGTCCTCTTTAACCTTTGTGTGCTATGAAAAGAACTTGGGAGTTATTTGGAACATACTCCCACTTCCTTACCCTCTACAGACCAGACTTTATTCAGATTGTCTAGAGCAGTGGTTCTCAGAGCCAGTTGTCAAGGACCCTCAACAGTTCACGTTTTCCAGGTCATCTGGCAGGTACACAGGTGTAATCATTACTCACTGACACGTTTTAAAAGATCCACAGGTGGAGCTAATTATTTCACTTGTGATTTTGCGAGGAGACGAGGAAAATGTGAACTGTTAGGGGTCCTTGAGGACTGAGTTTGGGAACCACTGATCTAGAGTTTTTGCTCAGAAGGCGTCACAATTTAGATGTAGGGCTTTGATTAGGAAGAGGAGTTTGAGGGGATTGGGAAAATTGTGACATGCCCTGAAATGTGTTGATTTCCGTCTCTGTATTTTAGGGAGCTATGTACAAGGGCCTGATTCAAAGATATGTGCTAGTGTCATGGCATCGGCAGTGCTAAAATATACAAAAGCCATTGAAACACGTGACATGTTACATATGAGTAGCCTTGAGGTTACTTAGGATGTCTGGCAAAATCACACTGCCTGAGCGAGTGAAGCTGGCTCCAAGGACATAGTCACTGGCATCAGCACACCCAGGGCAGTAGAGAGCCTGGCTGGGCCCAGGGACTTTTCAGAAGGCGTGGCCTAATCATGGAAGGCGTGGCCATGCACACTTTTTAAAAAAACAACAGAAAAAAACAGTACTTTAAGTGCCTCCCTGGCCACACTGCAGTCAGCACACAGCAGCATGTGCTGAGCTGGGGGGAAGAGCTGCAACTGCTGCTGCCAGGTAAGGGGAGGGGATGGACAACTAGGGCCCCTCGAACAGGCCTGGGTAAACAGTACCTGCTTCCCCTCCCTCTCTGCACCACCAAGCACACCTATAAAATGGGGCCGACATGCCTTAGTTACCTGGAACTCTCCCGGTCACTGCCCCCAAATGCCAGTAGTATGTTAATGATGCCGTGGCTTTGGGGCACACCACCTGATGTTACAGGACCAGATCTGCACATGAGCATAGACAGATCATTAAACATCAGAGATTTACCTTAATATCAGATTTACGCAATCTCCGAATCAGATCCAATGTGCTATTATCATATGTGCTTTTATGAAAACCAACCAATGAGATCTTTGCTTTCACTGTTTAAGCTGCACTCAGTGACAGGTTCTAATTGGTGATTTTGAGTTACAGCACATTTGTGCCTTGCATCATGTTATCTAGTAATCATTGTGGGTTACATATCTAAAAGCATATATCTAGAGCAGGCATTCCCAACCTTGGTCCTCAAGGCACACTTACAGAGTAAGTTTGGACACATGCAAGGTTCTATTCATGAAGCAATGAAAAGTGTGGAGAAGTTACCCATGGCAACCAATCAGCTGCTCCGTACAATTGTATAGTATGCAAATTTTAAATGTTACTTCAATGCTGATTGATTTCCATGAGGAACTTCTCCGCTGGCTCACTACTCCACACTCTTGACTGCTTTATGTATAGACCCCCGGGGCGGATTGGGATGGAAAACCAGCCCGGAAAGTTTATGGAAGCAGCCCTAATGGGGGTGTGGTCTAATTAGGGGGTGGGGTCTGTTGAGGGGGCTGGATCCCTCATAGGGCCTGATTGTACGCAATTGCAGCCTTCCTTGCGTCAGTTGCTGCAGTGTCTGAGACCAGGGGCGCATTGGGAACTAAACATGGCCCTGTAAAATGTTGTAGAAGTGATCTGACATGGGCAGCACAAGAGGTATAACATACCGTGTAGCCATGGCAGCATCACTGGATTGTGCTGTACTGTAGAGATGGAATAACAGAATGAATGGGAACAATGCAGTGTACTGAGTGTGGTGGGCTGCCTGTCATGTGGGGGGTGGGGCCATAGGACAACACACAAAACAGGCCCATCAGCCTACCAGGAATCTTCCTGGTGATCCCTATGGCCAATCCGCCCCTGATAGACCCCATAGTGTGATCATCACTTTCAGTGATAGTGATGTGTGGACAGATTGATCTAAGTAAATAAAATCCCATCAAGATCAATCAAGTTTGTTTAGGTTGGCTTGGAAACTTGGTTAGCCAAAATGTTTGTGGCGTCTTGAGATTTGGACAATGGCCCTCATTCTGAGTTGTTCGCTCGCAAGCCGTTTTTCGCAGCAGTGCACACGCTAAGCCGCCGCCCTCTGGGAGTGAATCTTAGCTTAGCAGATTTGCGAATGAAACATTCGCAATATTGCGAAAAGATTTTTCTGTGCAGTTTCTGAATAGCTCGAGACTTACTCTTCCAGTGCGTTCAGTTCAGTGCTTGTCGTTCCTGGTTTGACGTCACAAACACACCCAGCGTTCGCCCAGACACTCCCCCGTTTCTCCAGCCACTCCCGCGTTTTTCCCAGAAACGGCAGCGTTTTTTCACACACTCCCATAAAACGTCCAGTTTCCGCCCAGAAACACCCACTTCCTGTCAATCACACTCCGATCACCAGAACGAAGAAAAAACCTCGTAATGCCGTGAGCAAAATACTAGAGATGTGCACTTGAAATTTTTCGGGTTTTGTGTTTTGGTTTTGGGTTCGGTTCCGCGGCCGTGTTTTGGGTTCGACCGCGTTTTGGCAAAACCTCACCGAATTTTTTTTGTCGGATTAGGGTGTGTTTTGGATTCGGGTGTTTTTTTCAAAAAACACTAGAAAACAGCTTAAATCATAGAATTTGGGGGTCATTTTGATCCCAAAGTATTATTAACCTCAAAAACCATAATTTCCACTCATTTTCAGTCTATTCTGAATAACTCACACCTCACAATATTATTTTTAGTCCTAAAATTTGCACTGAGGTCGCTGGATGACTAAGCTAAGCGACCCTAGTGGCCGACACAAACACCTGGCCCATCTAGGAGTGTCACTGCAGTGTCACGCAGGATGTCCCTTCCAAAAAAACCCTCCCCAAACAGCACATGACGCAAAGAAAAAAAGAGGCGCAATGAGGTAGCTGTGTGAGTAAGATAAGCGACCCTAGTGGCCGACACAAACAGCGGGCCCATCTAGGAGTGGCACTGCAGTGTCACGCAGGATGGCCCTTCCAAAAAATACTCCCCAAACAGCACATGACGCAAAGAAAAATTAAAGAAAAAAGAGGTGCAAGATGGAATTGTCCTTGGGCCCTCCCACCCACCCTTATGTTGTATAAACAGGACATGCACACTTTAACCAACCCATCATTTCAGTGACAGGGTCTGCCACACGACTGTGACTGAAATGACGGGTTGGTTTGGACCCCCACCAAAAAAGAAGCAATTAATCTCTCCTTGCACAAACTGGCTCTACAGAGGCAAGATGTCCACCTCATCATCATCCTCCGATATATCATCGTGTACATCCCCCTCCTCACAGATTATCAATTCGTCCCCACTGGAATCCACCATCTCAGCTCCCTGTGTACTTTGTGGAGGCAATTGCTGCTGGTCAATGTCTCCACGGAGGAATTGATTATAATTCATTTTAATGAACATCATCTTCTCCACATTTTCTGGATGTAACCTCGTACGCCGATTGCTGACAAGGTGAGCGGCGGCACTAAACACTCTTTCGGAGTACACACTTGTGGGAGGGCAACTTAGGTAGAATAAAGCCAGTTTGTGCAAGGGCCTCCAAATTGCCTCTTTTTCCTGCCAGTATAAGTACGGACTGTGTGACGTGCCTACTTGGATGCGGTCACTCATATAATCCTCCACCATTCTTTCAATGGTGAGAGAATCATATGCAGTGACAGTAGACGACATGTCCGTAATCGTTAAGAAAGAAGTGTGCTTAGTCTCCGCTTAGTCACCTTAGTATAACAAGATATTAAATACTAAGCTTATAATATCCAAGTTCTTTTATCGATGTTTTGTTCCACAATGAACAACTTTTGAAGATTTCTTCTGTTCCAAAAGTCACGTTTATCTGGAAAGACTGTGTTCCAAACCAATGCTTGATAACAACGGTATGGAGAGCACAAAAAATAAAAAATAATTGTGCAGTACTCAAAACAGAACTGATGTGTTTAATAAAAAGTTGCACTTAGAAAAATAAAGAATTTGATCGCATATCAATATCCAATATCTCATCTAAGGTACAGCAAAGCAGCTCACTGACGTCTCCAGAAAGCCTCCAAGATTTAACAACCGCCTCAAAGTAAAAAATGAGACAATGATCGTGCAGTATTAAAAACAAGGCAAATCGTTTTAATTAAGTTGCACTTACACAAAGATAGGTTAAAATTCGCATATATAAGCCCAATGGCACATCAGGACACAGCAATACAGCTCACAAACGTTTGCAGATGGTTTCCGAGAGGTAATGGCGGTCTCAATGCCGGTATTTGAAATCGCCAGTGCTCAAGGTAGTAAGCAGCGTCCTCAGGTGTCCACCAGGTATAAAATCCACAGCCACACTTAACGCGTTTCGGATCACATATGATCCTTCATCAGAAGTGTGGAAAGAGTCCATAGTATGGTCTTTTTATAGACCTCCTAATTACAAAATTAGTAAAACGTGTGACAAACAATTTAGATGCACCTCCTTCCGGCGGATCTTCCTCCAACCGGAAGTTGCGTGTGCGTTCCAGCGTTAGTTCATATCGTGAATAAAAAGGTCAGAAATAACTTGTAGTAATACCTAACAACATATTACATGATTCTAAAAGACAAAACACTAGTGTGCAATACGGCAAAATCACAGAAAAACACACGGGATCGTCTCATTGTACATAGCGTCTATGCGGATGTGACGCAACCAGGATATCCGGTATGCGTTCCAGCGCCGGTTTGCGTTCCATCATCGTTTTCTTCCATCATGACTATTACTTCTTTTGAGGAAATTATTTTGCGTAAGCGATAATGCGCATCCCGGCGCTGGCTCATCTCACACAGGAAAACCATCCAGTCAAACATATTCTAGGATACAAAAAATATACATATATATATAAGAGTTTTAACACATAAAAATCCTAACATAAATAAATCCATAAAAAGAAACATGCTCCATATACCAAGAGTGAGGGACAGAAAGATATAGCCACGTGATTTTAAACAAGGAAACATCCAAGATCGAAGTCGCTATTCATACCCTTTGGAGCTAAAGTTTTTAATTGGTAAATCCATCGGGTTTCTGCCATTGCCAATCTCTTATCCATATCCCTAGTTCTAGATTTCGGTAATATTAATTCTATTCCATAAAAAGTTTTTATATGACATTCATTTTTTCCATGATATTTTTTAAAATGGACAGGGACAGTGTGTGTCTCAAGTCCTTTTCTAATGTTGTATATGTGTTCTGCTAACCTCGTTTTTAATGCCCGCGAGGTCCGCCCCACATATCTAAGTCCACAAGTACATTCAAACACATACACAACATTCCTAGAATTGCAGGAAATAAACTGATTTATGGGATATGTTTTTCCATCTACTACAAATTCTTTGAATTTATTTACATTGCTTTTTACTGTTCTACACATTAGACAGCACCCGCAACGGTGAAAGCCTTTCGTACGTATACTTTGACGTATATCAGTTTCCAGGCTACTTTTCACCAATTTATCTTTTAGTGTCGGGGCTCTTCTGTAGATAAACGACGGGTATTTAGGTATATATTCACCAAGAATAGGATCTTGCAACAGGAGCTTCCAATTAGCTTTAAATATTTTTTCCACATTTTTATAGCTATTACTATATTTACTAATAAATGCCCATTGGTATTTGTAATTTTTCTCTTCCTTCTCAATACTGGTAGTTTTCAACAGATCTTCTCTCTCCACCTTAGAGATTCTCTCTCTAGCTTTTTCAATGGTGGATGTAGTGTACCCCTTTCTAGAGAAACGTTCTGATACTTCATCCAATTGGTTCTCACATACAGTAGCATCACTACAGTTTCGCTTCACCCTTGTGAACTGGCCGAAGGGTATACCCTCTAACCAATTCACATGATGAAGACTTGATCTTTCTATATAATTATTAGAGTCCGTAGGTTTACGGTAAATTTTAGTTTTTAGGATGCCACTTTCACTGTAAATACATAAATCAAGAAAATGTATTTGCACTTTACTATATTCAAATGTAAATTTGATTGATAAATTATTTACATTCAATCCATCTTGAAAGGAAAGAAGAGATTCTTCATCGCCTGTCCATATAAATAGGACATCGTCGATGAAGCGTTGCCAGGATACTAGGCCCGCCCCTAGCACGCCACCCATCCATATCTGTTGTTCTTCCCAATGGGCCATAAACAAATTGGCGTAGCTAGGGGCGAACCTAGTACCCATCGCTGTCCCAACGATTTGCAAATAAAAGGTTCCATCGAATACAAAATAATTATTATTCAGGATAAATTCTATCCCTTCTAATATAAATTCCTTCAATGGTTCAGTAAGATCACTTTTTTCTAAGAAGAAGGAAACTGCTCTTAAACCCTCTTCCTTATGTATTATTGTATATAATGTACTTACATCGGCACTACACAAGAAAGAATTGCTACCCCAAGGGAGATCTTTTAATTTACATAAGACATCCCCAGTGTCTTTGAGGTACGCCCTTGTTGATCGAACCAATGGTTGGAGGTGATGATCTATTAAGGCAGATAGATTAGAAGTAATACTATCACAACCAGAGACGATCGGGCGTCCTGGGGGATTCTGACTGTCCTTATGTACCTTGGGTAAGGTGTAAATCGTCGGAATCGTGGGATTTTTAACATTTATAAAATCCATTTCTTTTTGTGTGATAACCTTTCTCTCTAATGCCTTTTTTGTAAGTTCCAGAAGTTCCTTTTCTATCCTATTAGTCGGATCACCTTTTAGTCTTCTATAGGTTATCCCGTCATTAAGTTGTCTCAATACTTCCTCTATATATTTACTTTTGTCCATTAGGACAACCCCCCCACCCTTATCAGCTGGTTTTATTATTAATTCAGAATCATCTCTCAATGATCTTACTGCTTGAAATTCTTTTTTAGTCAAATTAAGCTTTCTATTATCTTTCCCCTTAGCCTTTTTAAATGATTGTTCAATTTCACTACAAACTATTTTATTGAAACTTTCTATTTGGCTACCTTTAAAAAAGGTGGGGTAAAAGGTAGAGGGGGGTTTAAATTGCGACTTATCATTTGCTACGGGTATATTCTCCCCAGGTGTTTCCTTCTCCTTATTGATGAAAAATCTTTTAATCGTTATTTTTCGGATAAACTTTTGTACATCAATAAAGACGTCAAAAGGGTTGGGTTCATAAGATGGTGCAAATTTTAGCCCCTTTTTTAGGACTTTTTCCTCATTAGTATCTAGAACCCTTGAGCTTAAATTGAAGATTTTTACATCCTCCTCACATATTGTTTCCAATGGTTCTATAGGAATAACAGATGCCCTTTTTTTGGCCAAATATCTCTCTTTCTTTTTACTCTTATTCCCTGCTCTTTTTCCTCTGAATCTCTTTTTAATATTTTTTACCTTGTTCTTCTTGGAGTTCTCGCATCCCAGTTTAAATGGGCCGAGTGTGATTCAGTGTTCACATTTGAAAAAGAACGATCTTCATCACCCATTAGAGGGAGTCCCATAAACCTATTTGAGGTATAAACCTCTCTTAGTGGTACATCAGGGTAAGTTTTTCGTGTATTCCACCTAGAATATTGATCTCTCTCCCACTTTGGACGATACCTATTCTCATTAGATGGATAATTATTTCTTGATTGCCGAAAATTCCCAGATTCAATCAAATCGTGGGTGTGGTTAGAGCCATAGTCCCACCTTTTATTTTGTATTGGTTTTCTTTGGGGCGGGGCATTTTTTCTCCATTTTGGGGTTTTATCTACGGGTACATTATTCACAGGTACTTCCTGTATTTTAATTGTACCTGTGTCCCTCAGATATTTTTTATGTTTTTTTTCCCTCAGTTCTTTGGTATTTTTATTGATTTTTTTCAAAAGTTCTTTTTCAGCATTTCTGAAATCTTCTAACTCTTTATATGGGGTAACTAGTGACTGTAATACATTAATTTCCTCATTTAATGTTGATAATGTACTCTTTCTTTCTCTAGTAATGAGATCTATTAATGATAAAGAACATTTGTTCAAAATCGAATCCCATTCTTTTTGGAAAGAGTCATCACCAGTGCTAAAGGAGGGTGTTTTGTTAATTTTCAATCCTTTTGGCACCAACTGTTCAGCTTGATATTTCTCTAAAGTAACTAGTTCCCACCACAATCTATTTTCTCTAAGCATTAGAGTCTCTAATTTCTTAAAAACACTGTCTAAGTCATCATCACATACTTCAATGATATCATTAGTTTTAGAAAAGGTTGAGAAAATCAGGTCTTTACGGTTTTCTCTGAATGTAAACATGCCTGCAGCACCAAATAACAGATATGGATGAATGAATCAACAATAGTAAAAAGATTACTGTTAAAATAGTGCGCTGTTAACAACACAGTATATTGCAGCGGATAGACACACAAAGAGTAATCACCCACTACTCCTAAAAACAAACAGTAAAGAAAGAAGTGTGCTTAGTCTCCGCGCACCACTGTTTGAGACATGTAAACCCTTCACCTTAGTATAACAAGATATTAAATACTAAGCTTATAATATCCAAGTTCTTTTATCGATGTTTTGTTCCACAATGAACAACTTTTGAAGATTTCTTCTGTTCCAAAAGTCACGTTTATCTGGAAAGACTGTGTTCCAAACCAATGCTTGATAACAACGGTATGGAGAGCACAAAAAGTAAAAAATAATTGTGCAGTACTCAAAACAGAACTGATGTGTTTAATAAAAAGTTGCACTTACAAAAATAAAGAATTTGATCGCATATCAATATCCAATATCTCATCTAAGGTACAGCAAAGCAGCTCACTGACGTCTCCAGAAAGCCTCCAAGATTTAACAACCGCCTCAAAGTAAAAAATGAGACAATGATCGTGCAGTATTAAAAACAAGGCAAATCGTTTTAATTAAGTTGCACTTACACAAAGATAGGTTAAAATTCGCATATATAAGCCCAATGGCACATCAGGACACAGCAATACAGCTCACAAACGTTTGCAGATGGTTTCCGAGAGGTAATGGCGGTCTCAATGCCGGTATTTGAAATCGCCAGTGCTCAAGGTAGTAAGCAGCGTCCTCAGGTGTCCACCAGGTATAAAATCCACAGCCACACTTAACGCGTTTCGGATCACATATGATCCTTCATCAGAAGTGTGGAAAGAGTCCATAGTATGGTCTTTTTATAGACCTCCTAATTACAAAATTAGTAAAACGTGTGACAAACAATTTAGATGCACCTCCTTCCGGCGGATCTTCCTCCAACCGGAAGTTGCGTGTGCGTTCCAGCGTTAGTTCATATCGTGAATAAAAAGGTCAGAAATAACTTGTAGTAATACCTAACAACATATTACATGATTCTAAAAGACAAAACACTAGTGTGCAATACGGCAAAATCACAGAAAAACACACGGGATCGTCTCATTGTACATAGCGTCTATGCGGATGTGACGCAACCAGGATATCCGGTATGCGTTCCAGCGCCGGTTTGCGTTCCATCATCGTTTTCTTCCATCATGACTATTACTTCTTTTGAGGAAATTATTTTGCGTAAGCGATAATGCGCATCCCGGCGCTGGCTCATCTCACACAGGAAAACCATCCAGTCAAACATATTCTAGGATACAAAAAATATACATATATATATAAGAGTTTTAACACATAAAAATCCTAACATAAATAAATCCATAAAAAGAAACATGCTCCATATACCAAGAGTGAGGGACAGAAAGATATAGCCACGTGATTTTAAACAAGGAAACATCCAAGATCGAAGTCGCTATTCATACCCTTTGGAGCTAAAGTTTTTAATTGGTAAATCCATCGGGTTTCTGCCATTGCCAATCTCTTATCCATATCCCTAGTTCTAGATTTCGGTAATATTAATTCTATTCCATAAAAAGTTTTTATATGACATTCATTTTTTCCATGATATTTTTTAAAATGGACAGGGACAGTGTGTGTCTCAAGTCCTTTTCTAATGTTGTATATGTGTTCTGCTAACCTCGTTTTTAATGCCCGCGAGGTCCGCCCCACATATCTAAGTCCACAAGTACATTCGAACACATACACAACATTCCTAGAATTGCAGGAAATAAACTGATTTATGGGATATGTTTTTCCATCTACTACAAATTCTTTGAATTTATTTACATTGCTTTTTACTGTTCTACACATTAGACAGCACCCGCAACGGTGAAAGCCTTTCGTACGTATACTTTGACGTATATCAGTTTCCAGGCTACTTTTCACCAATTTATCTTTTAGTGTCGGGGCTCTTCTGTAGATAAACGACGGGTATTTAGGTATATATTCACCAAGAATAGGATCTTGCAACAGGAGCTTCCAATTAGCTTTAAATATTTTTTCCACATTTTTATAGCTATTACTATATTTACTAATAAATGCCCATTGGTATTTGTCATTTTTCTCTTCCTTCTCAATACTGGTAGTTTTCAACAGATCTTCTCTCTCCACCTTAGAGATTCTCTCTCTAGCTTTTTCAATGGTGGATGTAGTGTACCCCTTTCTAGAGAAACGTTCTGATACTTCATCCAATTGGTTCTCACATACAGTAGCATCACTACAGTTTCGCTTCACCCTTGTGAACTGGCCGAAGGGTATACCCTCTAACCAATTCACATGATGAAGACTTGATCTTTCTATATAATTATTAGAGTCCGTAGGTTTACGGTAAATTTTAGTTTTTAGGATGCCACTTTCACTGTAAATACATAAATCAAGAAAATGTATTTGCACTTTACTATATTCAAATGTAAATTTGATTGATAAATTATTTACATTCAATCCATCTTGAAAGGAAAGAAGAGATTCTTCATCGCCTGTCCATATAAATAGGACATCGTCGATGAAGCGTTGCCAGGATACTAGGCCCGCCCCTAGCACGCCACCCATCCATATCTGTTGTTCTTCCCAATGGGCCATAAACAAATTGGCGTAGCTAGGGGCGAACCTAGTACCCATCGCTGTCCCAACGATTTGCAAATAAAAGGTTCCATCGAATACAAAATAATTATTATTCAGGATAAATTCTATCCCTTCTAATATAAATTCCTTCAATGGTTCAGTAAGATCACTTTTTTCTAAGAAGAAGGAAACTGCTCTTAAACCCTCTTCCTTATGTATTATTGTATATAATGTACTTACATCGGCACTACACAAGAAAGAATTGCTACCCCAAGGGAGATCTTTTAATTTACATAAGACATCCCCAGTGTCTTTGAGGTACGCCCTTGTTGATCGAACCAATGGTTGGAGGTGATGATCTATTAAGGCAGATAGATTAGAAGTAATACTATCACAACCAGAGACGATCGGGCGTCCTGGGGGATTCTGACTGTCCTTATGTACCTTGGGTAAGGTGTAAATCGTCGGAATCGTGGGATTTTTAACATTTATAAAATCCATTTCTTTTTGTGTGATAACCTTTCTCTCTAATGCCTTTTTTGTAAGTTCCAGAAGTTCCTTTTCTATCCTATTAGTCGGATCACCTTTTAGTCTTCTATAGGTTATCCCGTCATTAAGTTGTCTCAATACTTCCTCTATATATTTACTTTTGTCCATTAGGACAACCCCCCCACCCTTATCAGCTGGTTTTATTATTAATTCAGAATCATCTCTCAATGATCTTACTGCTTGAAATTCTTTTTTAGTCAAATTAAGCTTTCTATTATCTTTCCCCTTAGCCTTTTTAAATGATTGTTCAATTTCACTACAAACTATTTTATTGAAACTTTCTATTTGGCTACCTTTAAAAAAGGTGGGGTAAAAGGTAGAGGGGGGTTTAAATTGCGACTTATCATTTGCTACGGGTATATTCTCCCCAGGTGTTTCCTTCTCCTTATTGATGAAAAATCTTTTAATCGTTATTTTTCGGA
This sequence comes from Pseudophryne corroboree, assembly GCF_028390025.1. Taxonomy (NCBI): domain Eukaryota; kingdom Metazoa; phylum Chordata; class Amphibia; order Anura; family Myobatrachidae; genus Pseudophryne; species Pseudophryne corroboree. The sequence goes on along the minus strand of NC_086450.1, from coordinate 401,840,290 downwards.
TAAACTTTTGTACATCAATAAAGACGTCAAAAGGGTTGGGTTCATAAGATGGTGCAAATTTTAGCCCCTTTTTTAGGACTTTTTCCTCATTAGTATCTAGAACCCTTGAGCTTAAATTGAAGATTTTTACATCCTCCTCACATATTGTTTCCAATGGTTCTATAGGAATAACAGATGCCCTTTTTTTGGCCAAATATCTCTCTTTCTTTTTACTCTTATTCCCTGCTCTTTTTCCTCTGAATCTCTTTTTAATATTTTTTACCTTGTTCTTCTTGGAGTTCTCGCATCCCAGTTTAAATGGGCCGAGTGTGATTCAGTGTTCACATTTGAAAAAGAACGATCTTCATCACCCATTAGAGGGAGTCCCATAAACCTATTTGAGGTATAAACCTCTCTTAGTGGTACATCAGGGTAAGTTTTTCGTGTATTCCACCTAGAATATTGATCTCTCTCCCACTTTGGACGATACCTATTCTCATTAGATGGATAATTATTTCTTGATTGCCGAAAATTCCCAGATTCAATCAAATCGTGGGTGTGGTTAGAGCCATAGTCCCACCTTTTATTTTGTATTGGTTTTCTTTGGGGCGGGGCATTTTTTCTCCATTTTGGGGTTTTATCTACGGGTACATTATTCACAGGTACTTCCTGTATTTTAATTGTACCTGTGTCCCTCAGATATTTTTTATGTTTTTTTTCCCTCAGTTCTTTGGTATTTTTATTGATTTTTTTCAAAAGTTCTTTTTCAGCATTTCTGAAATCTTCTAACTCTTTATATGGGGTAACTAGTGACTGTAATACATTAATTTCCTCATTTAATGTTGATAATGTACTCTTTCTTTCTCTAGTAATGAGATCTATTAATGATAAAGAACATTTGTTCAAAATCGAATCCCATTCTTTTTGGAAAGAGTCATCACCAGTGCTAAAGGAGGGTGTTTTGTTAATTTTCAATCCTTTTGGCACCAACTGTTCAGCTTGATATTTCTCTAAAGTAACTAGTTCCCACCACAATCTATTTTCTCTAAGCATTAGAGTCTCTAATTTCTTAAAAACACGGTCTAAGTCATCATCACATACTTCAATGATATCATTAGTTTTAGAAAAGGTTGAGAAAATCAGGTCTTTACGGTTTTCTCTGAATGTAAACATGCCTGCAGCACCAAATAACAGATATGGATGAATGAATCAACAATAGTAAAAAGATTACTGTTAAAATAGTGCGCTGTTAACAACACAGTATATTGCAGCGGATAGACACACAAAGAGTAATCACCCACTACTCCTAAAAACAAACAGTAAAGAAAGAAGTGTGCTTAGTCTCCGCGCACCACTGTTTGAGACATGTAAACCCTTCACCTTAGTATAACAAGATATTAAATACTAAGCTTATAATATCCAAGTTCTTTTATCGATGTTTTGTTCCACAATGAACAACTTTTGAAGATTTCTTCTGTTCCAAAAGTCACGTTTATCTGGAAAGACTGTGTTCCAAACCAATGCTTGATAACAACGGTATGGAGAGCACAAAAAATAAAAAATAATTGTGCAGTACTCAAAACAGAACTGATGTGTTTAATAAAAAGTTGCACTTACAAAAATAAAGAATTTATTAAAAAGAGATTCAGAGGAAAAAGAGCAGGGAATAAGAGTAAAAAGAAAGAGAGATATTTGGCCAAAAAAAGGGCATCTGTTATTCCTATAGAACCATTGGAAACAATATGTGAGGAGGATGTAAAAATCTTCAATTTAAGCTCAAGGGTTCTAGATACTAATGAGGAAAAAGTCCTAAAAAAGGGGCTAAAATTTGCACCATCTTATGAACCCAACCCTTTTGACGTCTTTATTGATGTACAAAAGTTTATCCGAAAAATAACGATTAAAAGATTTTTCATCAATAAGGAGAAGGAAACACCTGGGGAGAATATACCCGTAGCAAATGATAAGTCGCAATTTAAACCCCCCTCTACCTTTTACCCCACCTTTTTTAAAGGTAGCCAAATAGAAAGTTTCAATAAAATAGTTTGTAGTGAAATTGAACAATCATTTAAAAAGGCTAAGGGGAAAGATAATAGAAAGCTTAATTTGACTAAAAAAGAATTTCAAGCAGTAAGATCATTGAGAGATGATTCTGAATTAATAATAAAACCAGCTGATAAGGGTGGGGGGGTTGTCCTAATGGACAAAAGTAAATATATAGAGGAAGTATTGAGACAACTTAATGACGGGATAACCTATAGAAGACTAAAAGGTGATCCGACTAATAGGATAGAAAAGGAACTTCTGGAACTTACAAAAAAGGCATTAGAGAGAAAGGTTATCACACAAAAAGAAATGGATTTTATAAATGTTAAAAATCCCACGATTCCGACGATTTACACCTTACCCAAGGTACATAAGGACAGTCAGAATCCCCCAGGACGCCCGATCGTCTCTGGTTGTGATAGTATTACTTCTAATCTATCTGCCTTAATAGATCATCACCTCCAACCGTTGGTTCGATCAACAAGGGCGTACCTCAAAGACACTGGGGATGTCTTATGTAAATTAAAAGATCTCCCTTGGGGTAGCAATTCTTTCTTGTGTAGTGCCGATGTAAGTACATTATATACAATAATACATAAGGAAGAGGGTTTAAGAGCAGTTTCCTTCTTCTTAGAAAAAAGTGATCTTACTGAACCATTGAAGGAATTTATATTAGAAGGGATAGAATTTATCCTGAATAATAATTATTTTGTATTCGATGGAACCTTTTATTTGCAAATCGTTGGGACAGCGATGGGTACTAGGTTCGCCCCTAGCTACGCCAATTTGTTTATGGCCCATTGGGAAGAACAACAGATATGGATGGGTGGCGTGCTAGGGGCGGGCCTAGTATCCTGGCAACGCTTCATCGACGATGTCCTATTTATATGGACAGGCGATGAAGAATCTCTTCTTTCCTTTCAAGATGGATTGAATGTAAATAATTTATCAATCAAATTTACATTTGAATATAGTAAAGTGCAAATACATTTTCTTGATTTATGTATTTACAGTGAAAGTGGCATCCTAAAAACTAAAATTTACCGTAAACCTACGGACTCTAATAATTATATAGAAAGATCAAGTCTTCATCATGTGAATTGGTTAGAGGGTATACCCTTCGGCCAGTTCACAAGGGTGAAGCGAAACTGTAGTGATGCTACTGTATGTGAGAACCAATTGGATGAAGTATCAGAACGTTTCTCTAGAAAGGGGTACACTACATCCACCATTGAAAAAGCTAGAGAGAGAATCTCTAAGGTGGAGAGAGAAGATCTGTTGAAAACTACCAGTATTGAGAAGGAAGAGAAAAATGACAAATACCAATGGGCATTTATTAGTAAATATAGTAATAGCTATAAAAATGTGGAAAAAATATTTAAAGCTAATTGGAAGCTCCTGTTGCAAGATCCTATTCTTGGTGAATATATACCTAAATACCCGTCGTTTATCTACAGAAGAGCCCCGACACTAAAAGATAAATTGGTGAAAAGTAGCCTGGAAACTGATATACGTCAAAGTATACGTACGAAAGGCTTTCACCGTTGCGGGTGCTGTCTAATGTGTAGAACAGTAAAAAGCAATGTAAATAAATTCAAAGAATTTGTAGTAGATGGAAAAACATATCCCATAAATCAGTTTATTTCCTGCAATTCTAGGAATGTTGTGTATGTGTTCGAATGTACTTGTGGACTTAGATATGTGGGGCGGACCTCGCGGGCATTAAAAACGAGGTTAGCAGAACACATATACAACATTAGAAAAGGACTTGAGACACACACTGTCCCTGTCCATTTTAAAAAATATCATGGAAAAAATGAATGTCATATAAAAACTTTTTATGGAATAGAATTAATATTACCGAAATCTAGAACTAGGGATATGGATAAGAGATTGGCAATGGCAGAAACCCGATGGATTTACCAATTAAAAACTTTAGCTCCAAAGGGTATGAATAGCGACTTCGATCTTGGATGTTTCCTTGTTTAAAATCACGTGGCTATATCTTTCTGTCCCTCACTCTTGGTATATGGAGCATGTTTCTTTTTATGGATTTATTTATGTTAGGATTTTTATGTGTTAAAACTCTTATATATATATGTATATTTTTTGTATCCTAGAATATGTTTGACTGGATGGTTTTCCTGTGTGAGATGAGCCAGCGCCGGGATGCGCATTATCGCTTACGCAAAATAATTTCCTCAAAAGAAGTAATAGTCATGATGGAAGAAAACGATGATGGAACGCAAACCGGCGCTGGAACGCATACCGGATATCCTGGTTGCGTCACATCCGCATAGACGCTATGTACAATGAGACGATCCCGTGTGTTTTTCTGTGATTTTGCCGTATTGCACACTAGTGTTTTGTCTTTTAGAATCATGTAATATGTTGTTAGGTATTACTACAAGTTATTTCTGACCTTTTTATTCACGATATGAACTAACGCTGGAACGCACACGCAACTTCCGGTTGGAGGAAGATCCGCCGGAAGGAGGTGCATCTAAATTGTTTGTCACACGTTTTACTAATTTTGTAATAAGGTGGTCTATAAAAAGACCATACTATGGACTCTTTCCACACTTCTGATGAAGGATCATATGTGATCCGAAACGCGTTAAGTGTGGCTGTGGATTTTATACCTGGTGGACACCTGAGGACGCTGCTTACTACCTTGAGCACTGGCGATTTCAAATACCGGCATTGAGACCGCCATTACCTCTCGGAAACCATCTGCAAACGTTTGTGAGCTGTATTGCTGTGTCCTGATGTGCCATTGGGCTTATATATGCGAATTTTAACCTATCTTTGTGTAAGTGCAACTTAATTAAAACGATTTGCCTTGTTTTTAATACTGCACGATCATTGTCTCATTTTTTACTTTGAGGCGGTTGTTAAATCTTGGAGGCTTTCTGGAGACGTCAGTGAGCTGCTTTGCTGTACCTTAGATGAGATATTGGATATTGATATGCGATCAAATTCTTTATTTTTGTAAGTGCAACTTTTTATTAAACACATCAGTTCTGTTTTGAGTACTGCACAATTATTTTTTATTTTTTGTGCTCTCCATACCGTTGTTATCAAGCATTGGTTTGGAACACAGTCTTTCCAGATAAACGTGACTTTTGGAACAGAAGAAATCTTCAAAAGTTGTTCATTGTGGAACAAAACATCGATAAAAGAACTTGGATATTATAAGCTTAGTATTTAATATCTTGTTATACTAAGGTGAAGGGTTTACATGTCTCAAACAGTGGTGCGCGGAGACTAAGCACACTTCTTTCTTTACTGTTTGTTTTTAGGAGTAGTGGGTGATTACTCTTTGTGTGTCTATCCGCTGCAATATACTGTGTTGTTAACAGCGCACTATTTTAACAGTTATCTTTTTACTATGTCCGTAATCGTTGTCAGGTCCTTCAGTCCGGACCAGATGTCAGCATCAGCAGTCGCTCCAGACTGCCCTGCATCACCGCCAGCGGGTGGGCTCGGAATTCTGAGCCTTTTCCTCGCACCCCCAGTTGCGGGAGAATGTGAAGGAGGAGATGTTGACAGGTCGCGTTCCGCTTGACTTGACAATTTTCTCACCAGCAGGTCTTTCAACCCCAGCAGACTTGTGTCTGCCGGAAAGAGAGATCCAAGGTAGGCTTTAAATCTAGGATCGAGCATGGTGGCCAAAATGTAGTGCTCTGATTTCAACAGATTGACCACCCGTGAATCCTTGTTAAGCGAATTAAGGGCTCCATCCACAAGTCCCACATGCCTAGCGGAATCGCTCTGTGTTAGCTCCTCCTTCAATGTCTCCAGCTTCTTCTGCAAAAGCCTGATGAGGGGAATGACCTGACTCAGGCTGGCAGTGTCTGAACTGACTTCACGTGTGGCAAGTTCAAAGGGCATCAGAACCTTGCACAATGTTGAAATCATTCTCCACTGCGCTTGAGACAGGTGCATTCCACCTCCTATATCGTGCTGAATTGTATAGGCTTGAATGGCCTTTTGCTGCTCCTCCAACCTCTGAAGCATATAGAGGGTTGAATTCCACCTCGTTACCACTTCTTGCTTCAGATGATGGCAGGGCAGGTTCAGTTGTTTTTGGTGGTGCTCCAGTCTTCTGTACGTGGTGCCTGTACGCCGAAAGTGTCCCGCAATTCTTCTGGCCACCGACAGCATCTCTTGCACACCCCTGTCGTTTTTTAAAAAATTCTGCACCACCAAATTCAAGGTATGTGCAAAACATGGGACGTGCTGGAATTTGCCCATATTTAATGCACACACAATATTGCTGGCGTTGTCCGATGCCACAAATCCACAGGAGAGTCCAATTGGGGTAAGCCATTCCGCGATGATCTTCCTCAGTTGCCGTAAGAGGTTTTCAGCTGTGTGCGTATTCTGGAAAGCGGTGATACAAAGCGTAGCCTGCCTAGGAAAGAGTTGGCGTTTGCGAGATGCTGCTACTGGTGCCGCCGCTGCTGTTCTTGCGGCGGGAGTCCATACATCTACCCAGTGGGCTGTCACAGTCATATAGTCCTGACCCTGCCCTGCTCCACTTGTCCACATGTCCGTGGTTAAGTGGACATTGGGTACAACTGCATTTTTTAGGACACTGGTGAGTCTTTTTCTGACGTCCGTGTACATTCTCGGTATCGCCTGCCTAGAGAAGTGGAACCTAGATGGTATTTGGTAACGGGGGCACACTACCTCAAGAAATTGTCTACTTCCCTGTGAACTAACGGCGGATACCGGACGCACGTCTAACACCAACATAGTTGTCAAGGCCTCAGTTATCCGCTTTGCAGCAGGATGACTGCTGTGATATTTCATCTTCCTCGCAAAGGACTGTTGGACAGTCAATTGCTTACTGGAAGTAGTACAAGTGGGCTTACGACTTCCCCTCTGGGATGACGATCGACTCCCAGCAGCAACAACAGCAGCGCCAGCAGCAGTAGGCATTACACTCAAGGATGCATCGGAGGAATCCCAGGCAGGAGAGGACTCGTCAGAATTGCCAGTGACAAGGCCTGCAGGACTATTGGCATTCCTGGGTAAGGAGGAAATTGACACTGAGGGAGTTGGTGGGGTGGTTTGCGTGAGCTTGGTTACAAGAGGAAGGGATTTACTTGTCAGTGGACTGCTTCCGCTGTCACCCAAAGTTTTTGAACTTGTCACTGACTTATTATGAATGCGCTGCAGGTGACGTATAAGGGAGGATGTTCCGAGGTGGTTAACGTCCTTACCCCTACTTATTACAGCTTGACAAAGGCAACACACGGCTTGACACCTGTTGTCCGCATTTCTGTTGAAATACTTCCACACCGAAGAGCTGATTTTTTTGGTATTTTCACCAGGCATGTCAATGGCCATATTCCTCCCACGGACAACAGGTGTCTCCCCGGGTGCCTGACTTAAACAAACCACCTCACCATCAGAATCCTCCTGGTCAATTTCCTCCCCAGCGCCAGCAACACCCATATCCTCCTCATCCTGGTGTACTTCAACACTGACATCTTCAATCTGACTATCAGGAACTGGACTGCGGGTGCTCCTTCCAGCACTTGCAGGGGGCGTGCAAATGGTGGAAGGCGCATGCTCTTCACGTCCAGTGTTGGGAAGGTCAGGCATCGCAACCGACACAATTGGACTCTCCTTGTGGATTTGGGATTTCGAAGAACGCACAGTTCTTTGCGGTGCTTTTGCCAGCTTGAGTCTTTTCATTTTTCTAGCGAGAGGCTGAGTGCTTCCATCCTCATGTGAAGCTGAACCACTAGCCATGAACATAGGCCAGGGCCTCAGCCGTTCCTTGCCACTCCGTGTGGTAAATGGCATATTGGCAAGTTTACGCTTCTCCTCCGACAATTTTATTTTAGGTTTTGGAGTCCTTTTTTTACTGATATTTGGTGTTTTGGATTTTACATGCTCTGTACTATGACATTGGGCATCGGCCTTGGCAGACGACGTTGCTGGCATTTCATCGTCTCGGCCATGACTAGAGGCAGCAGCTTCAGCACGAGGTGGAAGTGGATCTTGATCTTTCCCTAATTTTGGAACCTCAACATTTTTGTTCTCCATATTTTAATAGGCACAACTAAAAGGCACCTCAGGTAAACAATGGAGATGGATGGATACTAGTATACTTATGGATGGACTGCCGAGTGCCGACACAGAGGTAGCTACAGCCGTGGACTACCGTACTGTGTCTGCTGCTAATATAAAAAAAAACAAGGAAGTAGAGAGCGCAAGCAGACTGAATTAGCAATATTTAATTAAAACTGCACAAGGAATACAATATATTATATATATATATGTGTAATTGATAAAACATAAAATTATGAACAAATGGGATCCTCCAGCTTACAGTCCATTTAATGCAATAATGGATTCCAAATTAGACAGTCAAACGCTCCTTCTATTTAGAGCAATGAGTTCATCAATTTGTGTTTAAATAACTTTTTTTGCAAATTATTCACTTCTAAAAAGTTATTTAATCCGGAAAATCACTTATATTGGATTATCAGATAACAGATGTGCTGCTTGTTCCAGCACTTTATATTCCAAAAGGATAGCAGCTTTGTATATAGAAATCCGTCTTCCAGTGTGCTTTACAGCGGCTCCGTCTACCGCTCTCCCTAAAGCACACTTATGGAATCTTTCAATAAATAGCCGCTTACCGCATCCGGATGCGTTCAGCTTCACGGCACTGAAAATCACCATGCACCAGACGGCTGTACCGCAAACTCCCGAGTGGAATAGATGACGGCCACGGTCCCCGTTTAGCAAGGCGGACCACTGCAGGTGGCTGTGGTGAAAGCGGATCCACTGGTGCGGTGCAGAAATTGTGATGAATATCCAAAGCACAAATGGAGAGTGCCGGGATCCCAAGTCCGAATAAACCCTGACGCGTTTCTCGACCTACGTACACTGGTCGTTTCCTCAGAGGGGACCGTGGCCGTCATCTATTCCACTCGGGAGTTTGCGGTACAGCCGTCTGGTGCATGGTGATTTTCAGTGCCGTGAAGCTGAACGCATCCGGATGCGGTAAGCGGCTATTTATTGAAAGATTCCATAAGTGTGCTTTAGGGAGAGCGGTAGACGGAGCCGCTGTAAAGCACACTGGAAGACGGATTTCTATATACAAAGCTGCTATCCTTTTGGAATATAAAGTGCTGGAACAAGCAGCACATCTGTTATCTGATAATCCAATATAAGTGATTTTCCGGATTAAATAACTTTTTAGAAGTGAATAATTTGCAAAAAAAGTTATTTAAACACAAATTGATGAACTCATTGCTCTAAATAGAAGGAGCGTTTGACTGTCTAATTTGGAATCCATTATTGCATTAAATGGACTGTAAACTGGAGGATCCCATTTGTTCATAATTTTATGTTTTATCAATTACACATATATATATATATATATATATATATATAATATATTGTATTCCTTGCGCAGTTTTAATTAAATATTGCTAATTCAGTCTGCTTGCGCTCTCTACTTCCTTGTTTTTTTTGTTGTCTTTGTAGGTTTGCTAATACCTATACTTTTGAGAGCAGCAAGCAGCATATCAGCCTAGGCTCTTAGAGGCGCCTTTATTTTCTCTTTTGCTGCTAATATAGACTGGATGATAATGAGATGAAATCAATTTATATGTATATATAATATCACTAGTACTGCAGCCGGACAGGTATATATATTTATTATGTAATGACTGATGACGGACCTGCTGGACACTGTCAGCTCAGCAGCACCGCAGACTGCTACAGTAAGCTACTATAGTAGTATGTATAAAGAAGAAAAAAAAAAAAAAAACCACGGGTAGGTGGTATACAATTATGGATGGACTGCCGAGTGCCGACACAGAGGTAGCTACAGCCGTGGACTACCGTACTGTGTCTGCTGATAATATAGACTGGATGATAATGAGATGAAATCAATATATATGTATATATAATATCACTAGTACTGCAGCCGGACAGGTATATATTATATATTTATTATGTAATGACTGATGACGGACCTGCTGGACACTGTCAGCTCAGCAGCACCGCAGACTGCTACAGTAAGCTACTATAGTAGTATGTATAAAGAAGAAAGAAAAAAAAACAACCACGGGTAGGTGGTATACAATTATGGATGGACTGCCGAGTGCCGACACAGAGGTAGCTACAGCCGTGGACTAACGTACTGTGTCTGCTGATAATATAGACTGGATGATAATGAGATGAAATCAATATATATGTATATATAATATCACTAGTACTGCAGCCGGACAGGTATATATATTTATTATGTAATGACTGATGACGGACCTGCTGGACACTGTCAGCTCAGCAGCACCGCAGACTGCTACAGTAAGCTACTATAGTAGTATGTATAAAGAAGAAAGAAAAAAAAAAAACACTGGTAGGTGGTATACAATTATGGATGGACTGCCGAGTGCCGACACAGAGGTAGCTACAGCCGTGGACTACCGTACTGTGTCTGCTGATAATATAGACTGGATGATAATGAGATGAAATCAATATATATGTATATATAATATCACTAGTACTGCAGCCGGACAGGTATATATATTTATTATGTAATGACTGATGACGGACCTGCTGGACACTGTCAGCTCAGCAGCACCGCAGACTGCTACAGTAAGCTACTATAGTAGTATGTATAAAGAAGAAAGAAAAAAAAAAAACCACGGGTAGGTGGTATACAATTATGGATGGACTGCCGAGTGCCGACACAGAGGTAGCTACAGCCGTGGACTACCGTACTGTGTCTGCTGATAATATAGACTGGATGATAATGAGATTAAATCAATATATATGTATATATAATATCACTAGTACTGCAGCCGGACAGGTATATATTATATATTTATTATGTAATGACTGATGACGGACCTGCTGGACACTGTCAGCTCAGCAGCACCGCAGACTGCTACAGTAAGCTACTATAGTAGTATGTATAAAGAAGAAAGAAAAAAAAAACAACCACGGGTAGGTGGTATACAATTATGGATGGACTGCCGAGTGCCGACACAGAGGTAGCTACAGCCGTGGACTAACGTACTGTGTCTGCTGATAATATAGACTGGATGATAATGAGATGAAATCAATATATATGTATATATAATATCACTAGTACTGCAGCCGGACAGGTATATATATTTATTATGTAATGACTGATGACGGACCTGCTGGACACTGTCAGCTCAGCAGCACCGCAGACTGCTACAGTAAGCTACTATAGTAGTATGTATAAAGAAGAAAGAAAGAAAAAAAAAAAAAACACGGGTAGGTGCTAGGTGGTATACAATATTATATATATATTATATACAATTTTATATATATATATATATATATATATATATATAAAACTCATAAACTGGTGGTGATTATTAAACTGGTGGTCAGGTCACTGGTCACACTATCAGCAACTTGCAAGTAGTACTCCTGAGTCCTAAGCAGACAATCACAATATATATTATACTGGTGGTCAGTGTGGTCACAAACAATGGCAGTGTGGCTGGCACTCTGGCAGCAAAAGTGTGCACTGTACGTTATATGTACTCCTGAGTCCTGAGTCCTGCTCTCAGACTCTAACTGCTCCCCACTGTCAGTGTCTCCCCCACAAGTCAGATAATACAGTCACACTATCTCTATCACTTCAGCAAGTACTAGTAGTAGTAGTACTCCTCCTAATGCTCCCCAAAATTACTACTGTGTCTCTCTCTGTCTCACTCTTCTCGAATCTCTATAAACGGAGAGGACGCCAGCCACGTCCTCTCCCTATGAATCTCAATGCACGTGTGAAAATGGCGGCGACGCGCGGCTCCTTATATAGAATCCGAGTCTCGCGATAGAATCCGAGCCTCGCGAGAATCCGACAGCGTGATGATGACGTTCGGGCGCGCTCGGGTTAACCGAGCAAGGCGGGAAGATCCGAGTCGCTCGGACCCGTGTAAAAAAAACTGAAGTTCGGGCGGGTTCGGATTCCGAGGAACCGAACCCGCTCATCTCTACAAAATACCAAACTTCTTAGCAAATTTACTTGGCGCAGCTGCAGTGCGAACATTGCGCATGCGCAGTTAGCGGAAAATCGCTGCGATGCGAAAAAAATTAACGAGCGAACAACACGGAATGAGGGCCATTGTGTACAATGTGGATATCTTCAGCTAATTTACAATCTGTGGGGTATATTTACTAAGTTGAGGGTTTACAAAGTGGAGGTGCTGCCCATAGCAAACAGATTTTGGCTATTATGTAACTGGTACAGTCTAGAAAATGATTACTAAAATTTGATTGATTGATTGATTGATTAGCAATACTGTACCTCTTCTGAAAACTAGTACTTTAGTAAACTTTTTAAAATGTATTTTAAAAGTAGGTTTAGTTTACTTACTAGTTTATGTAACCTGCTTACAGATGTGTACCCATACACCTGGTGGTGTTTTCACTAAAGGTCGATTTTCTAAATTGATATTGTGTTTCAGGGACTAAAAGACACATTTACTAACATACAATTTTTGATATTGGTTTTTCAATGTGTGTTTTAGCTAGCCCATGAAATACAACATTGTTTTAAATTGATTTTTATCAAATATTTATTAAATATACCCCCTAGCCATACGGCAGATGCAACTGGGCTGATCCAATAGGTGTAGTGTGCTTTCTTTTTCTTTAAATTGTGTGTTTTATTTGCATCACAGAAGCAGCGTAACACCACTCACAATTTACTAGAGGTACAGGCTTGTGACTTTAATGCACAGGAATACATTTTAAAGGCGTACAAAGTCATAGATGAAGCGCAAAGGAACGTGGTGTGAGAAAAAGCCATGGCCACTGCATCATAGACCTTCGTACCCAGAATAAGACTCATACACACACAGATATACAAATGTCTTACTTCAGTGTTATCAGTGTAATGTAGCAAACACTAGCGTATTTATAATAGGGGGGTCTAGGGGGGCCCATACCACACATCCTGAACCCATTAATTGAAATACTTACCCTCCGGAGTCCCATGGTGCAGCAGCAGCGCTGCCGAAATCACTGGGAAAATGGTGCGGCGCCCTTTTCCCGGTGATTCGAGCATGTGCAGTAAGAAAATCACTGGGAAAATGTCTGCTGCACCATTTTCCCAGAGATCTGCACATGCACTGTAGACTCTGGGATAGCGCTAGGGTCCTCTAGGGACCCTAGTGCCCAGAGTCTACACAGCGCTACCGGCTATATAGGAGGGAGCCCAGCCTCAGCCTGCACACGGGCCTCCTCCTCTCTAGAAATGCCCTTGGTAGCAGAGTTGTTTTGTTTATTCTAGTTACTTTATTTATGCGAATAAGACACATTTTATGTAAGAAAGACTGCAGCCAGGTCCATGGCGTGCTAAGACACTGTTTGTTTTACATGACTGAAGCCACAGTGTATAAGGTCACATCTGTAGGTATCTGTATTTACAGCACTTTGCGGCCATCGTTTCTAAATTAATTGCCCTATTCATATCTGAAATTAACTTTGTTTCAAAAAAAAATTTTGTAAAGCAAAGCGAATATTCATGTTCAGTGATAAATATGGAAAATGAAGTGTACTTTTAATATTGATAACTATTTCTACTAGTATGAGGTAAGTGATGGGAGAAACAATATCAAGCGCCGTATTGTTCTCACCACTTACCTTATACTACATGATTTGGTTTTGGGTATGAAACCAGGGGAAACAAGATGGCTAGAATTGTGAAGACGTGGTTGTAACTCTCTCTATACCACAACTATTTCTACTGTTTCTACTAATACATTTATACAAAAGCACACCTACCAGGAGCATAGGGGCAGATGTATTAACCTGTGGAGAAGGGATAAAGAAATGATAAAGCAGTGATAAGCGCAAGATGATAAACGCACCAGCCAGTCATTATGGATTTGAAAAATGACAGAACATAGAAGCTGATTGGCTGGTGCATTATCACCCTGCACTTATCACTTCTTTATCCCTTCTCCAGGCTTAATACATCTGCCCCACAGTGTGTTACCTTACCATTAGTGTGCTGAGGGGCTGTTGAGCTTCATGTGAAGTCCTTTTGTCAGTAGAACACTTTACCCTATATTGTTGCTTTAAATATTGTTTCAAACCAACACAAACCCAAATGGGCCTATTGAACTAATTGATTTGATTTTGTGGCTTAATCAACCAATTTTTTTTTTTTTTATCTTTGGGACTGCATCAACCATCCAAGTGCTATACCTGTAGGTGTGTGAGTTTTGATTACTTAGGATGTTTGAAGTCTGACTTACACACACACACACACACACACACACACACACACACACACACACACACAGACACACACACACATAGATATATATTTATTTATTTTGTGTGTAAACTCTATATGTGTTTTTTATTTAAAGTAACAATTTTATTGCATATCTTTATAAATAATAATCATATATTATATATGTTTATGCATTTGTGAAAATGTCTATGATCCTTCTGAGGTCCTACTTACCACATATCTGTTGTATTGTTTGACCACCATATGTAGCAAATATATAAACTGCAAATATAAGTATATATATATATGACCCCTTGATGAAGTCCATGAGGGACGAAACGCGTTGGGTGCTACTCTGAATATACCTCTACTATCGAAGTTAAGCTACCTCTCTCCCAATTTTTTACTCCTTTTTACGTTTATCCTGCAGATTTTGTACTTATTGCTCATGCTTTTATGGACCTTTCATTAATTTTTGGTGTATGTGTTGTAACTTTTTAGCTTCAACTCTGCTGTTTTTATACCAGATTTTATTGATTAGGTTGCATTTTTTTTAAAAATTGTTTACATTTTTTTAAAAAAATTGATCCTTTATGAAATACCCCCCCCCCCCCCTTTTTTAGTGTGTTATATTCTGAAATTAAATTTTTTATATATTTATTGAACACCTGGTTTTTATATTATTAATTTGACACCTTTGGTCGCTTGCAAGTACCTCATCCTCCTGTACCAATATATATATATATATATATACAATTAGAACATAGCATGTGAGTGCATGAGCATCAGTTATACAGTATATGTTGGCAGAGATCAGGGGGAGCAATCTCTTTCTGCCTTCACTTGGTGAGTGATGAAAAGTGCTCCTTAAATATAAAGATTTTCATTTTCGGGCAGAGAGAGCCCTTCAACGACTCTTGAAAATAGATATTTGTACGTGATCCCTTGAAAGGATCTAATCTGTAAACATTACCCGTCTCTGTGATAATACAATAGTGTGACAGGAGCCGCAGTCCTGGTGTTATGCTGAGTGACAGTCTGGGAGAGAGATGTCTGACTCATTTCACTGAGGCCACTCATTATGTACCTCCCGCACCTAGCTAGTGAGGAACTTCCCGTCTCCTTGACCATATCATGCAGATGCCAACCAACGATTAATAAAGAAACGTCTTCAACATTAGGGAAGTGACAGCTAAATGAAAGCAACTAGATGGGTTAAGCATGGTGTAGTGGGTGTTGATAGGTTGCTTGCTGCAACATTTGGGGCACTGCTAGCAACACTTCAGCCCCAGATCTGCACATGCCCATCGGGCATAGACACCAAGTGGTATATTTACTAATGTTTGATTTCTGTAAAAAAAAAAAAAAATTTGGGTGTATTTTTATTCGATTTTCATTCAATTTTCCAATTTGGTGACTTACTTAAGGTAAATCAAAATAAAATTGAATCCCGTTCAAGATCAATCACGAAAACATTGTTACATTTACATAGATGAGAATAGGATCCTCTGATTTACTAACGCTCAATTTGAAAATCTAACATAAATCGAACACAGATTCGACATATACAGTAGCTTCTAGTCAACATTCTATTCCCGTAACCTTCACTATGATGCCTATAAAATTAGAGATGACGGACGCTATGCCGATGTTTTTGCAATTTAGCGATTATAGGTATTATGCTTCACACTGCACATGCAATAGCGATTCTGCTCGCGGCGCTTACCTTTACACAGAGTGATTGACACTCAGGCACCATTTGTGGGCGTTGACAGAGGAGTGATGGCAAAAGCGCAGGTGTGTTGCGGCTGTGTTTAGCGCATGTTGCTAGGTGCGCCTGCAAATCCGTACTCAAGCAGCGTGCCTCCGGTGTCTCTGTTCAGGATGCCATGCTGCGTGGCTGTTGATTTAATTGAGCTGATGATTATTGAAAGATCTGCGCGTGTACTGGGAATGTGTGCGCAGTCCCTGCCCCTTTGCGATGGCTGCGCCGGGCGTCTCAGCACTTCTTAGGACTGCTGGGTTTTTAAAAAAATAATTTCACACATACTTAGTGTGCTCAATCACAGCTGTGATCACCATAGCGTCTGCCAATGAATCAGGCCAGATATTAATAAGACTGTCAAGGCACTATGGGACAGGTCCAAATGATTTTAGATGTTTTTATAAATTTTCAAAGAAATCAAGAAACACTTGTTTGTTAGACACTCTAATAAAAAGGGACCCAAAAATGTCACTGCGGCTGTAGTATACCCCCAGGTTTATCTACGCCTCTCAATTAGGCCATACATGAGCATCTATACTGAGTGGTGAAGTCATCATTTCTAATTGGCGTTTGGCTACTTCTGTGATGATTTGGATGATTTGTGTATTATAAGGAAGAACCTGCTGCCTGAACTGGATGACAATCTGGATATAGGAATTACATCTCATACAGTATATGGGTTTAGACAAGATCTTCCAGAAGCAGTGTTTCAGGTGTTTCACAACATTCCCATGTGTTGTAATTAACAATTATTTACTAAGGGGCAGGTATGGAGATGTTGCCCATAGCAACCAATCAGATTCTACTTATCATTTATCTAGCACATAGTAGAAGATAACAGATAGAATCTACTTGGTTGCCATTGGCAACATCTCCACTTCTAAAATCCCACAATTTAGTAAAAGTACCCCTTAGAGTGGTGCCATTCAGTGGCGTCACAAGGGAGGGGTGCTACCAAAATGCCGGCTCCTGCTCAGGGACAGGAGCCAGGTGCTGCACTAAGTGGCGTATCTATAATGGGAGCAGTGTGTGCGGTGCACACGGGCCCCTGGGTCCAGAGGGGGCCCACACTGCATACACTGCACCCATTTATTTTAAACTCACCTTTCCGGCGTCCATCGGTGACTGTGTGTGGGCACCCACCTCTCCTGTAGCCATCACCGCCGCTGCTAATGCACTGAGCACTAGAGAACTGGCACAGTACCAGAGTCTACAGCGCATGCGCAGGACTCTGAAAAAATGTCCACCGCGCCATTTTTTCAGAGTCCTGCGCAGTGTTGGACTGGGGCATGTAGAGACCACCGGGGAAATGCAGTGGCAGGGGCCCATGCTAGGGGTGTGGCCAGTCTGCAGAGGGGGTGTAGCCTTCCAATTCATTGGTTTGACTAACCATTAGAGAGTGCAACGCCTGGGCCCCTTCTCCTATATATTTGCCCAGATCTGTGACTTTGTGATTCATTTGCCAACGCTGGGCGGAGTCACAATGCTGGGCGGAGTCAAGTCACAGATCTGCCCAAATATATAGGAGAGAATAGGAGTACACACTGGCCAAATATATAGGAGAAAATAGGAGAACATTTAACAGTACATGGTGATAACAGTACATACTGTACATAGTGAGCGCAGGAGAGACAGCAGCAGCAGGTTAAAGCTCCGTATAAGCACCACCCCCAGCCGTCAGCTATTGGACACATGTTAAAGCTCCGTACAAGCACCGCCGCCAGCCGCCAGCTATTGGACACATGTTAAAGCTCCATACAAGCACCGCCCCCAGCCACCAGCTATTGGGCACATGGCTGAGGAGTGCGCTGTGATTGGCCGCCAATGCAACTAGCACCTGGGTCCCCGCTCACACAGGGAGACGCTGGCGGACACTACAGTGCCAGGCGCCGGAGAGTGCAGTAAGATGCCTGTGCGCTCCGTCCCCTGGCAGTGAGCCCCGCTTCGTACCCGCCCTCACCCCGCGTCCCCGCTATATGTAGGGAGTTGGGGATGCTCTGTACCACGGGGGCAGCAGCAGTAGCTACATCCCATCACATCCACGGGTGGCCAATCACAGCGCACCCTTCAGCATGTGTCCAATGGCTGGCGCCTGGAGGCGGTGCTTGTATGTCGCGTTAACATGCTGCTGCTGCTGCCTTTCCTGCGCTCACTATGTATGTACTGTTATTACAATGTACTGTTATGTGTTCTCCTATACTCTCCTATATATTTGGCCAGTGTGTACTCCTATTCTCTCCTATATATTTGGCCAGTGTGTTCTCCTATTCTCTCCTATATATTTGGCCAGTGTGTTCTCCTATTCTCTCCTATATATTTGGCCAGTGTGTTCTCCTATTTTCTCCTATGCTTCTCCTCAGGGCCGGTTCGAATGCCCTCGGCGCCCCGGGCAGGGAATGGGGGCGTGGCTTACTACAGGGGGCGTGGTCAGTCACGCCCCCTGTACAGCAGAAGCGCCACTTAAATGCTGAGCGGTGCGCGATGACGTCATCGCGCACCGCACAGCAAAAGGTCCTCTCCGCGAAGGGAAACTAGACGCGTAGTGTCTAATTCCCTTCGCGGAGAGGACCTTTGCTGTGCGGTGCGTGATGACGTCATCGCGCACCGCTCAGTAATGGTCCTCTTTGCGAAGGGAAACTAGACGCTACGCGTCTAGTTCCCTTCACGGGACCAGAGCCGCAGGAGCCGGGGGGACACAGCGGGCAGCGGAGGGCACAGCAGTGGCGGATCTTGCCATGGTGCGGCGCCCTCCGGATGGCGCCAGCGCCCTCCGGAAGGCGGCGCCCCGGGCAAAAGTACTGCTTGCCCGTGGCAAGATCCGCTACTGCTTCTCCTATATATTTGGCCAGATCTGTAACTTGGCTCCGCCCAGCATTGTGACTCCACCCAGCTTTAGCAATGAGTCACAAAGTCACAGATCTGTCCTAATATATAGGAGATACCTACCTCCATCCCACCCACAGCAAACCCACGGCTGCTCCTACAACACCTACGGACCCCCTCGACCATCCACTGCACCCCCTACACCTACACCTCCCCCATCCAATGAACCCCAGCCCCTCACCCACCACCACCGGACCCCCAACACCACCCACAAGCACACCTACCCCTTACCCACCCACAACGCTTCCAGAACCCCTCCCACATCCACGAGAGCCTTGCACCGACCCCTCCCCCACCCCCTCCAACGCTACCCCACCCACATCGCATCCAGACCCCATCCACCACCCCCAGTCCCCTGCTCCTCCCCCACCCACACCACCTCCCGCCCCCCTCTCCTATCCGCACACACTCCCGGCATCCGCCTCTCCTCCACCCACAGACACCCTCCCCCATACGCGGTCACCCCTGCACCCGCTACATTCTGTACATCATGCCCTGCAGCCACTGTTCACACCCACTAAAGGGGCTACGCCCCCTTCACCATCAAACGCACTTTCTTCGTGCACTATTTACCCACTCACACAACTACATGCAGGGGTTATGGGGGCGTAGCCCCTTCCGACGGTGTGAAGAACGCCCGTAGGGCGCGATGAATCACCTCGTTATAAATATATACAGTAAATTCAGCTGGTGCATGCATGATAATGTACCAGATTAATAACAGCAATGCACTGTAGAAAATACACCATATTCCAGTATAATAAGGTAACATATGTATAATGTATAATTCAAGTACATAGTCTGGAACCTGATCCTTAGAGCAGGAGGTGGGCCCCCCAGGCAGAGGGCCCCACCGGTGGATTCCCCTGTACCGCTATGGGCCAGTCCAAGCCAGGACTTGCGCATGCGCTGTAGACTCTGGCACTGTGCCAGAGTCTCTAGTGCTCGGTGCGCTAGCAGTTGTGGTGACGGTTACAGGAGAGGAGGGGGCCCATACACGGAGTCTGCACTAGAGATGTGCACTTGAAATTTTTCAGGTTTTGTGTTTTGGTTTTGGGTTCGGTTCCGCGGCCGTGTTTTGGGTTCGACCGCGTTTTGGCAATACCTCACCGAATTTTTTTTGTCGGATTCGGGTGTGTTTTGGATCCGGGTGTTTTTTTCAAAAAACACTAAAAAACAGCTTAAATCATAGAATTTGGGGGTAATTTTGATCCCAAAGTATTATTAACCTCAAAAACCATAATTTCCACTCATTTTCAGTCTATTCTGAACACCTCACACCTCACAATATTATTTTTAGTCCTAAAATTTGCACCGAGGTCGCTGGATGACTAAGCTAAGCGACCCTAGTGGCCGACACAAACACCTGGCCCATCTAGTAGTGGCACTGCAGTGTCACGCAGGATGGCCCTTCCAAAAAACACTCCCCAAACAGCACATGATGCAAAGAAAAAAAGAGGCGCAATGAGGTAGCTGTGTGAGTAAGCTAAGCGACCCTAGTGGCCGACACAAACACCTGGCCCATCTAGGAGTGGCACTGCAGTGTCACGCAGGATGGCCCTTCCAAAAAACACTCCCCAAACAGCACATGACGCAAAGAAAAAAAGAGGCGCAATGAGGTAGCTGTGTGAGTAAGCTAAGCGACCCTAGTGGCCGACACAAACACCTGGCCCATCTAGGAGTGGCACTGCAGTGTCACGCAGGATGGCCCTTCCAAAAAACACTCCCCAAACAGCACATGACGCAAAGAAAAAAAGAGGCGCAATGAGGTAGCTGTGTGAGTAAGCTAAGCGACCCTAGTGGCCGACACAAACACCTGGCCCATCTAGGAGTGGCACTGCAGTGTCACGCAGGATGGCCCTTCCAAAAAACACTCCCCAAACAGCACATGACGCAAAGAAAAAAAGAGGCGCAATGAGGTAGCTGTGTGAGTAAGCTAAGCGACCCTAGTGGCCGACACAAACACCTGGCCCATCTAGGAGTGGCACTGCAGTGTCACGCAGGATGGCCCTTCCAAAAAACACTCCCCAAACAGCACATGACGCAAAGAAAAAAAGAGGCGCAATGAGGTAGCTGTGTGAGTAAGCTAAGCGACCCTAGTGGCCGACACAAACACCTGGCCCATCTAGGAGTGGCACTGCAGTGTCACGCAGGATGGCCCTTCCAAAAAACACTCCCCAAACAGCACATGACGCAAAGAAAAAAAGAGGCGCAATGAGGTAGCTGTGTGAGTAAGATAAGCGACCCTAGTGGCCGACACAAACACCTGGCCCATCTAGGAGTGGCACTGCAGTGTCACGCAGGATGGCCCTTCCAAAAAACACTCCCCAAACAGCACATGACGCAAAGAAAAAAAGAGGCGCAATGAGGTAGCTGTGTGAGTAAGCTAAGCGACCCTAGTGGCCGACACAAACACCTGGCCCATCTAGGAGTGGCACTGCAGTGTCACGCAGGATGGCCCTTCCAAAAAACACTCCCCAAACAGCACATGACGCAAAGAAAAAAAGAGGCGCAATGAGGTAGCTGTGTGAGTAAGCTAAGCGACCCTAGTGGCCGACACAAACACCTGGCCCATCTAGGAGTGGCACTGCAGTGTCACGCAGGATGGCCCTTCCAAAAAACACTCCCCAAACAGCACATGACGCAAAGAAAAAAAGAGGCGCAATGAGGTAGCTGTGTGAGTAAGCTAAGCGACCCTAGTGGCCGACACAAACACCTGGCCCATCTAGGAGTGGCACTGCAGTGTCACGCAGGATGGCCCTTCCAAAAAACACTCCCCAAACAGCACATGACGCAAAGAAAAAAAGAGGCGCAATGAGGTAGCTGTGTGAGTAAGCTAAGCGACCCTAGTGGCCGACACAAACACCTGGCCCATCTAGGAGTGGCACTGCAGTTTCACGCAGGATGGCCCTTCCAAAAAACACTCCCCAAACAGCACATGACGCAAAGAAAAAAAGAGGCGCAATGAGGTAGCTGTGTGAGTAAGATAAGCGACCCTAGTGGCCGACACAAACACCTGGCCCATCTAGGAGTGGCACTGCAGTGTCACGCAGGATGGCCCTTCCAAAAAACACTCCCCAAACAGCACATGACGCAAAGAAAAAAAGAGGCGCAATGAGGTAGCTGTGTGAGTAAGATAAGCGACCCTAGTGGCCGACACAAACACCTGGCCCATATAGGAGTGGCACTGCAGTGGGGTAAATGGCATATTGGCAAGTTTACGCTTCTCCTCCGACAATTTTATTTTAGATTTTTGAGTCCTTTTTTTACTGATATTTGGTGTTTTGGATTTTACATGCTCTGTACTATGACATTGGGCATCGGCCTTGGCAGACGACGTTGCTGGCATTTCATCGTCTCGGCCATGACTAGTGGCAGCAGCTTCAGCACGAGGTGGAAGTCGATCTTGATCTTTCCCTATTTTTGGAACCTCAACATTTTTGTTCTCCATATTTTAATAGGCACAACTAAAAGGCACCTCAGGTAAACAATGGAGATGGATGGATACTAGTATACTTATGGATGACGAGCGACTGCCGACACAGAGGTAGCTACAGCCGTGGACTACCGTACTGTGTCTGCTGCTAATATAGACTGGATGATTATGAGATAAAATTAAAATATATATATATATATATCACACTAGTACTGCAGCCGGACAGGTATATATTATGTAATGACGGACCTGCTGGACACTGTCTGTCAGCACTGCAGACTCCTAAAGTAAGCTACTAGTATCAAGAAGATAGAAAAAAAAAAAAAACACGGGTAGGTGGTATACAATTATGGATGGACGAGCGACTGCCGACACAGAGGTAGCTACAGCCGTGGACTACCATACTGTGTCTGCTGCTAATATAGACTGGATGATAATGAGATAAAATTAAAATATATATATATATCACACAAGTACTGCAGCCGGACAGGTATATATTATGTAATGACGGACCTGCTGGACATTGTCTGCAGAATGCGTTTATAAAAACACCACACGACGAGTGTTTAACTTTTTCAGGCAGACAATCACAATTATACTGGTGGTCAGCAGACAATCACAATACTGGTGGTCAGTGGTCACTGGTCAGTCACACTGGCAGTGGCACTCTGGCAGCAAAAGTGTGCACTGTACTTAAAATATGTACTCCTGCTATAACTGCTCCCCAGTCTCCCCCACAATTAAGCTGTGTGAGCAGTGAGCACTCAGCACAGTCAGATAATGATATACAGTATTACATATGATGCAGCACACTGGGCTGAGCACAGATATGGTATGTGACTGTGTCACACTGTGTATCGTTTTTTATCAGGCAGAGAACGGATTAATTAAACTGGTGGTCATTCACTGGTCACATTATCAACAGCAAATAGTACTCCTCCTAATATGCCCCCCAAAATTTGTGTCTCTCTCTAGTACTCTAAACGGAGAGGATGCCAGCCACGTCCTCTCCCTATCAATCTCAATGCACGTGTGAAAATGGCGGCGACGCACGGCTCCTTATATAGAATCCGAGTCTCGCGATAGAATCCGAGCCTCGCGAGAATCCGACAGCGGGATGATGACGTTCGGGCGCGCTCGGGTTAACCGAGCAAGGCGGGAAGATCCGAGCCGCTCGGCCCCGTGTAAAAAAAACTGAAGTTCGGGCGGGTTCGGATTCCGAGGAACCGAACCCGCTCATCACTAGTCTGCACACGGGTCCCCTCCTTTCTAGAAACTACTCTGGCTGCATCGCAACATTATGTGCATCACTCGGCTCCTGTCACTGTGTAGGAGCCGGCACTGCACTCCCGGAGTGATGAAAACGGGTCGGGATGAAAAGCTCCACCCCCTCCCACGAAGCCCCCCCTTCCTTCATTCGGCGCAGCCCCTAGGTGTCAAGTATGGAGGGCCACAATTTTTGATGTAGGTTCAGACAGGGGAAGGGCACAGTAATGCTATTTGTGATATGGAGATTAAAGATATACAAAGTGCAGGAGGCGTTGTGAAACAAACTTGCTATGCTTGCTATGCTTAATGACTCAGACTCTTGTGTCTTGTACATAGTAACGCCTACTGCCAGAATCTTACTACCCCCACTTACATACAAAAGCAGGAACATCGGGAACATGCTGTCTCAGAATGAGTGTCTCATCTAAGACCACAGGGCCATCGTAACAGCATTGTAGGCCCTGGGTAGAGCAATGTACTGCGGCCCATACCCATCCATTCATGGGAATAAATGTAAAAAAACATCATAGTTTACCTCTCCTGTGGTCCTGCACTGTCTCTCCACATGCTTCCATGCAGTGAACGGCTGTCAGTACTCTGATTAGTGGATAGCTCCAGCCATCCACCAATCAGCATGCTGACAGCCATTCACTGTCTAGCTGCAGGCTGGGAGGATGGTAGAGAATACTGATTGTGTGTAATTCACAATGTAGCCTTATTTGTCATACCACACATGAACTGTTCTCTGATACAGTGCTCTGCAGCGCAGAATACTAAATACAGCGTGCCTATATGTTAAGATGGCCCTGCTCACTGGGTGCAATTTTTAACCTCTAATGGCTTATGCAGTTTTGAATATGATATGCTTTAACTCTTTACATGTCTTTGCATATTGGAATTGCTAACGTCTTTGTGAATACTTAGAATTTTAAAGTGAACACTACAGTGAATGAGCCATTTGGCACGCATGAAATGCAGCATACAGTAATGCTCCTTTATAACCATAGAATAATGTGTGTAACATAATTATGTGTAAACTAATATTTTCTGTAAACTAGTATTTGGACCTGTCATCCACCATGTCCCTTTCTATTGTGTCCACATCTTCCTCCTATTATTTCTCATTTGCCCCATCTCTTTCTCTTCCTTGCATCTCTCCGGCCCATGTGCCACTCTTCCTCCCATCTGACTCCCCCCCCCCCCCCCCCCCGACCCTCCTTATTCCCATCTCTCTCTCTTTTCCAAGGGGAGTCGGGCACTACAAGTATGAATGACTTTAAACTTTGGCACACCGGCAAGGGGGAGTTGCTACCAGCCGAGACTGTAAATTACGGCGGAGGGGATTGGGTATCCATCCAGCAGGGGAGAGGGTGTTGGGGTGTTGTATATGCCGAGGAGATTGTATATGATACTGTCCATGGCTGTAAACTCCACCGAGAGTTCGGGTGGGGAGGAAAAGCTGAGTGGGGGGAGGGTTGTGATATTGTGATATCGGCCGTGCCCATTAAGCCTATATGAAAAGACAGCCCCGCCTCTCATTGTGGCTTACTATACACAGACACGCCTACATTTTTCTTGCCACTACCGGTCCCTCCCCTGACACTGACTTTTAGTCACTCACATTGCGAATAAATCCTCTTTTCGTGCACTATCGCTTATTTATTCCTGCGTGTGCACATTACAGCTCTGCAAAATATCGCTCCTCTACATCTGCAGTCAAATTTCATGTACCTCTGAATCATACTTACCGACATTCCGGGGGCCGCCAGGTTAGAGCAGTGGGGGGCGTAGTGCAGCATAAGGTGGGGGCTTGGCCACGATGGACAACAATGTAAAGGGGGCAGGACCACATGATTGATATAGCTAGGCAGGGGGCGTGGCCAATTTGACGCAAATTGCATCATCGGAATCCTGGACCTCCCATTTTGGACTTCGATGTATGGGAGGGTCGATAGGCAATGTGGTGGTGGTGGGGTTGGGGGAGGCGGTATGGCACTTGGCTGGGATTCTTACCCACACCTCATATATAGATGCAAATCCTACACAACATGCTAACGGCAATCCAACTCTCATTATTACAATCTGTGTTCAGTAGGAATGCATCATTCTAATTATATAGAACATGCCCTCCACCACCACAGTCTGTTGTTGCACAGTTTATGCACACTTGTCTCTGGCATAAAAGAGGCATGTAAAGTACAGACCACTACATAATATACACATTCCTGTGTCCAACAGAACAGTCACAAGGCCCATTCTACATACAGCCCAAATTGACTGCCTTGTGTCCACCATTGCCTCCAGCTTACTATTACAGCCCCGTGCCAACTGAAGTGATATGCTCACCACATCCCAGCTTGTGCCCAGATTAACAACATTATGGCCACCACTGTCCCATGCCCACAATTAAAATCCTGAGCTCACCATGTCTATTACAGCTTATACCAATCATTGCAGAGAAAAGCACAAAATTGATACTGTGCCAAGCATAACAACATGATGCCCACTAGTCAGTGTCATCACATGCAGCCTTGGGCACACCAGTCATATGCATGTGACTTACAAAAAAAAGATATAATAAACAATAAATTCTAAAAGTAAAACTAAAATAGTACTGGCATACGAGTTATTAATTGCTCCCTAAAGATATTTTAGGATCATTGTTCTCCCAAATGATTAAACCCCCTTATCTAGAACTTAGCATAATTAATTTTACAACATTGCTGTAAATTATTATAGAAAGGTGTTTGTTGTGTAACTATACTAAATGTAAAAGATAATTGAGTAATTAATTCAATATTTTGTTAATTTATCATTTAATTACCCATGGAGAAATAGAGAAAAATTCTCATAAACGTAAATTGCCATAAAGAAATATATCCCAGCATTTGAGTCATTATTGGAAATTGCTGGTTCCTGGGGGAAGATCTTTTTTTCCCCTCTTAGATGAAACATGATAAAGCCTTTACTTGCCTCTGTGATATTCATCTAATGTGTTTATTTGATAGAGTGGTCTGTTTATGGAGCAACAATCTCAGCAAAGTTTATTTAACATTTTTCCAATAGATTGATTTTCCAATCAACTTCTGACCTTCTCTGGATCTGGAAGTGTTATTAAAGGTCATTTATCCTTTTACAGTGATATTAAAGGTATGTGGACAGCTCATGTACAGGTTCAACATGACATCTACTGCAGAGGAAGTCAAGCTTCACGGCATCTGAAGATTATGGCCTACAGCTTCCATTATCCTCAGATACTGGTGGTAGCTTTTACTCTTGTACTAAGCAACCTCTATATGCTGCCTTCTTCGTAAGACAAAGCAAGACAGAAACTTTACTTTGGAGAGTTCCACACTGAACACCTACCTTAGAGGACATACACTAGGCTATAGCAGGGAATCACTGAGTCAACACTTTAAACTGTGTTTTTATGCTGGAACGAAGGGTTGGGTATGGTTTGCAGATGCAGGGATCCTGGCTGCCAGAATGCCAGCGGGAGGGGGAAGGGGGAGCTGCACTTGCCACGGGTTCTACTCCCACTCTATGGGTGTCGTGGACACCCACGACTTGGAATAGTCCCTGTTAATCGGCACGCTGACTATCGGCATTTGAAGCGGCCGGGATTCCAGCATCGGTATAGTGACCGGCGGGATTCCGACCACCAGTAACATGATTACATCCTGGAAGGACAACCTGCAATCCTGTAATGAGACAAACAATGTGTACCCACTATTAACAGCACATGTTAATAGTGGATAATACTGTTGTTATCCTAGGACTACAGGCACATGTAGATGTAGTCACCAAATGGGTTGGTATTTTTATAGGCAATTTCTATCCAAGACAAGCTTTGGGACCATACATGCAGTGATACCAGCCAAGTTTTGTCTAATTGGTGGAAAGTGTCACATGTGAAGCCTGCCATCCTGGGGGCGCTTCACTCATCAAGCCTCAACTACCAATCAATCCCAGCTAGAGTACAAGTATGAACCCAGTTCCTCGATAATGGGGGTCATTCCGTGTTGATCGTAGCTGTGCTAAATTTAGCACAGCTACGATCACTTACACTGACATGCGGGGGGACGCACAGCACAGGGCTAGTACGCGCCGCATGTCTGTCCGCCCTCCCCCCCCCACACACACACACAAGTACAGATGCTTTTGTACTTGTGGAGTAACTACCGGCCAGCGCAGCTCCTGCGGCTGGCCGGGAGTTGATCGTCGCTGCCCCCAGAGCCGGCCATAGGCATAGGCAAACTAGGCGATTGCCTAGGGCATTTGATATGCCTAGGGGCATCAGCAGCTTCTGCTGATTAAAATGATATGCAGTATGCCTATATTCTGTGTGTAGCATTTCATATGCAGATACAGCCACAGTCTCACACGGTATATAGGGATGCTGCATATCATTTTAATCAGCAGAAGCTGCTTGTGCATCCTAGCCACATAGCAATGCAAATCAGATGCATTTTCTTTAAAAAAATGTGCTCAATGTTAGCATTGAGGCAAGATTTATGAGTACACATCTGTATCCAAGCAGAGGCAGAGGTCACAGTGTTAGTGGCAGTGTGAGTGCTGTGTGCATGTGAGTGGGTTGGTTGTGCAGTAGTGTTCGGAATATGTGTAAGGAGCATTATGTGTGTCATGTAAAAATGCATTAATAATGTGCAACATATGTGTAAGGGGCACTATGTGCGTCATTATGTGTATAAGGGCATTAATAATGTGCGGCATATGTGTAACAGGGTACTACTGTATGTGTGTCATTATGTGTATGGGGTACTAATAATGTGCATCAAATGTGTAGAGGGCACTATGTGTGTCATTATGTGTATAAGGGCATTAATAATGTGCGGCATATGTGTAACAGGGTACTACTGTATGTGTGTCATTATGTGTA
Organism: Pseudophryne corroboree; assembly: GCF_028390025.1. Taxonomy (NCBI): domain Eukaryota; kingdom Metazoa; phylum Chordata; class Amphibia; order Anura; family Myobatrachidae; genus Pseudophryne; species Pseudophryne corroboree. Next base: position 401,811,753 of record NC_086450.1, on the reverse strand, counting down.
TGGGGTACTAATAATGTGCATCAAATGTGTAGAGGGCACTATGTGTGTCATTATGTGTATAAGGGCATTAATAATGTGCAGCATATGCGTAAGGGACATTATGTGTAAAAGGGCATTAATAAAGGTTGTCATAATGTGTAAGGCGCATTATGTTTATAAGGACATTAATAATGTGTCTCATATGTGTAAGGGGCATTACTATGTGGCATTATGTGTATAAGGTGCTTTACTATGTGGCATTGAGTATAGAAAGAGCACTACTGTGTCGTCTAATGTGAATAAAGAGCAATAGGGTATGGTGTAATGTGAATAAGGGGCAATTCAGTGTGATTTAATGTGAGTAAGGGGCTCTACTGTGAGGAGTAATGTTTATAAGGTAAAGTGATACTACTGTGGGATGTAATATGAATTATGGACACTATCGCATGATCAAATGTGAATAAAGTTGCAGTACTGTGGGGCGTAATTGGAATTGGGGTTACTATTGTGTGGCCATGCCCCTTGCAAGAAAAAACACCCCCCTTTTTGGGCTGTGCGTCAAATGTGCGAACTGTTCCTATTTAAAATATAGGGGGTACAAACACCAAAATAAGGACTGCTATGGATGGATGAGGGGTGGTGGTGCTGGGAAAGAGGTGCAAGGTCAGAGACGGAACCAGCGGTGGTGCTAGGGGGAACCAGCCAAAATCTTGCCTAGGGCATCATATTGGTTAGGGCCGGCTCTGGCTGCCCCTGGTCGCAGCAGCTGTGTGTGACGTCATGCAGCCGCTGTGGCGCCCCCCAGCACGGTCCATCCATGCCTGCGTTGGCCGGACCGTGTCCCCATAATGACGGCCAAACGCTGCTGTGCCGCCCCCTCCCGCCCAGCGACCGCCTCTGCCTGTCAATCAGGCAGAGGCGATCGCTAGGGAACAATGGCCTTCGGCCGTCCGGCATGCGCCGGCACACTGCGGCGCCGGTGCATACGCAGTTCCGACCCGATCGCTGCGCTGCGATAAACTGCAGCGAGCGATCAGGTCGGAATGACCCCCAATGACAAGCTCTTTAAAGTAGTCATAAAACTGAGTTGCGGTTGAGACTGGCACACAGCAGATAGGAATTGCAGGAAACATTGCCATAGGGCATATCCTTGGCGCACTCATTAACAATACCAATATTTGTTCTGTATATAATCATAGCAAATTATTTTTGTTGTTATGGAAACATCCACATCACCAGACTATACATTACAGTGCTGAACAATGTGCATTGTATAAAGACACACACATGCAAAATCTGCAGTGTTGGGGAAGCTGTAGTCTCAGAGACACTCAGGGGTAGATGTATTTACAAGGCATTTTGGGGAGAAGCAGTATCAGCGCTGTTATGTGTGCTGATACCGCTTCTCGTCTCTGTATGAATGTAGGGATATGTGCAAGATGACAGGGACGTTATACGCCCCTGTCTATATCGGCGCTGCTGTCTACAAGATAGCGCGCCAATATGCCAGGCAATGTGTGAACGGTCAGTAGCCCTGACCAATTTGACACCTGCAGCTATCGATTTCGACACCCATTACCACAGCAGGAACAGTGCTTGCCCTGGCTGCAGCGGCTGCTGGCTGCATAGGAGATCTTGTGATGGTTGCAAGATCTTGCGCATGCCCAGTGAGCCTGCAATGAGGAGAGACACAGCGCATCGGTACTAGGCTGATGCACTGTGGAGGCTGACAGGGATTGCCGGAAGGGGATGTTTTCACTCCCCCTCTCTAGCAAACAAGATGTTCATACATCTTGTCGAAGGGGCTTCCTGCTTCACCTCGGTATAGAGATGAAGCAGGAAGAGAAATACTGGCCAAATCAGTGCCTGGTAATACATCCGGGTGGTCTTCACTTTGCCAGGCTCATTTGCGGTCGCCCCCGGTGTCAGTATGCCGGCGGTTGGGATTCCGGCGCCGGTATGCTGGTCGCCGGGACCCCGACCGCCGGCAACACATACTACACCCATACATCCACCCCACAGTTTCTTATCCTTAGCTGACATATGTGGAACCTGGAGGGGTGTCCTGTTGCACGAGCCCATCCACTCCAAGGTTGGACTTAGAAGGTTGGACTTCAGAATACTACTGTTGTATGTATGGTTATTGAAGTTACTGTCAGCTTGAACCAGTCTGGAGAGTCTTCTCTGACCTTACTCATTAACAAAGCATTTTTGTTGCTCAATGAAAGTGTTTTGCTTTGCGCAGCATTCTCCATAAACTCTACAGACTGCTGTGCGTGAAATTCCCAGGAGATCAGCAGTTTCTCAAACCATCCCATCTGGCACCAACACTCAGAGTCACTTAGATCACTTCCCCATTCTGTTCTTTCGTCTGAACAACAACTGAACCTATTGATCATGTCTGCATGCTTTTATGAATTCAGTTGTTGCCACGGGACTGTATATATATTATGTGTTTAATTATCGAGAAAAAAAAGGAACTTTCACTTTCTTTTACTATGAAGCAGGAAGAACCAGGATGCTTTTTTTTATTATTATTTCCTTATCTAAAATATCTATATTTATTAGATTTTATTGCTGTGTAGGATGATAACATCTTTATAGAAATCCAAAGCCACCAAAGTCAGTAACTGCTGACGATGCAGAGGCCGCGCTATGTTTTACAGTGATATATGTTGGATCATTTGCATTAACAGACATTTGGTTTTGTTTCTTTCAACCCTCTGTGGAATTTGCGTTCAGAGTTTATGAGCTTGGCAAGTGCAGGTTTATGTTGTTTATTAATTGACTTTACAAGAATTACCCACTAAATTATGCTCTATTACATCTTAGTGACATGATATTACTATTAACCCATTGCTGTCCCCTCCACACCTTATAGTATGTGCAAAATAATTTCTTTCAGCCACTTCAGAAGTCAACAACTGCATCGATGGGAACAACTAGAACCTAGTGGCAGGGGCATTTTAAGAGAGGAGGGGGCCCGTGTGCAGGCTCTGGGTAAACCCCCTCCTCTCCACTGCGCTGTAGGCTCCGGCATTGAGCAGGAGTCTACTGCACATGCGCAGGTCTCCGTAAACATGGCACCCGCCATGGTTCGGAGACAAATTTCCTACCGCACATGCGCAGTGGCCATTTCGGAAGTGAATTTGTCATGGCTGCTGTGGCTGCAGTGCCCAGCGCGGGACTCTGGAAAGGTAAGTATAACACAACATGGGTGCAGTGTGTGCGGTGTGGCCCCCACTGAACCCAGGTGCCCGTGAGCACTGGAAAAAATTGCACCCATTATAGATTGCCTATGCCTAAAGGGTTAACTGGAAAGGCAGACCAAAGTTTCCATCAGTTTTAATTATCTTGCTTTAATGAGGATTAATCAGCAATCAAGTTTTCCTTTAAGGCAGTGTGTTTGAGCCTAATAAACATTGATCACCAATTTGCCACCCAGTACGGTCCAAGATAACAGAAAGAGAATTGATCAAAAACAGTGAGAAACACGGAGAACATGAAGTCTGCAGACAGTACTGACCACTACAGCAGTTTACACACAGGCCTTGTGCTTGCACCAAATAATGCAAGCGCACATAATTGATATACTGCAGAACTGGACATACTGTACATCACTATGTGTAGCGTAAAACTTGCAAACTGGTTCTGCATATGCCCAGAAAAAAGGCCACACACATATGTGCATAGGCAGATTTGTGCAAATCATGCCCAAAGCCGTAACTGTGCGCAAGAGTGCAATCTCCAACAATGTGGCTCCTCAAGGCATGCTTCATTCCCTTACCAAGATGGCCACGAATGGTGTATCTACACGTGCACGGTGCCATCTTGTTCACTGTGTATGAGTGACATGGTGGAGGAGAGCGGTTCGCTTAGCTCCAGAGACCCGCAACTGTTCCAGAACCCTGCACCGCTACCTAAGCCTAAGAGACAGTCACCAGCTGGTAAGCTGTCTACACCCAGCTCTGCTTCATCCAACCAAGCAGCGTAACAGTGAGTACAGCTAAACCACATTGCCTGATTAAGCCACTGGACTGGTTCTTGCCTGAATTATAAATCACTGGTGTGCACAGTACTCTGTTTAACACCAAAACTGCATGCATATTTCCAACAGTAACAAGGTATGGGCACCTGGTGCCAACGCCCAGGGTGCAAAGCTGAGGGGGATGAAATGGTTGCTACCCTAACATCACCCCACCACACTGTTCCTACTGTTACACTTCCTACTCCATTGCTGCTCCCCCAGTACCTGTTGGGTGATGTCTTCTGCATCAGGGGCAGAGGGTGGTAGGTGGTGGAGCAGTGCGTACCTGCACCTTGCCACAGCACAGCTTGAAACTGGAGAGGTGAGATGGGGTTGGGAAAGGGTTGATGTATGTGAATACAGTTAGGGTATGTTTGCATAATTGATGCAGACCTGTATATATGAGTGCCGAGTCCATGTTAGTTGCGAGATTCTGCAAATACATGGTGATGATGGCGGTCACCAGATCTGATTGCTGGCTGCGATTTCACTGCTAAAGCTGATAACTTCTTTCTTCAGTGCCCAAGTCTATATGCTGTGGGTATATTTTAGCAAGATTTTATTTTTTTCCTGTACATACTGTAGGATGGAGATTAAATTAATACCTGCTGTGTTAGAGAGTTGTTTTATTTATATATTTTTTTTTTATATTATTCAACCCTAATAGCAAATGTGTATTTTATTATCAAAACAAATGCTTAAAGAAACTGTGTAAGTGTATGTGCCATTGTGCCATATGCCTAACATAAACCCGGAGTGTATTCAATTGGGGCAGGCACGCATCTTGTGATTTTTGGAACTGCTTAAAAGCACGCATGTGCATCAGCTCATCGGTGTTCATACATTTATTTGTGAACACACATAGAGATGAACGGTTCAGTTTTGTTGAAAACCAAACACACCTGAAATGTGGGATCAGAGTAGAACCAAGTCTCTGGTTGGATCAGTTTTGTGGATCTGAGTAGACTAAGGGGGACATTTACTAAGCAGTGATAAGAGCGGAGCAGTGAGCCAGCTGCTCTGTATAATTTTATAGTATGCAAATTATAGATGTTACTTTAGTGCTGATTGGTTGCCATGGGCAACTTCTCCACTGGCTCACTTCGCCTCGCTTATCACTGCTTAGTAAATGTCCCCCTGAGTCTCGAGTCGGGTCTTCTCTCGAGTTCGGAATTTGGATTTAAAAAGCAAATCTTGGGTTTTAGATTGCATGTCAGTCCCCTAGTAATGATTTCAGGTGACATTTCACTCAGGGGAGTGTATGGGGGGATGTACTAAATGGAAAATGCAGTAAACACCCGTTTACCGCATTTTCCGAATGTACTTAGCCCCAACCGCCAGATCAGCACCACGGAGGGGACTGCCAGCTTTCCCTAGCGATACCCCATAGAAGCCTATGGGCTTTTTTCCGCAGCGCTGGTGTGAGGGGATCCAATCCCAGCATGCCCTGCGGCCACCCCTCGTTACTCTGCGCATGCACAGAATGACTCTGGAAGCCGAAACCCGGAAGTCAGGGAGCCGCCGGTGGATTGTGTAGGACAGCTCTTATCAGAAGAGCTTCTAAATGTAATTGCATATGTAAGTACATATGCGATTATCATTGTGACAATGGGCGGCGATGGGCGGTGATGTCTCTTAGTAAAGTCCAATGTGAAGTGGGCAAAATTGACTGGAAATGAGTGGAAATTATTGATGTTAATAATACTACAAGAACAAGAACAGGTCCTAGTTACATTATATTAGTTGGGTTTTAGCCCAGATCCAAAAGACCAAAACCAAACCCAAACCACTTGAGGGTGGCTGTGCACACAATGATTATAAAGAACCAAAACCAAAATATGAGGTTCTGCTCACATCTCTAGTTTCACATGATGGTACTGGTGGCTGATGTACACTACATTTACTAATGTATGCCGAGACAAGTGGCACAGGGATCTTCCCATTTATTTTTATAGCTTTTTAATTTCATTGTGTTTGATATAAGGTCTGAACCCCAATGAAAATAATGGGCTATTAAAATGAATTCGAGAAGCTCCGTTAGTAAGTAAATAATAAAGCCATCGCACAGTCAGATTCCCCAAGTTCCTCAGAGCTACAGCAAGTGTTAGTTCCATCTAAAGCTATGGGATAATGAGCATTTGAGGGTCTATTTGTGAAGCAGTGAAAAGAGTGGAGAAGTGAACCAAATTATAAATGTTACTTCAATGCTAATTGGTTCTTCTCCACTGGCTCACTTCTCCACAGTTTTCACTGCTTCATGAATAGACCCCTTGGGTAGAGTGCAAACCAGCTCCAGGGTTGACAAATTTGATTGGGGCCCCAAAATTACTGTAAATAGGATGTCCTCAGTATAGGGTCCTAGGGGTTTATTTACTAAAGTGCAGTTTAATATAAGTGGAGATGTTGCCTTTAACAACAAATCAGATTCTACTTATTTATCTAGCACCTTCCAGAAGGCAATAGCTAGAATCTGATTGGTTTCTATGGGCAATATCTCCACTTCTATAAACCTGCACTTTAGTAAATATACCCCCTATTATCATAGCAGAAACAGATCCAGACTGGAGACTCTATGAAGGGAGCCATGGGCAAAAAAATAAATAAAAAAACTGGGCAAAAAAATAAATAAAAAAACCCTCCATTTGTAGCCGCACTTTGAATAACATGGGGGTTCTCTTGGCATCACTTGACTCTGAGTATGGGACAGTGAGGATTATTGGACCCCTGGAGTTATAAGCATATCATCAGTACTAGTACTATATACTGCACTAAGGTCCCTAAAAAAAAATGGTTATTACATAAATCTAGAACAAGAAAGTAAGTAAAATGCACAAATTTGTAAAAAATAAAGTTTCATTCAATAAAACAATCTCCGATACCATCGTTAACCACTTTATTATAACAACAAAGTCTTCTATTGTCCTCTCTGTACCAACCTATACCAATGTAAATTATTTCAGCTTTTTTTTTTTTTTTTTATCCAACGGCCAATTACTTGCATCTTGTAATGCACAGGCAAATGTCCATAGGGAATAATTTGTAATCCTATGGGAAATTCCTTACATGTTTAATTCAATGGAAAATCAAAGACAAGTGTTAACAAAAAGGAAAATGCAAGCAATATGTTATTTTTGCTCCACATTGAAGGAAAACAACTATAAAAGACCCTTTAATACAGTGCAATTTCATTATTACAACTACAAAAAGTACTTTGCTCAGAGCCCCACCACAGTCTCCTTAGCCACTTAGCCAATTATAAGGGGATTTCCCATGCTAGCCACTATGTGATTGGTTGCTCATAAGGGAAGTCCCTGCTTTCAGCAAACATAAGTAGAGAATTATTGAATCTCTGTTAATGTGGAGAGAAAAGTAATTACCCACTCTCTGTAGCTCCATTCATGTCTATAGCCTATTTATTTCTGTGACCCATTCATTTCAATGGCACACCACCGCTTTGAAAATAATGTCTTTTTGCAATGAATGGGACATAATAACCAATGGTAAATAAAAACACATTATTTGGCACATAAAATGCAATTGGTTTTATAGTGTTTGCATTTTTGTATATGAGTTAAGTTTCAGGGGGCAGCATTTAAACATCAGTGGAAACCTGGCCTACTGTAAGAGTATTTCAATATTCTCTATATGTCCAATGAACTAAGATTTACCATAGAAAACTCTACCAGCAAATGTAAGACACTATGGGTCATATTTAATTTAACGGTGATGTATGGTTGTGATGTGTGACATTTGTACATCACTATTAAATAGGCTTACCATACTATCCTTTTAAAATGGGATACTCATGAATTACACAGGTTCTGTGGCTGGCTTAATTCAAGCCTACATTACACTTTCATAGAACCTGTGTAATCCATGGGCAACTTCTCCACTGGCTCACTTCTCCACTTTTATCACTGCTTAGTACATGTACCCCCCAGTCTTTATTTACTGGGGGCTGCCATGTTGATCAATGACAAAGAGTGCAGAACTACATACATGCTCATAGAAAAGAAAGCTCTGTGATTATGGAAATGTTTATTTGTTTTTATATTGCTTATTAATGAGAAGTTACACATATAAAAAGAGCAAATGAAAGTCAGCTACGCCTCATTTTCTGACACGGTAACTTATGCTTTCACCAAGGTCATTAACTTGTGTATTTTGCAGAAATACAGTAGAATTAAGTGAACAACATGTCCATTAAATACTGATTAATGACAACTACAGTATTGTGTGAAAGTTTAGGAACAAAGGTAGTTCTCTAGGTGTTGTGGAATTACAATTCCCAGAAAGCCCTGAAACTCACCACTGAGAGCTGCAGGTTGTCTAAGCCTTGTTAAAACTGCCACATGCTGACCAATTTCTTACCTTTAACTCCACTTTTTGAAATATCTCTCTTTCTAATCATATATAACTCTGTATAAGGCATCACCACTAGCTCTCTTACATAATGGACAGCCTGATTTTACCATCCAAATCATACTTGCCTACTCTCACGGAATGGCCGGGAGGTCCCCGAAAATCATGTTACTCCAGGACCCCTGTAAGAGTGGGCAAGCCTCCCGAACAGTCACCACCAGCATGTACCCCACCGCAGCCACATACAACCTCCCACAGCTTGGGGGGGTTGGGTGGTGATGACACGATTCATGGTGTACCGCATCATCGTGGCCCCTTCCCCCTGCCTCACAATGCCTGTAATCTTGGCACTGTGTAGCAGGGGTGGGTCCACAATAATGCAATTTTGTGGACCCGACTCCAGCCCTACCCGGCATCACCCCCTTCGTCATGCCCCCAATATGCCACATCATGCTTTTCGCCTTCGTCATGCCTCCAATATGCAATCCCCTGCCATGCTGTGCTGACTGCCTCCTCCCGGAGGGGGCAGACAGAATATCGGCAAGTGTGCTCTAAAACAGATCTGGCAGCTTCCCCATTGAACCGTGTGGAACAGGAAGATGCAGTGATGAAATAGCCTCTTCTATATTGATTCAATCATAGATCTCAGCATGAATCTCGCCGAATCAACAAGTCAACTCTGTTCCATGGTAATCGGCGAATCATGATTTCTGAATTTAGATTTTAGACAGTGAAATAGAAAAGAAATCCTGATGGGAGTAGATGATGAAATATAATTAATAACATCAAGTGATTTCATAACGGTTCGGTACTTCAGCAATTAACGGTTGGAAAAATGCATTTTCTAGAATACATACAGTAAAATAAAATAAGTTCATTATGAGATGGAGAAGATCATTTATCAAATGTTATCCCCTCTGGGAGCTTGTTGTTTAACATGCTGATATTTACAGTATATAAGCACACAATTACGTAGTTGGAGACTTTCACACCATAGAGGTATTTACTCTTTTAATCCAAGATATTCAGCAGCAAGGAAAAGTAAATATATAGAAAAGGAGATAATCTGTAAAATAACAAACAACGGCCCTCATTCCGAGTTGATCGCTAGCTGTTTTCGTTCGCAGCGCAGCGATCAGGCAAAAAATCGGCACTTTTGCGCATCCGTATGATGCGCAGTGCGCACGCGTGACGTACTTCCACAAAACCCGATGCAGTTTCACACAAGGTCTAGCGACGCTTTTCAGTTGCACTGCTAATCGTTGAGTGATTGACAGGAAGTGGGTGTTTCTGGGTGGTAACTGACCGTTTTCGGGGAGTGTGGGTAATAACGCAGGCATGCCAGATAAAAACGCAGGAGTGGCTGGGGAAATGGGGGAGTGGCTGGCAGAACGCAGGGCGTGTTTGTGACGTCAAAACAGTAACTAAATAGTCTGAAGTGATCGCAAGGCAGGAGTAGGTCTGCAGCTACTCTGAAACTGCACAATCTTTTTTTGTAGCAGCGCTGCGATCCTTTCGTTTGCACTTCTGCTAAGCTAAGATACACTCCCAGAGGGCGGCGGCTTAGCGTTTGCACTGCTGCTAAAAGCAGCTAGCGAGCGAACAACTCAGAATGAGGGCCAATGTAAACTAGAACGGTGAATTGTGATTTCCCCTATTGGGTGGACGGCTGGTCACATCCCCTGACTCCAAGAGAGTGAATTGGTGAGAAGGACATCAGCAGGTACAAAACACAAGATGGTGCACAGCAAATGGACAGGGAAGTTCATCAGCCAGTAGCCAGGAAAACGAGCTGTGAAGAAATAAGTCTCTGGAAGTTCCTATACAAGTTTTTGTTTATTATTTTTTCCGGGAATTGGCTCTCGGTACAATCATTCTGGAAAACTTGTCCACATACGCTGTGCCTCTTGAGCCTATCATTATTAGGATCCATGCGTTGGGTCCCTTCTCTCCTCTGGTTCTCCCTGTAGTATTCCATCTGATATTATAAACCCCACCTTTGCAAGGTTACGCATGCACAGTGCGGTGTATAACAACGCTTGAGCTTCTTGTTCCAGTTTTCATTAAAAAAAAAGTTAATTTAAAAAAAAGTTTAAAAGATAGGTACATTTTTTTAAACAATCTGTATTTTGTGCTCTTTAAATAACAATAAATGATATAATATAAAAGTACATTTTATGTTTATTCTCTATGGCCTTCCCCTACTATCACCATTCTGAGATGGCAACAAAGACAGCCTGTGACATGGCAGGCAGTGATTGGCTGGTACTTTATCTCTCCCCACTTTATCTCCATCTAAGGCTTAGTAAATAGACCCCTGAGTGCTTATATCCCTCTAATATATTCTTTATACCCATATACAGTATGCTGTAATGTTACATATGTAAGCAACCAACTCTACTTACTTACTAACCCCAGCTTAATTCCCATTCTGATTTTACAAGTACTGGTCCTTTTGCAGCTCTCAGGACAAACAAAGGACGATAAAATGAAACCAATAACAGAATGTTATTCTGTATATTGCAGACTAATGTACTTATCAATCATTCATTAGCTACCAGGGCAGACCTGTTGGGTCAGAGTTGCATACTATATTTCCTCTTCAACTCAGAGGAGACCTCAGCAGCAAATTCAGAAAGTCCAGACATAGCCTAGATTACATACTAGAATGAGGACAAGATTGAGTGAAATCCAAAGAGGCAAGAGTTGATGGTAATCAAGAATCATTCTAGACTTTTAATCGAATGTCTATAGCACGTTCTAGGCGCATGTTTTAAGGGAAAGTGCATTTTGAGATATGTTTAAGAAGCTACAAAAATAAACTCTAAATGAACAGAAGTAACAAATAATAAAAATACACTCAATGTCCCCTTTCATGATTCACTTAAGACATAAATTATTGAAATAAGGGTAAATTGAGAATTGTTTTAGGAGAAAACCTGAAATAAACTGAATGGTCCTAAATTTCTTGTAAATTGGACACTAATGTTTTCACTCTTACCACCATTCACATTTCTGGTGTCATCTACAATTACGCTAATAAAAGTAGAGTTTGTGGGCAGGTATAAGCACTGGGGTGTGAGTAGACATATTATACTCATTGATATAGATAGATAAAGTCCACTGGCGTTTCTATAATGGGTGCAGTGTGTGCACCCATTTCTCCTATACTTACCTTTCCGGAGTCCATCGCTGACCGTGTGTGGGCCCCCTCCTCTCCCGTAGCCGTCGTGCTGCTGCTAGCGCACTGACCACCAGAGACTCTGGCACAGTGCCAGAGTCTACAGCGCATGCGCAGGACTCTGAAAAAATAGCGCGGTGGCCATTTTTCAGAGTCCTGCGCATGCACTGTAAACTCTGGCACTGTGCCAGAATCTACAGCACTCAGAGCGCTAGTAGCGGCACGGCGGCTACAGGAGAGGAGGGGGCCCACACACGGAGTCTGCACACGGGTCCCCTCCTCTCTAGAGACGCCCCTGATAAAGTCTCTGCTTTTGCAGTCTTGTATATTACTTTCTTTAGTTTGATGTTATATTTTTCATTAATGTGTACATTTTATACAGGTTTGAAATAAAGCACTTTAACTGAACCAAATCTAGAAGGAAAACACAGAAGACATAAATGCCGGAATACAGTTTCTGGGTGCCGTTGAGTGGCATCAATGTAACTTTTGGAATAACTGTGAAAGAGTATACTTTTTTTTTTTTACTTCCCTTTCCTATAAATTCCCAAAAGTTAGCTATATATATTTGCCTCTTGATAAATGTATAAATAATTAATGAGAAGTAGATGATACCTTACAACTGGATGGTGCATTGCAAAATAAGGCACATGGTTTAGCAAATGTTAGTGTATTCTGTATCCATTCTCATTCACTCTAGGCATTTTACTCCTATTCTTGAAATCTGTAAGTCAGATGCATAAACAGGTCAAAGGACAATCCTGTCCTTGTGACAAATCTAATTTTGCCAGCGTAACCAGTCTCCCACAGTGACGGTGGTCATGAATTTCCAAAATATTTCAACCAGGGGGCCGCATGTAATGAAGCCCGAGTTGGCCGGTGGTGCGAGTTCCCAGCCGAACTCGAAAGAGTTAACAAATGCGGCAATCATATACAAGGCAAAACCATGCCTTGTAAATGATTGCCGCTTTAAAAAAAAGTCCAAGTTCGGTTGGGAATCCGCACCTCAGGCCAACTCGGACGTCATTACATCCAGCCGAGGTCTTAGTTTTACTGTCTAAAGGCTTCACTTACAGTTAGGGGCAAATTTACATAGGAGGGGCAGTTTGGCTCTAACATAAAACCATGTTGCTGTGAATTAAAATGTGTTACCGTTTCAGCGTTGTGTGAGGCATTTGCAACCTCGCACAACTCTCAATCCCAGTGTAAAAATAAATTATGTGTTTTTGTGCTACATGCAAAAAACAGCCACTACAGTATCTTCATGCATGCAAATCAATTTGCAATCTGTATATGGGTCCTAATACATTGCCAGCTGTATATTTTATTTTTGTCTGGAATGGCTAGATATGGCCACATATTATGTGTGAGATCTTCTCTGCTGGTCCTACTACCCCAGCAGATGTCTGTATCGCAAGTAAATGATGCCTTGATCGGCTTATGGTCATTTGGTCGACCAAACTTAGGTCGACAGTCATTAGGTCGACCACTATTGATCAACATGAATTAGGTCGACATGGTCACTATGTCGACATGGTCATTAGGTCGACATGTACTAGGTCAACATGTAAAAAGGTCGACATGAGTTTTTCACATTTTTTTTCTCAATTTTTTGACCTTTTTCATACTTTACGATTCACGTGGACCACAATTGCGAACAGTAACCTGTGCCGAGCGCAGTGGAGCGAGGCACCTTGCCCGAAGCATGGTGAGCCATGCGAGGGGACAGGGTGCACTAATTGCCCCATCACTTTAAGAAGAAAATGACACAAAAAAAAAGTAACAAAACTCACGTAGACGTTGTTCATGTCACCCTAATGACCATGTCGGCCTAGTGACCCTGTCGACCTAATGCATGTCGACCAATAGTGGTCGACCCAATGACTGTTGACCTAAGTCTTGTCGACCAAATGACCCATTCCCCCTTAATCTTACAGGATGTACAGTAATGCCTCCAATATAAAGGACTTGTAGCTAATTTCATGTCCTTTCTACATACAGTATGGGGCATTTGTGTGCTAATTATAAGATCCTATCCTAGCAATTCAGAGTGATATTTCTTTCAAGTTTGATCTCACTTTTGGCTGCAGACTCGAGTGTGGGAGGTGTCTCAAAATCCCTGTTCCGCCCATAAATAGTCTGAAGAGATGGGATTTCCAATAGGCAGAGAGATGTATATATCAGAATAACCATCATAACTGAGTCATATGAAACGTTACATTCTTGGCTTTTATCTCTTTGGCAAATAACTCACCCCTGTAATCAGACATATAGAGTGTCTAGACCAAGGTGTCTTGTGTGTTTTCATACATACTAATTTATAAATGAATGTTCATACTATATTCCGTTACTGGAGCTCTGCCAGCAAAATTGCTGTGCTCTTAGCAGACTTCAAGAGAGTTTAAGGCCTGTTCCATTATTTCTATAACAAGACACACCAATTACTTTTTATTAGAATGTTAATTTTCAGCTAGAGTCTTTGACACTGAGTGCATCTGACGATACGTCGTTGAGCGTGGCCCTTTCATGTTACTTCTCTGATCTCATAACACATTCTACTTTTCTATGAAGGTAATGTGAATGGCTGAAGCCTCTCAAACATGTCATGCTGACGTCCAATTCTACATGTTGAAGGATTATTTACAAATGGAACATCAAGGGACCAATGTGTCATTGGCTGCATTTTAACCATGATAAACATAATTTCTTACAACCGCATATCGCAACAATAACAAATTGTGTATCAAGAATTACATGCAGGGATGTAGGCTCAGATAGAAGCCCGCCCCTGCGAAGTAAAATAAAGTAATGTAACTGCATCGCTCATTACTGGAGAGGGACCTGCATGATCCGTCTCCTAAGGCTGTGATGGCAAACACCATCAGAAAATAAGGTTGGCTATTGGTAGGCCAGCTCTGCCATGCTATGCTTATTCGGTCTACATGAATTTGATAATAGAACAGACCCTGTAGTATTCCATGTAGACTGCTGTGCAAATCAAACAGAGAAGGACTGCAGCACATATCAGAGGTATCCACTGCAGTATCTTAATAATACATCAAGGGGATAATAATAAAAAAAATGGAATTCCTCAGAAAATGAAAGTTTTCTAAGGATTTCCCATAATATGACTTAAATAGGCCCTTAATTATCCAAATATATCTCAGCTAAGCTGAGTCAGCTTTGTGATAGAGCACTATTTATCCAAAATGCAATATCCAGGATAGTTACCTGTGAGACCATTTACCTTGTTTTTTTATTAATATAAATTAATTTATGATTGTTCTAGTTGAATACAATAGCTAATTCTCTATTTATATCTACAGAACTAGAGTTATTACATGAATCTAAAATTTGTAGAACTTGATTGTATTGGCTGGAGGAAGGGTTCATGTCTTCACCGTTAGCCAAACAGACATGACTGTCTACAATGGGAGTGTCAGGAGTAGCATTAGACTTACAGGCCGGAATAGTCTCAGTACCGTCATCACTACTCCTCGACTTATTATCATGTGTGTCAGGCAGTGCATAACGTGTCCAAAGCTATTTTCATGCTGCAACCTCTTCCTCTCCCCTCCTTCTCTTCTCTCTCCCTCCACTCCTTCTCTCCTTTTCTTCTGCTTCTTCTCCATGGCTGGTGTCCTGCTGTTGCCTTAGGGGCGGGTGTGTTATTCTCCAAACTACTAAGGCTATATATATTAGCTTCTGGCGCTAGAAGGGTACCCTAGGATTAGGATTTAGACACCTAGTCTCCAGTGTTCCTGATATGGTTATTATTGCCGCTGTGTATGACCCAGCTCGTTTCTGATCCTTCCTTTTCCACCCCGGAGTTAGTACCACACATACATTTTTTACCTCAACTAATGACCTAACCTTTCTTCTGACCTAGCCTTTTGTGGCGTTACTGCTCCATTACCAGACGCAACTCTTTTATCTATCAGACTATCAGGGAGCCACAATCGCGTCCTGGACACTGTGGAGCCCCAACCTTCCTTATGGGTGGACACTGGTGAACGCCACCAAGGCATTACAGCCCAACCTGTTTTGGAGATAATGCAAATCCCAGCTGGTAATATGAATCTATATTTATGACCAAGCATCATGATAGTAGTGTGTGCGTCTTCCAATGCAGCTGCCTGACTCTCACTGAGGCAATTGGAGTATGAGGAGCTGTGATTGCTCACAAATGCATTATACTAGATTGTAAGCTCCTTAGAGCAGGGCCCTCCTCCCTCCTGTTCTGCACTCTTCTCTTGCACTTCAATTACAGCTCTCTCCCACTCAGTGACTGTCTATACCAGCATTTCCTCCTGCTTGTGACTGTTCATCTCTTCCAATGGCTGCCCGGCCCCAGTAGTATGCTGGTTACTACTTTGCTTCCTTACATCTCAGCTGTATTGTGTACTGAGTACTGTGGTGCTAATTGTTACCTGTGCTCTGTTTTAGTTTTCTGTGATGTTAAGATCTGTATACCCTGTATTGCTCTAATGTGTGTTGTATGTACGGCGCTGCGAAACACTTGTGGCGCCTTATAAATAAGTTGTAATAATAATAATAATAATAATAATAATAAAGATACTGTATGCTTATAGTGTTCATATCAGCCTGTTTTTTTTTTCTTGTTCTAGCCATGCTCGTGATTGACCCAGTTCATGTATGACTATTCTGCTTTATATCCTCCTGAACTTGATCTGATTATTAACAACACTGTCTTGCCGCCAGCCCTGAATCTTTCTAGTTCACCCTTGTGCTCTTTAGCTGCCTGCCCTTACCATTAGCTTCTTTCACTTTGCCGTTGGTCACCTGTCTCTGAACTCTGCTCTGTTACTGACTTTCCGCTGTTATATTATTGTGCAGTCTGCTATAGTAGTATATTACAGTCTGCTGCACGTGGAGTTGTTGTATTGTTAACATGTCTTAAATACTTAAATATATATATATATATATATATATATATATTAGTGATGTGCACCGGAAATTTTTTGGGTTTTGTGTTTTGGTTTTGGATTCGGTTCCGCGGCCGTGTTTTGGATTCGGACGCATTTTGGCAAAACCTCCCTGAAATTTTTTTGTCGGATTCGGGTGTGTTTTGGATTCGGGTGTTTTTTTACAAAAAACCCTCAAAAACAGCTTAAATCATAGAATTTGGGGGTCATTTTGTTCCCATAGTATTATTAACCTCAATAACCATAATTTACACTCATTTTCAGTCTATTCTGAACACCTCACACCTCACAATATTATTTTTAGTCCTAAAATTTGCACCGAGGTCGCTGGATGGCTAAGCTAAGCGACACAAGTGGCCGACACAAACACCTGGCCCATCTAGGAGTGGCACTGCAGTGTCAGACAGGATGGCACTTCAAAAAAATAGTCCCCAAACAGCACATGATGCAAAGAAAAAAAGAGGCGCAATGAGGTAGCTGTGTGACTAAGCTAAGCGACCCAAGTGGCCGACACAAACACCTGGCCCATCTAGGAGTGGCACTGCAGTGTCAGACAGGATGGCAGATTTAAAAAATAGTCCCCAAACAGCACATGATGCAAAGAAAAAAAGAGGCGCACCAAGGTCGCTGTGTGACACAAACACCTGGCCTATCTAGGAGTGGCACTGCAGTGTCAGGCAGGATGGCACTTAAAAAAAATAGTCCCCAAACAGCACATGATGCAAAGAAAAAAAGAGGCGCACCAAGGTCGCTGTGTGACTAAGCTAAGCGACACAAGTGACCGACACAAACACCTGGCCCATCTAGAAGTGGCACTGCAGTGTCAGGCAGGATGGCACTTCAAAAAAATAGTCCCCAAACAGCACATGATGCAAAGAAAAAAGAGGCGCACCAAGGTCGCTGTGTGACTAAGCTAAGCGACACAAGTGGCCAACACAAACACCTGGCCCATCTAGGAGTGGCACTGCAGTTTTCTAGTGAGAGGATGAGTGCTTCCATCCTCATGTAAATCTGAACCACTAGCCATGAACATAGGCCAGGGCATCAACCGTTCCTTGCCACTCCGTGCCGTAAATGGCATATTGGCAAGTTTACGCTTCTCATCAGACGCTTTCAATTTTGATTTTTGGGTCATTTTACTGAACTTTTGTTTTTTGGATTTTACATGCTCTCTACTATGACATTGGGCATCGGCCTTGGCAGACGACGTTGATGGCATTTCATCGTCTCGGCCATGACTAGTGGCAGCAGCTTCAGCACGAGGTGAAAGTGGATCTTGATCTTTCCCTATTTTAACCTCCACATTTTTGTTCTCCATTTTTTAATGTGTGGAATTATATGCCAGTATCAATAGCAATGGCCTACTACTATATATACTGCGCACAACTGAAATGCACCACAGGTATGGATGGATAGTATACTTGACAACACAGAGGTAGGTAGAGCAGTGGCCTTCCGTACCGTACTGCTATATATACTGGTGGTCACTGTCAGCAAACTGCAAAACTAAAATGCACCACAGGTATAGAATCTAGATGGATAGTATACTTGACGACACAGAGGTAGGTAGAGCAGTGGCCTTCCGTACCGTACTGCTATATATACTGGTGGTCACTGTCAGCAAACTGCAAAACTAAAATGCACCACAGGTATAGAATCTAGATGGATAGTATACTTGATGACACAGAGGTAGGTAGAGCAGTGGACTTCCGTACCGTACTGCTATATATACTGGTGTTCACTGTCAGCAAACTGCAAAACTAAAATGCACCACAGGTATAGAATCTAGATGGATAGTATACTTGACGACACAGAGGTAGGTAGAGCAGTGGCCTTCCGTACCGTACTGCTATATATACTGGTGGTCACTGTCAGCAAAACTCTGCACTGTACTCCTCCTATATAATACAGCTGGTCCCCAGTCCCCACAATAAAGCAGTGTGAGCACAGATATATGCAGCACACTGAGCACAGATATGGAGCGTTTTTCAGGCAGAGAACGTATAATACTGGTGGTCACTGGTCAGCAAAACTCTGCACTGTACTCCTCCTATATAATACAGCTGGTCCCCAGTCCCCACAATAAAGCAGTGTGAGCACAGATATATGCAGCACACTGAGCACAGATATGGAGCGTTTTTCAGGCAGAGAACGTATAATACTGGTGGTCACTGGTCAGCAAAACTCTGCACTGTACTCCTCCTATATAATACTGCTGGTCCGCAGTCCCCACAATAAAGCAGTGTGAGCACAGATATATGCAGCACACTGAGCACAGATATGGAGCGTTTTTCAGGCAGACAACGTATACTGGTGGTCACTGGTCAGCAAAACTCTGCACTGTACTCCTCCTATATAATACAGCTGCTCCCCAGTCCCCACAATTAAGCAATAAGCACAACTATTTGCATCAACATTAATAAACGGAGAGGACGCCAGCCACGTCCTCTCCCTAACATTTCCAATGCACGAGTGAAAATGGCGACGCGCGGCTGCTTATATAGAATCCGAATCTCACGAGAATCCGACAGCGGGATGATGACGTTCGGGCGCGCTCGGGTTAACCGAGCCATACGGGAAAATCCGAGTATGCCTCGGACCCGTGGACCCGTGTAAAATGGGTGAATTTCGGGGGGGTTCGGTTTCCGAGGAACCGAACCCGCTCATCACTAATATATATATATATACTGTATCATTGGTTACTGTACCAGCTTGTTGTAAACTTGTACTGCCCACATTAAGGGGGACATTTACTAAGCAGTGATAAGAGCAGTGGGCCAGTGGAGAAGTGGCCCCATCAACCAATCAGCAGCTCTGTATCATTTTATAGTATGCAAATTATAGATGTTACTTCAGTGCTGATTGGTTGCCATAGCAACTTCTCCACGGGCTCACTTCTCTGCTCTTATCACTGCTTAGTAAATGTCCCCCTTAGTCTTGGGGGCAACAGATTACCAGTGAGCATAATGCATTTTATGGGAAATGGGGCTGAGTGGAAACCAGAGGCTTGTTGTATAGGATTATATAAATACAAGCAGTAAGGGTGGTAACTGGTCCTCCCAGATGTTGCGTGCTAATATCTCGTCAGCTTCAACTCACAGATACTGTCTGGTGTTAGAGGAGAACTTTTTAACAACGTATGAAGCAATGGGTTCCTGGATCTGACACGTCTTGTCTCCTATCAGCACCAGGTTACATTAAATATAGCAGCAGCTTCTGCAAATTATAGTTACTAAGTAGGACAGGTCACCACTTGCACTTCCATTGGACCAGGTTAATTGCACTGTTCTGCTATTTCAGCCTAGTATATCTTACACTCCTATGTAGAAGCTTTGACACACACAGTGGCTGCATCACCAAACTTAACCATTTTAGCTGCTGGCTGCATTTCTTCTACGGGGATAGCTGCTCAGTACATGTATAACCATAACATGGCTTTTAATAGGTTATACAGATGTTTTCACTAAGAGGATTAGATGGATGCTGAACAGAGCTATAGCAGTTGAGAATAAAGTTTATTTCTTTAATATAAGAGCTTTGATGTGTAGTAATTTCCAATAGTGGGTTAACTTGATCTCTAATAGCAATGCTTCAAAAATGACTGAAGCATTTCTAATTGTGTGCAAATTAAGTGTATTATCATATTATTTCTTATCAACAATATAAACCTGATATCAATATCTGCCTGGAGGCACAAACAAAGTATATTAAGCACAATAATTGCATCTATGAATCACAATCCTGAAGGTGCTGCTGATTTGAAATGATATTAAAAGTTCCAGTCCATAGGCTTCCTGGATTCCGTCAAGTTATTATTCTATAGTTCACAGGGCTAGAGCAGGAGAAATAGATTTTATTTTAAGGTGCATTCTCTCTTCGTGGTGCTGTACTGGTGTGCATTGCCCAAGATTCGCATATATATCAGATTTGTATTATAAGCATGTGGTGCCATTGTCATGGAGACAGCATTACTCAAAAGTCCAAGCACGGCCAGTACTGCTCACTTAGACAGGTTGTATGAAATTGATGATAACTGGTTATATATAACTGGTTTAGCACTTTGCATGAATAGCAGAAGAGGCCTGAGGACGTTTGGCTTGCGTAGCTGGTACACAAGAATGCGACACATTATGTGCGATTGGTGAGATTCAGAAAAAAGTGGTAAGCAATATAATTGAAGCAGCGAAAAACATCTTATGCTACCTAAACGCTACACAATAATTGTCCAGATTTGCCAGTTATTTGACTTTTTTATTGATTAGTGTAGAAACGATTCTTTTCAAGTGTCATCGATAAATTGGAAAAATTGTGCCCACAAAGAGACTCCTTCAATTATCCCATCAGTTGGTCTTGACAAAAGATGTCTGCTAAAATGTTGACTACCGTGTAGTGTGTGGGCATTCTTGATAATCTTACCATATTTACTAAGTTTTTCCATGACATCATCCTCCTTGCAGGCGGACAGATGCAAATACAGAGTGGCGTGGCAGAAAACTGGAATCTTTCATAACAAATAGCTTAAGGGCCCCATACACTAGAACGATTATGCCCGATTTCAGCCCAATTCGGGCATTCAGGCCAATAAATTGGGTGAAATCGGGCATTTTGGCTGTGTATCCGATCCGATCCAATGCGCGGCCCCGTGAGGGTCGGATCGGCTCCCCTAGATCGTTAGTGCTGCACTCGTGATATGTCGGTTCCCGCAGGCATGGCTGGGATCACATATGATATATTGCATGCAAAATGTACCAAATCGTATGGAATTGTATGGAACCACTCCCGGGAAGCTCCCGGGAGAGTTCAAGGGAAATCGGCTCCGACTTCAGCCTCAGACATATCGTTGCAGTGTATGGGGCCCTTAAGTGTTTTAGCTTATGCTAGCCATACATCAGACCAACTTTCCTCCAACCATCCAACTGACCAACCGTCCAACTTGTCTGTCAATTAAAACGCTGCCCCACACACCTAACCAACCAAACACCAGCCAACTTTTTTTTTATCAAACCAGCCAATTTCTCTCCAACTCGTGATGTCACAGAAGTAGGCGGACAGTGTCTGCCTACTTCTGCATGTTCTGAGTAAATTTATATATATGCGCTATTGAAAAGTTCAGTTTTCTTAAACAACAGGACTGAACTGTCTTATTACTACATGTGTTTTTAAATCAGATGAATTAGTGTACCTTTGTTGAAGGCAACAAATAGATACTTTTTAAGTTACAACTACTATGAGCAGATAATGTACATAAAGTGATACATAGTTGTAGACATCTCTGTCACTATGTTTTAACCAAGCTCACTGACATTTGTTTCCAGGAGACTGTGAATATGGTAGGGGCAAAAACGAGTGTTTGGTATATATAAATAGATGTACTGTAGAAAGGGGGAAGGGGGTGTTTGTCGATATGGTAGGGTCATAAAAGACGGTATTATAGACAGAGAGAGTAGAGAGTAGATAGGAACAGAGAAATAATATGTATGTGTGTGTGTGAAACAGAGAGCAATAGAGCGTAAGACCAATAAAGGAAGGGTGGGGCAAATATTAAGGAGAATTAAGGAGAACTAGTAATGTTATATACAAGCATTTCTACACATATATTACAACTAGGACATGATCTCACCATTGAGAGATACATAATTCATAGAAAATTTAGAAATAAAAATCTGTTTTAATCATAAACTCTTTTATTTTTTCCACATTAACCAGAAACCCACACAGGCAGTGACAGAGGTGTGGGAAAAAATAAAATAAAAGGTGCTTACAAAGAAAAAGAACTGTGTGCTGGACAAAATAGCAACAATAAAAATAAAATAAAAAATAATAATAATAATAATAATAATAATAATAATAATAGAATAAGAAGAACAGAAAAAAGTCTGGAGTGACCATCAATTGGACATGAGAGAGAGAGAAGGAAGGGGAAAAACTCAACAAAAAAAACCAAATAAATAAAATAAACAAATGTGATGTGTGTTTTCTCTTCATGGAGATCCTGGGTACGTTTTGACAACGGAGTTATGTAGAACAGGTCCCCACATACAAATGATTCATGCAAGTGGCCAGTGCGTCCTTAAAAATCAAAAGGAGAGGTCGAACTGGTCCTGTATGAGTTTAGGTGGCACCTTTTTATGATGTTCTCTAGTTGGGTGACATTGCATGGAAGTTCAGGTCCATTGTCAGTGTTAAGGCCCATGTACAGTAGATGAGAAAATAGAGGGCCATTCTGAGCGAGATCTTTCATAATCTCGTCCAGTGTGTACACCCAATGTCATTAACGATGTGTGCTCCCGCGCATCGTTAAAGATCCCTTCCCTCGTCTGAACATGTACAGACGAGGGAGGTACTTGTTAACTACAGCCATGCTGCACCTGCAGCATGGGCATCGTTCCCCCCGCCGTCGCTCCCTTCCCCGCTGGCATTGGCAAGTGTGTATGCACTTGCTGCTGCCGGCACCCCGCCGCTGCCAATATCGGCATCAGCTGGGGCTCGTCTAGTGTGTATGGGCCTTCAGGGTGCCCACACACAGCACGATATAGCTGCCGATCCGACGAATTGGAATAATATAGCAGTTATATCGTTCCATGTGTAGGCATGATGTCGTCCATTGTGCGCACCCGTGGGGTCATCCGCCTGCATCGCTGATCTATCAGCATATTCAAAAGATCAGTGATGCAGGCGGACAACCTCATGCAGCGCTATGCGTAGAAGGGCAGGCTTAGCGGGTGGTCGGGCACTAGATCACCTCGTGTGTGGGGATCTCCCAATATATCGGCCCTTGGATGCTTTGTCGCATCGGCTCCACAAATCGCTTCATGTGTGGGCACCTTCATACTGCCTGCTTAGCTATCATACATCACATTCCGAGTGGCTGGAGGTGCCGGACAGGGCTGAGGTGCCAGTCTCAGCACACCAGACACACTGGTGGTTGGACTGGCAGCCGCTGTGAAGGGAGATTCTGCTGTGTGGGGGGCAACCCAGCTCTGCCAATGACCTCATGCCACTCTGTTCGATAGTCTGGTGCAAAGGCCTGGTGGGGGTAAGGGAAGAACACAATTGACAGCATGCCCAGTATTCCAATAAGGGACAATTTCTTCCTGGTACAGTAAAAGGGGGGTCACTGTGTATGTGGGGCTAGAATACCAGAGACCCCCCTTTGGCACCTCTCATTTTACCCATCCCAGGGAAGGGTGACTGGACATACAAAAGACATCACATATATATTCCACATATTATGCACCTGTTATATACAGAGCTGGAAACAATAACGGGGTCAGAGGTGCATGGAGCTGTAATGCCAGCAGAGGCGTAGCTAGGGTTTTCGGAGCCCGGGGCAAGATGGAAAATGGCGCACCCCCCAAAAAAAAAAAAAACACAAAAAGAAGGATGTGCGCGCGCCGAAAAAATGGGCGTGGTCACACACCATAAGGGGTGTGGCCACGCTCCAGAAGGGGTGTGTCCACTGAAAATGGCCCACGGTGCCAGTTACATTGCCCCACAGTGCCACATACAATGCCCCACAGTGCCGGATACATGCCCCACAGTGTCAGTTACATTGCCCCACAGTGCCGGATACATGCCCCACAGTGCCGTATACATGCCCCACAGTGCCAGATACATTGCCCCACAGTGCCAGATACATTGCCCCACAGTGCCAGATACATGCCCCACTCAGTGCATGATACATGCCCCACAGTGCCAGTTACATTGCCCCACAGTGCCAGTTACATTGCCCCACAGTGCCAGATACATGCCCCAATGTGCCAGTTACATTGCCCCACAGTGCCAGATACATGCCCCACTCAGTGCCAGATACATGCCCCACAGTGCCAGTTACATTGCCCCACAGTGCCAGATACATTGCCCCACAGTGCCAGATACATGCCCCACTCAGTGCCAGATACATGCCCCACAGTGCCAGTTACATTGCCCCACAGTGCCAGTTACATTGCCCCACAGTGCCAGATACATGCCCCACTGTGCCAGTTACATTGCCCCACAGTGCCAGATACATTGCCCCACAGTGCCAGATACATGCCCCACTCAGTGCCAGATACATGCCCCACAGTGCCAGTAACATTGCCCCACAGTGCCAGTTACATTGCCCCACAGTGCCAGTTACATTGCCCCACAGTGCCAGATACATTTCCCCACAGTGCCAGATACATGCCCCACAGTGCCAGATACATGCCCCACAGTGCCAGATACATGCCCCACTCAGTGCCAGATACATGCCCCAAAGTGCCAGTTACATTGCCCCACAGTGCCAGTTACATCGCCCCACAGTGCCAGATACATGCCCCACTGTGCCAGTTACATTGCCCCACAGTGCCAGATACATGCCCCACAGTGCCAGATACATGCCCCACAGTACCAGTTACATGCCCCATTTGGTGCCAGATACATGCCCCACTGTGCCCCCCCCCCCCCGGTCACTCACCGGCAACCTTGTTGTTGATATGTGAATGTGAGGGGAGGAGAGCGCAGCGCCTCTCCGTCCCCTCACCGCTCCAGGTCTCCGGCGGCTGTCTGGCACCGGTTCGCTAGCCAATCAGAGCTCGCGGACCGGCAGCCAATCAGGAGCCGGTCCGCAAGCTCTGATTGGCTAACGCCGGAGACCGGACACAGCAGCGCTGCTGGCAGCGCTGCTAGTGCTGGCAGCGGCGGTGAGGGGAGGGAGAGACGCTGCGCTCTCCTCCCCTCACATTTAGGGTTGACGGGGCGAGTGGGGCATGATGCCCTGGCCGCCGGCGGCGCCCCCCTCTCCTGGGCCTGCCAAGGTGCCCAGGGCACGCGCCCCACTTGCCCTACCCTAGATACACCTCTGAATGCCAGTACACAACACAGTCAGCAGCTACCCTGCTACCCTCCGGCACCACTGCTCTGCCCCTGGTGCTCCTCCCAGCTCCCGCACTACCGCAGACATGGATCCTGGAGTAATGGGCAGCCCAGCAGAACCTCCTCCCGGCTCCCGCACCACTTCCACTGCTGCATTGGTGACAGGGGTAGCCAAGCAGCAGTCAGACTGCCCCTGCTGCTGCTGGTTCTCCTCCAGCTCCTCCGCCACTACTGTTGGGTCCCAGTGTCACAGGGGCAGCTGGCCGGGCTGCAGTAAGGTGCGAGGGGTGCCGAGTGACTATTGTTGGAGTGCGGCAGGTGACATGCAGTGGCCGGGAACTGATCGCCGGGTGGGGGGTGCCGGGCGATCCTCTCTTTCCGCTCAGACCTGTGTAAGGCTGCTGGGGGTCTCAGATGTCACAGGGGCAGCAGTGAAGTAGTACGCCTCTGCCCCTGGTTCTCCCCCTGCTGCCACCGCCGCAATGACAAGGGCAGCCCGGCTACAGTGATGGACTGCCTCTGAACCTCATCCCGGCTCCCGCACCGCAATGCCGCAGCTGCCGGGGATGTAGGGCTGGCAGGGTCATACCAGCTGGCAGTGATGGGGAAGAAGAAGGCGGACACTGCTAGCCACTGTCCACCTACTTATCATTCAGTTGGGGGAAAAGGTCCCCCTACACTAGAATGATTAGTTGGGAAAATCAAACAGGTTTGATTTTCCCAACTAGTTGGACCGACCGTTTCTGGACGTTTTTTAGCATGTGGGAGCAAACGGCTGATAATCGTTTGCTCCCACACACTGCCAGATTATCTTTCCAACCAGCCAAAAAGTTGGCTGTTTGTGGAGAAATCGTTCTGATGTATGGCTAGCATTAGATATTGTGACCTATGATTTGCTGAAAAAGCACCACGATTGTCGGGACGACCAAAAAATCGTATAGTGTGTAGGTAGCATTAAACTTCTATGATGAGACGATTTAATTACGACCAAGTTTCTATTGTAGCCTGAGAGGCTACTTCTACATATGTTGCTTTGGTAAGTGATGTTTGCTAAAAAATGAACCAGCTTTTATTCCCATAATTGTCTTTAATTGCACATAACATTCAAGTCTGACAATGAATCTTACAGCTTACTGGCCATACACTAGACCAACTTTCATCCATCCATCTATCCATCCAACTAGTTGGCTGGTTGGAATGAAAATCTGGTAATGAATTGGAGCAAATGACAATCAGCCATTTGCTCCCAAACCCCAGAAAACAGGAGCAAACTTTGTCCAATTGCTTAAATCAAACCCATTTTACAATTTTTGTCTGTTTTCTGGTGTTTAGGAGCAAATTGCTGATTGACATTTACTCCCATACATTACCAGATTCTCATTCCAACCAACCAGCTAGTTGATTTGAGTTGTGGTATAGAAGATCTACACTGTCTAGATAGGTCGACAGGTACAAAGGGTCGACATGGTAATGACTGACACAAAAAAGGTAGACACAGAGATTTTTTGGGGGGTTTCGGTGTCATTTTGTACAGTATGTTTAACTATATCTAAGCACAATCAGTGGAACATGTAACCTTGCAGGCTCGCTTTGCTTGCACGCTTCAGGCAAGGTGTCTCTCTCCACTACCGGTGTGCTCGCCACAGGTTAACCACTTCCAGTCGTAGTCCACGGGGATAGTAGATCAAACAAAAGTTGGAAATACATGAAAAAAATACTTGTGTTGACCATTTGTGTGTCGACAGTTGTCATGTCAACCATCCGACCATGTCTACACTAAGCACTGTCTACATTTTACTTGTTGACCTTTTTGACCCTGTCGTCCTTTTGACTCTGTCGACCTAAAACATGTTGACCATATCGGGACGACTTCTTCACTGTGGACTTGACACTGTGGACTTATGCATTGGAGCCCGTTCAATGGTTGGATGAAAGTTGGTCTAGTTTATAGCAGTTTTAGTGTCACTTCTCACTTGGACAAGTGGACAGTTGCCATCTTGTCACACATACCAGTGTTGGAATATGGCTTCTAAAACGTAGATCCAGCATAAGTGTCATCATCATATTATTATTATTATTATTATTATTATTATTATTAATAATAATAATAACAACTTCTACTTATACAGTAACAGCATATCCCATTATACTTGGGATCAGTATGAAATCCCACCGGACGGGATCCCGACGGTCGGAATACCGACACTGGGATCCCGACTGGCACAATCCCGTCAGTGGGGTGAGCGCAACGCAGCCCCTTGTGGGCTCGCTGCGGGCACAGAGCCTCACTACGCTCGGCACACTAATTTATTCTCCCTCTATGGGTGTTGTGGACACCCACATAAAGAGAATATGTCGGGATTGTGCCAGTCGGAATCCCGGTGTCTGTATTTCAATCGCCGGGATTCCGTCTGGCAGGATCTTGACCGCATCCCTTATACTTTACATTTGTGAACACAGTAGTAAAACAAGACAGACAGACAGGTAGGAGAGCCCTACTTGCAAGTTTATAAAATATATGTTTTTGCATTTGTACATGTGTACTAGTAGTGCTATTGTTAGAGATGTTGTAATGGAGTAAAGGTAAATGAGGTAAAGATTGCCAGTTAATAATGTTAGACTTTAGAGATGAGCAAAAATGTTTTGTAAAACAATGGAATAATAGCCTAATAATTTATATGGCCACAGAAGTTATATGCATTTTGCCTGTGGAATTTGGCCGTATGTGTACCAAGTCATACACCAAACAGAATTAATTATAAGGCGTCATCCCAGCTCTATTCACAGACTACAATTTCCGGCAATATGCAAATGAACAAATACAGAGTAAAATGACATCCAGTAGAATACTAGAATTGCGATGCAAAATCAGATTGCCTGAATTTCGCCCATTCCTCTAGAAAGTGTGATTTGCATGAAATCACACAGCAGCTTAACACGTCCCTAATGCCATGCCAATGCCTCTAGACTTCAGAACAATGGAAAACCTTGAAGTGTCAATACCAAAATTGCGCCCGCTCATAAACTGCGGTGAGATCATTACTGCTTTTATCACATTTTATTACCTCTCAGCTTTAACACATTAACACAGGTTATGCCTCTACTGACGTTCACGGTTTATTTGTGGTTAAAAGAACGTCTGGGGACAAACATTACCCGCTGGTTGTGGCAAGAAGCGTAGGGCTTAAATCATATAGAGGCCTTGTGACACCTTGCGGGGAGGAAGTGCTCCCCTTTTATCAGTGGGCATTCTTCCCAAACACTGCCAGGCTTACAGTAAGCGGGCAGGAGCTGAGAGGCAGCGAGAGGAAGGTTACAAGAGGTTATGAGTTCTTCAATAAAGATTAGTTTCAAGGAAAAGATTATATCTCGGATGATTTGCTGTTTGTAACCTCCAGCAGCCCTGAGAAGAAATGAATTTGGTGACGAGTCTGGGGACACAAAGTTAACCATTTAGGTCTGATGGCTACTGAAGAAGAAAATTAGAGAACACAGTTTAGATATCAAAGTGGCTGGTAGAGAAGATGGGTGTTTTGTATTTTAAAAGGTGACATCCTAAATGATTTTTCACATCCTACATAACTGGATACTTTGGCTTGCAGAGTGGTCAGTTTACTTTCTTATTATGCGTTATAGCAAACTGTTATATTGCTTGGTTAAATTTAATACTGAAGCCATATAAGAATTTTTCATAAAACACAGAGAGCCTACAAATCCTTAGAGACTTCTATAATAATGCACACTGGCCTCAGTAAAAGCAATAGTGTTCCATTACTGCATGGCTAAGCAAGAGGTGATGTACAAAGTGTTCAACTGCATGGGGAATAGTGGCCCATTTAGGCTGTATATTAGCAGAATTTGCTGTTTGGGGACTGGTACACTAGTGTCACTTCTGCTGCAGGTTAGAACCATTCTCGGGATCATAACTAGTCGGGGAATGTGAACACATTGTATTGCCGGAGCTTTTCACTGAATCAAAATTGAATTTACAAATGATTCTGACACAAGTTTACTCGTTGTTTCTAAAATGTGTGAGCAGAAATAAGCAATGATTTAGTAGCATAACATCGCGTGTCATCTCGTCACAGCAACTTGTGCCCTTCATTGCAGTCACAGTTGCTTATTAGAGGAGCAGATTTCTAATATTCATAGACAATAGCTTGCCTGTAGCCTCCTAGTGTACCCTTTAAAAATATAGAGGAGCTGTTTAATTTGTTTTTGGTTTCCAGTTTAGTGTAGCTAATACACAAACATACATCTGACTAACAGTGTCACTCCTACTTTCTTTACGCCATTGGATAATCATACTAATAGTGGCCCTCATTCCGAGTTGTTCGCTCGTTCTTTTTCATCACATCGCAGCGATTTTCCGCAAACTGCGCATGCGCAATGTTCGCACTGCGACTGCGCCAAGTAAATTTGCTAAGAAGTTTGGTATTTTACTGACTGCATTACAAGGTTTTTTCTTCGTTCTGGTGATCGTTGTGTGATTGACAGGAAGTGGGTGTTTCTGGGCGGAAACTGACCGTTTTATGGGAGTGTGTGAAAAAACGCTGCCGTTTCTGGGAAAAATGCGGGAGTGTCTGGAGAAACGGGGGAGTGTCTGGGCGAACGCTGGGTGTGTTTGTGACGTCAAACCAGGAACGAAACTGACTGAACTGATCGCAGTGGCAGAGTAAGTGTCGAGCTACTCAGAAACTGCTTAGAAATTTCTATTCGCAATTTTGAGAATCTTTCGTTCGCAATTTTGCTAAGCTAAGATTCACTCCCAGTAGGCGGCGGCTTAGCGTGTGCAATGCTGCTAATAGCAGCTTGCAAGCGAACAACTCGGAATGAGGGCCAGTGTTTTTTGTGTGTGTGTTTTTTAAGTCAGTGTAACAGTATGGAATAGAGGCTGCTATTAGATTTCCATTCCCTGGACAAGTGTTGTCTGACTATTTCAGTTCTCCTTTGCTCCAGCCTGGAATTGCTGGCTCAAGGGACTAACCTGGTAAGGTCACCTTATCACATAATGGCACTCTATATGCAAAATCTCCCTGGTGCTTCTAAATATTGTATGTGTAGGCTGCGGGATCTTACACATGGTGCCTGGATACACTATTATACAGTAGGTGTGCATATGGATACTACAGTATCAGGAGCAGATCTTGGCACGGGCAAGCCGGGCGGGTGCCCGGGGCACTGCGGGCGCGGCCACAATCACTCCGAAGGCGCCCGCCGCCCACCCGCATCCCACACTCTGGCTGCAGCAGGCATCATGGCTGTGTGGGTGCCTGCTGCAGCCGGAACCATCGTCAGAGTCAGATGCTACAGGTCATAACTGACCTCTAGTGTCTGTGCGGTGCTGCTATGGGAGAGACATCATGACACAACTACAGGGGGCAGATCTACAGGAGGTATATCTACCTGGGCATAACTACTGGGGGCATAACTGTGGCCACACCTCTTCCCTATGAAGCCATGGCCATTCCCTATGAAGCCACACCCCTATTTTTTGACACACGCCTTCGGCGTGCACTAACCCTGTTTTACCTGTTGGGGAGGGGGGGGGGGGGGGGGGCGAAGGTAACTTTTGCCCTGGGCACCACAAGGTCTAGAACCGACCCTGTACAGTACGTATATGGCACAGCACTCCAATACCTATTGAAACTGCGACCAATACTCTGATACCCCTTGGAACTGCAGTCACTACTCTAATACCCCCGTGATACTACAGTTATTACTGTGATACTCCTCAGGACTGCAGTTACTACTGTGATACCTCTTGGAACTACAGTACAGTCAGTACTCTGATACCCCTTGGAACTGCAGTCATTACTCTAATACTACATTACATGGAACCAGTGGTGGCTCCAGAGTAGAGGCTGCAGGTCACTTCAAATTTCAAATAGGGGAGCCACACCAACTTTCACCAACTGCCATTTCAAACTGACTCAATGGCAGTTGGTGTGCCTCCCCTATTTGAATTTTGAACTGAGCTGCAGCACCTCTTCTAGAGCCGCCCCTGCTTGGAACTGCAGTCACTACTCTGCTATCACTTGAAACTGCAGTCACTACTGTGATACCCCTTGGAACTACAGTACAGTCAGTACTCTGATACCCCTTGGAACTGCAGTCACTACTGTAATACCCCTTGACACTGCAGCCACTTCTCTGACACCCCTTAGAACCGCAGTCACTTTGATACCCATTGGAACTACAGTCACTACTATAATACCCCTTGGAAATGAAGTCACTATTCTAATACTCGAACTGCAGTCACTTACTGATACCTGTTGGAACTGCAGTCACTACTGCGATACTCCTTCGACATTCATGTTGTACATCTGTGCATAGTAACTATTATAGGCATTAATAAGGTGTGATTGAAGTCTCAGCAAGTTTTTACTAAAGTAAAGTTTAGCCGTGTAACAGTGGTGAAAATTTCCGGCTATACAATTGGCAAGGTTGGGTTACGGTATAGTGTTCTGTGCAATGCCAGTCTTTCCATCAGTCAGACTGTGAGTGCAGATGAAAACCCTCTATATATCATTGATGTTAAAAGATCAGAGCAACCACTCTCATCCCTAAGTAGCATCATTCCCTGTACATGAAGTATATAATGCCCCAGTGCAGTGTTTCTGTTCATGATGAGAAAAACTCAGAGCTATACTAACAATCAGAATATTTATTCAATGGTGTAGCCATAATTGGTGCAGGGTGCCCATGCCCACACTGGACCCATTGCTGCCTTTACTGAGCTGCCTGTCGTACCGTCCTGCCAATCTCACCTCTAGTGCAATGCCAGAGTCTCCGTGCATTTCTGCACATGTGCTGTACCATGTAGGTTTTTTTTCAGGGGATAGAGTGGATATGACCGTGCACACATAGTCTCCCTCCAGTCTTAAAACAATCCCCCAACCATATTTATCTGTATCTCTAGAAGTGTAGACTAACAACACTGATCATTGGTTGCAAAACGTTAACACATTGGCGTCCAAGCATTTGCTAAAGAACAAGATCCTGATTCTGAAGATCATTATTACGATCATGTGCAGAGCTGAAGTTGTTAATATAAAGTTTCCTTATTTTAGGTTCAGAAGAAAAAAAAAGATGTTGAGAGTTGGGGTGATGATGATGATGATGATGAGGATGATAATGGATCAGTTAGTTTGCAATTACCGTATCTCCAATTACCAACTTCATATTCTCCCATCTCCAGGCGCACGGTTCCCTTATTCCCCCTCCTCCCAATATAATGCTGCTTGGCGTGATGACATTGATAATATTATTACAGATGATGAATTAGCCAGTCCTTAAATGGGTCATTGTATTTCTGGTGGTGACTCAGTCGGGTCGAATAATAAAGATGCTACAGTGATGACTGATGACCGTTTGATTGATAGGAATAACGGTGATGAGATCACTGTAACTCTTTGTTAAGTGAAAGAATAACCTACTGTATCTGCAGTGTTACAATAAAAAAAGCAAAACAAGATTGTGTTTCATCAAGTAAGACAAACGTACTAACAAATCCAAATTACTAGCAAAGTCACCTAATAATGCAGCACATGCTAAGAAGTGAGTCACTTTGTGTGGGAGTGACATATTCAGAAGTCTCAATGGGATTATCTGCCTTAAATTTTCACACGGTACAGTATTGCAGATCCGGTGAAATCTGCTTTGTTTATCTTAATTTAATTGATGTTACACACCCCAGCCTAGAATTTGTGATATAGGGGCCGATTTATCACCATCCGTATCTGATGATGTGGATGACAGGTTATAATATCGGGAAAACTCGCAATGCGATAATTGAGTACATTGCAAGGATGTATCAATTATCGCATGCAGGGACAGAGCTTGCGAGAAAGCGCTGTCCCTGCGATGCCACTCCGCAGCATCATCAGGGTGTTTTTCGTAAAAAAATACCCCACAGTCCTGCTGCAAATGCGCCACCGCTGTCGCTATCGCCGGGACCCCCCCTGTCACGACTACCTCCGTGCCGCAAAAGAGCCCCCCTCCCCCAGATTTATACTTACCAGTCCCAGGAGCCAGTGTCCTGCTGCTGTGTGTGATCTCCGGTGCTGTAAAATGAGCTGACGCTTTGCAGCATCACTTTACCGCACAGGGGTCACAGCGCAGCTCATAGAGGACCCAGTGCCCGGAAGCACTCACTGGAGCACCGAACCCCGGCTCCTGGGACTGGTAAGTAAGCGTCGTTTTTTTTAAAACTTTACATATTCTTTTTTTAAAGGTGATTAGTTTGTGTGTCTATCGAACACACAGAGCTGATCACCGGAGCCCGGTCCCGCACAGGTTTTTCTGCCCCCCTGGGCAAAAGGCTGCTTATCGTAGTGCTGCCCTGTGATTTCGCCAGCTGGTGCTGGCATTATTATCACAGGGCACACTGCAGTATTTTTTTTTTTTTTAATTTGGCCACATCGCATTTTCCATTAATAGTATGGGGAATGCGATGTGAGTTAATAAAAAAATGACAATTAAAGGGTTTGGAGCAGTTTTTCATGAAAACTACCCCAAAAGCCCTTTAATACATTGAGTGATACTACAAAAATTGAAAAGGGTGTGAAAACACCCTTTTCACATTATTTTAGTAAAAATAATGTTAATAAATGTGCCCCATAGACTTTAGGCATACATATACTGTTGAAATGAAAAGGATACACAGTGCTAGTGAAACTAGAATTATCATGAAACAATTGTATCAATAGTAGTATACAATTTAAAAACATTACGTACATATGACATGAACAACACAAAATACATTACAAAAATATTGTAATTAAAACAAAAATATATATTTTAAGTATCAGAAGTTACAGCATTGACTAAAAACTAGATTACATGTGATTCTAGCTAATTTGAGATATCAATGGAATTTTAAATCCAGCAAATTCTCAAAAAAGATCAGCAATTTCAGCTTGCTGTTAGGTAACATTATAAGGTAAATGATTGTTAGAGTATTAATGTTGCAATTAGACAAGTATGTCAAACAGCCGCAGAGTTGATGATGAAACTTTTTCTAAAGGTTCACTAGAAGACAGTATCCGTTGGGACTATTCCAAATAACATAGACATATGGTTGATGATTGATCAGCCCCAAAGTACGGACACAGCCGATGTGGCAATAATTGTACAGTAGGATAGTCAGTTGTTTATTCTAGCAATAAGGATTTGCAAAACCTGAGAGGATGATAACATTTGTAGCAGGCTTTATCCGCTGTGGGTTACAGCTAAAGCCGTAAAAGTAAAGTAAATACAGACCTCCCTGCAATGGAATTGTTGCTCTAAGCATTAAGTGAAAACAGAGCACTTCATTGCAGGGATACAAATTCTTCAGAGAATAATGCCTACTTACTGTCATTTAATGCAAGTGCCATGTATCAGGAACACATCAGGATGAATCTTGTCATCATCGTCCGATCCCCCATGGCTCAATTCCCCCAATTGCTGCGTCACGCAAAGGGGGCGATTCTAGTATGATGCAATCCTCAATGTCTCACCCAATACACTAGGAGGTCTCTGCAGAGGTTGAGAGTCTCCAGGGCATTCCTGGACAAAAAGGAAGTATGGCTTTTGGTTAAGATATAATTACCATTAATCAACTTTTAAACTACGGTCTCCACTTATCATTTAATGGAATAATACTTTACATATGCATTGTTGTGAGCAACAACAAACCATCCACAATGTGGCCCTGGATGTGCTTTAGGTTGAGTGATGGATAGGATAGTTCCTTTTTTTTAATTTTATTTTTATTTGACTTTTGCTTGTGATTACAAATAAGTGCTACTGTATTGTAAGCTTGGTTTGTTAATTGGATTTTATAGTGGCACTGTGCTTTAAATGATTTTTTAAAAAATGAATGCTTAGTGCTACCTATCATTTTCCTATATATAGACTTCCAATTCGGAGCGTCCAACTAAGATGATGATTACTGTATATAGGGGGTAATTCCAAGTTGATCGCAGCAGGAACTTAGTTAGCAGTTGGGCAAAACCATGTGCACTGCAGGGGAGGCAGATATAACATGTGCAGAGAGAGTTAGATTTGGGTGGGGTGAGTTCAATCTGCAATCTAAATTGCAGTGTAAAAATAAAGCAGCCAGTATTTACCCTGCACAGAAACAAAATAACCCACCCAAATCTAACTCTCTCTGCAAATGTTATATCTGCCACCCCCTGCAGTGCACATGGTTTTGCCCAACTGCTAAAAAATTTCCTGCTACGATCAACTTGGAATTACCTCCATAGATTGACACAACGTACCCCCTGATTGTGAATTTTATTCTGTGATTCTACCAATGACGACAAGATCAGGGAGAGAAAGGAAGGAAAGTAAAGCAAACAATTGAAAGGCAAAGTCTAATCCAGCCATGGCTATTCTCTACTGGGTGAAGATGCTTGAGATTCAGCAACAAGTCGTACAGACAAATTGGTTTATAGGTGCTGGTACAGACCTTCAGGGGTTCACCTTCGTCTCTAACTTTTAGCGTTTGCCAGGATGATACATAAACAATGGCGAGTGGCAGACATCTGGCTAACACTCACCACTGAAGCAAGTGTAATCCGAGTACAGTATGGGTGTGGGCACTTCATTGCACTCAATGAGGATGCTTATCTCTAGCGGGTACTGGTAGATTGGTTCAGCAACATGTTACAATCGGATGTAGTCAGGATGCCGGCGGTTGGGATCCCGATGGTCAGAATACCTACGCCATGATCCCAACCGCCAGATTGTCGGCAGCGCCGCAACAGCTATTCCCACTCCTGGGCCATGGAGTGGGAATAGAACCTGTGGCAAGCGCAGTGAGCCACCAAGTCAAAAATGTGGCAAGCGCTCGCCCCTCTGCCAGCTTTCTGGTGGTCGGAATCCCAGCATCGGTATTTTGACCGCTAGATCCTGACCGCCGGGATCCCGTACCCAACCCGTTACAATGATGATGAATCATTTCAGTAGCACTACCTAGCTGTGTGTATATTGGGGGTAATTCCAAGTTGATCGCAGCAGGAAATTTTTTAGCAGTTGGGCAAAACCATGTGCACTGCAGGGGGGCAGATATAACATTTGCAGAGAGAGTTAGATTTGGGTGAGTTATTTTGTTTCTGTGCAGGGTAAATACTGGCTGCTTTATTTTTACACTGCAATTTAGATTGCAGATTGAACTCACCACACCCAAATTTATCTCTCTCTGCACATGTTATATCTGCCTCCATAGTAACATACATAGTAACTAATGGGCCCTACACACTGGCCGACTTCACTGCACGATATGAACGATCTCGTTCATTAATGAATGAGATAACGTTCATATCGTGCAGTGTGGAGTCACCAGCGATGAACGATGCACGGCCCCGCGCTCGTTCATCGCTGGTGACATGTCTGCTGTGCATATTTGCCTGCACGTCTATGGAGCCGGGTGACGGGGGGAGTGAAGAAACTTCACTCCCCCCGTCACTGCCCCCCGCCGCCGGGCACCTCGGCGGCACATCGCGAGATGTGTAGGGCCCAATAGTATCTAAGGTTGAAAAAAGACAATTGTCCATCGGGTTCAACCTATTTGTGGTCTCCTGTGCACGATTATTTTGTATAAAATTTTGACTGAAGTTGCTGACTGCCGTTCCGATTGACCCCTCTTTTTTATAATAACTATAGTGCGTGACTATGCCCCGTAACCCTGGATATCCTTATCCATTAGGAATTTATCTAACCCATTCTTAAAGGTGTTGACTGAGTTGGCCATTACAACTCCCTCAGGCAGGGAATTCCAAACACGTATCGTCCTTACCGTAAAAAAGACTTTACTCCCCTGCAGTGCACATGGTTTTGCCCAACTGCTAAAAAATTTCCTGCTGCGATCAACTTGGAATTACCCCCATTGTCTCCTTACACTGAATGTGCTGTAGGGAACGGTAGCTAAGAGGAGCCTTACAAAAAGTGCAGGTGCTGGAGCAAACCAGTAGAGAGAACCTGTGCTGAAACTTTGGGGGCGGCTGAAGAGGTTTTGGTGAGTTTTGGGAGAGGGGTTGGGGGGGAACTTGCATAGGTGCAGGGAATGGCCTGGCCACGGTGCTACAATACCCAGGAGCGGCACTGGGGAAATTAGGAGAATGTTCCATGATACAGTTTCATCATTTTGTCCTTTTCTAATATGGGATCTGGTCAGATTGCCGGCTGCCAGAATCCCAACACCCACCAGAATACATACAGTATAAAGCATATGTTATAACTGTACAGTATATGAGCTAACAGCTTCAGAAAAAGTATTTAATACTCTACAAGTCTGATCTGGCAATTCTATTCACTGGAAAGTGCAGCCCAGCAATCATGTAGTTAACGCAATGACTTTGCAGGTTTTATCTCCCTCCTTGGCCTTGCATTCATCTCCATTACAAGCAGCAATTAAAAGTGCTAACAGCTCATGTGGCCCATTATACAGAGGCTCCTTTGTATCTTCTATTGTGCAGCATTTTATTTTGTGTGACTCTGGCTGTTAATGTTAAATCAATAGTTGTGTTTAGTGTTGGCTGGATTCTCACACTAAATGACAAGTGATAAGCAGGCTAAGGGTCTTGTTAATTGGTCTGTTTTTGGTATTTACACTAATCAGGTAATTGAAGGCCTGAGGCAGTCTAGCACTAGTAAATCTGTTTATACAAACCAGGAGCAGTCTCAAGAACTATTGATGGAAGGAAATCGCTTCTTGAAGTTAATTACCAGCTTGAGCTGGGTTTAAAACATCATTCGTGTTTCATTTTGGCTCAGCATTAAGGAGGTTACAGCAGGCATACAAAGGGGCCTGATGCTTAGTTGTCCTTACGTCAGTGGGGTTCATTCCGAGTTGATCGCTCGCTGCCGATTTTCGCAGTGCAGCGATCAGTTAAAAAAATGGCAAAACTGCGCATGCGTATGCACCGCAATGCGCAGGCGCGTCATACGGGTACAAAGAGGATCGATGATGGGCGATGAATTTAGCGAAGATTCCATTCGTACAGCCGAATGCAAGGTGATTGACAGGAAGAGGGCGTCTATGGGTGTCAAATGACCGTTTTCTTGGAGTGTTTGGGAAAAAGCAGGCGTGTCCAGGCGTTTGCAGGGTGGGTGTCTGACGTTAATTCCGGCACCAAAAAGACTGAAGTGATCGCAAGGGCTGAGTAAGTCTAGAGCTACTCTGAAATTGTACAATATGTTTTTGCTGTGCTCGGCTGCAAAGGCATTCGCACACTTGCAAAGCGAAAATACACTGGCGACTATGAGTTTGCACTGCTTCTAAAACTAGCTAGCGAGCGATCAACTCAGAATGACCCCCAGTATGTGTAGCGTAAAATAACCAAACTTGCTCTGCGCATTCCTGAAAGTTGTCACTCGCACATTCAGATTTGGGTGACCGCTGGTACCTGGAGATGTGTGGTGGCGGGGCAGACTAAAGTAGGGCAAGTAGAGTATGAATATCTCCCAACATTTGGGTGGGGTGTACGCACCTTTGGATTGTGCACGAAAAGGGGGTATGTTCAACCATAATAACTAAGGGGTGTGCATGGGTGCAGTTGCACAAAGCGCAGGGACAGTGGGCTGTGCCATCTATGCCCAACAGTCCCTGCATTCGGTTAGTAGGGTGCCTAGAATGTCACTCTGTGGCCAGGATCTCTGCTGCAGCATCAGCCAGAACAATTTTTTAAAAGCTCCAGGCTGCACCCTACAGTCTCTGCAGCCCCCGGAAAGTCCTGTGGACTCTCTGGGCAATGCTGCACTTACTGGCACCGATGGCCCTGCCCCCTTAGTGACACCATCAGTCTCAGCAATGGTGACGCCCACTCTTTGTAATGCCATTGGCCAGGGTGTGTGTCAGGGGGCATGGCCAGAGGCGTGGCTGGCACAGGGTGCCATACAGCCTTGTTACCGCACTGTTTAAATGTAATTCCTATTATCTAGGCTACTGAGTTGCTAAAGTTATCAAATGAAGCTGCCGCCCAGGAATGATAAGAGACGCCCACTGGATCCATCACAGACCCATTTACAACTGCATACACATTCTCAGCCCACATGCAAAAATGAGTAACACTGGGACTAAGGGTTGGTCTATGGCTATGCAGACTAGACACAGCAGTAGCGACTCACATGCCATGTACGAGTTCGCAACCGTCTTCAGATACACGTCTCGAAAATGGCCATGGCAGTTTCCCAATCACTCCCTATAAACACTCCATTAACACCTCCAAACGGTCAGTTCCTGTCAATCACTTTTCCATGAAGCCCTCATAGCGAGCGGAATCGCAGTGGCACCTTTGAGCATGCGCACTGCGATCGCAGCACATGCGCAGTCTGCAGATTAATCTGCCCGTTGCGTGATGATAATCAGCCATTGTGTACAGACAAGAATTAGGCCCATGGTACATTACTTTTCTATAAGGAGTAAAACTCTGAAGAGGATTCCCACCATGAGCTTATGAGTGTAATATACTGGTAAGTGTGTCACAGGGGCTGCGGCACTGGAAATGGAGGGACTACAGCAGATACTGTATCTCCAATATCTGCTGTAATCCCTCCAAAGTACATTCCAGGGATCCTTAATATTTGTGGGTGTCCCTGAAAATGTATGTTTTCAGGGAATATCCCCGCAAATATTGTTTGACAAATAGGTCCTATAGTCATAGATCATTACAAATCCCACTCTAAAGCCTTACTCTTAGCCTTAAAGTTTTGAAGCAATCCCAAATCCTTATTATTTTTGTGTTTTGCAGAGGGTTATGGGAGTGCACTTATAAACTCCACTGCTCTGCAAGTGAGACCATCATTTGTGGTGTCCCTTATACCCAGGGGTGTAACTAGACGTTCGTGGGCCTCATAACAAAATCTTGAAGGGGCCCGTCCCCCTGCCGTTGTCCCTAAAATGCCCCTTAGGGAAGCAAGAGAGAGAGAGAGACAAATAGGGTGTAAGGGGGTGAGAAAGAGAGGGGCAAGAAAAGAGAGGGGGGTCAGGGAGAGAAAGGGTTTCAAGGAAAAAAAGGGAATGAGAGAAAAAGAGAGGAGCGAGAGAGATAGGGTGTCGGAGAAAGAAAGGGATGGGTGGGATGTGAGAGAGAGGGCATCAGTGACAGAGAAGGTGTCGGCGAGAGAAAGTGTGTCGGAGAGAGAGAAGAGGGAGGAGCAAGAAAGGGAGGAGACCGATAGGGAGTGAGAGAGATAGAGAGTCTCATGGAGGTAAGGAGAGAGGGGGGGGGGGGAGCAAAGGAGAGTGTCGGAAGAGACAGATAGGGAGAAAGAGAATGAGAGAGGGTGTCAGGGAGAGAGAGATAGTGAAAGAGGGGGGAGAGGTAGAGAGACAGCATCAGGGAGAGAGAGAGAGAGATAGTGTCAGAGGGGGGAGAGAGAGACAGCATCAGGGAGATAGAGTGTCAGGTAGAGATGGAGAGAGACACCATCAGGTAGAGAGAGACAGTATCAGGGAGAGAGAGAGGGAGAGAGAGTGTCAGATAGAGATTGTGTGTCAGGGAGAGAGACAGTGTGAGGAAGAGAAAAACAGTGTCAGGGAGAGAGATAGCGAGTGACAGTGTTAGGGAGACAGAGACAATGTCAGGGAGAGAGAGACAGTGTCGAAGAGAGAGAGAGAGAGAGTGTCAGGGAGGGAGAGACACACAGTGTTGAAGAGAGAGGTGTGTCAGAGAGAGAGAGAGAGAGAGACCGTGTCAGAGAAAGAGAGAAACAGTGTCAGGGAGTGAGAGTGGGAATGTGTCAGGAAGAGACAGAGAGTGTGTCATCAGAGAGAGAGAAAGAGAGGAGCAAGAGAGAGAGGAGGAAGAGAGAGAGAGAGAGAAATAGGTAAGGAAGGGGAGCGAGCATTACCTGACATCTTAAGAGGTCTCTGATGGGGGCAGGCACTTTAAACATTAGGCCCTGCCCCCTAAATAACCGCGAATTGCAGGACTCAGAGCTGGCCGGAGAGTTCGCCCCCCCCCCCCACACTTGCTGTACTCTCCATTCGGCAGCACTGCCTCGGAGAACGGGGGTTAGTGATATCAGTGGCTGGTGGCTGTGAATGGGAGATATAGACCTTGGGGGAAGCTCAGAAATGGGTGCAGGGCAAGGACGTGTGGTGAGCTAGCTCAGGATGCACTGCCTAGCACCAGAGCCAGATTTACATGCAATATATGAGCCAAAGTGTACATCTGGGTATTATACACAGGTGCAGCAGTATAAACTCCTGGAAATTCGGTGAGTTTTGATCTGAGAAGTGCAGAAATGGTCAGAGTGCCTCACCTGCCATAGACTTTTTACTCCAGAGTTTTGGCTATAAAAATGATTAGAATAATGCAAAGAAGATATTTCAAACATATTCTTTGTATTTTTGATATACTTTATACAGTAAAAACTCTGGCACAAACGTTAGTATGACAGGAAAGGCTCTGCCTCACCTGCCTCACTCCACCACACGTCACTGGTGCAGGGGGAGCAGCGGGCCCTCGAAACAGCATGGGCCCCATAGCAGCTGCACCCCTTGCACCCTTGGTAGTTACGCCAGTGTTTGTAC
Organism: Pseudophryne corroboree; assembly: GCF_028390025.1. Taxonomy (NCBI): domain Eukaryota; kingdom Metazoa; phylum Chordata; class Amphibia; order Anura; family Myobatrachidae; genus Pseudophryne; species Pseudophryne corroboree. The sequence continues at coordinate 401,769,895 of NC_086450.1, read as the reverse complement.
ACCTTTTACACCGAGCTTTTGACCCGGGTTATTGCGGGTTAATCCGGGTCACAGCTCGGGTCACAGCTCTGTGCAGTGTAAATAGGTAAGCTGGGTCGATGCAACCTGGGAGCCGTTTACTGCATAGGCAGAGCCAGCGCTAAGAGACAAACTCATCTCCTAGCGCTGGTGCTGCACACGGGACTGCTGAGGTCAGTTATTGCCGGGTCCTGCTGCCATTCTGATCAGAAATCCTGGGTGCGACAAGGCATTTCAGTGTAAAAGCAGTATCAGAGTGTAAAACATGAGTCTGTGTGTGGGGCAAGGGGGGTGGCACTTCAGGTATGGAAGGTGAATAAAGTTAATTTGTAAAGCCTTTTTTTTTTTTTTTTTACAGAAATACTGCCCAGTGGCCATGGGTCTATTCATGAAGCAGTGAAAAGAGTGGAGAAGTGATCCAGTGGAGAAGTTGCCCATAGCAACCAATCAGCTGCTCTGTACAATTTTATAGTATGCAAATTCTAAATGTTACTTCAGTGCTGATTGGTTGCCATGGGCAACTTCTCCACTGGCTCACTTCTGTTCTCTTTTCACTGTTTCATGAATAAACCCTAATGAGTTCATAAGGTGGAAACCCATCCTTGGTAATCATTTTTGAACAAAGTACCTCTCCGATCTTACAGATCAAAAATGCTATATAAATGTAATACATAGAGTAGGAGACGTTTATGGAAATGTTTGTACTGGAAAATTGTGCTGTAACCCATAGTGACCAGTCAGATTAGAGCTGACATTTTTATAGAGCCATTTACAAAATGACAGCCAAGATGATTGGTTTTGATTGGCTGTTATGACTGACAGTGCCTATTTTTCTGTGCATCAGGCTTTATAAAGCTCCAATTTATTTCCCAATGTTATATCTCTTGAACAACCAATAAGTGCAGTGATTGGTGTAACATACAAATACATTTATGCATAATAAAATAAGAATATTTTGCAGACTAGAGACTGTATATGCGTTATACCCTTATCTTGTCTCACAACATAGATGTGAGTTATTTCTTATCAGTTTGTGCTTGTAATTAGCTGCATGGATTTTACCATTATGCATGCAAATAAGACTCGAGCTTTTTAATTTCCTATCCCGCATGCCGCATTCTTTTTATTTAAAACATCACCCCTTAATTAAGTGTTTTTCATAATTACTGTTTTATGTCGCTAACGCTTTGGAAAGAGATTGCAGAATTTTGATTGCATTAACTGTGCAGCTCTGGCAGTAACCTACAATTTTAACCCTCTAGAGCAGCTGTGGACAACCTTTAATGTGCTGTAACAAGAACTGAAGAGCCACAGGCTGCCAACCTCTGCTCTGGTGGGACCCAGGAGCTGGCAGGACAGTCACTAATGAGAGAGCGGAGAGCGACTGGTACTCTTACTGGAGCTAAAATACTGATACATGAAGCTGCAGAGCTTCCACGTTCCTTCAGCCTGCTTTCCTTGTAAGCTCACTAATGATGGGCACACACTGTGCAATATGAAATGATCTATTGGACCAAATTAATTAACTGCTATACCTGATTAAAATCTGATCCACATTGAAAATAGCCAAAAACAGGTCATATGATGACCTCAATATCTGCATTGCGATCCGTTTGTTGAAGACAGGAATATGCTCTTCAACTCTAAGGATACAGTATATTCTACACATGACATCACTATTCTCCAAACACCAAACAAACCTGACAACTTCAACAATCAGCAATTACAAGGATATATTTTAAAAGAGATGACATCACTACTGTATATATATATATATGTACGTACGTACGTACGTACGTACGTACGTACGTACGTACGTACGTGTACAAGGGCACGCTTGAATACATAGCAGTAGTGCCAGGCTGCCTTCCACAAAATAAATATATAATGCTGGAATCCATAACCAATGGAACAGGCAGTTTACCAATGGGGCTTGGTAAATTATTACCAATAGTAATACAATATTACAGAATAGGGTTGCTCAGAAGTCCAGTGGTGTGGCATAAAAAAGAGAGAGTGCGCATCATTTAGAGTTAGAAATAGGGCCGCAATCAGAGCGTGTATAGCGGTACACGTGTAAGGCTTGCATGGGTATCGTCTCATCTGACACTTAACTGAGAGTTTGTGTCCGATTTACATAGGTCACAATGCATTTTTGGTCTTCACAAATATGGCAGCCGTTTGAACAACTAAGGCTTTATTTAGCAAGCTGCCGCTAAGCAGAATGAAGCCTGGAGATCTACTTACAGTGTATGCCATAGACATGTGCCTGCATACTTTGTACTATTCTCATCCTCAAGGTGTGTGTGTGTGTGTGTGTGTGTGTGTGTGTGTGTGTGTGTGTCTGTTTCTATCCCCTGTCTGTGACAAGGGAGAGGCTGCCTACACAGAAGGGTTCTTAAAGACAAGACCATCCGTCCTGACCCATACCCCCTAATTTCAGCCCTGTTTCTAACGCTAAATGATGCCCACTCTATGTATCACAGGCGTATTAAGAGAAGGGAGGAGGAGGGGCGTGCGCAGTGTCTGTCCGGGCCCACTCTTCTCTAGCCGATGGTACCATACCCTCCAACTGTACCTTTTTGGCCGGTACAGTACCGTTTTTTTAAGGTTTGTACCGGCCCAAAATGGCTTTGTAGCGATTTTTGACTAAGTGCATCTCCATTGAAAGTATAGGAAAGGGGGCATGGTCACGCCCCCTTTACCCGCGGCTACGCCCCCTTTCCTTATTTGTAACAGTTTTTACGTGTACAATGTTGGAGGGTATGTGGTACATGTATGGTCTGTGGAGCAGTGTCAGAGTCTACTGTGCATGTGTAGGGCTCTAGGAAAATGGCACAGTGGCCATTTTTCTGCTGCCGCTGCCGAATTGAGTATGCAGTGCGGACACCACAAGATCCAGTCCCCCATGTGCACCTGCATCTTTCATAGATACACCACTGCTATGTATATAAACATTCCGTAAACATACATTCATATACTGACATTATTCTTTCTATATGTAAAGTATTATGTAAGTATTATGTATGTGTTACAGATTTATTTCTGGATAAGTATTTTTGCCCTACACTGGAATAAAATGAAACTGTAAATTTTCTGGGTTAGCAATTGATTAATGCTGAATTATTTTCAGGAAATACTTTATTGTTCTGTTCACACGTAAAAAAAATAATATGTATAGATTTTTGTACAAGCATCAAGTGAAAAAGCCCGGCTACCTCCAATGGAAGGAGCTTGGTAGAAATCGACTAGGACAGCATATAATAAAGATTTATGATTTTCATTCTGCCAAGGCCAGAGATGCTGTTGCCTTTCATAGTGCCTGAATCGGAGCTGCCTGACTGATTCCCATCACTTCCACGAGCTGTGTTTTAATGTCCTTTCTGAGAACTGTCAAGCGCTTCTGTGGATTCAGATAACAGTGCATCCTCACTCCCCTGCAGCTGACATCCCAACATACTCCCTTGCTGACTTCTGGGGGATCTGCCAGCCCTGGTGAACATACAGGCTGGAGAGATTACTGCATGAGAGTTCCACTCAGAGGACCAGCAAGTTGGGATCAGTCAAAGCCCCAGGTCGGAGATTGATCTTCTCTGGTATATTCCGAATTTCCCTGCCAGAGTGGAGAGTAATCCGATAGGATCGGAAATAACAGTGCTCTGTACTGATTGACATGCAACTGGTGATACTGAACTCAATGATGTTCTGTACATTGCACAGCAAAAGCCCTTTCATTGGGAAAAATATATAGATTATCATTATTATTATTATTATAGGTCATAGGTGCATTCAATTTATTTTTGGAGATATCCAGTGTAATAGGCCCTACACATTGGACGATATTACTGAAAGATATGAACGATCTCATTCATTAATGAACGAGATACCGTTCATATCTTTCACTGTGGAGGCACCAGCGATGAACGATGCGCGGTCCCGCGGTCGTCCATATTTGCCTGCACTGCTATGGAGCAGGGTGACGGGGGGAGTGAAGAAACTTCACTCCCCCGTCACTGCCCCCCCGCCGGCTGTATCCACCGTGGGGCAGCTCCGCGGCGGATTGCATAGTGTGTTGTGCCCTTTAGTAATACAACAGAGTCTATCCTTGTTATAGTTTCTAAGCAGACAAACAATGGTAGTTGCTCGGTCATTCCTGGAGATAATTATGTATCAGGTGCTGGAAAGGGGGAGGGGTCACAGACAAATAACAGACAGAGAGAGGGGAGGTGCAAATCCCCACCCCTAAATTTCCCTTCAGCACACTAAAAATTACCTGTAACCATACCTGAACCTATCTGGTAACAGAAATTCAGAGAATTAGTCACACATGTTTGCAAACACATGTTTAGCCGCTGAGCCACTTCACGGCTTCTCCGATATCAGCAGTCCTAACACTACATAATAGCAGTGCCCACATAGGGCCATGTAATTTGTCGCAGTAGGCCTCATGATAAATGCTATTACTAAAACACATCCAGACAGAGAGCTAACTTACCTGGGAGCCACCCCCAGGATCTCCCATTGGCACTACTAGGAACAGCATGCCTTCCAAATACTGCTCCCATTCAATGCCTCTCGCACACAAGCAGACAAGTAATGGCAGTTGCTCGGTCATTCCTGGAGATAATTATGTATCAGGTGCTGGAAAGGGGGAGGGGTCACAGACAAACAACAGACATAGAGGGGGGGTGCAAATTCCCACCCCTAAATTTCCCTTCAGAACACTAAAAATTACCTGTAACCATACCTGAACCTATCTGGTAATAGAAATTCAGAGAATTAGTCACACGTTTGCAAACACATGTTTAGCAGCTGAGCCACTTCACTGCTTCTCCGATATCAGCAGTCCTAACACTACATAATAGCAGTGCCCACATAGGGCCATGTAATTTGTCACAGTAGGCCTCATGATAAAGGCTGTTTTAGCAATAGCCTTTACCAGATAGGTTTAGCAATTACCAGATAGGTTCAGGTATGGTTACAGGTAATTTTTAGTGTGCTAAAGGGAAATTTAGGGGTGGGGATTTGCACCCCCCCCTCTCTCTGTCTGCTGTTTGTCTGTGACCCCTTCCCCTTTCCAGCACCTGATACATAATTATCTCCAGGAATGACCGAACAACTACCATTGTTTGTCTGCTTGTATGCGAGAGGCATTGAATGGGAGCAGTATTTGGAAGGCATGCTGTTTCTTGTAGTGCCAATGGGAGATCCTGGGGGTAACTCCCAGTTAAGTTAGCTCTCTGTCTGGATGTGTTTTAGTAGTAGCCCCCCCCTCTCTGTCTGTTGTTTGTTATAGTTTCTATTAGAATAGACTTAAAAAGATATTTATTAACAGGTAATAATATTGCGCGCACATGTTTTGCAATGCTTTTCAGAGTGTATTTCATTCGGTATCCGGACTCCAGGTCGACACCAAAAAGGACGACACACTTTAAGTCGACACCAATTGGTCGACACACCTTAGGTCGACACCTGCAATAGGTCAACATGGACAAAAGGTCGACATGAACAAGGTCAACATGGACAAAAGGTCGACATGAGTTTTTCACATTTTTTTTCAATTTTTTTAACTTTTTCATACTTTACGATCCATGTGGACTACAATTGGGAACAGTAACCTGTGCCGAGCGCAGCGGAGCGAGGTACCTTGCCCGAAGCATGCTGAGTAAAGTGAGCCATGCGAGGGGACACGGTGCACTAATTGGGGTTCCCAGTCACTCTATGAAGAAAACAACATAAAAAAAAACATTAAAAAATCATGTCAACCTTTTTTCCATGTCGGCCTTGTTCATGTCGACTGTTTGTCCATGTTGACCTATTTCAGGTGTCGACCTAAGGTGTGTCGACCAACTGATGTTGACCTAAGGTGTGTCGACTTTTTTGTGCCGACCTGGAGTCCCATACCCTTTCATTCACATCAGTCCCTGCCCCAGTGGAGCTAATAGTCTACAGTACCTGTACTACCACATGGACACACACACACACAGGTTCATTTTTTGTCAGCAGCCAATTAATCTATGCAAACATGGGAGAACATACAAACTCCATACATATAAGCCATTAGTGGGAATTGATCACCAGCCCCCCTCCTTCCCCACGCTCCGCTGCGCTCTGCTATAAGGTGAGGGAGGGGGGGTGATATCAGGGGGTAGGTGTTACTAATATAGTGGACCCATTTTTACACTATGGGGGTAAGGGAGTAGGGGTTACCCTATTAAAAGATTTTTTTAGCTGGGGGGGCTAGGTAGGTCATGTATTATAAATAAAAATGATACATACATACTGACACACAGGAAGGAGGAGGCACTAAACAGTGGGGGGCTCAATGACACTGGGGATGAGGGGGATGGGGGCAAATTACACAGGGGATCTTTTGCTACTATGGGGGCTATTTCTGATGGGGGATGGGAAGTAGTTTTACAGTGGGATCCCATGGGCATGGGGGTGTGTGAAACAACCCCTAGATATTAAATATATATATATATATATATATATATATATATATTATTAAAAATACTTTTTAAACTTTTTCAAGTTAAAAATAAAAATTACACTTTCTGAGCGGTTTTTCGCAAAAACAAAATCATTAACTTTATTGGCTAATAAACATGGAGCACTGTATCATTATAATGGGGCATTGTGTGACATAATAATGAGACATTGTGTGGCACAAAAATGGGGCACTGTGGCATGAAACTTGGGTACTGTGTGGCATAATAATGGGGCGCTATGTGACATAATTTCTGTGGTGTCAATGTGGGCTGCTCCTGCATTGATCCCTATGAGAGACAGCCCTGTCTTATTGAAGGGGTTATTTATAAGTGACAAATGTCACTGTTAAGGCAATTGATCCGATATTAAATATTCAATATTTGACCTTTGGTTTCCATACATCTTGTCTGCTGGATCTTACACACAGGAATTTATTATGGCAGAAAAATAAGTTGAATACAACAGTCATACCAAAATATACCTCTGTGTAATTTAGAACGTATGGATCCATCCATGAAAGAATTCTAAAGGGTATCTCCTCTCAAAATGATAAAATAAAATGAAATCAGTTATATCGAGTTGTAAGACCCAGCCAAGGCTACTGCTGCCATTTGGCAGTCATGTTGTAAATATCTGGCAATACTCAGCAACTCCTCAGTTACTATGGAAACAGTCATTGCAATTGTAGACTGTTTATATAATTATACATATTGGTAAAAGTATCAGATATTCACAAATGGCAGCAAAGCTATGTCTGAGTCTTCCAAATGCAAATTTAGGGGAGAAATATTTTTTGAAATAAGTGGTGATAACCCATAACATTATTTCACTTTTGTAACATTTTTGCATGCAGAAACCTGTGAAAGAATGATTCAGGCAATATTAAGCTGTATCGGAACACAGTTCAAGTACACTAAGGGGTACTAAAGTGCAGATTAATAGAAGTGGAGATGTTGCCCATTGCAGCCAATCAGATTCTAGCTATTATCCTCTAGAACAGAGGTTCTCAAACTCGGTCCTCAGGACCCCACACAGTGCATGTTTTGCAGGTAACCCAGTAGGTGCACAGGTGTATTAATTACTCACTGACACATTGTAAAAGGTCCACAGGTGGAGCTAATTATTTCACTTGCGATTCTGTGAGGAGACCTGCAAAACATGCACTGTGTGGGGTCCTGAGGACCGAGTTTGAGAACCTGTGCTCTAGAAGGTGCTAGATAAATGATAAGTATAATCTGATTGGTTTCTATGGGCAACACTTAAATATAGTAAATATACCCCTAATAGTACTCTGGCCATAGAATGTGAGGGACAAACCAAACTCTAGTCTGGAATCTACAATAAAGAATCCTAACGCATTTTAAGAACAACTGATGATATCCTTAGGGTCTACCAGTTTTTTAACAATTTAGCTGTAGGTGTAAATATCCAATATCCTTAATCAAACTCTGTCCCCTGCAGGTACCTCTATAGAAATACCCTTATAACCCATGCAAGTGCTAAGGTAAAAAGGCTGGTGTGCCAATACGCTCTCCTTCTTGGGTGGAACAGTACACTGTTGGGCCCCATAACAAAACAAAGATGAGGACCTAGTGATTTTGCTATACCCTCCCAGCCCCTTGCCCTTCCCAGTTCATATGTCCAGTGGGTGGACCCACTATGCTTGCACCTCTCAGAAGAGTGGATGCCTCAGCAAATGTTGCAGTGGTCTCACAGGGGTAGTGTGGGACCCAGAATTGTTCAAATCCATGCCAAGTAGCCGGTGCACCCATGGTAGTTTCACCACTGATGACATCGCTGCTGGCAAATGTCCATAGACACTTGCAGACAACACATACAGTAGAAGACAAAGCGGCTGAATAATATACTGTATCAACAACTGAAACAGTGATGGATTTGTGAAAATAAAAAGGGAATTTTAAAATGTACATGTGGCTGACACTCACCTATAACTGCATATTTTTTTGGACAAAACATTTTCCCAGAATAGTATTTGTTACAATATCTACAATTATGGCTTTTGTAGGCTGTGGGATGTGATATGCACAAAACTTGCATATAACTCTCTGTCCAGGTGGTATTCATGTGACAGGCGGTCAGCAGACCGACGGTCACATGACCTCCCCCAGCATCCCACCCCCTCACTATCCCGACAGTCGGCATGCCGACCAGCAGGGACTATTTCCACACGTGGGTGTCCACGACACCCATAGAGTGGGAATAGAACCAGTGGAGATCACAGGTCACCATCGAGCCCGCAAGGGGCTTGCTTCACTCGCCCCTCCTCGCCGTCGGTATGCTGACCGGCGGTAAGGAGAAGGAGACCATTGGTCAGCCATACCACACCCCTCTGTCCTGCACCCATATAACATTTTAAATATGAAATATAGATGACTATGGATTTGATGCAGTGCAATCAAGAATTTAAATTTGGAATTAAGCTAGGACACACCCCTTCCCAACATTAAACCTCTGTGTACATTATATATTTGCTCCGCTATTTTCTTCTTTTTTGATTTGCTGTTAATGCTAATTCAGGCTCTATATGTCCAGGGAGTAGCATTTTATGCTGGTGCCTGAAAGGTGATACCCTAGGTCAGGGCTGGACTGCCCATCTAGCAATTCTGGCAAATGTCAGAAGCGCTGATGGGCTGTTGGGTCGATCTGGCCGCACAGAGAGCAGGGATGGGCACGTGCAGCCTTTCGGTTCCCTTTTTGCTCACCCACCGCCTGACGTCTGCATCTCTTAATGAAAGATGGAAGCGTGCCACCAGGCCACAGCCCCCTGATGCGTGGTACACCCCCACAAGCAGTAGCCACGCCTCCTGTAACTGCTTATCCCTATGAAAGATGGGGGCATGCCACCAGGCCACACCACCTGACACATTTCATGCCCCCACAAGCAGTAGCCATGCCCCCTATAACATGCACGCGAGCACACTAAAATGCCAGGGCTGAAAAGCAGCCCCAGTCCATCACTGCCCTAGGTGTGTTTAGTTGTCCCAACATGTGATTATAGTCCCAAGTCAGTAGTCAGTCCTGCCTTGAACAGTCACTAATTCATGGTTGAACTTAGTTGTAAACCATTAGGAACCTTTTCTCCATTAATTCGCCACATAACATGCAACACAGTACTCAGGGACGGTTCTAGACCTTGTGACGCCCAGGGAGAAAGTTTCCTTTTGTGCCCCCTTCCCCCCCCCCCCTGACAGGCAACACAGGGTTAGTGAGCATCAAAGGTGAGCGTAAAAAATAGGGGTGTGGCTTCATAGGGAAGGGACGTGGCCTCCGTAGTTGTGCCCTAGTAGATGTGCCAGCTGTAGATTTGCCCCCAGTAGATGTGCTCCCTGTAGTTGTGACCCCTGTAGTTATGCCCCCCTGTAGATGTGCCCCCAGTAGATATGCCCCCTGTAGATGTGCCCCCAGTAGATATGCCCCCTGTAGATGTGCCCCCAGTAGATGTGACCCCTGTAGATATGCCCCCTGTAGATATGCCCTGCAGTAGATGTGCCCCCAGTAGTTGTGCCCCCTGTAGATTTGCCCCCAGTAGATGTGCCTCCAGTAGTTGTGACCCCCGTAGTTATGCCCCCTGTATATGTGCCACCTGTAGAGATGCCCCTGTAGTTATGCCCTCTAGTAGTGCTGCTTACAAACACAAAAAAAAAAAAAAAACCAATACTCACCAGCCCTGCTCCTGCTTCCCGACCGATGCTGCCGCCGCTGCTCCGTCTCTGGCCGCCCGCGCCTCCTATAGGAGAGACGTCATGACATCTCTCCTATAGCGCAGCACAGACACAAGAGGTCAATTAAGACCTCTAGCTTCTGACAAAGGTGCCAGCTGCAGCGGGTGCCCACACAGCCCACGACGCTTGCTGCAGCCGGGGTGCGGGTGGGCAGCGGCGCCAGCGGGGTGACTGCGGCCATGCCTAGATCCGCTCTATACAGTACTATAACTATGTATATCAGTGTGTTAAACCTATTGTATGTTTTAATTTCACACTGTTTTGGAGGTAGTGTTTGCTTTTGTCTGCTGACTAGTTAAATGAAATTGAACCTTCTATGATGTCGTTTTTGGCAGTGTTTGTGTATGTTGTGCATGTATTACACTGTGTCATTTACATTGTTTATATGCAGCAACTTGAAACGCATGTACTGTGCAGCTTGCTGGCACGGTTTGGCACTGGCAGAATGTTATTCAAGGCTTTTGCTTTTAGGATGAAAGCCGCTCTGATAAAGTAACTGTTTGGAGGAAATCAATAATATTATCAGTTATGATTATAATTAAAAGGATGATGATTATTATTATTGTCGCAGTCACTGCTGTTAAGTCAGCTGATTGTCACAAAGTTATCATGTTAATGAGTATCCTGGCCACACACAGATAAATGGCAGCTGTGAATGGGAAATAAACAGTATAATCTGGATTTAAATAATCCATCTGGGCTCCCTGGTAACGTGGCAATTCACACATTTCACAAATGGATTCATTGTGCATTAATAGGCTGTTTGAAGTCCGTTTCTATGAACTCCTCGACTTTTTGGGATGGGACTGACAGCTGAAATAAGCACTAGGACGCGGTACCTTCATTATCTTCAAGGTGAACGTTCTAAACAGAAGACAAGTTAGCGCATTTTGATTTTAGTAGAAATGGAGGTCTAGGAAGCACTCAGTCAGCATCAGTCTGATTTGCTAGTTCAGTAAAATTTGCAGACGGGAAATCTTTTTTATATATTCAGGCTGTTTTTATCAGTATCATTAAATAAAACCATTACTGTCAATTGATTTTCTTTTTTCCCCCACTTATTTGATTGCACAGTTCTGCTAAACCAAATTGAGTTATTTTACAGCTTACACTGTATATTGGTGTAATACTGTAATGTTTTTTTTTTTTAACATTTATTTTACACTTATGACCTACAGTGGCAGCCGGTGCGCTATTTACCTTATAGGCAAACTTGGCAAATTCCTACGACAGTCTTGGGTACTGGAGATGACAACGAAGACTTTGTATCATGTTAATGTGGATTTTTCTTTTCTCTTTTATTTTGTTCATTTGCTATTTCATACTTCTCAAGCACAATTTTTTCCCCAAAAAATAATTAAAGAAGGGGTTTTAGTAGGCACATGAATTCGTGAGGTGCATCATTACTGATTGATGGAATATTTAATCACGATGTGTAGGCATGCCTCCCAACATCCTGAAATCTGGACTTCTTACGCGCCGAAGGGAGCGTGGTCTCTACTGAAGGTGGCGTGGCTTTATGGCAATGCGATCATGAGCCACTCCCCCATTTCCTGTCACTGTTGGAGCATGGCCAGTGCTCTCTGAGCTGCTGATATACCCCTAGTCCATCTGTCTCCCGTGAAAAGACGCTGTGCTTATGCGCATAACGTCTATTCACCGCAAAGCAGTGAGTGACAGGAGCATCCCAACTGCCCCCCACCACGGGACACTGCGACACGTGGGTGGGACAGCCAGACAGGCCCATAAAAATGGGACTGTCCCACAAAAACCTGGACATTTGGGAGTTATGTGTAGGCCAGGATCAACACTGTGACCCTGCTAGTAGTTCCTCAATATTCGTAAAACCACAGGGGGTATGTGATTTTACAATCACTTCTTATTACCCTATGGCACCCCTATGCCAGTGTGGCATACCATTAGCTGTCTCTTAGCTGCTACGGAGGTGATGTCTCAATTAAGGTCACTATACAAGAACTTCATCAGGAGAAAACCAATGTGGCCAAACAAGAAGCTTCCCTATAAAATAAATGCACTTCTACATATGCTGTAGCATTTGACAGGCAGGCAGGAGTCATATGCCTGGCTCACATGCACACACTGCAAAGCTTTTCATAAAACCCACTGTGATGGAAAGGGAAGGGATAGCTGGTTGGAAATCCTCTGAATGTTTGAGCCGATAAGCTGCCATTTAGGTGGAGTCCGTCCAAGTGCTACATTAAAATACAAAGCAGATAATCACTGAACATCCTCACTTCTTGCTCATGTGACTGGTGAATAAAAATGCCCTAGTATTTTACACATCAGCCTTAGTTTGTTTCTTCCTTGTCAAAGCAAAATGTACCAACGAGTTCCAATTCTTGAGTAACTTATATCAAGCATGGATACACTTAATAGAGAAAATACATTTTAAGTAATCATTTAGAATACATATTTGACCTTAAGAGAGAGCTTCCGGGGTCATGTGTAGTGTGTACTGATATATTTCATAAATTTGGTAACAGGTAAGAGGCCATTATCTAATGAAGCAGTACATTGAGGTCATTGATCTGCTTTGTGAACCTTCTCCAAATGCTGCAGACATTCAAAAAGATGCTCTTGAATCTACGCCCCAAAAAGATTTGCATGTCACGTTCATTAACTGGATCAAGCCACGGCCATTCGAGTAAACACCAAGTGGCGCTGATATTGCAGAGGTGCAGGCAACTTGGCAATGGGTGAATGTCCACATTTTGTTCCTTTGCAACAATGCGTCCAACTCTGGACTGGCCCCTAAGTGGACAGAGAAGGGATGACTCAGTCAGCGTCGGCATAGAATGCCCCCCCCCCCCCCCTTCCACTGCATCTCCGCAAGGACATGTATGAAAGCATTATGATTATAATGATGCAGCAAACGGCAGCCTCCCAGTTCCTCTGCCCCAGGCTTAGGCAGATGTGGCCTGTACACACTAGGGGAGCATGATAAGGCAAAGGCTGTTGAGTAGATTGACAATGACATAGCACGGCTTTGCACAGGATACGCCAAACAGGACTAATCAGTGCAAAAATAAGTGGTTTTAAATAATACATGGGGCCAGATGTAATGGCTTGCGAGACGGCTGGAGCTCCAAGACTCGGGGGGTAATACTGAGTTGATCGCAGCAGAAACTTTGTTAGCAGTTGGGCAAAACCATGTGCACTGCAGGTGTGGCAGATATAACATTTGCAGAGAGAGTTAGATTTGGGTGGGTTATTTTGTTTCTGTGCAGGGTAAATACTGGCTGCTTTATTTTTACACTACAATTTAGATTTCAGATTGACCACACCCCACCCAAATCTAACTCTCTCTGCACATGTTATATCTGCCTCCCCTGCAGTGCACATGGTTTTGCCCAACTGCTAACAAAGGCCCTCATTCCGAGTTGTTCGCTCGCTAGCTGCTTTTAGCAGCTTTGCACACGCTAAGCCGCCGCCCTCTGGGAGTGTATCTTAGCATAGCAGAATTGCGAACGAAAGATTAGCAGAATTGCGAATAGAAATTTCTTAGCAGTTTCTGAGTAGCTCCAGACTTACTCCTACACTGCGATCAGTTCAGTCAGTTTCGTTCCTGGTTTGACGTCACAAACACACCCAGCGTTCGCCCCAGACACTCCCCCGTTTCTCCAGCCACACCCGCGTTTTTCCCTAAAACGCCTGCGTTTTTCCGCACACTCCCATAAAACGGCCAGTTTCCGCCCAGAAACACCCACTTCTTGTCAATCACACTCCGATCACCAGAACGATGAAAAATCTTCGTTAAGCCGTGAGTAAAATACCAAACTTTTGTGCTAATTTACTTGGCGCAGGCGCACTGCGAACATTGCGCATGCGCAGTTTGTGACTAATCGCTCCGTTGCGAAAAAAAACTAACGAGCGAACAACTCGGAATGACCCCCAAAGTTCCTGCTGCGATCAACTCAGAAGTACCCCCTCTGGCCAAACTTGTATGTTTTTTTAAAGCAGCAAACGTTTACAAGGCAAAACAAACCAGGTTTTGCCTTGTAAACGTTTGCTGTTTTAAAAAAAACGTACAAGTTTGGTCGAAATATCATAGCTCTGGCCATCTCGGAAGCCATTAGATCCGGACCCAGATGTACTATGTTTTCTTAACCCACATGGTGAATACTTAGCATTTTATTATTCATACAGTATATGGCTTAACTATCTGTATTCTGTACCCACCTATATTTTAGGTACATTGAAAGTGTAAATGGTCACTGTGAAGTGAACATAATGCTGTGTAGTGCACATACACAGGCGAGTCACATTATTATGACCACTAGCTAATACCCAGAGTAATTGCCGTGTGCAGCACGGACAGCAGCTATACGGGCTGAACTGTTGTTTTAGACACACGTCTGGTAGCCCCCAGGCTCATTTTGACGGTAAGCCACTCCACTGTAGCATTTCAGTCAGCCCTCATGCACCTTTGTAGCCGACATTCACCTCTCACATCAATGGCACATGGTGCTCCGCAGTTTCCACGTCAGTTTGCCCAGTCACGATACACCTTCACCACAGTAGCACATGAATAGCTCACAAACTGCGCTGTTTCAGAAACACTGCCGCCCAAAAGCCTATAATCATCCCTTTTCACAACTCGGATAAATCGCCCCTTTTACCCATGACAGTAACGAGTGATATGTGTGCAGACGCACATCTTATATATCAACCAAGCCAGCGCATGACATGTGATGTACTTCATGGGCTACGCACTGCCGTCGTCAAACGTAGGAGGTGGTCATAACAATGTTACTTGACGGTGTATATGTAATGCTTATATGCACGTTACATGCTTAGGAGATGGAACCACACAAGGAATAACAGAAGTACACTGAGGATAATTATAAGTGGCTGCTCTGTACATCATCATAATACTTAATATAGAACCTTATTGTATTGTGTAGAGGCATCAAACCTGACTGGAGATTGATAGCTTGTAGGAGTTGATGGAGAGGGAGCATTATGGTAGAAACTACAGCTTCAGCCCTACATGTTTTGTTACACCGGGGTTACATCACTCATTACGTATGGACAGGAATTTGATACATGCGTGCATTTTTTAAAATACGAGTGACACTTCCCTTTAAAGTGTCATGTATCGCGCTGGGTAATCCACAGACTGTCATTTTACCTCCCACATACAGTTCACATCTACGAAACCTGAGATACATTTTTAAACAATTACTCTCTATATCACTTCAGCAAATACTTGAGTTTGGAGAGCGGGTTCTGTATGCCAGAATGTAGGTACATATTGACATTCACAATGTCTATACTGACACAATGTTGACATTGCCATATGAAATGTTGCCAGGCACAATGTTAGCATTGGATTTCAGAGTTAGGACTAAATAAGGGTTAGGGTCAGGCTGCAAGGGCAGCACGGAGAGTTTGCAGGTAGGATAAGTATTCTGTGGGTGTATGGCGGGCATGTAGTCAGAGTCGTGAGCTGTTCAGAAGAGAGCATACTCAGGGGTCCATCCAGCTTTAGACGGACCTCCTGCACCAAGGATAGGGCTGAGGCAAATGCCTACATCTGCTGCTGATGATGGTGCTTTCACCAGAGTATGTTTGGATATGTATGGGTGGTGCGGACACATAGATGGTGCTGACCCTGAATACATGCAGAGATCCAGATGCAGAACTACCATTGGTGCAGCAGGTGCTTTGTCTGAGCATTGCTGCCAAGACTAGCAATGAGTTATCAAACCCCCCACCCCCCCACCCCCCACCACCTCCCTGCAGACCATTTTGAGCAATGTCAGATGAATGGTCCAGTGCAGAGAGCAGGGTGGGCCGCACTGCCTGAAGGACCTGCCCCTTACCTTCGGTAGGCAGGGCTGATCCTGTGTGTGCAGGACTGATAGAGGAGTCCTGCCACCTATCAGCGCTTATGATCACTGCTAGAGAGGATTTAACGCCAGTTCAGTTTTATCCGAATTTTTCTTATTGGCTATCCAAAAAACGTGACACTGCCTGACCAAGTGCCAAACTGAGGAAAAGCACAAGGGGCCCCTGTCACAGACAGAGAAGAGGTCGCTGTGTTCTTGCCCCCACCAAGGTACATGCCCCCTGTTCTCCATACCACACAGGACATTGTGCTTGTACCCCTGTCACCCACTGCCTCTCCCTGTCACCCACTGCCTCCCTCTGTCACCCTTTCCTTCACAGCCTCCCTCTGCCTATCACTGTCCACCATAGCCGTGTGGCATATTATGAATTTGGGTTGGGGCAGAGTAGGGGTAGGCATAAATATATTTTGAACCTATAAATCAGGCCCTTAGGGGGATATTCAATTACCCAACGAAAAAAATTTGTACATACATTTTTTTAATCACCATTTTACTAAATTGTAGACCTTTTTTTTTTTTGAGGGGGGGGGGGGGGGCTGAAAAATGACACGTTTTCAGGTGAAAACACATAGGCTCTGGAATAAGTTCCTGGATTCATGTATTTTCGTGACTGCCATCGTGAAAATGTTTCATTTATCGTGTGTATGTGTGTGTAGGAGGGGTTCTCCTGCCTCGGGCAGAAGAAAAAATTCCCCCAATGACTTAGCCCCCTAACTGAATATCACAAATTGCATACATTAAGTATATGTACACAAAAAATGGTCCATTGGTCATTAAGTATATTCCAGAAAAAGTGTTAATAGTAAGTGATACAAGGACAAAGAAAATGTATATTATTGCATGGTATCACACTCCCAGTTTGTGTGTATGTATATATATATATATATATATATATACACTGCTCAAAAAAATAAAGGGAACACTTAAACAACACAATGTAACTCCAAGTCAATCACACTTCTGTGAAATCAAACTGTACACTTAGGAAGCAACACTGATTGACAATCAATTTCACATGCTGTTGTGCAAATGGAATAGACATCGGCTGGAAATTATAGGCAATTAGCAAGACACCCCCAATAAAGAAGTTGTTCTGCAGGTGGTGACCATAGACCACTTCTCAGCTCCTATGCTTTCTGGATGATATTTTGGTCACTTTTGAAAGCTGGCAGTGCTTTCACTCTAGTGGCAGCATGAGACGGAGTCTACAACCCACACAAGTGGCTCAGGTAGTGCAGCTCATCCAGGATGGCACATCAATGCGAGCTGTGGCAAGAAGGTTTGCTGTGTCTATCAGCGTAGTGTCCAGAGCATGGAGGCGCTACCAGGAGACAGGCCAGTAAATCAGGAGACGTGGAGGAGGCCGTAGGAGGGCACCAACCCAGCAGCAGGACCGCTACCTCCGCCTTTGTGCAAGGAGGAACAGGAGGAGCACTGCCAGAGCCCTGCAAAATGACCTCCAGCAAGCTACAAATGTGCATGTGTCTACTCAAACGATCAGAAACAGACTCCATGAGGGTGGTATGAGGGCCCGACATCCACAGGTGGGGGTTGTGCTTACAGCCCAACACCGTGCAGGACGTTTGGCATTTGCCAGAGAACACCAAGATTGGCAAATTCGCCACTGGCGCCCTGTGCTCTTCACAGATGAAAGCAGGTTCTCACTGAGCACATGTGACAGACGTGACAGAGTCTGGAGACGCCAAGGAGAACGTTCTGCTGCCTGCAACATCCTCCAGCATGACCGGTTCGGCAGTGGGTCAGTAATGGTGTGGGGTGGCATTTCTTTGGGGGGCCGAACAGCCCTCCATGTGCTCGCCAGAGGTAGCCTGACTGCCATTAGGTACTTAGATGAGATCCTCAGACCCCTTGTGAGACCATATGCTGGTGCGGTTGGCCCTGGGTTCCTCCTAATGCAAGACAATGCTAGACCTCATGTGGCTGGAGTGTGTCAGCAGTTCCTGCAAGACGAAGGCATTGATGCTATGGACTGGTCCTCCAGTTCCCCAGACCTGAATCCAATTGAGCACATCTGGGACATCATGCCTCGCTCCATCCACCAACGCCACGTTGCACCACAGACTGTCCAGGAGTTGGCGGATGCTTTAGTCCAGGTCTGGGAGGAGATCTCGCAGGAGACCATCCACCACCTCATCAGGAGCATGCCCAGGCATAGTAGGGAGGTCATACAGGCACGTGGAGGCCACACACACTACTGAGCCTCATTTTGACTTGTTTTAAGGACATTACATGAAAGTTGGATCAGCCTGTAGTGTGTTTTTCCATTTTCATTTTGAGTGTGACTCCAAATCCAGACCTCCATGGGTTAATACATTTGATTTCCATTGATCATTTTTGTGTGATTTTGTTGTCAGCACATTCAACCATGCAAAGAACAAAGTATTTAACAAGAATATTTCATTCATTCAGCTCTAGGATGTGTTATTTTAGTGTTCCCTTTATTTATTTGAGCAGTGTATATATATATATATATATATATATATATATATTTCATTTAACTTTGAGTTCATTAATTGTAACAATTTCTCTGTGGTATTTACTGGCAGCCTGGTTTCGGGATAGAAGTCTGAATTACCTCTTTTTGGCACGCAATAAAGCTGTATAATTATGTTAGCAAGAACGCAGACCTATTTAAAATCCCTTCAAACGCATTTGTTGGACACCTGCGGAGCTCAGTCTGTGATTCAGCAACACAAGGTGCAGGAAAATGGATCTGTTTTGGAGGATAATATACTCAAGGGTGGGAAAATCTTATCAAATGAACAAATGCTCTAGCCACACACAGATAAATGACAGCTGTGATTCCTGAAATAAACAACATAATCTGGATTTAAATAATCTCCAGAGGCCACTGGCAATAAAACCATTCCTACATGCTGCAAATGGACCTGGTTACATTGCACGTGTATAAAACACTCAGCTCTGAACAATCATTCAAACACTTTCTTTCAAGAAGGATTGAGGTGATTTTGGCAAAGCGAGTCGCAGCCTGAAGGTACCTGTTCATATTCCCGGCCGAGCTGATTTGAAGTATTACTGAACAGTTGTAATGATGGACAATGGGAAGAACATCAAGCAGACCATATAGAACACACTCACTCATTTCAAGCATTTTAACATTTGTCATGGAGTGTAAATAAACAGCCATTTACGGATTATTCTTTCCTCTTGTATGCTATGTCAGGACTAGTGGATTGGCAAAACATCATTATTCGGTGGCTGTGCAGCAGTATTATGCCACAGCCATTCCATCACTGCTCTGCCAGCCAGACATGAATTGCTGTTCTCTTTTATGGGTTTAAATGCTTTATTGCAATGGACGAAATACATTCAGAAATGTATTCCCAGTAAAAGTAGACCTGAAATGTGCAACAGTTATTGGACATCTGATGCTAGCACATTCTGAGTGCTTGTAAAATATAAGTCCTTTATGGGTTGGAAACTGTCCCCCCCCCACCACAACCCAGCGATCACCACCTTCTTCGCCTGCTGTATTGCATCCTGTCCCACAAAATGAAAGTGAGGTTTTTCATGTTGGTACACATCACGGTGTAATCCCACGCCCAATGTGGAACCTGTGCTGAACAGAGTTTTGGCAATTATTTTTGTCCCATCAGCTTTACCGTTAGTGTTTATGAGCCTGGAATATCCTCAAAGTTTATTTTATCAGACTTTCAATTCTGTCTCTCAGTTGTCTTTGTTATACTTTACGGCCCTCATTCCAAGTTCGCTCGCTAGCTGCTTTTAGCAGCCATGCAAATGCTAAGCCGCCGCCCTCTGGGAGTGTATCTTAGCTTAGCAGAAGGGTTCACAGCGCTGCTACAAAAAAAGATTGTGCAGTTTCTGAGCAGCTCGAGACCTACTCCTGGCTTGCGATCACTTCAGACTATTTAGTTCCTGTTTTGACGTCACGAACACGCCCTGCGTTCAGCCAGCCATGCCTGCGTTTCTCCAGACACGCCTGCGTTTTTATCTGACATGCCTGCGTTGTTACACACACTCCCCGAAAACAGTCAGTTACCACCCAGAAACACCCACCTACTGTCAATCACTCTGCGGCCAGCAGTGCGATTGAAAAGCGTCGCTAGACCTTGTCTGAAATTGCATCGGCTGTTGTGAAAGTACGTCGCGCGTGCGCACTGCGCTGCATGCGCAGAAGTGCCGCTTTTTTACCTAATCGCTGCACTGCGACCGAAAACAGCAAGCGAACAACTCGGAATGACACCCTATATCTACAAATTAGGCACTGATAACCAAGGCAAGCCCCGACTGGCCTAGCTGCAGAGATCAAAAGATGTACTGTTACTAGTGATGTGCACCGGACATTTTTCGGGTTTTGTGTTTTGGTTTTGGATTCGGTTCCGCGGCCGTGTTTTGGATTCGGATGCGTTTTGGCAAAACCTCCCTGAAATTTTTTTGTCGGATTGGGGTGTGTTTTGGATTCGGGTGTTTTTTTACAAAAAACCCTCAAAAACAGCTTAAATCATAGAATTTGGGGGTAATTTTGATCCCATAGTATTATTAACCTCAATAACCATAATTTTCACTCATTTCCAGTCTATTCTGAACACCTCACACCTCACAATATTATTTTTAGTCCTAAAATTTGCACCGAGGTCGCTGAATGACTAAGCTAAGCGACCCAAGTGGCTGACACAAACACCTGGTCCATCTAGGAGTGGCACTGCAGTGTCAGACAGGATGGCACTTCAAAAAATAGTCCCCAAACAGCACATGATGCAAAGAAAAAAAGAGGTGCAATGAGGTAGCTGTGTGGCTAAGCTAAGCGACCCAAGTGGCCGACACAAACACCTGGCCCATCTAGGAGTGGCACTGCAGTGTCAGACAGGATGGCACTTCAAAACATAGTCCCCAAACAGCACATGATGCAAAGAAAAAAAGAGGTGCACCAAGGTCGCTGGATGGATAGTATACTTGAGGACACAGAGGTAGGTAGAGCAGTGGACTACTGTACCGTACTGCTATATATTATATACTGGTGGTCAGCAAAATTATGCACTGCCCTCCTACTACTGCGCACAACAACTAAAATGCACCACAGGTATGGATGGATAGTATACTTGACGACACAGAGGTAGGTAGAGCAGTGGACTACTGTACCGTACTGCTATATATTATATACTGGTGGTCAGCAAAATTATGCACTGTCCTCCTACTACTGGGCACAACAACTAAAGTGCACCACAGGTATGGATGGATAGTATACTTGACGACACAGAGGTAGGTAGAGCAGTGGACTACTGTACCATAGTGATATAATACTGGTGGTCACTGGTCAGCAAAATTCTGCACCGTCCTCCTACTATATACTACAATGCAGCACAGATATGGAGCATTTTTCAGGCAGAGAACGTATAATACTGGTGGTCACTGGTCAGCAAAACTCTGCACTGTCCTCCTACTATATAATACTGGTGGTCCCCAGTCCCCACAATAAAGCACACTGAGCACAGATATTTGCAGCACACTGAGCACAGATATGGAGCGTTTTTCAGGCAGAGAACGTAGATATTTGCAGCACACTGAGCACAGATATTTGCAGCACACTGAACGCAACTGAGAGAACGCTGCACATGTCCTCTCCCTATCATCTCCAATGCACGAGTGAAAATGGCGGCGACGCGCGGCTCCTTATATAGAATACGAATCTCGCGAGAATACGACAGCGGGATGATGACGTTCGGGCGCGCTCGGGTTAACCAAGCAAGGCGGGAGGATCCGAGTCTGCCTCGGACCCGTGTAAAATGGGTGAAGTTCAGGGGGGAGTTCGGATTCCGAGGAACCGAACCCGCTCATCTCTAACTGTAACATTGCTGAATCTGTGATTGGACTTCAAATCTATGCAAATCTATCCCCAAAAAATGGATGAATGGGAGCAAAAAAATAAATAAGCCACCGATCAACAACAACAACAAAGTTAAGAAACCATATAGGAATATATTTAACTGAAGTCGAAAGCTGCCGTCTGTCTGAAAGACGGCAGTTTTCAACTTTTTTAGGTTGGAAGGGGTTCCGACCTATTCAATATACCCCAAAATTATCCGACAAGTCGGGGAATTCAACTTGTCGGAAAGCATGTGGCTCGGCAGAATAGCTGACGATCCGCTTGCTTCTGTCGGAAATGGGGCCAAATCCGACAGGTTTTGGCCCCCTTTCCGACCATCTCAATCCGACTTTAAAAAAAGTCGGATTGGGATGAGGAACATGAGGTAGCTGAGAGGAGGAGACGGGGGAGAGCCGCTGGGAGACGGGGTAGAGCAGCGGCTACAACACAGCATATCAGGAGGATGTGGCATAGCATCCAGCTGGCTCCAGCAAGCGAGGTCTCATTTGCTGGAGCCGGGTGGACGCTGCCGTGAGGTCTGCTACATCCTCCTACAAAATGCTGCTGTAGCGCTACTCTCCCCCATCTGCCCGCGGCTCTTTATACATTAATATGCAGCAACTGGGCAATAAAGGCTTGTGTTCTGCATCTAAAGCAAATTGCCATTGACTATTTTTAAATCAGATTTTGTTTTCTTATAATGTTTGTATTGAATCATGACAACGTATTTACAATACTTAAACTGCTACTTATTCCATCAATACTATACAGTAGCTGTAATACACAAAGGTAATGTACATTTTGTGTGATTGTAAAGGAGTGTGAATGTGGTTGGGTGACACATAGTGATGATGCCATCATTGGTTCAAAGCACAGTAAGCTATTATTTTTACACCCTACCACCAAGTTGCTCTATAACTTGGAATACAATGAAAACAACAGAGCTAGTGTTTTATAGTGTATTGTGTGGACCTTGTGAGCCAATTAATTTAATTACTGATGACTTTGATGGGAAATTGTTATTGGCAGCGATAAATTGGATATTACTCTCTCTCTCTCTATATATATATATATACATATATATATATATATATATATATTTACCACAGTTATTAACTGCGCATAGGATATTTCTCTCAGTTCAATTCAAATAGTCAGTCCTTTTTAATTGATGCAAATGCTGCCAGTTCCTGAAAAGCCGATCCGCCGGCAAAGTACATGTAAAAAAACAGAAAAAAGGAAGGCGCACAAATGAGCAAAGTTTGAAATCTTTACTAGTAAAAGAGTAAAAGCTCACGTACATCGAAGTAAAATAATACCGGCTCCCTTCTCCAAAACCCCACAAGAAACGTCTCCGGATCGCACCCAGCAGTGTTTCAGACAGGGGAACTTTTAGCGGTTCACATTCAGCTGTGCTTCCATCCAAGCACTCAGTCACAGTGCATGCGGCTGCTCATTCAGCACTTGGTGTAAGCATCCCGACCGGTTTCGTCACAATAGACTTCGTCAGGGGGCGTGTGGCCAAACGGAGTTTCCGTGTAGTATTTATAGCACATCCATATCAATCCATATCCATATCAATTAGATCTTTCAATTTGGCTTATTATAGTTCACAATCTAGCCATCTGAAACAATATTGCAACAAGGTATTTTATATGTGAATCATATGCCAGGTTAGAGATCAAATACTATACCAAACCACAAACAAAGTATACAGTGTTACATTAACAGGTTATGACTAAAAGTGAAAAACTGTTTACTGCAAGCAGCCAAAAGACAGATATTCATTTAACCCATTAGGTTGCAATGTATTTAACATATATATCCATTTAGGGGGTCTATTCATGAAGTAGTGAAAAGTGTGGAGAAGTGAGCCAGTGGAGAAGTTGCCCATGGCAACCAATCAGCATTGAAGTAACATTTATAATTTGCGTACTATACAATTGTATGGAGCAGCTGATTGGTCGCCATGGGCAACTTCTCCACAGGCTCACTTCTCCACTCTTTTCACTGCTTCATGAATAGACCACATAGTCTCCTTTTGTAAACATAGAAACTATGGTTTAGCACGTCTTGTAATTTATACCCAAGAGTACCGCGAATGGAACCGTGCTGTACTATACTATTTATGTGGATGGCATCGGGTTATATTTAAGCAGGGAGGTAAGCAGTGCCGGATCTAAGAATACGCTATATATGTATATATTCACATACAGTATACAGACATAACTTTTCATTTATTTTTCTTCTGTAGTGCCATTTTCAGCTTTCTCAGAAGTTTAGTTATTCTAAAGGCAACTCTTAAGGTCCACCAGCTTTCCATGCCTCCCTGTGCACTCGTCTCCTCCAAATCCACTGTCATATCTCTGTTTTTCAATTCTCAGGATGCCCTATGTCTCTATCCTCACATCCTCCTCCAGTGACTGACAGCAGTGACTGCTGGTCTCTGATTATTTCCTATGCCTGTAAGAACCATGCTGTAGACAAGCTGTCATCCGCCTTCATCCTTCCACCCCTCCCTCCTCTCTGGTTAGGCTTGCGATATAAACCTGCAGTTATATCTCGAGCTTTTCTCCTCCATGTCCAATCCAGTGGAACATCCTTCGGGGAAATCTATTCTTTCATTATATTTCCACTCTAAATGTGATTGACAAAAAGGCTTTTTCAGTGGCGGAACACAGTTATTTTAACTCACCTCCCGTTCGCGCTTTCTAATTGTTTTCATTTCTCTGCTATTTATAATCTGTCTAATCCTTCTTCTTGTCAGTTATAGGGCCTGGAATTATCCAAGCAATGCCATTTAGCTTTCATACTGTTTCTGGAATAATCACACTCACTTCTGCTGTCGCATTTGATACTCATATTTTTGCATTAATCAGAAGAAAGTGCTCTCTCTCTCTCTTTTTCTCTTTATCCGTTTATCTTTTCTTTCCGCAAATCTAACTCGCATCTCTCATCCTCGATCCTCCGTATTCTTCATTTACAGTATATTTAATAATTTTAAAAGTGTAACAATTTAAATAGTTGGATCTTAAAACGTACTTTTGGGAACTATTGTTAAAATAATAAAATAAATGTAAAAATGTTTTTTTAAGTTTAAAACTTTCAAGTCAAAAGCCTTTTACTCTGTTGGGATTGTTTATAAATGGAGAAAAGTTACCGTCGATTACTGAAAGTCTATGATCAGCCCCCACCAGTGCAAAAACCCGCCACCTATCTTCACAGGATCACCCAAACTCACCTTCACTAACACCGATGGTGCTAGCAGGACATAATGATAAAAAAAAATAACTTTATTTAAATAAAGGATTTTTTATTTTGAATGATTACTTTTTCTTTAAATGCATGATTATTTAAATATTTTATAAAATTTTGAAACTTTTATTTATTTACTAGTAAAGGAACCCTCAGTCTCTGCACTGCTCCGCCCATTTCTCCATTTGCACCTATTCGCTCAGTAACACCCCCACCCCCCACTGCTTCTTCCACATCCCTCTCCATGCTCTATCTGACTCTGCCCTGCTCTCTGTTTGCTTCATCCTACTGTGGGGCCCAGAGGCTTAGGGGGCCCGTTTCGGGACCTGACTCAACTGCACCCAAGTTATAAAGTTGTCTCAGCCAGATCAATCAGATTCCCGGAATTGAACATTAAGCACTATGGGGGGTAATTCAGAGTTGATCGCAGCAGCGAATTATTTGTAGTTGGGCAAAACCATGTGCACTGCAGGGGGGGGCAGATATAACATTTGCAGAGAGAGTTAGATTTGGGTGGGTTATTTTGTTTCTGTGCAGGGTAAATACTGACTGCTTTATTTTTACACTGCAATTTAGATTTCTGTTTGAACACACCCCACCCAAATCTAACTCTCTCTGCACGTTATATCTGCCTCCCCCGCCCCCCCTGCAGTGCACATGGTTTGGCCCAACTGCTAACAAATTTGCTGCTGTGATCATCTCTGAATTAGCCTCTATGTGACATAGGGGGACATGTACTAAGCAGTGAAAAAAGTGAAGAAGTGAGCCAGTGGAGAAGTTGCCCATGGCAACCAATCAGCTGCTCTGTATACTTTTGTAGTATGCAAATTATAAATGTTACATCAATGCTGATAGGTTGCCATGGGCAACTTCTCCGCTGGCTCACTTCTCCACTTTTATTACTGCTTAGTACATCTCCCTCATAATGTGAAGTGAGGGAACTGTGTGGCATGTGTACTGGAGGCAGTACAATGTGGCATATTGCTGACTTGGTGCACTACAGTTAGTCATAATAGCATACCTCCCAACTTTGATAGCAGCGGAGGAGGGACACTATCGCGCGCCGAAGGCCCCTGTGTTCGTTATTATGGGGGCATGAACAGCGCTGTGAGAGCTGCTGGTCATGCCCTCTGTCCCTCTCTGCCGTGAATAGACGCTGTGCACATGCGCACAGCATCTATTCACCGCTGCTTTCCTCAGAGCAGCGAGTGACAGGGAGGGATCTCCCAACTGCCCCCCCACCCGCGGGACACTGCGACCCGTGGGTGGGAAAGCGGGACAGACCGTAAAAAACGGGACTGCCCCGCCAAAATCGGACGTAATAGGAACTTTGGACACTGTGTAGTATAATGTGGACTAGGGAATACTATGACGCATAAAATTAACAACTGCTGTGGAGAGAGGTGACTCTCTAGAAGGAGTAAGGAGCCCCTTCCAACTGTCGCAATGTGGCCCTCAAAGAACTGCTTACGCCCCTTTTCCGGAGACATCACTGAAGTATAAAACACAAACTGCTAATAGATGGTGGCAACATGGCTAAAGGGGAACTCTACCTATAGATAACTTTATCTTGTCCGATGTTTCATTTTTTTCATTAGGTACTGTTGTGTTGCTGTCACACAACCAATAGAAATGCTTGTGTTTGATGCACAAACCTGAGCTTATCTGTTACCATTTCCAAGTGGATGGAAAATAGCTTAATCTGTCTGGGAAATAAAATGAGCTGTAGATAGCCTATCCCTTTAAATCAAGTCTATGGTTCACTGCAGTCATTCACCTCATTTGTTAAAATAAGCATAATAAAGCTACGGGAAATCTGAAAAAAAAAATTCCATATCACATGCGAAAATCCGTGCATTATTTATTAGCCTTCTAATTAGACACATCCGTCTAGAAGGCACGACATGAAGCAGGCAGACGACTTTGGGATATTAGCAATAAAAGACGCAGGGTGAAACAGTATTTACAGATATCTGCTTAACAGCAATGTTACTCCTCTGCATCAATCACTGTGACTGGAAAGTTTTGGTTTAATGCTGTTATTTTCTAGCATGCCCAATGCTAAGGGGACTGGAAATGATGCTTTTGAAACTACTGCGAGGGCTGTTGCCAAACCTCATCCATCATCCATACACAGCACTGTCCTACCTCATCCAAGGGTCAAATATACACACAGAAATTCCCAGTCACCCTATAGCTAATAGGCAGCTGATTGGACACAGCAAACAAACACCGCACAAGTGCCTGTTCCCAAACGCTGGCCTTGCACATCCCATCTGTGTCCTGTCCATCAGACTCAGCCTATTAAGCAAAGTACGGAAAAGACTGCAAATGAACATAGAGGATTTTGCTGGAGCAAGCAGAGCCATGCAATCTCTGTAAAACGAGTTTCCGCCAGTGTCAGAGATTATATTACATATGGTGTGGTGCAAGGTACTTGCATTTTTTTTAATCACAGTTGAGTAAATGGCTTGTCATCTTGGAGCTCTATCAAATATCTCACCGTCTGTTGCTCTAGTTACAGGCTAGATGGCTTGCTGGCGAGGAAAATGCGTATATTGAAATTCACGTGGATATAGATCAGATTTGTCAGCAGCTTGCTGTAAATTCCTTCTGTAGCCATTAATATGTGAGTTTTGCTAAGTCTATGATAAAGATTTCAACAGCGCTTTATGTGATTAACAAAGAAAAAAACCTATCCTACGCTGAAGAACTATAATATAGACAAAGTAGACTCTTGGCTGGAAAAGTAGATATTGGCCAGCTGAGACAGAATTTCTTTGTCACGCTCTGACCAGTCATGATGACTCTGTGTGAGAGACGGGCTGGTAGCCAAACAGAGTTCAGGAGGTTGACTGACACTGTCCCACAGATCCTACTGTATGGTGCTCTGCAATCACCATGCAGTGTTCATTCTCTGGATGAAGTTGATGCACATGAACAGTGTGCATCAACTTCTGCTAAGTCTGCTGTATATGTAGGTCTGAGTGCTCAATAAATGCACTGTAACATAGGGCCTAATTCTGAGTTGATCGCAGCAGCAAATTTGTTAGCAGTTGGGCAAAACCATGGGGGTCATTCCGAGTTGATCGCTCGTTATTTTTTTCTCGCAACGGAGCGATTAGTCGCTAATGCGCATGCGCAATGTCCACAGTGCGACTGCGCCAAGTAAATTTGCTATGCAGGTAGGTATTTTACTCACGGCAATACAAGGTTTTTTCTTCGTTCTGGTGATCGTAATGTGATTGACAGGAAGTGGGTGTTTCTGGGCGGAAACTGGCCGTTTTATGGGAGTGTGTGAAAAAACGCTACCGTTTCTGGGAAAAACGCGGGAGTGGCTGGATAAACGGAGGAGTGTCTGGGCGAACACTGGGTGTGTTTGTGACGTCAAACCAGGAACGACACTGACTGAACTGATCGCAGATGCCGAGTAAGTCTGGAGCTACTCAGAAACTGCTAAGAAGTGTCTATTCGCAATTCTGCTAATCTTTCGTTCGCAATTTTGCTAAGCTAAGATTCACTCCCAGTAGGCGGCGGCTTAGCGTGTGCAAAGCTGCTAAAAGCAGCTTGCGAGCGAACAACTCGGAATGACCCCCCATGTGCACTGCAGGGGGGGGCAGATGTAACATGTGCAGAGAGAGTTAGATTTGGGTGGGGTGTGTTCAATCTGCAATCTAATTTGCAGTGTAAAAATAAAGCAGCCTGTATTTACCCTGCACAGAAACAAAATAACCCACCCAGATCTAACTCTCTCTGCAAATGTTACATCTGCCCCCCTGCAGTGCACATGGTTTTGCCCAACTGCTAACAAACTTGCTGCTGCGATCAACTCAGAATTAGGCCCATAGTTACTAGACCCCTTATACCCCTTTTCACACAGAAACTGAAATTACCGGGTGAAGCTTTTGTACCCGGTAATTTCATGAAACACAACGGGTCCTTTTTCTGTGTGAAAGTGTCAACCCGGGTTGAAATTCCCATGACTTAGACCCTGGAATTTACCAGGGTTAGAGACCCGGGAATTTCGACCTGGGTTGACCTGTTCACACAGACAAAATACCCGTGTTGATCTGCAAATTACCGGGTCGACATTCTTGACCCGGTAATTTGCTTGTTTGTGTGAAAGGGGGTGTCAGACAGAGACCGGTAACACAACCCGGCACTGATATGCCGGGTAATTGGCAGGTTTTCTGTCTGAAAGTGGTATTAGCCTGCTGGTCACCACTAGAGAAATGTTTTTGCATTGAAGACAGATTGCAGCCTGTCTGGTATGATTTCATATATGTCACAAAATGAGACAGACCATGATGAAAAAGAAATATAAGTTTGGATAATCATTCTCTACAACTTGCCATTATGTTCCCACCTGCTGGACCTTCCTGCCCAGGGATCATATTATATACTACTTTCTCTCTAACTGCCTGTAAATGGGTATGACTTTTTTAAGAGCATATATATAAAAATGTTTTCAAAGGCACAAAAATAATATCGGTAAAAGCTATTACAACTTTGATGTTAGGGATCAGTCATTTGCGGGATTCTCTTGTGTCTCATAGATGCTGATCTACATGGTCTCAGTTGCCATCTCATAAACAGGACGTCTGAATACACTTGAATTTATGAAAGCGCACCCGATGACTACAGGAGACTTATACATTACCAGTGACTGATTTACAGGTCTCCTGGTCCCCTTACCGTGAAGTCACTTTCTTTCTGGCCATTGTGTACTTTCCAGGGTAAAAGCAATTTAGAGTAGTCAGTGGTTACCATTGTGTGATATTATTTTTGAAAATCAAACAAACTCATTTGTAGTCACAAAAAGAAAATTGGACAATTTAGAACTATTGAAGTTAAACCCTCTGTACCACAGGAAAGAGACAAACGCAACCTACATAGGTCGTCATGTCTAAGCTTTGCAGTGCTTACCAATAACATCTGTCATCAGACATCAAAGAGATAAAGCTTTTAGCACTGTGCTAGCGTATACAAGTAAATGGTGGTGTGCATTAATACGTCTCTTCATATTTCTGTTGGTGCATGTGTAATGGAAATTATTTAATCCTCTTTGATGCATAAAGTTAAGCAGCGACGTACTGGGGCTTTAATTCGGCCCTGGCATTTGTGAACTCGTGGCAAGCCCCCATTACCATGGCGACTGTTGATGGGGCGGGGGCGCACTGCGGGTCCGTGCCGTGGACTCACAGGACACCCCCATTTCCATGGAGACTATGGAACCAGAGAGCTGGAGGCTGCGCTGTGCGCGGCCTACCCGGCTCTCTGAATGACCAGTTCGGCCCACCTGCCCATCGGCCCTTCTGGCATGTGCCAGAAGTGCCAGATGGCCAGTCCGGCCATGAAATTAAGGAACCAGGGGCTAAACCCTCCAAAAAAATCAAATATGGGCCCATATATATTGAAGTCTGAATTGGCCAGAGGTGCGGGTTCCCGGCCAAACTTTTTTAAAGCGGTAATCATGTACCAGGCATGGTTTTGCCTTGTACATGAGTGATGCTTTAAAAAAAGCCAGAGTTCCGCGGGAACCTGTTCCTTTCGGTCAACTCGGACTTATTACATCTGGCTCATAGTGTCATTTTCATATAGCAAAGTAAAATTAACTTTTCTTCCGATGGTATAACAAAACCACCAAATCTATCTATCTACTGTATGCATCACTCATCCTATATGTGTTGGGTTTCCTGTGAGCTACAGATAAAGATTACTAAAATGTTTCCTTTTATTTCTTTAAGGCATAAATGTTTTAATGTGATATTACACAGAGAGAATGCATCCAAAAGAACTTAGTTTACAGGGACATTATGCTATACTGTTGAAGACATCACAGTAATATGAAGAAAAACAAGTTGATCTTTCATGCAAATTTCATTTAGTAACGTGATTATTATTGCCTTTTTGTGCAGTGATCTGATGCCGAGGACAATAGAAGGGCAGATAACGATGGAGAAGACACCCAGCTATTTTGTCACCAATGAGGCTCCACAGAGGATTCACTCAATGGCCAAAGACACCAAACTCATTGTGGTGGTAAGGAACCCGGTGACACGTGCCATATCCGATTACACTCAGACGCTATCTAAGAAACCAGAGATTCCAACATTTGAGGTCCTGGCCTTCAAAAACAGGACCCTGGGGCTCATTGATGCTTCTTGGAGTGCACTTCGGATAGGCATCTATGCTCTGCATTTGGAAAGTTGGATGCAGTACTTTCCCCTCTCCCAAATCCTTTTTGTTAGCGGAGAACGTCTCATTAGCAACCCAGCTGAAGAACTGGCCAAAGTTCAAGAGTTTTTGGGTCTCCGGCGGATTATCACTGACAAACACTTTTACTTTAATAAGACTAAAGGCTTCCCATGTCTGAAAAAGCCAGAAGACACAGGTGCTCCTAGGTGCTTGGGAAAGTCCAAGGGCCGGACTCATCCCAAAATCGACCCAGATGTCATTCGGCGACTGAGGAAATTTTACAAACCTTTTAATGCTATGTTTTACCAAATGACAGGGCAGGATTTTGAGTGGGAGAAAGAAGATCTGGAAAGCTAAAAACAGACACGTGGTGGGAAAACTTTTCACAAAAACAGAGTATTAATAACAAACTAGACTGTGGACACAGTTTCTGCAGTGTACCGAGAATAATTATTATTTTGCCAACAAACAAATTCTAAAGAAAACTATGATTCTAACACAGGGGGTAATTAAGAGTTGATCGTAGCAGCAAATTTGTTAGCAGTTGGGCAAAACCAAGTGCACTGCAGAAGGGGGGCAGATATAACATGTGCAGAGAGAGTTAGATTTGGGTGGAGTGTGTTCAAACTGACATCTAAATTGCAGTGTAAAAATAAAGCAGCCAGTATTTACCCTGCACGGAAACAAAATAACCCACTCAAATCTAACTCTCTCAGCAAATGTTATATCTGCCACAACTGCAATGCACATGGGGGGCAATTCAGACCTGATCGCTCGCTATCGTTTTTTGCAGTGCTGTGATCAGGTCAGAACTGCGCATGCACAGAGCCTGCCTTAGGCATAGGCAAACTAGGCAAATGCCTAGGGCATTTGGTATGCTAAGGGGCACCAGCAGCTTCTGCTGATTAAAATGATATGCGGCATGCCTATATTCTGTGTGTGACTGCAGCTGCATACAAAATACTACATTGCAGTGTATTCCTGGAAATCACTGTAATGTAGCATTTCTTATGCAGATACAGCCGCAGTCACACACAGGATATAGGCATGCTGCGTATTATTTTAATCAGCAGAAGCTGCTTGTGCATTCTAGCCACATAGTAATGCAAATAAGGTGCATTTTCAGAAACAAAAGGCGCCAGACGTTAGCAGAACTGCCAGATGACTCATGCCAGGCATCTCCTGCAGAACTAGTGGCGGTGCTAGGGGGCACCAGCCAAAATCTTGCCTAGGGCACCATATTGGTTAGGGCCGGATCTGCGCATGCGTATGCACTGCAATGCACAGGTGCGTCGCACAGGTAGTGGTTTGCTGCCCTGCTATGGGTTTGTGCGAAGAATCCATTTGCGCGGGCGATCGCAAGGTGATTGACAGGAAGAGGGTATTTGTGGGTGTCAACTGACCGTTTTCTGGGAGCAGTTGGAAAAACGCAGGCATTCCCAAGCGTTTGCAGGGCGGGTGTCTGACGTCCCGGACAGGCTGAAGTGATCGAAGCGGCTGAGTAAGTCCTGAGCTACTCAGAAACTGCACAAAATCTTTTTGTACTGCTCGGTTGCATATGCGATCGCACACTTGCACAGCTAAAATACACTCCCCGGTGGGCGGCGACTATGTGAATGCAGGACTGCAAAAAACAGCTAGTGAGTGACCAGGTCTGAATTACACCCCATGGTTTTGCCCAACTGCTAACAAATTTGCTGCTGCAATCAACTCTGAATTACCCCCATATTGCGGTTGTTTCAGTTACAGCATGGTAATACAGGTAAATCTGTACTATCCCTAACAAAAGTGGACGATGATCAAAAAGGGCATATAAATAATTTGTCAGGTATTACCCTAGTTTTCATTCAGCTTAACAGCTTCTCTACTACAATATGTTTTATACTGTAGGTGTGCGTGTGTATTATGTTGTTTTTCCATTGTTTCAAAAAAAGCATTATTTTTTAACAAAATATATTTACCTTAAAAAATGAAGTTTTTTCACTAAAAGAAAATTATTAGTATTAAGTTTCAACAAAGAAAAATGTTCAACTTCTGTTTAGGGCATATGAGATTTACCTGTATGTTTTCCAGAAGGCTGTAAATATGACATATGGACTGTAGCTAACAGCAACCAATCACACGTGCTCTTTTATTCATGACTTGCACTAGACCGAACAAAACTATCGTGTGATTCGTTGGTCTGGGTTACTGCACATTTGTGATATTTACAATACGGCAGATCTTTGTTACCTCTTTTATACAGTATATGATCAGTATGGCTTATTTGGAAGTACAGTAGATGTACTGTAGATGACATAAGTATTTTATGGACACTGAAAGAGCAAATATAGGTATATCTTTTATTGCATATTTTGGGAAAAGGTACATATGAGAATCCTATCACCCTATTTTGGACCTTTTTTTTTTGGATATGTTAAAATCACTTGCCAAAAACTACCACTGAGCAGAGACGATGAGGAAGCACAGATATTTAAAGCATATTTTATTTTCATGACTGGTTATCCAGATTTATTTAAAAATAAATTCCTTTGTGGTTTTGTTTGCTGTATCATTACTATAAAAAAAAAAAAAACAACACACAAAAAAATATATATAAAAAATAACAATATACATATATACTGTGTGTATATATATATATATATATATATATATACTGTGTGTATATATGTATATATATACTGTGTGTGTATATATATATACATATATATATATATATATATATATACTATATATATGTAAATATATACTGTACACACACACATTCGTTGCACAGTCCAATAGAATTGCAGATTGGGTCCAAAGGAATTGCAGCTTGGGGTAAGAAGGATAATGTAAGGCAGCTCACTTACATGTGCCATGACAGTTAAAGAAGCAAGATTTACAGAAGGACGGTAAAGTTCAAATATCTCTGAAGGGAACTGACATAACTGTAAAGATGCAGTGGGAGATGTATCAATCCTTGGAGAGAGATACAATGGAGAAGTTGCCCAAAGCAACCAATCAGTCTAGTGTCGTTTATCTAGCACAGCCTATGAAATGACAGTAGGAAGCTGATTGGTTACTATGTGCAACTTCGCTATTTTATCTCTCCCAAAGGGTTGATACATCTTCATCCTCAATCTCTGATAGTAAGGGTCTATGTACTAAGCCTTGGAGAAAGATAAAGTGGACGGAGATAAAGAACCAGTCAATCAGCTCCTAACTGTCATGTTACAGGCTGTGTTTGAAAAATGGCACTTAGGAGCTAGTTGGTTGGTACTGTTTATCTGTCCACTTTATCTCTCTACAAGGCTTAGTACATTGACATCTATATGCTCCATAGTATAGGAGTAATTGCAAATTTATGTATGAAGCAAAAATACACACACACACACACACACCTATGTGGTGTCAAGGTACATTTTATATATTGCACCCTAAAGGCATTTTTGCCTATATGTTTGTAGTCCACGTGGAGTGGGAAGGGGCAGGGGGGGGGGGGCACATATTAGTGTAACGATGGCCCTACACTCCACTTCACAGTGCTGTAATTTGCTACATCAAGTGCAAAGGTCCCAGAAGGTCCAATGTATTCTTGGGATAGAGGTGCTTAACAATTGTGAGTCTTCCAGACATTCAAGGACAGTAGGCAAGTATAACGAAAGGTATTACTTTTTGTCAGTATTAAGGTCATTTGCCACCAAGAACAGCAATTCTCTCACCCCTGTTTCTTTACTCCCCAGTAATCAGTGGAGTATCTATAACGGATGGATACAGCCTTCGATACTGTGCCTCACAGGAGACTGATCATCAAATTAAGGGTATTTGGAGTAGGAAATACTATTTGTACATGGATAGGGAATTGACTGGATAACATGGTACAACGAGCAGTGGTCAATGGAATGTTCTCCAGTTGGGCACCTGTAGTCAGCGGAATACCACAAGGGTTCGTTCTTGGCCCGCTACTGTTCAATATATTTATTAATGATCTAGGAATAGGCCTGGAAAGCACAGTGTCAATCTTTGCAGATGATACTAAACTGTGTATGGTAATTAAATCAGAAATAGATGTGGAGTATCTACAGAATGACTTACTAAAACTTGAAACCTGGGCGTCTAAATAGGGAATGAGGTTCAATATTGAAGAATGCAAAGTTATGCACTTTTGGATTAAACACAAACTTCTCACAGATAATAGGCTTAATAACAGTACACAATGTCAAAGTGCATCAAAGAAGGCAAGTAAAGTCCTTGCGTGCATAAAACGGGGTATTGATACAAGGGACGAGGACGTAATCCTGCCTCTGTATAAATCATTGGTACGTCCGCATCTGGAATATTGTGTTCAATTTTGGGCACCATATTATAAAAAAAATATCGGGTAACTCAAAAGAGTTCAAAGGCGAGCTACTAAGCTGATTAAAGGGTACGAGGAAAGGCTTACTAGGTTAAATATGTATGCCCTTGAAAAGTGGAGATTAAGAGGAGACATTATTAATATATTCAAATATGTAAAGTATCAATCCAAAGAGTTAGCAGGGAGTTTGTTTATTAATAGAATTCTGTATATGACACGTGGGCACTCGCTGAGGCTAGAGGAGAGAAAATTCCGTACAAAACGTAGGAAAGGGTTTTTCACCGTAAGGGCAATAAAGATTTGGAACTCCCTGCCGGAGAAGGTAATAATGGCGGACTCTGTAAATGCATTTAAAAACGGATTGGACAGTTTTCTAGCTGAAAAAAAGTATCCAAGACTATAGCATTTAGTATACTGACATTATGTATATGGGAGTGATAAGAAATATAGTTGTCAATAGGTACGAATCCTTATTTTGGCTGGTGCATTATAATGTGCTCTGCTTAATACAGAATATAGGTTGAACCCGAGGGGCTGTTTGCCTCTTTTCAACCTCATTAACTATGTTACTATGATGCAGGGAGCGTGATGTGTACATGGGCCAGTAGATCAAAGGGGTACACCTGGCACCCAACTTGCTGACAGCATTATCGACGTTTCGGGAATGTCTTCAGAAAGATGGCTTCAGCATAGCCGATAGAAAACACACTGGCACTGTTTCAGAGTCTTTGCTCATTTCCACGCATGTGCTATTTTTCCAAAGACATCGCCAGGAATGATGGTGTCGCCTGACACACAATGGGCCCACCATACCTGACAATACTGGCATTTTCAGGAATGTGCAATATGTTTCCATTTAGTTTTTCTGGCTGTCTGATATAATGTAACTTGTTATATGTGATATGCTACCACAGATACTGTACAACACAAATATACTCTAAATATCACATACACAGCAGACCAGAGATGACTTGGTAGGAGATGCCTCATGGTTGTAAAATGTTGAGTTATACCTCTTTCATACTGAGCCTCTGACCCGGGATATTGTTGTGGCAAGCCGGGGTGATACGGGTTCTGTCTCGGTGTAAAAGGCTCAACCCGGGTTGTGCCCCCCAGGTCTGCTACCCGTGTCATGACTAGGGATATTCCAAGAACAGACCTGGCTAGGCTCCAATATGAAAGGTGCGACCTGGGTCATTCGACACAGGTTGCGTTAGGAGGAGCTAGTTGGTTGATCAGGGACGCTGGCAGATTGCAGACACCACCCACTTTTCATGACCTCATCTTTGTGTGCGAAAAACCCTTCACGTCTAATGACTCACACATTTTGCAAGGCAGACACGGGTCCAAGGTGCACTGTGAAGAGCTGTAAAACACAGGTTAAAGCCCATGTTCACTATCCCAGGTTGGAGCCAGGCCTTCAGGGGAACATGTACTAAGCAGTGATAAAAGTGGAGAAGTGAGCCAGTGGAGAAGCTGCCTATGGCAACCAACCGGCACTGATGTAACATTTATAATTTGCATACTATAAACATATACAGAGCAGCTGATTGGTTGCCATGGGCAGTTTCTCCACTGGGGGGGGGGGGGGTGATTAAAAATTTGATGGGAGAATCCCTTAAAGTTCTGTTAATAAAGACTCATTTCATTGTATTAATTAGCCTGGTTGAGCAATGTGAGGAAATAAGGTGTGTCCTACTTTCCCCTCCCACCTTCTTTCACTGCTATGGTGATTACGCCGCTCTGTTATCGATATGGTAGGATGGTTGTGTGGCATCTTTCAATCGAGTATAGTGTGTAACTTTTAAAAATACGTTCAATTTGGTTCTACCATATGTATTGTAATCCCCTCATCCATCTACATTTTGCAATTGAACTACAACTTTCAGCCTGCCCTTCCAATCTATAGTGCCAGGATCTGTAAGTCATTTAAACTGTCTCTGGGGGAGAAGGAAACATGTTTTTTTTTTGGTAATTCTTTCGCCGTCACAGTATATTACAACAAACTACTTGATCGTTAATTGCAGTGCCTTGAAGTAGTAAATCAGTGGAAGCCAAAGGCACATCTACTCCCTGTGTGGTAGAGATTGCAAGATAACTGGTGACAACTTAATTAATTTGTCAAACTCAAATAGTGTGCTGGAATTATGCCTCTTCATATTATGTAGCAAGAAATTGCCATTGTGCTATAGTAATTAAATGGAGAAGTTCCAACGCAGACTAATACACTCTCTCCATCTCTCCCTCCCTTTCTCTCTCCCTCTCTCTGTCTTTCTCTCTCTCCCCTACTCTTTCTATCTCCCACCCTCCTTCCCTCTTTCTCCCTCTCTCTGTCTTTCTCTCTCTCCCCTACTATTTCTATCTCCCACTCTCTCTCCCACCCGCCTTCTCTCTTTCTCTCTCTCTCCCTCTTTCTTTCTTTTTCTTTCTCCCTCTCACTTTCTCTCTCCTCTCCTCTTTCTATCTCCCACTCTCCTTCCCTCTTTCTCTCCCTCTCTCTTTCTTTCTTTCTTCTCCCTCTTTCTCTCTTTCTTTCTCCCTCTTTCTCTCTCCCTCTCTCTTTCTCTGTCCTCTACTCTTTCTGTCTACCACTCTCTAGGGCCCCATACACTAGAACGATTTTGCTAAATTTCAATTCAATTCAGTCATTCTGGGCGATACATAGGGGGAAATCATGCATTGTTGCTGTGTATCTGATCCGATCCGATGCGCGGCCACGTGAACGTCAGGTCGTTGGTGCTGCACTCGTTATATGTCGTGATCAAATGGAATTGTATGGAATCGAACAGAAAAAAGTGTGGTTTTTGTGCTCGCGATATATCGCATGCGATACATAGTAGGAAGTTTGAAGCACCCTAGTCCAGCCCATCAGATGTATCTGATGGTACCTGTGAATGCAAGCTATACATCCCATGCGATATGTAGGCGCTTGACATATCGTATGCGATGTATAGCATGCTCAAAAAAGTCACACTGTACCAAATTGTTTGGAATTGTATGTAAACACTCCCGGGAAGCTCCCGGGAGAGTTCAAGGGAAATCACCCCGACTTCAGCCTCTAGACGTATCGTTCTAGTGTATGGGGCCCATCTCTCCCTCTCTCCGTCTCTCTCTCCCCTACTCTTTTGACTCCTACTCTTTTGACCATTTGTGAGCTGCGTTGACCACAAATATTCATCCATTATTGTACAGCGCAATAGTACAGATTGTCTGTCCTAACTGTAAAATAGTAATTAACTGCGTAAGCATAGCAAGCCACTGCTATAGCCAAAGCATTTCCTTTTCTTTGTAACTTTCTCCATGTGTAGTACAAAATGTTGACATTCAGAAATTAATATTATAATGTGAACATGGTTGGAATGATGACATTCAGAATGTCACCATGTACAGTATGTCAACCTATGGAATGTCGACATTGTCATAATGGCATTTTTAGTGCATTTAAACCCCTACTCTACCTCTAACCCTTACCAAAGCCACATCCTCCTTATTCTAACACAAACATGAACGGTCGACATTATTTCTGTTGACGTTCACAATGTCATCAATATGACAATGCCGATATTATATCAGTGTTGACATTCTGAATGTCAGCATTTTGACTGTTGAAACACAGATGGAGCGATGCTAATCGTGGCTCCGTCTGTGCCTGGGTGCGCCCGGCGAGGCGGTCCGCCGGGAGCGGACGGGTCGCGCGTGGATGGAAGCATCTGTGTGCACTCAGCGGCGGGCCGAGGCACAGGAGTGCTTAGGTATGTTGCTCGCCCCCGCCTGTGATGTAGCCTCACTCAATGAGCGTAGCTCCATCTGTAGCGCCCATGTTAAAATTTTGAGTGTCCACATTCAGACCATGTTGATATTCTGGTGTTGATATTCTGAATGTCGACCTTTAGGGGGACATTTACTAACCAGTGATAAGAGCGGAGAAGTGAGCCAGTTGAGAAGTTGCCCTATCAGCCAATCAGCAGCTCTGTATAATTTTATAGTATGCAAATTATAGATGTTACTTCAGTGCTGACTGGTTGCCATGGGCAACTTCTCCACTGGCTCACTTCTCCGCTCTTTTCCCTGCTTAGTAAATGTCCCCCTTAGACTGCATACCGTGCCTCCTGTACTTTTCAGAAAGCCAGAAACAGCATGCAATGCATTTAGTAAAATGGGCAGGAGGCATAGTTGCCTACCCTCCCTCATTCTGCAGGAGACTCCCTGAAATAGTATCAATCTCCCTGACTCCCTGAATAGTCCAGCAATCTCCCTGATTGCACCTTAACCCCAGTATGCAGCTGTTACATTCTTGAGGGGAAAAACGAGGATACATACATTCAAAAGGAGCAATCAGTGCCATTTCCCTGCGTTGGTTATAAGGCACAATGGGGCAGATGTATTAAGCCTGAAGATGGCATAAAGAAGTGATAAAGCGGTGATAAGTGCAAGGTGATAATGCACCAGCCAATCAGCTCATAACTGTCAATTTACATATTGGATCTGATTGGCTGGTGCATTATCACTTTGCACGTATCACCGCTTTATCACTACTTTATGCCTTCTCCAGGCTTAATACATCTGCCCCAATGATCCCTATGGTTACATGCATTTTAAATAAGGTTTCTCGTGGCCATTTACAGTTTATGGAACCTCTTGTAAAACACAATATATGAACAAATTCAGAAAAATATCAGTGTCTTTTCTTCAACATGTAGATCTTACTAACTTTGAGGCTCATTTACATTTGGATATAAGTCATTTTCATGACACGACTCTCAGATGTAGCAGTACACGTCCGCGCTGATAGGTGTTAATTTCACAATATCCCTGAAATGCTTTTTCAAAAGTAGGCAAGTATGGCAGGAGGTCATGTACAAACCAATAGATAAAGTTGCCTGAAGGTACACAATGACTTAAACTCCAGTAGAACACGGCTATCCCTCAGTGCAGTGATATAGACAATGACTTACATTATGTATCATGTGCTGATCTCTTTACTGTAAGAATAACACAGAACCAGTTTACACATTAAACATTGTTATTTATTGAGGACGTGGAAGAAAAACCTTACTGTATAAATAAAAGTTGTTTCCAGACGCTGGATGTACTTATTGATTTTCAAAGGCTTCTGTACACAGTAGTTATTTCTCCCAATGCGGGAGCATGTTGAGAGAGGCTGATTATTTGTAGTAATGACTAGGAAGTTAGTGTGCTGCTATGAGGGTTGCGCAGTAAAGAGCCAAGCAACTCCAGATTTCCAGAGATGCCACAGGCACAGATCATCTCGTAATCCCCAACGACAGCAGTTAAAGCCCAGCATCTCCTCAGTTAGCTACGGACTGCAGGGGATGAATCCGACACATCTAGTTAATGAGCTGCATTCGCTCCATGCGTTATTTACGAGATTAGTCACTAAGAATGCAAAGAGAAATGACTACAAAGCAAAATACATTCATAGACTTGGGGTTGGGGCTGTTCTGTAGAATTGGAGGAGAGAGGGTGTAGGTGGTACAGAGCAGCAGATGGGGGCACTGCATGGGGCTAACATTAAGTAGCCTCTTTATACTAGAAATATGCTGTTAACCATAGCATGGCCTTTATTCTGCTATTGCTGGTTCATGTATCACTAGACCCCTACGTATGATGCCTAATGCTTAAATACATTTTTCATTTTCATATACAGATAGAAGATTACATACTGTACATTGTTCATAATTACTTTTACATTACACACTGCAACTCGGCTATAAGGTGTGCTTAGGAAAGTGTTGAACCAAAAACTCCATTACGGATATTTGCAGCTACAGTACCTCTCATATGCACACATCACAGTTATAATGGTAGGCCAAAAAGCTGACATGTCAAAGAAAAACACATCAGTTAAGCTGCTGTGACATTACTGGTTCTGTCCCTATGTATGATTCTGTTAGGTCACAATCTTTCCTGCTGGTTGTTACAACTGAAGGATCTTCTCTCCAAAGGGTCCATGGCTTCTGTAGATCTTCTGGGCAGTGACCCATGTACACCCAGGTTAAGACTCGCAGAACTCACCAGCAGGTCTTCTTGCCTATAATAGCTGCTTTTCCCATATGGCGTGAGGTGCCTACCGATACTGGGATGCCACCAGGACTTACGCCACTGGTGGTAGTGCAATCTTAACCTTGGACCAGGTCAATACAGATGGAACGAAAGACCAAAAGATGATAGGAGCTGCTCTAGACAAGAGACAGGAAAGCACACAATAGACACTTAAACACAGAACTCCCCCAAACTCTGGATAGCTATCGGGCGAGTAGAGTTCATAAAGTATGCAAACAAACAATTCAGAAAGAAGTTAGACAAAACAACATAGAGACAGAGCCACTGACAGTGGGAGTAGATAGATAACAGAGGAAACACTAGACTGTATAGCAAGAAACCAAGGAGTAATATTAGCAGAAATAACAAAAGCAACACAACAGATTAGAACTAGAACCTAGAGACAAGGGCTGCAACCAGGGACTATGACCAGCAGGGAGTGAGAGATATATAGTATATAGGAGACAAGAGCCAATGAGAGTCACAGCACAGCCAGCCTTCCCTAATTACCAACTCTCTGCAGCTGTGCTGCTGCACATCTACCAGCCTCCTGAATTTCACAAGAAACAGCAGGCTGGAGT
The DNA here is from genome assembly GCF_028390025.1 of Pseudophryne corroboree. Taxonomy (NCBI): domain Eukaryota; kingdom Metazoa; phylum Chordata; class Amphibia; order Anura; family Myobatrachidae; genus Pseudophryne; species Pseudophryne corroboree. Next base: position 401,727,467 of record NC_086450.1, on the reverse strand, counting down.
CAGGTAACGAAGCATTCCCAAACAGGTGTGCTGCTACACATAGTAGTCAGCTTCCAGGTTGCTAGGAGATAGCCAGAAACAAAACAGAAATGAGCCACAGCAGTGACTAACACTAGGCAAGGCTCCCACCCAAGTACTAGTGGCTCAGATAGAGAAGCACCTCCCGTCTAATATGACAACCTGCTGCAGAGGGGCAAGATTGGTAGAACACATTGTAGAGATATTTCAAAGCATAAATACTGTAGCCATTAAAGGTAAATTATAGTTTGGTACAGTTGCATATGCCTTTTAGCACATACATCATATTACTTGCTCTATAATGCTTATAACGGGCTTAGAAATACTCCTCCCTTGCAAGCAACTGAGTGATATCACTAAGCTAATTGAGCATCTACCACTATATATATATGTTTGCTCTATAATGTACAAAATACATGGCTTATTTCTCATTATGAAAAATATCTGTTTTATTTGCACATTGTAACAAAAACATGTGGCTTTAAGGGGTATATTCATGAAGCAGTAAAAAGGGTGGGGTAGTGAGCCAGTCGAGAAGTTGCCCATGGCAACCAATCAGCATTGAAGTAACATTTATAATTTGCATACTATACAATGTACGGATCAACTGATTGGTTGCCATGGGCAACTTCTCCACATGCTCACTTCTCCACCCTTTTCACTGCTTCATGAATAGACACCTTAGTCTTTCTGATTGTAGAGTAAGCTTTAGAATTTACAGGTACTGTTAAGCAACATAAAGTCCTCCAAAAGTCTCAGCTATTCTTGCATTAGCGTCCACCTCTGAATAAGGCCTAGTCTCCTGACACACATAGATTGAGGATTGGTAGTTAAATATTCCTCTGCTTAATGTATGTGGAATATACTTTTGTGTGTATGTGTATACTTTCTCATGTTCTTAACAAATGGTGACCTCCAGTCTATCTATCTATCTATCTGTCTATCTATCTATCTATCTATCTATCTATACAAACAGAGAACCCAGCACTCACCAAAGTAAACTCCCTTATCCTCAACAATTCAATAAATAAATGATGGGGGTTTAGTTGGTGGATTGGCCAATGCACGGAAGCCTGTATACCGATTCAAGGTACCCCACCTTCATACAGGTCCTACACTATCACAGAGTCTTAAAACCTGACTACCACACTGCTGCATCATCTGCCTGCTAGATGTAATGTGTACCTGCCACAGACTTTATGGCTTTTAAAGGCACACTAGTCACCTATTGCACTGGCTCAAAGATGATTGCTAAAAAACAGCTGAGACAGGTTCAGGATAATGAAGTCCACACAGGGGTGCATGAGAAAGCTAGTGGCCACGGTTAATAAGAGCTAACCATAGATTAACCCCTTCATATACACACAGAGTAAAAACCACAGCACTCACCGCACCAGAAGCGGGGCACAGCTATGCACTTACCACTCACAGGGTGGGGTGCATGTAACACTGCACTCTCCACCACAGAAGCGGGGTACACAGCTGTACTTACCACTCACAGGGCGGGGTGCATGTAGCCCATGACCACATCGCTCTAATAAATACAAACAGAGAACCCAGCACTCACCAAAGTAAACTCCCTTATCCTCAACAATTCAATAAATAAATGATGGGGGTTTAGTTGGTGGATTGGCCAATGCACGGAAGCCTGTATACCGATTCAAGGTACCCCACCTTCATACAGGTCCTACACTATCACAGAGTCTTAAAACCTGACTACCACACTGCTGCATCATCTGCCTGCTAGATGTAATGTGTACCTGCCACAGACTTTATGGCTTTTAAAGGCACACTAGTCACCTATTGCACTGGCTCAAAGATGATTGCTAAAAAACAGCTGAGACAGGTTCAGGATAATGAAGTCCACACAGGGGTGCATGAGAAAGCTAGTGGCCACGGTTAATAAGAGCTAACCATAGATTAACCCCTTCATATACACACAGAGTAAAAACCACAGCACTCACCGCACCAGAAGCGGGGCACAGCTATGCACTTACCACTCACAGGGTGGGGTGCATGTAACACTGCACTCTCCACCACAGAAGCGGGGTACACAGCTGTACTTACCACTCACAGGGCGGGGTGCATGTAGCCCATGACCACATCGCTCTAATAAATACAAACAGAGAACCCAGCACTCACCAAAGTAAACTCCCTTATCCTCAACAATTCAATAAATAAATGATGGGGGTTTAGTTGGTGGATTGGCCAATGCACGGAAGCCTGTATACCGATTCAAGGTACCCCACCTTCATACAGGTCCTACACTATCACAGAGTCTTAAAACCTGACTACCACACTGCTGCATCATCTGCCTGCTAGATGTAATGTGTACCTGCCACAGACTTTATGGCTTTTAAAGGCACACTAGTCACCTATTGCACTGGCTCAAAGATGATTGCTAAAAAACAGCTGAGACAGGTTCAGGATAATGAAGTCCACACAGGGGTGCATGAGAAAGCTAGTGGCCACGGTTAATAAGAGCTAACCATAGATTAACCCCTTCATATACACACAGAGTAAAAACCACAGCACTCACCGCACCAGAAGCGGGGCACAGCTATGCACTTACCACTCACAGGGTGGGGTGCATGTAACACTGCACTCTCCACCACAGAAGCGGGGTACACAGCTGTACTTACCACTCACAGGGCGGGGTGCATGTAGCCCATGACCACATCGCTCTAATAAATACAAACAGAGAACCCAGCACTCACCAAAGTAAACTCCCTTATCCTCAACAATTCAATAAATAAATGATGGGGGTTTAGTTGGTGGATTGGCCAATGCACGGAAGCCTGTATACCGATTCAAGGTACCCCACCTTCATACAGGTCCTACACTATCACAGAGTCTTAAAACCTGACTACCACACTGCTGCATCATCTGCCTGCTAGATGTAATGTGTACCTGCCACAGACTTTATGGCTTTTAAAGGCACACTAGTCACCTATTGCACTGGCTCAAAGATGATTGCTAAAAAACAGCTGAGACAGGTTCAGGATAATGAAGTCCACACAGGGGTGCATGAGAAAGCTAGTGGCCACGGTTAATAAGAGCTAACCATAGATTAACCCCTTCATATACACACAGAGTAAAAACCACAGCACTCACCGCACCAGAAGCGGGGCACAGCTATGCACTTACCACTCACAGGGTGGGGTGCATGTAACACTGCACTCTCCACCACAGAAGCGGGGTACACAGCTGTACTTACCACTCACAGGGCGGGGTGCATGTAGCCCATGACCACATCGCTCTAATAAATACAAACAGAGAACCCAGCACTCACCAAAGTAAACTCCCTTATCCTCAACAATTCAATAAATAAATGATGGGGGTTTAGTTGGTGGATTGGCCAATGCACGGAAGCCTGTATACCGATTCAAGGTACCCCACCTTCATACAGGTCCTACACTATCACAGAGTCTTAAAACCTGACTACCACACTGCTGCATCATCTGCCTGCTAGATGTAATGTGTACCTGCCACAGACTTTATGGCTTTTAAAGGCACACTAGTCACCTATTGCACTGGCTCAAAGATGATTGCTAAAAAACAGCTGAGACAGGTTCAGGATAATGAAGTCCACACAGGGGTGCATGAGAAAGCTAGTGGCCACGGTTAATAAGAGCTAACCATAGATTAACCCCTTCATATACACACAGAGTAAAAACCACAGCACTCACCGCACCAGAAGCGGGGCACAGCTATGCACTTACCACTCACAGGGTGGGGTGCATGTAACACTGCACTCTCCACCACAGAAGCGGGGTACACAGCTGTACTTACCACTCACAGGGCGGGGTGCATGTAGCCCATGACCACATCGCTCTAATAAATACAAACAGAGAACCCAGCACTCACCAAAGTAAACTCCCTTATCCTCAACAATTCAATAAATAAATGATGGGGGTTTAGTTGGTGGATTGGCCAATGCACGGAAGCCTGTATACCGATTCAAGGTACCCCACCTTCATACAGGTCCTACACTATCACAGAGTCTTAAAACCTGACTACCACACTGCTGCATCATCTGCCTGCTAGATGTAATGTGTACCTGCCACAGACTTTATGGCTTTTAAAGGCACACTAGTCACCTATTGCACTGGCTCAAAGATGATTGCTAAAAAACAGCTGAGACAGGTTCAGGATAATGAAGTCCACACAGGGGTGCATGAGAAAGCTAGTGGCCACGGTTAATAAGAGCTAACCATAGATTAACCCCTTCATATACACACAGAGTAAAAACCACAGCACTCACCGCACCAGAAGCGGGGCACAGCTATGCACTTACCACTCACAGGGTGGGGTGCATGTAACACTGCACTCTCCACCACAGAAGCGGGGTACACAGCTGTACTTACCACTCACAGGGCGGGGTGCATGTAGCCCATGACCACATCGCTCTAATAAATACAAACAGAGAACCCAGCACTCACCAAAGTAAACTCCCTTATCCTCAACAATTCAATAAATAAATGATGGGGGTTTAGTTGGTGGATTGGCCAATGCACGGAAGCCTGTATACCGATTCAAGGTACCCCACCTTCATACAGGTCCTACACTATCACAGAGTCTTAAAACCTGACTACCACACTGCTGCATCATCTGCCTGCTAGATGTAATGTGTACCTGCCACAGACTTTATGGCTTTTAAAGGCACACTAGTCACCTATTGCACTGGCTCAAAGATGATTGCTAAAAAACAGCTGAGACAGGTTCAGGATAATGAAGTCCACACAGGGGTGCATGAGAAAGCTAGTGGCCACGGTTAATAAGAGCTAACCATAGATTAACCCCTTCATATACACACAGAGTAAAAACCACAGCACTCACCGCACCAGAAGCGGGGCACAGCTATGCACTTACCACTCACAGGGTGGGGTGCATGTAACACTGCACTCTCCACCACAGAAGCGGGGTACACAGCTGTACTTACCACTCACAGGGCGGGGTGCATGTAGCCCATGACCACATCGCTCTAATAAATACAAACAGAGAACCCAGCACTCACCAAAGTAAACTCCCTTATCCTCAACAATTCAATAAATAAATGATGGGGGTTTAGTTGGTGGATTGGCCAATGCACGGAAGCCTGTATACCGATTCAAGGTACCCCACCTTCATACAGGTCCTACACTATCACAGAGTCTTAAAACCTGACTACCACACTGCTGCATCATCTGCCTGCTAGATGTAATGTGTACCTGCCACAGACTTTATGGCTTTTAAAGGCACACTAGTCACCTATTGCACTGGCTCAAAGATGATTGCTAAAAAACAGCTGAGACAGGTTCAGGATAATGAAGTCCACACAGGGGTGCATGAGAAAGCTAGTGGCCACGGTTAATAAGAGCTAACCATAGATTAACCCCTTCATATACACACAGAGTAAAAACCACAGCACTCACCGCACCAGAAGCGGGGCACAGCTATGCACTTACCACTCACAGGGTGGGGTGCATGTAACACTGCACTCTCCACCACAGAAGCGGGGTACACAGCTGTACTTACCACTCACAGGGCGGGGTGCATGTAGCCCATGACCACATCGCTCTAATAAATACAAACAGAGAACCCAGCACTCACCAAAGTAAACTCCCTTATCCTCAACAATTCAATAAATAAATGATGGGGGTTTAGTTGGTGGATTGGCCAATGCACGGAAGCCTGTATACCGATTCAAGGTACCCCACCTTCATACAGGTCCTACACTATCACAGAGTCTTAAAACCTGACTACCACACTGCTGCATCATCTGCCTGCTAGATGTAATGTGTACCTGCCACAGACTTTATGGCTTTTAAAGGCACACTAGTCACCTATTGCACTGGCTCAAAGATGATTGCTAAAAAACAGCTGAGACAGGTTCAGGATAATGAAGTCCACACAGGGGTGCATGAGAAAGCTAGTGGCCACGGTTAATAAGAGCTAACCATAGATTAACCCCTTCATATACACACAGAGTAAAAACCACAGCACTCACCGCACCAGAAGCGGGGCACAGCTATGCACTTACCACTCACAGGGTGGGGTGCATGTAACACTGCACTCTCCACCACAGAAGCGGGGTACACAGCTGTACTTACCACTCACAGGGCGGGGTGCATGTAGCCCATGACCACATCGCTCTAATAAATACAAACAGAGAACCCAGCACTCACCAAAGTAAACTCCCTTATCCTCAACAATTCAATAAATAAATGATGGGGGTTTAGTTGGTGGATTGGCCAATGCACGGAAGCCTGTATACCGATTCAAGGTACCCCACCTTCATACAGGTCCTACACTATCACAGAGTCTTAAAACCTGACTACCACACTGCTGCATCATCTGCCTGCTAGATGTAATGTGTACCTGCCACAGACTTTATGGCTTTTAAAGGCACACTAGTCACCTATTGCACTGGCTCAAAGATGATTGCTAAAAAACAGCTGAGACAGGTTCAGGATAATGAAGTCCACACAGGGGTGCATGAGAAAGCTAGTGGCCACGGTTAATAAGAGCTAACCATAGATTAACCCCTTCATATACACACAGAGTAAAAACCACAGCACTCACCGCACCAGAAGCGGGGCACAGCTATGCACTTACCACTCACAGGGTGGGGTGCATGTAACACTGCACTCTCCACCACAGAAGCGGGGTACACAGCTGTACTTACCACTCACAGGGCGGGGTGCATGTAGCCCATGACCACATCGCTCTAATAAATACAAACAGAGAACCCAGCACTCACCAAAGTAAACTCCCTTATCCTCAACAATTCAATAAATAAATGATGGGGGTTTAGTTGGTGGATTGGCCAATGCACGGAAGCCTGTATACCGATTCAAGGTACCCCACCTTCATACAGGTCCTACACTATCACAGAGTCTTAAAACCTGACTACCACACTGCTGCATCATCTGCCTGCTAGATGTAATGTGTACCTGCCACAGACTTTATGGCTTTTAAAGGCACACTAGTCACCTATTGCACTGGCTCAAAGATGATTGCTAAAAAACAGCTGAGACAGGTTCAGGATAATGAAGTCCACACAGGGGTGCATGAGAAAGCTAGTGGCCACGGTTAATAAGAGCTAACCATAGATTAACCCCTTCATATACACACAGAGTAAAAACCACAGCACTCACCGCACCAGAAGCGGGGCACAGCTATGCACTTACCACTCACAGGGTGGGGTGCATGTAACACTGCACTCTCCACCACAGAAGCGGGGTACACAGCTGTACTTACCACTCACAGGGCGGGGTGCATGTAGCCCATGACCACATCGCTCTAATAAATACAAACAGAGAACCCAGCACTCACCAAAGTAAACTCCCTTATCCTCAACAATTCAATAAATAAATGATGGGGGTTTAGTTGGTGGATTGGCCAATGCACGGAAGCCTGTATACCGATTCAAGGTACCCCACCTTCATACAGGTCCTACACTATCACAGAGTCTTAAAACCTGACTACCACACTGCTGCATCATCTGCCTGCTAGATGTAATGTGTACCTGCCACAGACTTTATGGCTTTTAAAGGCACACTAGTCACCTATTGCACTGGCTCAAAGATGATTGCTAAAAAACAGCTGAGACAGGTTCAGGATAATGAAGTCCACACAGGGGTGCATGAGAAAGCTAGTGGCCACGGTTAATAAGAGCTAACCATAGATTAACCCCTTCATATACACACAGAGTAAAAACCACAGCACTCACCGCACCAGAAGCGGGGCACAGCTATGCACTTACCACTCACAGGGTGGGGTGCATGTAACACTGCACTCTCCACCACAGAAGCGGGGTACACAGCTGTACTTACCACTCACAGGGCGGGGTGCATGTAGCCCATGACCACATCGCTCTAATAAATACAAACAGAGAACCCAGCACTCACCAAAGTAAACTCCCTTATCCTCAACAATTCAATAAATAAATGATGGGGGTTTAGTTGGTGGATTGGCCAATGCACGGAAGCCTGTATACCGATTCAAGGTACCCCACCTTCATACAGGTCCTACACTATCACAGAGTCTTAAAACCTGACTACCACACTGCTGCATCATCTGCCTGCTAGATGTAATGTGTACCTGCCACAGACTTTATGGCTTTTAAAGGCACACTAGTCACCTATTGCACTGGCTCAAAGATGATTGCTAAAAAACAGCTGAGACAGGTTCAGGATAATGAAGTCCACACAGGGGTGCATGAGAAAGCTAGTGGCCACGGTTAATAAGAGCTAACCATAGATTAACCCCTTCATATACACACAGAGTAAAAACCACAGCACTCACCGCACCAGAAGCGGGGCACAGCTATGCACTTACCACTCACAGGGTGGGGTGCATGTAACACTGCACTCTCCACCACAGAAGCGGGGTACACAGCTGTACTTACCACTCACAGGGCGGGGTGCATGTAGCCCATGACCACATCGCTCTAATAAATACAAACAGAGAACCCAGCACTCACCAAAGTAAACTCCCTTATCCTCAACAATTCAATAAATAAATGATGGGGGTTTAGTTGGTGGATTGGCCAATGCACGGAAGCCTGTATACCGATTCAAGGTACCCCACCTTCATACAGGTCCTACACTATCACAGAGTCTTAAAACCTGACTACCACACTGCTGCATCATCTGCCTGCTAGATGTAATGTGTACCTGCCACAGACTTTATGGCTTTTAAAGGCACACTAGTCACCTATTGCACTGGCTCAAAGATGATTGCTAAAAAACAGCTGAGACAGGTTCAGGATAATGAAGTCCACACAGGGGTGCATGAGAAAGCTAGTGTGGTGGAGAGTGCAGTGTTACATGCACCCCACCCTGTGAGTGGTAAGTGCATAGCTGTGCCCCGCTTCTGGTGCGGTGAGTGCTGTGGTTTTTACTCTGTGTGTATATGAAGGGGTTAATCTATGGTTAGCTCTTATTAACCGTGGCCACTAGCTTTCTCATGCACCCCTGTGTGGACTTCATTATCCTGAACCTGTCTCAGCTGTTTTTTAGCAATCATCTTTGAGCCAGTGCAATAGGTGACTAGTGTGCCTTTAAAAGCCATAAAGTCTGTGGCAGGTACACATTACATCTAGCAGGCAGATGATGCAGCAGTGTGGTAGTCAGGTTTTAAGACTCTGTGATAGTGTAGGACCTGTATGAAGGTGGGGTACCTTGAATCGGTATACAGGCTTCCGTGCATTGGCCAATCCACCAACTAAACCCCCATCATTTATTTATTGAATTGTTGAGGATAAGGGAGTTTACTTTGGTGAGTGCTGGGTTCTCTGTTTGTATTTATTAGAGCGATGTGGTCATGGGCTACATGCACCCCGCCCTGTGAGTGGTAAGTACAGCTGTGTACCCCGCTTCTGTGGTGGAGAGTGCAGTGTTACATGCACCCCACCCTGTGAGTGGTAAGTGCATAGCTGTGCCCCGCTTCTGGTGCGGTGAGTGCTGTGGTTTTTACTCTGTGTGTATATGAAGGGGTTAATCTATGGTTAGCTCTTATTAACCGTGGCCACTAGCTTTCTCATGCACCCCTGTGTGGACTTCATTATCCTGAACCTGTCTCAGCTGTTTTTTAGCAATCATCTTTGAGCCAGTGCAATAGGTGACTAGTGTGCCTTTAAAAGCCATAAAGTCTGTGGCAGGTACACATTACATCTAGCAGGCAGATGATGCAGCAGTGTGGTAGTCAGGTTTTAAGACTCTGTGATAGTGTAGGACCTGTATGAAGGTGGGGTACCTTGAATCGGTATACAGGCTTCCGTGCATTGGCCAATCCACCAACTAAACCCCCATCATTTATTTATTGAATTGTTGAGGATAAGGGAGTTTACTTTGGTGAGTGCTGGGTTCTCTGTTTGTATTTATTAGAGCGATGTGGTCATGGGCTACATGCACCCCGCCCTGTGAGTGGTAAGTACAGCTGTGTACCCCGCTTCTGTGGTGGAGAGTGCAGTGTTACATGCACCCCACCCTGTGAGTGGTAAGTGCATAGCTGTGCCCCGCTTCTGGTGCGGTGAGTGCTGTGGTTTTTACTCTGTGTGTATATGAAGGGGTTAATCTATGGTTAGCTCTTATTAACCGTGGCCACTAGCTTTCTCATGCACCCCTGTGTGGACTTCATTATCCTGAACCTGTCTCAGCTGTTTTTTAGCAATCATCTTTGAGCCAGTGCAATAGGTGACTAGTGTGCCTTTAAAAGCCATAAAGTCTGTGGCAGGTACACATTACATCTAGCAGGCAGATGATGCAGCAGTGTGGTAGTCAGGTTTTAAGACTCTGTGATAGTGTAGGACCTGTATGAAGGTGGGGTACCTTGAATCGGTATACAGGCTTCCGTGCATTGGCCAATCCACCAACTAAACCCCCATCATTTATTTATTGAATTGTTGAGGATAAGGGAGTTTACTTTGGTGAGTGCTGGGTTCTCTGTTTGTATTTATTAGAGCGATGTGGTCATGGGCTACATGCACCCCGCCCTGTGAGTGGTAAGTACAGCTGTGTACCCCGCTTCTGTGGTGGAGAGTGCAGTGTTACATGCACCCCACCCTGTGAGTGGTAAGTGCATAGCTGTGCCCCGCTTCTGGTGCGGTGAGTGCTGTGGTTTTTACTCTGTGTGTATATGAAGGGGTTAATCTATGGTTAGCTCTTATTAACCGTGGCCACTAGCTTTCTCATGCACCCCTGTGTGGACTTCATTATCCTGAACCTGTCTCAGCTGTTTTTTAGCAATCATCTTTGAGCCAGTGCAATAGGTGACTAGTGTGCCTTTAAAAGCCATAAAGTCTGTGGCAGGTACACATTACATCTAGCAGGCAGATGATGCAGCAGTGTGGTAGTCAGGTTTTAAGACTCTGTGATAGTGTAGGACCTGTATGAAGGTGGGGTACCTTGAATCGGTATACAGGCTTCCGTGCATTGGCCAATCCACCAACTAAACCCCCATCATTTATTTATTGAATTGTTGAGGATAAGGGAGTTTACTTTGGTGAGTGCTGGGTTCTCTGTTTGTATTTATTAGAGCGATGTGGTCATGGGCTACATGCACCCCGCCCTGTGAGTGGTAAGTACAGCTGTGTACCCCGCTTCTGTGGTGGAGAGTGCAGTGTTACATGCACCCCACCCTGTGAGTGGTAAGTGCATAGCTGTGCCCCGCTTCTGGTGCGGTGAGTGCTGTGGTTTTTACTCTGTGTGTATATGAAGGGGTTAATCTATGGTTAGCTCTTATTAACCGTGGCCACTAGCTTTCTCATGCACCCCTGTGTGGACTTCATTATCCTGAACCTGTCTCAGCTGTTTTTTAGCAATCATCTTTGAGCCAGTGCAATAGGTGACTAGTGTGCCTTTAAAAGCCATAAAGTCTGTGGCAGGTACACATTACATCTAGCAGGCAGATGATGCAGCAGTGTGGTAGTCAGGTTTTAAGACTCTGTGATAGTGTAGGACCTGTATGAAGGTGGGGTACCTTGAATCGGTATACAGGCTTCCGTGCATTGGCCAATCCACCAACTAAACCCCCATCATTTATTTATTGAATTGTTGAGGATAAGGGAGTTTACTTTGGTGAGTGCTGGGTTCTCTGTTTGTATTTATTAGAGCGATGTGGTCATGGGCTACATGCACCCCGCCCTGTGAGTGGTAAGTACAGCTGTGTACCCCGCTTCTGTGGTGGAGAGTGCAGTGTTACATGCACCCCACCCTGTGAGTGGTAAGTGCATAGCTGTGCCCCGCTTCTGGTGCGGTGAGTGCTGTGGTTTTTACTCTGTGTGTATATGAAGGGGTTAATCTATGGTTAGCTCTTATTAACCGTGGCCACTAGCTTTCTCATGCACCCCTGTGTGGACTTCATTATCCTGAACCTGTCTCAGCTGTTTTTTAGCAATCATCTTTGAGCCAGTGCAATAGGTGACTAGTGTGCCTTTAAAAGCCATAAAGTCTGTGGCAGGTACACATTACATCTAGCAGGCAGATGATGCAGCAGTGTGGTAGTCAGGTTTTAAGACTCTGTGATAGTGTAGGACCTGTATGAAGGTGGGGTACCTTGAATCGGTATACAGGCTTCCGTGCATTGGCCAATCCACCAACTAAACCCCCATCATTTATTTATTGAATTGTTGAGGATAAGGGAGTTTACTTTGGTGAGTGCTGGGTTCTCTGTTTGTATTTATTAGAGCGATGTGGTCATGGGCTACATGCACCCCGCCCTGTGAGTGGTAAGTACAGCTGTGTACCCCGCTTCTGTGGTGGAGAGTGCAGTGTTACATGCACCCCACCCTGTGAGTGGTAAGTGCATAGCTGTGCCCCGCTTCTGGTGCGGTGAGTGCTGTGGTTTTTACTCTGTGTGTATATGAAGGGGTTAATCTATGGTTAGCTCTTATTAACCGTGGCCACTAGCTTTCTCATGCACCCCTGTGTGGACTTCATTATCCTGAACCTGTCTCAGCTGTTTTTTAGCAATCATCTTTGAGCCAGTGCAATAGGTGACTAGTGTGCCTTTAAAAGCCATAAAGTCTGTGGCAGGTACACATTACATCTAGCAGGCAGATGATGCAGCAGTGTGGTAGTCAGGTTTTAAGACTCTGTGATAGTGTAGGACCTGTATGAAGGTGGGGTACCTTGAATCGGTATACAGGCTTCCGTGCATTGGCCAATCCACCAACTAAACCCCCATCATTTATTTATTGAATTGTTGAGGATAAGGGAGTTTACTTTGGTGAGTGCTGGGTTCTCTGTTTGTATTTATTAGAGCGATGTGGTCATGGGCTACATGCACCCCGCCCTGTGAGTGGTAAGTACAGCTGTGTACCCCGCTTCTGTGGTGGAGAGTGCAGTGTTACATGCACCCCACCCTGTGAGTGGTAAGTGCATAGCTGTGCCCCGCTTCTGGTGCGGTGAGTGCTGTGGTTTTTACTCTGTGTGTATATGAAGGGGTTAATCTATGGTTAGCTCTTATTAACCGTGGCCACTAGCTTTCTCATGCACCCCTGTGTGGACTTCATTATCCTGAACCTGTCTCAGCTGTTTTTTAGCAATCATCTTTGAGCCAGTGCAATAGGTGACTAGTGTGCCTTTAAAAGCCATAAAGTCTGTGGCAGGTACACATTACATCTAGCAGGCAGATGATGCAGCAGTGTGGTAGTCAGGTTTTAAGACTCTGTGATAGTGTAGGACCTGTATGAAGGTGGGGTACCTTGAATCGGTATACAGGCTTCCGTGCATTGGCCAATCCACCAACTAAACCCCCATCATTTATTTATTGAATTGTTGAGGATAAGGGAGTTTACTTTGGTGAGTGCTGGGTTCTCTGTTTGTATTTATTAGAGCGATGTGGTCATGGGCTACATGCACCCCGCCCTGTGAGTGGTAAGTACAGCTGTGTACCCCGCTTCTGTGGTGGAGAGTGCAGTGTTACATGCACCCCACCCTGTGAGTGGTAAGTGCATAGCTGTGCCCCGCTTCTGGTGCGGTGAGTGCTGTGGTTTTTACTCTGTGTGTATATGAAGGGGTTAATCTATGGTTAGCTCTTATTAACCGTGGCCACTAGCTTTCTCATGCACCCCTGTGTGGACTTCATTATCCTGAACCTGTCTCAGCTGTTTTTTAGCAATCATCTTTGAGCCAGTGCAATAGGTGACTAGTGTGCCTTTAAAAGCCATAAAGTCTGTGGCAGGTACACATTACATCTAGCAGGCAGATGATGCAGCAGTGTGGTAGTCAGGTTTTAAGACTCTGTGATAGTGTAGGACCTGTATGAAGGTGGGGTACCTTGAATCGGTATACAGGCTTCCGTGCATTGGCCAATCCACCAACTAAACCCCCATCATTTATTTATTGAATTGTTGAGGATAAGGGAGTTTACTTTGGTGAGTGCTGGGTTCTCTGTTTGTATTTATTAGAGCGATGTGGTCATGGGCTACATGCACCCCGCCCTGTGAGTGGTAAGTACAGCTGTGTACCCCGCTTCTGTGGTGGAGAGTGCAGTGTTACATGCACCCCACCCTGTGAGTGGTAAGTGCATAGCTGTGCCCCGCTTCTGGTGCGGTGAGTGCTGTGGTTTTTACTCTGTGTGTATATGAAGGGGTTAATCTATGGTTAGCTCTTATTAACCGTGGCCACTAGCTTTCTCATGCACCCCTGTGTGGACTTCATTATCCTGAACCTGTCTCAGCTGTTTTTTAGCAATCATCTTTGAGCCAGTGCAATAGGTGACTAGTGTGCCTTTAAAAGCCATAAAGTCTGTGGCAGGTACACATTACATCTAGCAGGCAGATGATGCAGCAGTGTGGTAGTCAGGTTTTAAGACTCTGTGATAGTGTAGGACCTGTATGAAGGTGGGGTACCTTGAATCGGTATACAGGCTTCCGTGCATTGGCCAATCCACCAACTAAACCCCCATCATTTATTTATTGAATTGTTGAGGATAAGGGAGTTTACTTTGGTGAGTGCTGGGTTCTCTGTTTGTATTTATTAGAGCGATGTGGTCATGGGCTACATGCACCCCGCCCTGTGAGTGGTAAGTACAGCTGTGTACCCCGCTTCTGTGGTGGAGAGTGCAGTGTTACATGCACCCCACCCTGTGAGTGGTAAGTGCATAGCTGTGCCCCGCTTCTGGTGCGGTGAGTGCTGTGGTTTTTACTCTGTGTGTATATGAAGGGGTTAATCTATGGTTAGCTCTTATTAACCGTGGCCACTAGCTTTCTCATGCACCCCTGTGTGGACTTCATTATCCTGAACCTGTCTCAGCTGTTTTTTAGCAATCATCTTTGAGCCAGTGCAATAGGTGACTAGTGTGCCTTTAAAAGCCATAAAGTCTGTGGCAGGTACACATTACATCTAGCAGGCAGATGATGCAGCAGTGTGGTAGTCAGGTTTTAAGACTCTGTGATAGTGTAGGACCTGTATGAAGGTGGGGTACCTTGAATCGGTATACAGGCTTCCGTGCATTGGCCAATCCACCAACTAAACCCCCATCATTTATTTATTGAATTGTTGAGGATAAGGGAGTTTACTTTGGTGAGTGCTGGGTTCTCTGTTTGTATTTATTAGAGCGATGTGGTCATGGGCTACATGCACCCCGCCCTGTGAGTGGTAAGTACAGCTGTGTACCCCGCTTCTGTGGTGGAGAGTGCAGTGTTACATGCACCCCACCCTGTGAGTGGTAAGTGCATAGCTGTGCCCCGCTTCTGGTGCGGTGAGTGCTGTGGTTTTTACTCTGTGTGTATATGAAGGGGTTAATCTATGGTTAGCTCTTATTAACCGTGGCCACTAGCTTTCTCATGCACCCCTGTGTGGACTTCATTATCCTGAACCTGTCTCAGCTGTTTTTTAGCAATCATCTTTGAGCCAGTGCAATAGGTGACTAGTGTGCCTTTAAAAGCCATAAAGTCTGTGGCAGGTACACATTACATCTAGCAGGCAGATGATGCAGCAGTGTGGTAGTCAGGTTTTAAGACTCTGTGATAGTGTAGGACCTGTATGAAGGTGGGGTACCTTGAATCGGTATACAGGCTTCCGTGCATTGGCCAATCCACCAACTAAACCCCCATCATTTATTTATTGAATTGTTGAGGATAAGGGAGTTTACTTTGGTGAGTGCTGGGTTCTCTGTTTGTATTTATTAGAGCGATGTGGTCATGGGCTACATGCACCCCGCCCTGTGAGTGGTAAGTACAGCTGTGTACCCCGCTTCTGTGGTGGAGAGTGCAGTGTTACATGCACCCCACCCTGTGAGTGGTAAGTGCATAGCTGTGCCCCGCTTCTGGTGCGGTGAGTGCTGTGGTTTTTACTCTGTGTGTATATGAAGGGGTTAATCTATGGTTAGCTCTTATTAACCGTGGCCACTAGCTTTCTCATGCACCCCTGTGTGGACTTCATTATCCTGAACCTGTCTCAGCTGTTTTTTAGCAATCATCTTTGAGCCAGTGCAATAGGTGACTAGTGTGCCTTTAAAAGCCATAAAGTCTGTGGCAGGTACACATTACATCTAGCAGGCAGATGATGCAGCAGTGTGGTAGTCAGGTTTTAAGACTCTGTGATAGTGTAGGACCTGTATGAAGGTGGGGTACCTTGAATCGGTATACAGGCTTCCGTGCATTGGCCAATCCACCAACTAAACCCCCATCATTTATTTATTGAATTGTTGAGGATAAGGGAGTTTACTTTGGTGAGTGCTGGGTTCTCTGTTTGTATTTATTAGAGCGATGTGGTCATGGGCTACATGCACCCCGCCCTGTGAGTGGTAAGTACAGCTGTGTACCCCGCTTCTGTGGTGGAGAGTGCAGTGTTACATGCACCCCACCCTGTGAGTGGTAAGTGCATAGCTGTGCCCCGCTTCTGGTGCGGTGAGTGCTGTGGTTTTTACTCTGTGTGTATATGAAGGGGTTAATCTATGGTTAGCTCTTATTAACCGTGGCCACTAGCTTTCTCATGCACCCCTGTGTGGACTTCATTATCCTGAACCTGTCTCAGCTGTTTTTTAGCAATCATCTTTGAGCCAGTGCAATAGGTGACTAGTGTGCCTTTAAAAGCCATAAAGTCTGTGGCAGGTACACATTACATCTAGCAGGCAGATGATGCAGCAGTGTGGTAGTCAGGTTTTAAGACTCTGTGATAGTGTAGGACCTGTATGAAGGTGGGGTACCTTGAATCGGTATACAGGCTTCCGTGCATTGGCCAATCCACCAACTAAACCCCCATCATTTATTTATTGAATTGTTGAGGATAAGGGAGTTTACTTTGGTGAGTGCTGGGTTCTCTGTTTGTATTTATTAGAGCGATGTGGTCATGGGCTACATGCACCCCGCCCTGTGAGTGGTAAGTACAGCTGTGTACCCCGCTTCTGTGGTGGAGAGTGCAGTGTTACATGCACCCCACCCTGTGAGTGGTAAGTGCATAGCTGTGCCCCGCTTCTGGTGCGGTGAGTGCTGTGGTTTTTACTCTGTGTGTATATGAAGGGGTTAATCTATGGTTAGCTCTTATTAACCGTGGCCACTAGCTTTCTCATGCACCCCTGTGTGGACTTCATTATCCTGAACCTGTCTCAGCTGTTTTTTAGCAATCATCTTTGAGCCAGTGCAATAGGTGACTAGTGTGCCTTTAAAAGCCATAAAGTCTGTGGCAGGTACACATTACATCTAGCAGGCAGATGATGCAGCAGTGTGGTAGTCAGGTTTTAAGACTCTGTGATAGTGTAGGACCTGTATGAAGGTGGGGTACCTTGAATCGGTATACAGGCTTCCGTGCATTGGCCAATCCACCAACTAAACCCCCATCATTTATTTATTGAATTGTTGAGGATAAGGGAGTTTACTTTGGTGAGTGCTGGGTTCTCTGTTTGTATTTATTAGAGCGATGTGGTCATGGGCTACATGCACCCCGCCCTGTGAGTGGTAAGTACAGCTGTGTACCCCGCTTCTGTGGTGGAGAGTGCAGTGTTACATGCACCCCACCCTGTGAGTGGTAAGTGCATAGCTGTGCCCCGCTTCTGGTGCGGTGAGTGCTGTGGTTTTTACTCTGTGTGTATATGAAGGGGTTAATCTATGGTTAGCTCTTATTAACCGTGGCCACTAGCTTTCTCATGCACCCCTGTGTGGACTTCATTATCCTGAACCTGTCTCAGCTGTTTTTTAGCAATCATCTTTGAGCCAGTGCAATAGGTGACTAGTGTGCCTTTAAAAGCCATAAAGTCTGTGGCAGGTACACATTACATCTAGCAGGCAGATGATGCAGCAGTGTGGTAGTCAGGTTTTAAGACTCTGTGATAGTGTAGGACCTGTATGAAGGTGGGGTACCTTGAATCGGTATACAGGCTTCCGTGCATTGGCCAATCCACCAACTAAACCCCCATCATTTATTTATTGAATTGTTGAGGATAAGGGAGTTTACTTTGGTGAGTGCTGGGTTCTCTGTTTGTATTTATTAGAGCGATGTGGTCATGGGCTACATGCACCCCGCCCTGTGAGTGGTAAGTACAGCTGTGTACCCCGCTTCTGTGGTGGAGAGTGCAGTGTTACATGCACCCCACCCTGTGAGTGGTAAGTGCATAGCTGTGCCCCGCTTCTGGTGCGGTGAGTGCTGTGGTTTTTACTCTGTGTGTATATGAAGGGGTTAATCTATGGTTAGCTCTTATTAACCGTGGCCACTAGCTTTCTCATGCACCCCTGTGTGGACTTCATTATCCTGAACCTGTCTCAGCTGTTTTTTAGCAATCATCTTTGAGCCAGTGCAATAGGTGACTAGTGTGCCTTTAAAAGCCATAAAGTCTGTGGCAGGTACACATTACATCTAGCAGGCAGATGATGCAGCAGTGTGGTAGTCAGGTTTTAAGACTCTGTGATAGTGTAGGACCTGTATGAAGGTGGGGTACCTTGAATCGGTATACAGGCTTCCGTGCATTGGCCAATCCACCAACTAAACCCCCATCATTTATTTATTGAATTGTTGAGGATAAGGGAGTTTACTTTGGTGAGTGCTGGGTTCTCTGTTTGTATTTATTAGAGCGATGTGGTCATGGGCTACATGCACCCCGCCCTGTGAGTGGTAAGTACAGCTGTGTACCCCGCTTCTGTGGTGGAGAGTGCAGTGTTACATGCACCCCACCCTGTGAGTGGTAAGTGCATAGCTGTGCCCCGCTTCTGGTGCGGTGAGTGCTGTGGTTTTTACTCTGTGTGTATATGAAGGGGTTAATCTATGGTTAGCTCTTATTAACCGTGGCCACTAGCTTTCTCATGCACCCCTGTGTGGACTTCATTATCCTGAACCTGTCTCAGCTGTTTTTTAGCAATCATCTTTGAGCCAGTGCAATAGGTGACTAGTGTGCCTTTAAAAGCCATAAAGTCTGTGGCAGGTACACATTACATCTAGCAGGCAGATGATGCAGCAGTGTGGTAGTCAGGTTTTAAGACTCTGTGATAGTGTAGGACCTGTATGAAGGTGGGGTACCTTGAATCGGTATACAGGCTTCCGTGCATTGGCCAATCCACCAACTAAACCCCCATCATTTATTTATTGAATTGTTGAGGATAAGGGAGTTTACTTTGGTGAGTGCTGGGTTCTCTGTTTGTATTTATTAGAGCGATGTGGTCATGGGCTACATGCACCCCGCCCTGTGAGTGGTAAGTACAGCTGTGTACCCCGCTTCTGTGGTGGAGAGTGCAGTGTTACATGCACCCCACCCTGTGAGTGGTAAGTGCATAGCTGTGCCCCGCTTCTGGTGCGGTGAGTGCTGTGGTTTTTACTCTGTGTGTATATGAAGGGGTTAATCTATGGTTAGCTCTTATTAACCGTGGCCACTAGCTTTCTCATGCACCCCTGTGTGGACTTCATTATCCTGAACCTGTCTCAGCTGTTTTTTAGCAATCATCTTTGAGCCAGTGCAATAGGTGACTAGTGTGCCTTTAAAAGCCATAAAGTCTGTGGCAGGTACACATTACATCTAGCAGGCAGATGATGCAGCAGTGTGGTAGTCAGGTTTTAAGACTCTGTGATAGTGTAGGACCTGTATGAAGGTGGGGTACCTTGAATCGGTATACAGGCTTCCGTGCATTGGCCAATCCACCAACTAAACCCCCATCATTTATTTATTGAATTGTTGAGGATAAGGGAGTTTACTTTGGTGAGTGCTGGGTTCTCTGTTTGTATTTATTAGAGCGATGTGGTCATGGGCTACATGCACCCCGCCCTGTGAGTGGTAAGTACAGCTGTGTACCCCGCTTCTGTGGTGGAGAGTGCAGTGTTACATGCACCCCACCCTGTGAGTGGTAAGTGCATAGCTGTGCCCCGCTTCTGGTGCGGTGAGTGCTGTGGTTTTTACTCTGTGTGTATATGAAGGGGTTAATCTATGGTTAGCTCTTATTAACCGTGGCCACTAGCTTTCTCATGCACCCCTGTGTGGACTTCATTATCCTGAACCTGTCTCAGCTGTTTTTTAGCAATCATCTTTGAGCCAGTGCAATAGGTGACTAGTGTGCCTTTAAAAGCCATAAAGTCTGTGGCAGGTACACATTACATCTAGCAGGCAGATGATGCAGCAGTGTGGTAGTCAGGTTTTAAGACTCTGTGATAGTGTAGGACCTGTATGAAGGTGGGGTACCTTGAATCGGTATACAGGCTTCCGTGCATTGGCCAATCCACCAACTAAACCCCCATCATTTATTTATTGAATTGTTGAGGATAAGGGAGTTTACTTTGGTGAGTGCTGGGTTCTCTGTTTGTATTTATTAGAGCGATGTGGTCATGGGCTACATGCACCCCGCCCTGTGAGTGGTAAGTACAGCTGTGTACCCCGCTTCTGTGGTGGAGAGTGCAGTGTTACATGCACCCCACCCTGTGAGTGGTAAGTGCATAGCTGTGCCCCGCTTCTGGTGCGGTGAGTGCTGTGGTTTTTACTCTGTGTGTATATGAAGGGGTTAATCTATGGTTAGCTCTTATTAACCGTGGCCACTAGCTTTCTCATGCACCCCTGTGTGGACTTCATTATCCTGAACCTGTCTCAGCTGTTTTTTAGCAATCATCTTTGAGCCAGTGCAATAGGTGACTAGTGTGCCTTTAAAAGCCATAAAGTCTGTGGCAGGTACACATTACATCTAGCAGGCAGATGATGCAGCAGTGTGGTAGTCAGGTTTTAAGACTCTGTGATAGTGTAGGACCTGTATGAAGGTGGGGTACCTTGAATCGGTATACAGGCTTCCGTGCATTGGCCAATCCACCAACTAAACCCCCATCATTTATTTATTGAATTGTTGAGGATAAGGGAGTTTACTTTGGTGAGTGCTGGGTTCTCTGTTTGTATTTATTAGAGCGATGTGGTCATGGGCTACATGCACCCCGCCCTGTGAGTGGTAAGTACAGCTGTGTACCCCGCTTCTGTGGTGGAGAGTGCAGTGTTACATGCACCCCACCCTGTGAGTGGTAAGTGCATAGCTGTGCCCCGCTTCTGGTGCGGTGAGTGCTGTGGTTTTTACTCTGTGTGTATATGAAGGGGTTAATCTATGGTTAGCTCTTATTAACCGTGGCCACTAGCTTTCTCATGCACCCCTGTGTGGACTTCATTATCCTGAACCTGTCTCAGCTGTTTTTTAGCAATCATCTTTGAGCCAGTGCAATAGGTGACTAGTGTGCCTTTAAAAGCCATAAAGTCTGTGGCAGGTACACATTACATCTAGCAGGCAGATGATGCAGCAGTGTGGTAGTCAGGTTTTAAGACTCTGTGATAGTGTAGGACCTGTATGAAGGTGGGGTACCTTGAATCGGTATACAGGCTTCCGTGCATTGGCCAATCCACCAACTAAACCCCCATCATTTATTTATTGAATTGTTGAGGATAAGGGAGTTTACTTTGGTGAGTGCTGGGTTCTCTGTTTGTATTTATTAGAGCGATGTGGTCATGGGCTACATGCACCCCGCCCTGTGAGTGGTAAGTACAGCTGTGTACCCCGCTTCTGTGGTGGAGAGTGCAGTGTTACATGCACCCCACCCTGTGAGTGGTAAGTGCATAGCTGTGCCCCGCTTCTGGTGCGGTGAGTGCTGTGGTTTTTACTCTGTGTGTATCTATCTATCTATCTATCTATCTATCTGTCTGTCTGTCTGTCTGTCTGTCTGTCTGTCTGTCTGTCTATCTATCTATCTATCTTTCAATCACTTCTCTCATTCTAAATTTTTCTACTATCCCCCCTCCCCCGCCCAGTCTCCCTCACTTTCTCCTTCTTTTATCTCATCCCCTTTTTTATTCTATATCCCCTGTCCCCTTATTTTCACTCTCCCCCTTTTTTATCTCTCTCCTCCTTTTCTCTTTTCATCCTACACTGCATTCACTTCAGTCCACCTTCCCACCCTCCCCTTTTATTTTTATTTTCTCTCCATTTCTTTTATCTATCCCCTTTTCTCCCCTATTTTTTTTCTATTTTCTTCCCATTCCTATCCCCCTTTCTTTTCTCTCCTCCCTTTATTTCTCGGTCATCCTCTATTATCTCTCCCCCTCTTTTCACAACTTCACTGCATCCACCTCCATCTGGCAGTACTGCTGGTCAGCCTTTTTTGAGAGGTTCAGTCTGCATGGGGGAGGCTGGCAATTTGTGGGATACCCCTGCTTATTCTCCGATTGCACCGCCAGTTGTGTGGCGATGCAATACAAGTTGCTCCAATGACACTTATGGCTCTTCAAAATGACTTATGTGCTGTAGGGAAAGCACTTTGCAATTGGAGCTTCAGAGAAGTGCAGAGCCTACAGAGATGGAGCGAAGCACTGGATAGCATTTATAAGGCAAAATGCAGAGGCATAACTACATATTTATTGGATACATAGCAATATTCTATAAGGCTCCTATATACAAGAAACAATTATTCTATCACCTCCTCTGTTTAACTGAAGCTCCCTCCACTGGTCAGCCAATTGCTGTTGTTATATTAACCTATGGAAAGCAGTCAACACTCCATTCATTAGGCTTTTGTTTTGATCACTATGACAGCAGACACGGTCGAATCACTACAGGGAGCATCAGTAAGCCAAGAAATTGCCTTCAGTTCTACACACTACAGAAATTCTTCATGCACCCCATATATTTATCTCAGTAAGAGAACCCCCTTCCCCCTCAGTGCTTTCTGCTGAGATGCCTCCCAGCTACATACCCTGCAGGGTATCCGTTCAGATGGTCGACCATGTTATGGTCGACAGTCATTAGGTCGACCACTATTGGTCGACATTGACATGGTCGACATGGACACATGGTCGACACATGAAAATGGTCAACACATGAAAGGTCGACACATGATAAGGTCGACATGGGTTTTTCACATTTTTTTTCTTTTGTGGAACTTTTCCATACTTTACGATCCACGTGGACTACGATTGGGAACGGTAATCTGGTAACCTTGCCCAAAGCATGGCGAGCAAAGCGAGCCATGCGAGGGGACGCGGTGCACTAATTGGGATTCCTCGTCACTTTACGCAAAAACCGACACCAAAAAAGTAAGAACTCATGTCGACCTTTTCATGTGTCGACCATTTCATGTGTCAACCATGTCAATGTCGACCAATAGTGGTCGACCTAATGACTGTCGACCATAACATGGTCAACCATTCATACCAGAACCACCCTGCAGCAGCTAAATTCCTTGCTACTACGGTAGATCTGTCCCTGCTAATATGGTTATTATTTCCACTATTAAAATATTCTACAAAGAGAGTGAGATACGGTAGCTCCTACCCTAGCATAAACTGTATGCATAATAAGTTTATATATTTATAGTATAAAAAATACTATTTTCTTGTATTTTAATGTTTAAGAAAACAGTAAATATAGGGGGACATTTACTAAGCAGCGATAAGAGCGTAGAAGTGAGCCAGTGGAGAAGTGCCCATGGCAACCAATCAGCACTGAAGTAACATTTAAAATTTGCAAACTCTAAAATTATACAGAGCTGCTGATTGGTTGATGGGGCAACTTCTCTGCTGGCTCACATCTCCACTCTTATCACTGCTTAGTAAATGTCCCCCATAGTCTGTTAATTTTAACGTTTTAAATATATTTGGGAAGGTTACAAAGCATCGTTTCACTTTAGATCTTATTATATACATTAACATGAAAAATGTTCTCTTATTAATATCTATACATAATGTCCCTCCAGTGTTATACTTATGAGAATAAGAGAACAGGATTTCCTTGTAGCATAAGCCAGTTTTTTACAGTATGTCTGAATATTAATAATGTGGTTCTCCTCTGTGTTTTACTATAGGAATTGCATTAATCAGTGCTGCAGGACACACGGGCAGTCACCTAGGGGCATAATAGATGTAAATTGGGGTAATTGATTGTTAAAAATCATTAAGTACTGCAAAAAGCAGGAACACAACCTAGAGGAGCAGTCTTTTGTAAACAGCAATACAGCTATCATTATTGACCAACCTTGGGGTAGGTAACATCTTGCGACCTTGTTATAATGTATTATTTATGCACAAAAACTCCCATCATTACTGGATCTGTTCTGGATGAATAAACTTTATAAACTTCATTGTAACCATGGCTGCATTATCAGATTTGTCCTACAGGATATTTGGGGATATAAAAGTACTGCTGGGTCCATGAGTTGGATTCCAAACACTGTCTGATTTTACGCTGCAGTTTATAAATGGCTGGATGTGGGGTAGCTATGTAGTAAGCTAGGCGTGTTTTCATGGCAGCCTATGAGATCTTTAGGAACTAGTGACATCATTGAGGCACTGTAATAATAATTATTGGAGGCTGAAGAAATATTTATCAGAATGTAGTTCATTGATTCGCTAGGAACCGTCGACATTATTGGAGAGTTCTTTTAAACCGCCTAAGAAATCTGAGTGCAGGTTTCAGTGTCAAGGTCTGTGCTGACAGTTCAGGTTACATACGGAATATGTCCCCGCATTCCAAAGCAAAAAGTGGGATAAAAAGCTAACGAAGCCATGCCCAACCAAGCCATATCCATAAATGTCAATTCCATTGCCACAAGTGGCTTAACCCAGACCCTTTTGGACTTACAAAAATGTAGGTTGGGAATAAAGATATTTATATTTTTGTGTAATCCAGGTGTTCATAGCTAACTAGACTCCTTGGTTCTAGAAATAGATGGCTGGGAATGGTTTTGAGATACAGCAAGTCCATGAAGACTTCTTACACGGTGAGTGGTGTTGTGTTTGTTGTATCTTGCCTGTATTTGTTGCCTGAGCAGATTAGGCCTACACTTGCGGCCAGCATGCTGTATGGTTTACAGTCGGGAGATGAAGGCACACTTCCCAAAGTTCCAACTACAAATCAAAACCAAGTCAGATGTCAACTTTTTTGACCACAGTAATCTGGGACAGTTATATATTTTGGGGAATTATTCTGGGATGGAGAAGATCGCTGTTACACCTCCAAACATTTCAAATGGTCAAAAAATCTGGACAATTTAAACTCCATGCCCAATCAACACAGGCTATTCCCTACCCAACCACACTCTCGCTCTCTTCCCTCCCCCGCAAGTGCAGGCAAAGGAGCATGTGTTCGGCTAAGGAGAGGGCCCGGGTCCCGGTACTTAGTTAATGCTCCCCATCCTTGGTGCCCCTGAGTGCAACTGAATTGTTTGGTAGAGATGAGCGCCTGAAATTTTTCGGGTTTTGTGTTTTGGTTTTGGGTTCGGTTCCGCGGCCGTGTTTTGGGTTCGAACGCGTTTTGGCAAAACCTCACCGAATTTTTTTTGTCGGATTCGGGTGTGTTTTGGATTCGGGTGTTTTTTTCAAAAAACACTAAAAAACAGCTTAAATCATAGAATTTGGGGGTCATTTTGATCCCAAAGTATTATTAACCTCAAAAACCATAATTTCCACTCATTTTCAGTCTATTCTGAATACCTCACACCTCACAATATTATTTTTAGTCCTAAAATTTGCACCGAGGTCGCTGTGTGAGTAAGATAAGCGACCCAAGTGGCCGACACAAACACCGGGCCCATCTAGGAGTGGCACTGCAGTGTCACGCAGGATGTCCCTTCCAAAAAACCCTCCCCAAACAGCACATGACGCAAAGAAAAAAAGAGGCGCAATGAGGTAGCTGTGTGAGTAAGATTAGCGACCCTAGTGGCCGACACAAACACCGGGCCCATCTAGGAGTGGCACTGCAGTGTCACGCAGGATGGCCCTTCCAAAAAACCCTCCCCAAACAGCACATGACGCAAAGAAAAAAAGAGGCGCAATGAGGTAGCTGTGTGAGTAAGATTAGCGACCCTAGTGGCCGACACAAACACCGGGCCCATCTAGGAGTGGCACTGCAGTGTCACGCAGGATGTCCCTTCCAAAAAACCCTCCCCAAACAGCACATGACGCAAAGAAAAAAAGAGGCGCAATGAGGTAGCTGTGTGAGTAAGATTAGCGACCCTAGTGGCCGACACAAACACCGGGCCCATCTAGGAGTGGCACTGCAGTGTCACGCAGGATGGCCCTTCCAAAAAACCCTCCCCAAACAGCACATGACGCAAAGAAAAAAAGAGGCGCAATGAGGTAGCTGTGTGAGTAAGATTAGCGACCCTAGTGGCCGACACAAACACCGGGCCCATCTAGGAGTGGCACTGCAGTGTCACGCAGGATGTCCCTTCCAAAAAACCCTCCCCAAACAGCACATGACGCAAAGAAAAAAGAGGCGCAATGAGGTAGCTGTGTGAGTAAGATTAGCGACCCTAGTGGCCGACACAAACACCAGGCCCATCTAGGAGTGGCACTGCAGTGTCACGCAGGATGTCCCTTCAAAAAAACCCTCCCCAAACAGCACATGACGCAAAGAAAAAAAGAGGCGCAATGAGGTAGCTGACTGTGTGAGTAAGATTAGCGACCCTAGTGGCCGACACAAACACCGGGCCCATCTAGGAGTGGCACTGCAGTGTCACGCAGGATGTCCCTTCCAAAAAACCCTCCCCAATCAGCACATGATGCAAAGAAAAAGAAAAGAAAAAAGAGGTGCAAGATGGAATTGTCCTTGGGCCCTCCCACCCACCCTTATGTTGTATAAACAAAACAGGACATGCACACTTTAACCAACCCATCATTTCAGTGACAGGGTCTGCCACACGACTGTGACTGATATGACGGGTTGGTTTGGACCCCCCCCAAAAAAGAAGCAATTAATCTCTCCTTGCACAAACTGGCTCTACAGAGGCAAGATGTCCACCTCATCTTCACCCTCCGATATATCACCGTGTACATCCCCCTCCTCACAGATTATCAATTCGTCCCCACTGGAATCCACCATCTCAGCTCCCTGTGTACTTTGTGGAGGCAATTGCTGCTGGTCAATGTCTCCGCGGAGGAATTGATTATAATTCATTTTAATGAACATCATCTTCTCCACATTTTCTGGATGTAACCTCGTACGCCGATTGCTGACAAGGTGAGCGGCGGCACTAAACACTCTTTCGGAGTACACACTTGTGGGAGGGCAACTTAGGTAGAATAAAGCCAGTTTGTGCAAGGGCCTCCAAATTGCCTCTTTTTCCTGCCAGTATAAGTACGGACTGTGTGACGTGCCTACTTGGATGCGGTCACTCATATAATCCTCCACCATTCTATCAATGTTGAGAGAATCATATGCAGTGACAGTAGACGACATGTCCGTAATCGTTGTCAGGTCCTTCAGTCCGGACCAGATGTCAGCATCAGCAGTCGCTCCAGACTGCCCTGCATCACCGCCAGCGGGTGGGCTCGGAATTCTGAGCCTTTTCCTCGCACCCCCAGTTGCTGGAGAATGTGAAGGAGGAGATGTTGACAGGTCGCGTTCCGCTTGACTTGACAATTTTGTCACCAGCAGGTCTTTCAACCCCAGCAGACCTGTGTCTGCCGGAAAGAGAGATCCAAGGTAGGCTTTAAATCTAGGATCGAGCACGGTGGCCAAAATGTAGTGCTCTGATTTCAACAGATTGACCACCCGTGAATCCTTGTTAAGCGAATTAAGGGCTGCATCCACAAGTCCCACATGCCTAGCGGAATCGCTCCCTTTTAGCTCCTTCTTCAATGCCTCCAGCTTCTTCTGCAAAAGCCTGATGAGGGGAATGACCTGACTCAGGCTGGCAGTGTCTGAACTGACTTCACGTGTGGCAAGTTCAAAGGGCATCAGAACCTTGCACAACGTTGAAATCATTCTCCACTGCACTTGAGACAGGTGCATTCCACCTCCTATATCGTGCTCAATTGTATAGGCTTGAATGGCCTTTTGCTGCTCCTCCAACCTCTGAAGCATATAGAGGGTTGAATTCCACCTCGTTACCACTTCTTGCTTCAGATGATGGCAGGGCAGGTTCAGTAGTTTTTGGTGGTGCTCCAGTCTTCTGTACGTGGTGCCTGTACGCCGAAAGTGTCCCGCAATTTTTCTGGCCACCGACAGCATCTCTTGCACGCCCCTGTCGTTTTTTAAAAAATTCTGCACCACCAAATTCAAGGTATGTGCAAAACATGGGACGTGCTGGAATTTGCCCATATTTAATGCACACACAATATTGCTGGCGTTGTCCGATGCCACAAATCCACAGGAGAGTCCAATTGGGGTAAGCCATTCCGCGATGATCTTCCTCAGTTGCCGTAAGAGGTTTTCAGCTGTGTGCGTATTCTGGAAAGCGGTGATACAAAGCGTAGCCTGCCTAGGAAAGAGTTGGCGTTTGCGAGATGCTGCTACTGGTGCCGCCGCTGCTGTTCTTGCGGCGGGAGTCCATACATCTACCCAGTGGGCTGTCACAGTCATATAGTCCTGACCCTGCCCTGCTCCACTTGTCCACATGTCCGTGGTTAAGTGGACATTGGGTACAACTGCATTTTTTAGGACACTGGTGAGTCTTTTTCTGACGTCCGTGTACATTCTCGGTATCGCCTGCCTAGAGAAGTGGAACCTAGATGGTATTTGGTAACGGGGGCACACTGCCTCAATAAATTGTCT
Source organism: Pseudophryne corroboree (assembly GCF_028390025.1). Lineage (NCBI taxonomy): Eukaryota > Metazoa > Chordata > Amphibia > Anura > Myobatrachidae > Pseudophryne > Pseudophryne corroboree. The sequence goes on along the minus strand of NC_086450.1, from coordinate 401,699,026 downwards.
AGTTCCCTGTGAACTAACGGCGGATACCGGACGCACGTCTAACACCAACATAGTTGTCAAGGCCTCAGTTATCCGCTTTGCAGTAGGATGACTGCTGTGATATTTCATCTTCCTCGCAAAGGACTGTTGAACAGTCAATTGCTTACTGGAAGTAGTACAAGTGGGCTTACGACTTCCCCTCTGGGATGACCATCGACTCCCAGCGGCAACAACAGCAGCGCCAGCAGCAGTAGGCGTTACACGCAAGGATGCATCGGAGGAATCCCAGGCAGGAGAGGACTCGTCAGAATTGCCAGTGACATGGCCTGCAGGACTATTGGCATTCCTGGGGAAGGAGGAAATTGACACTGAGGGAGTTGGTGGGGTGGTTTGCGTGAGCTTGGTTACAAGAGGAAGGGATTTACTGGTCAGTGGACTGCTTCCGCTGTCACCCAAAGTTTTTGAACTTGTCACTGACTTATTATGAATGCGCTGCAGGTGACGTATAAGGGAGGATGTTCCGAGGTGGTTAACGTCCTTACCCCTACTTATTACAGCTTGACAAAGGGAACACACGGCTTGACACCTGTTGTCCGCATTTCTGGTGAAATACCTCCACACCGAAGAGCTGATTTTTTTTGTATTTTCACCTGGCATGTCAACGGCCATATTCCTCCCACGGACAACAGGTGTCTCCCCGGGTGCCTGACTTAAACAAACCACCTCACCATCAGAATCCTCCTGGTCAATTTCCTCCCCAGCGCCAGCAACACCCATATCCTCCTCATCCTGGTGTACTTCAACACTGACATCTTCAATCTGACTATCAGGAACTGGACTGCGGGTGCTCCTTCCAGCACTTGCAGGGGGCGTGCAAATGGTGGAAGGCGCATGCTCTTCACATCCAGTGTTGGGAAGGTCAGGCATCGCAACCGACACAATTGGACTCTCCTTGTGGATTTGGGATTTCGAAGAATGCACAGTTCTTTGCTGTGCTGCTTTTGCCAGCTTGAGTCTTTTCATTTTTCTAGCGAGAGGCTGAGTGCTTCCATCCTCATGTGAAGCTGAACCACTAGCCATGAACATAGGCCAGGGCCTCAGCCGTTCCTTGCCACTCCGTGTGGTAAATGGCATATTGGCAAGTTTACGCTTCTCCTCCGACAATTTTATTTTAGGTTTTGGAGTCCTTTTTTTTCTGATATTTGGTGTTTTGGATTTGACATGCTCTGTACTATGACATTGGGCATCGGCCTTGGCAGACGACGTTGCTGGCATTTCATCGTCTCGGCCATGACTAGTGGCAGCAGCTTCAGCACGAGGTGGAAGTGGAACTTGATCTTTCCCTAATTTTGGAACCTCAACATTTTTGTTCTCCATATTTTAATAGGCACAACTAAAAGGCACCTCAGGTAAACAATGGAGATGGATACTAGTATACAATTATGGACTGCCTGCCGACTGCAGACACAGAGGTAGCCACAGCCGTGAACTACCGTACTGTACTGTGTCTGCAGCTAATATAGACTGGTTGATAAAGAGAAGATGTCTATGTAACTATGTATGTATAAAGAAGAATGAAAAAAATCCACGGTTAGGTGGTATTACAATTATGGACGGACTGCCTGCCGAGTGCAGAGACACAGAGGTAGCCACAGCCGTGAACTACCGTACTGTGTCTGCTGCGACTGGATGATAAATGATATAAAAAATATATATATATCACTACTGCAGCCGGACAGGTATATATTATATATTATATAATGACGGACCTGCTGGACACTGTCTGTCAGCAGAATGAGTTTTATTTTTATAGAATTAAAAAAAAAAAAACACACAAGTGAAGTCACACGACGAGTGTTTAACTTTTTCAGGCAATCACAATATAAGTATACTACTAACTATACTGGTGGTCAGTGTGGTCAGGTCACTGGTCAGTCACACTGGCAGTGGCACTCCTGCAGCAAAAGTGTGCACTGTTTAATTTTAATATAATATGTACTCCTGGCTCCTGCTATAACCTATAACTGGCACTGCAGTAGTGCTCCCCAGTCTCCCCCACAATTATAAGCTGTGTGAGCTGAGCAGTCAGACAGATATATAATATATATAGATGATGCAGCACACTGGCCTGAGCAGTGCACACAGATATGGTATGTGACTGACTGAGTCACTGTGTGTATCGCTTTTTTCAGGCAGAGAACGGATATATTAAATAAACTGCACTGTGTGTCTGGTGGTCACTCACTATATAATATATTATGTACTCCTGGCTCCTGCTATAACCTATAACTGGCACTGCAGTAGTGCTCCCCAGTCTCCCCCACAATTATAAGCTGTGTGAGCTGAGCAGTCAGACAGATATATATAATATTATATATAGATAATAGATGATGCAGCACACTGGCCTGAGCCTGAGCAGTGCACACAGATATGGTATGTGACTGACTGAGTCACTGTGTGTATCGCTTTTTTCAGGCAGAGAACGGATATATTAAATAAACTGCACTGTGTGTCTGGTGGTCACTCACTATATAATATATTATGTACTCCTGGCTCCTGCTATAACCTATAACTGGCACTGCAGTAGTGCTCCCCAGTCTCCCCCACAATTATAAGCTGTGTGAGCTGAGCAGTCAGACAGATATATATAATATTATATATAGATAATAGATGATGCAGCACACTGGCCTGAGCCTGAGCAGTGCACACAGATATGGTATGTGACTGACTGAGTCACTGTGTGTATCGCTTTTTTCAGGCAGAGAACGGATATATTAAATAAACTGCACTGTGTGTCTGGTGGTCACTCACTATATAATATATTATGTACTCCTGGCTCCTGCTATAACCTATAACTGGCACTGCAGTAGTGCTCCCCAGTCTCCCCCACAATTATAAGCTGTGTGAGCTGAGCAGTCAGACAGATATATATAATATTATATATAGATAATAGATGATGCAGCACACTGGCCTGAGCCTGAGCAGTGCACACAGATATGGTATGTGACTGACTGAGTCACTGTGTGTATCGCTTTTTTCAGGCAGAGAACGGATATATTAAATAAACTGCACTGTGTGTCTGGTGGTCACTCACTATATAATATATTATGTACTCCTGGCTCCTGCTATAACCTATAACTGGCACTGCAGTAGTGCTCCCCAGTCTCCCCCACAATTATAAGCTGTGTGAGCTGAGCAGTCAGACAGATATATATAATATTATATATAGATAATAGATGATGCAGCACACTGGCCTGAGCCTGAGCAGTGCACACAGATATGGTATGTGACTGACTGAGTCACTGTGTGTATCGCTTTTTTCAGGCAGAGAACGGATATATTAAATAAACTGCACTGTGTGTCTGGTGGTCACTCACTATATAATATATTATGTACTCCTGGCTCCTGCTATAACCTATAACTGGCACTGCAGTAGTGCTCCCCAGTCTCCCCCACAATTATAAGCTGTGTGAGCTGAGCAGTCAGACAGATATATATAATATTATATATAGATAATAGATGATGCAGCACACTGGCCTGAGCCTGAGCAGTGCACACAGATATGGTATGTGACTGAGTCACTGTGTGCTGTGTATCGCTTTTTTCAGGCAGAGAACGGATTATAAAGTAAACTGCACTGTCCTCACTAGTAAACTCTCTCCACTCAGTCTCTACACTTCTACAGTAACAGTACTCCTCCTAGTCAGCTCCAGTAAATCTCTCTCAGTCTCTTATAATCTAAATGGAGAGGACGCCAGCCACGTCCTCTCCCTATCAATCTCAATGCACGTGTGAAAATGGCGGCGACGCGCGGCTCCTTATATAGAATCCGAGTCTCGCGATAGAATCCGAGCCTCGCGAGAATCCGACAGCGTCATGATGACGTTCGGGCGCGCTCGGGTTAACCGAGCAAGGCGGGAAGATCCGAGTCGCTCGGACCCGTGAAAAAAAACATGAAGTTCTGGCGGGTTCGGATTCAGAGAAACCGAACCCGCTCATCTCTATTGTTTGGTGAGGAAAGTTCCCAACATGGGTATGCTATAGGGACAAGACATTTTACTCCACTGAAAACCTTCTCTAAACAAAACAAAAAAAGTAAAACAAAATTTTAGTTTCCACAATTTTTTTAAATGACTGAAATAAGGTACCCAGGTAAATGAACATAAACATACGCTGGGAAATTCACATTATTTTGTTCAACTAATTCTCCTTGTGGGTTACACATTCATCTAGCTGTTTCTATACCGTACTGGGGGCTTGATTCATTACGGATCGCTACTGAGGCTGAGATAGCGAAGTTCACAAATCTGCTATTGCTAAAAATCACATGTGAAAATCCGCCAAAAGAGTATAAAAGACGCCCACCGATGCATTTGCAAATCTGCGCAGGCATTAGCAGATTAAAAAATGCATACACAAAAAAAGGACACCATCGTCATTTGCGGCTGACCTCAGCATTAGGGAGGCCAATCCCGGGCTATTTTTTCAATCCTGGGGATTGGCTTTCTGCTTGTGTGTCCATCCGGCCAACGCGCCTCTCCCCACCCGCCCCGCGCATAAATAAACTCACCAAACTGTTGGGGTGGGGGGTAAGTGAAACTTCCGTCAGCAGCGGTGACTGCAGGGGGAGCCGGGAGGCGGCGGCGGGTGACGGCCACCTTACCAGTGGCCTCAGCGGCAGGTGACTGTGCAGCGTGACGTTGCTTCGGGGGAGCCGGGCAGCGATGCTTAACGCTGCCCGGCATTAAATGGGCGCCTGATCTTGCAATCACGGGACTGGAGCTTCCAATCCCGGGATTGAATCCCGGCCCATTTTTGGCCTAAATCCCGGGATCCCGCTGATCCCGATCCCGGGATTGCCCACTCTACTCAGCATACTGAAATCAATGAGAATGCAGTCACAGGGTGCCATGTTTTTGAACGCAGCTTTCGCAGATGATGTCAGACGCACGCCCCGAAAACTGACATGACACGTCTGCATTTTCCCAACCACTCCCGACGGCACAAACACCCACAAACGGTCACTTTCTGTCAATTAAAATGCGTTCACTTTACTATTAGGCTACATACGCAAGGTGAACGCACTTTGCCCTTCGCGCACGCGCAATGCGTTCACAGCGCATGCACAGGCTGCCGATAATCGCTCACTGCGTGCAATCGCACATTTGCAATTGGTAATGAATCAGGCCCTGTGATAGACAGCATTGCAGGGTCATGTAATTCAGCTTATGCTCTACCCACAATGCTCCACAGGTCCTTTCCGAAGGGCGAGGAGGAATCCAGGCCAAGGAAATAAATGCTGCCGACTAATAAGTCTGTGATTGATGCCTGAACTTATTCAAAGTCATTTCTTGCAAATAATTAAGCAATTTTATAGTTCACTACTTCTTAATTTGCTGATAAAAAAGAGTCTTTCTCTGCTCCATCTATGAATCATGTGATTACTGGGAGAGACGCTGCATCACGAATTCCGTCCTTTTGTGTATACTCAATACTGTGGCTGTCTGGTAACACACAGTTCAATGTTGTACCATCCATGAAATTATTTCCATAGACTGTTAGTCTGTCATGTTCTTTAAAGTGAAACCATCACACAAAATGCATTTTTTTTCTTTTTTCTGTTTAAACAGCCTTACGTTTTACATAGACATTAGCACAATTTAAAAAATTCTGTAGCCTATCATGCTTTCAGTAGCGGCTCTTGCCACGGGCAAGCAGGCTTTTTTCCCGGGGCGCCGCTGTTCTGAGGGCGCTGCCGCCACTGCCGTGGCAAGAGCCGCTACTGGTGCCATGTAGAGGTTATAATTGACCTCTAGTGTCTGAGCAGTGTGCGGCGCTATGGGAGAGACGTCATGACGTCTCTCCCATAGAGCCGAGGCGCTGCGGACAGAGACGGAGGACAGCAGCAGCGGTCAGGAAGCAGGAGCATGGCTGGTGAGTATTTTTTTTGTTTTTGTAAGCGCCGCTACTAGGGGCACATCTACTGAGGGCAAAACTACTGGGGGAACAACTACTGAGGGCACAGCTACTGGGGGCAAAACTACAGGGAGCACATCTACAGGGGGCACAACTACTGAGAGCACAGCTACAGGGGGCAAACCTACAGGGGGCACAGCTACAGGGGGCAAAACTGCAGGGGGCACAGCTACTCAGGGCAAAACTACAGGGGGCACAACTACTGAGGACACAGCTATAGGGGGCACAACTGTGGCCACGCCCCTTCCCTATGACCTATGAAGCCACGCCCTATTTTTTGCGCGTGCCTAAACCGTTTTGTCTATTGGGGGGGGGGGGGGGGGGTGTCTAGAACCGGCCCTGCAAGGCCTCTGTGCAAAATGAGTGACAACTATATCTGTCAACTGCCCTGAATGTAATATCGTGGGGTGGGGCAAAATAGGCCACACTCCCCAAAACAAACCCATTTTGGGAAAGATGGCAGTCTTGGTGAATGGCAAAAGTTTGCTTCGAAAATTGTGACTGTTGTAGTTACCATTAACACGTTATACACGGTGGAGTCACATTATTATGACCACCAGCTAATGGAGCCCCATACGCAGCAGGGTTTGCTGAACTGTCGTTTTAGACACACGTCTGAACAGCGAGCTGCTCCACTGTAGCGTGTGGGTTGGCCTTTACGCACCTTCGTAGCTGACGTTCACCGCTCACTTCAATGGCACGTGGTGCTCCGCAGTTTCCACGTTGGTTATTTGCAGTGGTGCCATTTGTCCAGTTACGATACACCATCACCAGAGCAGCACACCAACAGTTTACAAACTGCGCTGTTTCAGAAACACTGCCATCATTGGCCCGAAAGGCGATAATCATCCCTTTTTGAAAGTCAGTTAAATCGCCCCTATTACCCATGACAGCAACGAGTGATATATGTGCATACGGCCTATCGCACACCTTATATACCCACCATGCCAGCGCACGACACGTGACGTACTTCATGGGCTACGCGCTGCCGACGTCAAATGTAGGAGGTGGTCATAATCATGTGACTCGACCATGTATAATAATAATAATGATAATAATACTCGACTATGTAAATTCTACCCAAAGTTTAACAGTACTGTTGACCTGATAAATTACTGAAAATCTAGGCTGATAAAGAACCAGGTTATTATAATGCAGAATAACTAACATTGCAGTACAGATGTGTCCTATTCATGAAGCAGTGAAAAGTGCGGAGAAGTAAGCAAGTGGAGAAGTTGCCCATGGCAACCAATCAGCATTGAAGTAACATTTATAATTTGTATACTACAAAATTATACAGAGAGGGTGTACTATGATTGTCAGGTGCTCGGGATCCCAGCGCCCAGAATACCGGTGGTGGGATCCCAACCGCCGCAATGTCGGCAGCATGGCGAGCGCAAAGAGCCCCTTGCGGCCTTGCTGCGCTCGCCATGCCACGCTGCGGGCACGGTGGAGCGCAATGCTATTTATTCTCCCTCCAGGGGTGTCGTGGATACCCCAAGAGGGAGAATAGTTGTCGGTATACCAGCTGTCGGGATACCGGCGCCGGTATGCTGAGCGCCGGGATCCCAACAGGCGGTATATCGAGTGCCTCCCATACAGAGCAGCTGATTGGTTGCCATGGGCAACTTCTCCATTGGCTCACTTTGCCACACTTTTCACTGCTTCATGAATAGACCCCTAAGCATCATTAATCCATACAATACAAGACACCCAGTGTGCCCAAGATGAGCAAAGTATTGTATTTTTTATGAATTGTTGCATCTTAGCTGTTTGCAGATGCAGCAAAAAGCAGCCCAAAGTGTATAACACACATACAAAGTCACAGGTGAAGCAGGGCTGAAACTAGGATTTTCGTCACCCGGGACAAGGCAATAGTTTGCGCCCCCCTTCCCCCCAAAAAACAAAAAACAAAAACCAACAACAGTAAAACAAACTCTGTCAGACTAAAATATCAGATTACCAGGAAGTTTGAAAAAAGGAGATACTACTGGACAATATTCCCCTATGTGCATCAAATGCCCTATGTGTCACATGCCCTGCCAGCGTGTTCAACTACATGATCCACCGTGTGTCCCCATACATTGCACTATATCATAACACTGCATCACTGCACTACATTCTCCTATCCACTGCACTACATCACTATACTACATCCCCTACACGCTGAACTACATCACTACACTACACGCCCCTATGCTCTGCACTACATACCCTATATGCTACACTACATCACTACACTACATCCCCTTATATGCTACACCACATCAGTGCACTACATGCCCCTATATACTGCTATACATTACTACACTACATACCCTATATGGTACACTACATCACTACACTACATCCCCTTATATGCTACACCACATCAGTGCACTTCATGCCCCTATATACTTCAATACATTACTACACTACATACCCTATATGGTACACTACATCACTACACTACATCCCCTTATAAGCTACACCAAATCCCCCTATCTGGGAGGCAAAGCGGAGCTTGATACTGCTAACTGAGAGCACAGTGCACTTCTATAGCTTGTACAGTGCACTGCACGCTAGTCGCAGCACTGCGTGGCAAAGAAGAGAGTTTAAGACAGAAGCCGGCATGGAAGAGATCCCAGGTACTGGAGCTCACCTGCACAGCATTGGAGCCAGCTGTGGGCAGACAGGTGGGCCAGAGACATTGCCAAGGATGCTGTCTGGTGCCTCACTGGAACAGCACAGCACTGCCGGTAATAAAAAAAAAACTAAAAAAAACCCTTTTCCTCTGTAACTCCTTGGCGCCCCCTCAAATCCTGCACCCGGGGCGCATGCCCCCTTAGGCCCCCCCTAGTTACGGCCCTGGGTGAAGCACAACAGAACTTGGCGTCAGAAACAACCAAAGCTACTCACATTGGAGCCTTTTTTACACAGATTCAGTCTCAGTCGCACACAGATTACAAATGTTGCAAGCCCCAGTGGTCAGTGTAAACTACCAATATACTTTTGTCGCTTGCATTAGTTTACTTATGAGAATAAGATGCACATTGTGAGTGAAAAAGCCTTGTGCGCAGAGAGGGGCTATTTGGCGCAACTTGAGCCATAGTATAAAACATAGTATAAAACATAGTATAAGGCTTGCCCACCGGCTGCCGGTTTTTAGATGAGTCTCGCGCTGCCCCAGAATAACCCTCTCGGTTTTTAAAGGGCCTAAACGCAAAAACGAGATTTATAGTAAGAACTTACCGTTGTTAAATCTCTTTCTGCGAGGTACACTGGGCTCCACAGGGAAGTACATTGGGGTGTAGAGTAGGATCTTGATCCGAGCACCAACAGGCTAAAAGCTTTGACTGTTCCCAGAATGCATAGCGCCGCCTCCTCTATAACCCTGCCTCCATGCACAGGAGCTCTGTTTTTGTTAACCAGTCCAATGCAGTAGCAGGTAAAAGAGACGACAACCGTTAGTAGCCACATACACCACATTCTCATGACAGAAGAACGTGTCAGCGGCTAATACCATTCCAACCCAAGGAAGCTAAGTGCGTCAGGGTGGGCGCCCTGTGGAGCCCAGTGTACCTCGCAGAAAGAGATTTAACAAAGGTAAGTTCTTACCATAAATCTCATTTCCTGCTGCGGGGTACACTGGGCTCCACAGGGAATGACATTGGGGATGTCCTAAAGCAGTTCCTCATGGGAAGGGGACGCTGGTAGCGGGCACAAGAACCTGGCGTCCAAAGGATGCATCCTGGGAGGCGGATGTATCGAAGGCATAGAACCTTATGAACGTGTTCACTGAGGACCACGTAGCCGCCTTGCACAATTGTTCAAGGGTCGCACCACGGCGGGCCGCCCAAGAAGGTCCAACAGACCGAGTAGAATGGGCCTTGATGGTAGTAGGAGCTGGAAGGACAGCCTGTACATAAGCATGTGCAATCACCATTCTAATCCATCTGGCCAGGGTCTGCTTGTGAGCAGGCCAGCCACGTTTGTGAAAACCAAACAGTACAAAGAGAGAATCAGACTTCCGAAGGGATGCAGTTCTCTTCACATAGATACGGAGAGCCCGTACCACATCCAAAGACCGCTCTTTGGAAGACAAGTCAGGAGAGGCAAAGGCCAGAACCACGATCTCCTTATTAAGGTGGAAAGAAGACACCACCTTAGGTAAGCACCCGGGACGTGTTCTAAGGACCGCTCGGTCACGGTGAAAAATCAGATATGGGGACCTACAAGACAAGGCACCCAGATCCGACACCCGTCTAGCAGAGGCAATAGTCAGCAGAAACACCACCTTAAGACAAAGCCACTTAAGGTATGCAGATTCAAGAGGCTTAAACGGAGAATCTTGCAACGCCTCCAGAACCACCGACAAGTCCCAAGGAGCCACAGGCGGGACATAAGGAGGTTGAATCCGCAACACACTCTGAGTGAACGTATGAACATCAGGTAAAGTCGCAATTTTTCTCTGGAACCAAACCGACAAGGCAGAAATATGAACCCATGATGGAGGCCAGACGAAGGCCCAAGTTCAGGCCCTGTTGTAGAAAGGGCAAAAGTTTGGCCATACTAAACTTGTAAGCGTCATGATTGTTAGTGGCGCACCAAGCAAAGTAAGAATTCCAGACCCTATGATAAATCCGAGCATAGTTTGAATGACCGCCTCGGAAAATCCTTTGGCCCTCAAGACGGAAGCTTCAAGAGCCACGCTGTCAAAGCCAGCCGGGCCAGATCCTGGTAGACACAAGGGCCCTGAACGAGGAGGTCTGGTCATTGTGGAAGCAGAAGAGGACGCTCTAATGATAGACCTTGGAGGTCTGAGAACCAGTGCCGTCTGGGCCACGCTGGAGCGATCAGAAGTAGGATTCCTCCTTCTTGCTTGAATTTCCTTAGTACTCTGGGCAGGAGTGACACGTGGGGGAAGACGTAGGGCAGCCGAAATTTCCATAGAATTGCCAGTGCGTCCACGAACGCTGCTTGTGGATCCCTTGTCCTTGCTCCGAAGACCGGAACCTTGTGATTGTGTCGAGACGCCATCAGGTCCACATCTGGGAGGCCCCAATTGTCCACTAGGAATTGAAATACTTCTGGATGGAGGCTCCACTCTCCGGCGTGTATGTCCTGACGACTGAGTACAGGGAGGGAGCACACAATACACACAGTAAAATCTGTCAGGGGGACACAGTTTAGGAGCAGCCAGTTCACAACCCCAGCGCCAGTATCTAATGCCTGTGAACACAGAATGCCCACTGACATGCAGCGCTTTTTATACAGTAAAACACACTTGTAAAGCACCAAATTCGCCTGTGCCCCCCTGTTTTGCACCCTGATACTTGTAGTCAGAAGTGAAGGAGGACCAGCGATGTCTCTGCAGCCTGAGGAGAGAGAAAATGGCGCTGAGCAGTGTGCTGGCTGCCTGAGGAAGAAGCTCCGCCCCCGCAATGGCGCGTTTTTACATCAGAACTTTTCGTAATATTTATACTGGCGGGGGTAGGACTGTGCCTGGGCATCTTATGCCCCCTTTTTGCGAGTTTAAAGAGATGTTTTTGCTGCCCAGGGCGCCCCCCACCGCGCCCTGCACCCTGCAGTGCCTGTGTGTGTGGGCAGCAATGGCGCGCTGCGCTCCCGCCAGCCGAGCTGTACCTCAGCCGTCACTTTTCTTGATAGAAGATCTGTCTTCTTCTACTCACCTGTCTTCTGACTTCTGGCTCTGTGAGGGGGGTGACGGCGTGCTGTGGGAGTGAGCATCTAGACACGGCTAGCGTTCAGTACCCTTCAGGAGCTAATGGTGTCCTGTCAGCCAAAAGCAGAGCCATGAAACTCTTCAGGAAGTTGGTTCCTACTTCTGCCCCCTCAGTCCCACGAAGCAGGGAGACTGTTGCCAGCAGTTCTCCCTGAAAATAAAAAACCTAACATAAGTCTTTTCAGAGAAGCTCAGTAGAGCTCCTCTGGAGTGCATCCAGTCTGCCTGGGCACATTTCTAAAACTGAGGTCTGGAGGAGGGGCATAGAGGGAGGAGCCAGCTCACACCCATTGAAAAGTCTTAAGAGTGCCCATGGCTCCTGCGGAACCGTCTATACCCCATGGTCATGAAGTGGATCCCAGCATCCTCTAGGACGTATGAGAAATGGGGAGAGGGGCTATGTACTGTATGCTGTGTATAATGTAATGTGTACTGGACAGGGACGGTTCTATAGATACTTTGGGTACGTACAGAGTAGGGTTATGCATAGAGGAGGGTGCCCTGATCCGGTCAGCCACATGCAGAAGTAAGCTCCGGCGGGGTAAGTGTCAGTCTGTATCTCAGCTGCCTGCACAGCGCAATTGTGTTTGTGGGCGAGCTGCAGCTCCTTTGCTTAGGCATCTGCTGTTCTAGGCGACATCAAGTTACATTGGCATTGGACTGCGGCGTGCGGTTTTTGGGGAGTCCCTGACCTGAGGATTCTGCGGAACCTGCATGCATATGCTATCAGCGGTGGTGGTAAGCGGCACCCCTCGAGTCAGCAGACCAGGCTCCCGGTACCATCAAGTGTCCTCACTCCTGAAAGATAGGGAATAATAAAGTGTAAGGGGCACTACTAGTGCAGCGTAAAGTGGGCCTGATTCAGACTTGATCACTGCTGTGCATTTTGGCACAGCGGGCGATTATCGAACTACTACGCATGTGTATGCACCGCAATGCGCACACGTGTCATCAAACAGCAACAGGATGGTGTGAAAATTTCAGTCGCACGTCTGTTGGCAAGGTGATTGACAGAAAGAGGACGTTTGTGGGTGGTAACTGCCCGTTTTCTGGGAGTGTCTGGAAAAACGCAGGCGTGCCCAAGGTTTTCAGGGCTGGTGTGTGACGTCAGCTCCGGCCCTGATCAGCTTGATTTCTTCGCACTGGAGGAGTAAGTATTGAGCTACGCACAGACTGCACACACTGCACAGAATAGGAAAAATATTTGATTGTGAGTGTGATGTGAATGGATTTGCAGCTGTCCACTGACTGAGGGGAATTTCGCACAGCGTACATATGCAATCACACACTTGCACGGGGAGAGGTGACTATCTGATCGCAGGACAGTGAAATTTGCAGCACAGGTCTGAATTAGGCCCAGTGTACGGAGCACTAGTAATGTGGGCATAATGTAAGGTGCTACCATGGGTATAATGTAAGGGGCACTACTAAGGTGGGTGTAATGTGTACAGAGTACTACTAATGTGGGCGTAATGTGTACGGAGCACTACTATGTGGGTGTAATGTTTACGGAGCACTACTACTGTGGGTATAATGTAAGGGGCACTACTAATGTGGGTGTAATGTGTACAGAGCACTACTAATGTGGGCGTAATGTGTATGGAGCACTACTATGTGGGTGTAATGTTTACGGAGCACTACTACTGTGGGTATAATGTAAGGGGCACTACTAATGTGGGCATAATGTGGAAGGAGCACTACTACTGTGGGCATAATGTAAGGGACACTATTAATGTGGGCATAATGTGTAAGGAGCACCACGACTGGGCTTTTCTGTGAGACAACACCACCTTTACTTTTTCAGGCATGCACCTTTGGCATGCACAAAAGTAATCCAGGGGTGCTGAAGTATATATTACCTTGACAAAAGAATTGGCCTCAGGCCAGCCATGGTGCTGGTTGTAATAAAGGGGAGGGGAGAGTGTGAATAATGTAATGTAGATAGACAGTGTCTAGTTAGATAATCAATAGATAGACACCATATGTTAGACAGACATTAGGTCGACAGGGTCAAAAGGTTGACATGAAAAAGATAGACAGTACAAAATGTCGACATGGTCAAAAGGTAGACAGGGTCAAAATGTCGACATGAAAATGGTCGACATAAAAAAGGTAGACACTGTTGTGTTTTTGTTTTGTTTTTTACATGTTTTTGGACTTTTTCATACCTTCTCTAGCCATGTCAACATAGAGTTGGTTATAAACCTTGTGGCGAGCGCAGCGAGCCACCAACCCCCCGAAGCGAGGCAAGCTAAACGTGCCCGCAAGGGGATGCCTTTCTACAATTGGAGGTCCCAGATGACAAAACTATCCACACAAACCCTAAAAATGCATAAAAAAAAGTTGTCTATTTTTTTATGTCCACCATTTTCATGTTGACCTTTTGACTGTCTAACATGTGGTGTCTATCTATTGACTGTCTATCTAGACACTGTCTATCTGTTATACCACACCCGTATGGTACTGGGTGTAATAAGTGGGAGAGGGGCTGTATATAATGTAATGTATTATGGCGTTGTGTGTACTGGGTGTAATATGTATTTACTGTATATGTGGGTGTAATATATATCAACTCCGCTCCAGTGTATATAGATTTTCTATTTCTCAGTCTCTTCTCACAAATGTATATGGTATATAGTGCACTTACTATATATTATTAGTTACTCGTTTTTTGTTTTTTTTGCTGCTTTTAGTACTATAATTTTCATCTGCCATTGCAGGACATACCCCATGGCAATAAATACGCCCATAGGTAGAGCTAGACGCGCCCTTTGGGCGGAACATGACACACCTCTCAACGGCACATTCTGTTCCCATCTGGAATCTCCCTGAAACTAGTTTTCAAAAGTAGGCATCTATGCTATAAAAGGACACGTCTGTAAGTATATAGCTTAATATAAAAAAATAAACACAGACTTGTTTTTGCTGTGAGGTCCTTGCAATATATTTCTTATCAAGAGGGAGGTGTATCAAGCCTCGAAGAGAGATAAAGTGGAGAATTTACCCAAAGAAACCAATCATGTAATACCTCAATGTTATATTTCTCAATTTCTTGATACATCTTCCCTCAAATGTTTTACTGTTTGCGTTTCATCTGTTTATGTTGATCATCTTCAAGAATTTATAACCTGCCTGTAGGCCATATACCTACACACAGAGCCGGATTAAGGGGGGTTACAGTGGATGGAGATGTGATGGGGGCTGCGGAAGTGTTTCCGTACAGTGCAGTGTTCAAACAACCCTTAAAATGCCCGCTGCCGGGGACACAGGCGCTAGAGGTCAAATGTGACCTCTAGCGTCTGTCTCCGCCTTGGCGGTGGCCATTTTTTGTGGGGTTTTTTACATTGCAATGTACAGAAGCGCTTCTGCAGCTCCAGTGTGCCTGAAATTGAATCCACTGTGGGGGCTGCGGTGGCTAGCGCTACTTGTACAGGGGCAGCGATTCCGTGGGTGCTCCTCATAGTCCGTGGGTGCTCAGGCTCGGGAGCACCCACGGAATCGGCGCCTATGCCCTGCAGCACAGCCTTTGCAGGGATGATTTTGCTTGTATCCTTCCTTCAGCACCAAATCATTACATCCGGCACAGATATGGAATATTGTGATTATTGCTGATTTGGTAATAAATATTTAAGTACTATGATTTCAAAGACTGGTGAGTGCTCTTGTAATCCCCCTGCTGTGATACATTTAAGTAGGACCTGCACTGCTGCCTCATGCAGGTATGGTTGGGGGGTTGCGCTGACAACTGGGGAAGGACCCCCCATTTGTAAAGTGACTCTGGCCACCCAAAGGCTTAATCCGGCACTGCCAACACAGACTTATCCACACGAGTGTATTTTCCATCAGTGAAGTACAGTAGTGCCACCTAGAGATCCATGGATGTCGGCATCGAATGTTCTCCACAGGATAGCAATGATATAAGCCTCCCAGGAGAGAAAATAAGAAAATTATGGAAACTATTATTTTGTCATGGTAGCTATTGAGCTGTGTATGTCATTGTTGTCCATGTTGCTGGCTGTGTCCACAGTGTGGGAGTATCGGCAGTGCTGGCGGTGCCGGCAGTGCTGGCGGTGCGGGAGTACCGGCAGTGTCCTCAGTGCATGGGGTGCTGATGGTGTTGGCAGTGTGGGCTGCCGATGGTGTCAGTGGTGCAGGAGTGCTGGTGGTGTCAGCAGTGACGATTGTGTCCTCTGTGCGTGAGTGCCAGCGGTGTCGGCAGTGCAGGGGTGCCCGCAGTGTTGGTAGTGTGTGGGTGTCGGTGGTGTAATCAATGTGGGTGTTGGCAGTGCAGGGGTGCCAACAGTGTCGGCTGTGAGGGGATGCAGGCGGTGTCAGCAGTGCAGGTGGTGGAGTCCTCAGCGCAGTGGGTGACACCATATAGGGTGCTTCTGCCCCATTGAAGGGATGCGGTCAAGATGCCGCCGGCCGGAATCCCGGCGGTCGAAATACCGACGCCGGAATCCCGACCGCCACAATCCCGACCGCCACAATCCCGACCGCCACAATCCCGACATATTCTCCCTCCGTGGGTGTCCACGACACCCATAGAGGGAGAATATAATAGTGTGCTGAGCGTAGCGAGGCACCGCGCCCGCAGCGCGGCGAGCGAAGCGAGCCCGCAAGGGGCTGCGTTCCGCTCGCCACCCCTGTCGGGATTGTGTGGTCGGGATTCCGGCGTCGGTATTTCGACCGCCGGGATTCCGGCCGGCGGCATTTAGTACTGATCCCCCATTGAAGTCTATAGGGAAATGCTTATTGGCTGAAAACTGTGACAGATGACTCTCTCAGCCAATCAGTGGTCATCCCATTGTTTTCTGGGACTGAAATTGGTGCGAGTCTCGTGGTTTTGCCTCAGATAGGGATCGGGGGCAGACAGTGAGATCCGAGCTGTGGCTCGGATCGCCTTGGATCCCGGAAGTTCGGGCAGATTAAGATTTCCTAAAATCCGAACCGCTCATCTTTAATTTATGTACACTGGAAGCCTGTCCATGCAGCCTGTTTATGCTCTAGCAACAGTGACACAACAACTACTGGGCCCTCGACAGATGGCTGTACGGTAAGCAGCACAGTGACTCTGTATATATGCGCTCTCTGGCCTTACAAGCACAGTGGACATAAAGATTGGCCAATATATAGCTTGCCGTTGCCCTTTTCTTTCTCTGACACAGTTTTTCCCTTTTTATCTCCAATTACAGTAAGGATTTTTCTGAAGGCCAAGCCTCCAATCCGTATCCACATCCACAGACTGAAATCATGCAACAATAAGAAAAAAAAGAGAAAATACAGGGGCACACTTTAAAAACTAAGCACTGCTAATCAGAATAATTATAATAAACCCTGCAATATAACATAGAGTAAATTTGAGGTGCTTAGCATAACTTTGTACAAAAATATGGGCCTACGAACCACGACCACGTGACCTCAACTGAGGGGGTCCCTAACACTATGGTTTAAGTCCAGGGCACAGGACCCCCCAGTTTTTTTTCTGTGTGGAACTACAAGTCTCAGCATAGTAGCACCTCTCATTATGTTTAGAATTATGGCATGCAGTCCAAGGCCCCCAATCCAAACAATCAGACAATAAACAGGTCAACATGGTGTTAGGAACTCTATCACTATTGCGGGCGACCCCTAGAACTGGTTAGAGGATCTTCCGTCAATAACAGCTCCCCGCTATTCCCTTAGTGCATTTCCCTGCCAGGGAAGGTGGTAATGGGGAACTCTGTAATTGAATTTAAAAAAGGAATGGATAAATTTCTCAATGAAAAAACTATCCAAGGTTATAATACTTAAAATATCAACGTGGTTAATCCGGGGGTAACATGAGTTATAGTAGCTAACTAGTCAAAAAACATTATTCAGCAAGTATGTAGAATCATCACAACTTAAAACTAGTGATGTGCGGGTTCGGTTTCTCGGAAACCGACCCCCCCCCCCCCCGAACTTCACGCTTTTTACACGGGTCCGAGGCAGACTCGGATCTTCCCGCCTTGCTCGGTTAACCCGAGCGCGCCCGAACGTCATCATCCCGCTGTCATATTCTCGCGAGGCTCGGATTCTATCACGAGACTCGGATTCTATATAAGGAGCCGCGCGTCGCCGCCATTTTCACACGTGCATTGAGATTGATAGGGAGAGGACGTGGCTGGCGTCCTCTCCGTTTAGAGTAGACTAGAGAGTAGTAGAGACACTTGATTTACTAATTTTGGGGAGCATATTAGGAGTACTACTTGCTGATAGTGTGACCAGTGACCACCAGTTTAATTAATCCGTTCTCTGCCTGAAAATAAACGATACACAGTGTGACACAGTCACATACCATATCTGTGCTCAGCCTCAGTGTGCTGCATCATCTATGTAATACTGTATATCTGACTGTGCTGAGTGCTCACTGCTCACACAGCTTAATTGTGGGGGAGACAGGGGAGCAGTTATAGCAGGAGTACATATTTTAACAGTGCACACTTTTGCTGCCAGAGTGCCACTGCCAGTGTGACTGACCAGTGACCACTGACCACCAGTATATTGTGATTGTCTGCCTGAAAAAGTTAAACACTCGTCGTGTGGTGTTTTTATTCTATAAACGCATTCTGCTGACAGTGTCCAGCAGGTCCGTCATTATATAATATATACCTGTCCGGCTGCAGTAGTGATATATATATTTTTTATATCATTATCATCCAGTCTATATTAGCACTGCAGCAGACGCAGTACGGTAGTCCACGGCTGTAGCTACCTCTGTGTCGGCAGTCGCTCGTCCATCCATAATTGTATACCACCTACCCGTGGTGTTTTTTTTTTTCCTATCTTCTTGATACTAGTAGCTTACTTTAGGAGTCTGCAGTGCTGAGCTGACAGTGTCCAGCAGGTCCGTCATTATATAATATATACCTGTCCGGCTGCAGTAGTGATATATATATATTTTTTATATCATTATCATCCAGTCTATATTAGCAGCAGACGCAGTACGGTAGTCCACGGCTGTAGCTACCTCTGTGTCGGCAGTCGCTCGTCCATCCATAATTGTATACCACCTACCCGTGGTGTTTTTTTTTTTCTATCTTCTTGATACTAGTAGCTTACTTTAGGAGTCTGCAGTGCTGAGCTGACAGTGTCCAGCAGGTCCGTCATTATATAATATATACCTGTCCGGCTGCAGTAGTGATATATATATATTTTATATCTCATTATCATCCAGTCTATATTAGCAGCAGACGCAGTACGGTAGTCCACGGCTGTAGCTACCTCTGTGTCGGCAGTCGCTCGTCCATCCATAATTGTATACCACCTACCCGTGGTGTTTTTTTTTTTTCTATCTTCTTGATACTAGTAGCTTACTTTAGGAGTCTGCAGTGCTGAGCTGACAGTGTCCAGCAGGTCCGTCATTATATAATATATACCTGTCCGGCTGCAGTAGTGATATATATATATTTTTTATATCATTATCATCCAGTCTATATTAGCAGCAGACGCAGTACGGTAGTCCACGGCTGTAGCTACCTCTGTGTCGGCAGTCGCTCGTCCATCCATAAGTATACTAGTATCCATCCATCTCCATTGTTTACCTGAGGTGCCTTTTAGTTGTGCCTATTAAAATATGGAGAACAAAAATGTTGAGGTTCCAAAAATAGGGAAAGATCAAGATCGACTTCCACCTCGTGCTGAAGCTGCTGCCACTAGTCATGGCCGAGACGATGAAATGCCAGCAACGTCGTCTGCCAAGGCCGATGCCCAATGTCATAGTACAGAGCATGTAAAATCCAAAACACCAAATATCAGTAAAAAAAGGACTCAAAAATCTAAAATAAAATTGTCAGAGGAGAAGCGTAAACTTGCCAATATGCCATTTACCACACGGAGTGGCAAGGAACGGCTGAGGCCCTGGCCTATGTTCATGGCTAGTGGTTCAGCTTCACATGAGGATGGAAACACTCAGCCTCTCGCTAGAAAAATGAAAAGACTCAAGCTGGCAAAAGCACAGCAAAGAACTGTGCGTTCTTCGAAATCACAAATCCACAAGGAGAGTCCAATTGTGTCGTTTGCGATGCCTGACCTTCCCAACACTGGACGTGAAGAGCATGCGCCTTCCACCATTTGCACGCCCCCTGCAAGTGCTGGAAGGAGCACCCGCAGTCCAGTTCCTGATAGTCAGATTGAAGATGTCAGTGTTGAAGTACACCAGGATGAGGAGGATATGGGTGTTGCTGGCGCTGGGGAGGAAATTGACCAGGAGGATTCTGATGGTGAGGTGGTTTGTTTAAGTCAGGCACCCGGGGAGACACCTGTTGTCCGTGGGAGGAATAGGGCCATTGACATGCCTGGTGAAAATACCAAAAAAATCAGCTCTTCGGTGTGGAAGTATTTCAACAGAAATGCGGACAACATTTGTCAAGCCGTGTGTTGCCTTTGTCAAGCTGTAATAAGTAGGGGTAAGGACGTTAACCACCTCGGAACATCCTCCCTTACACGTCACCTGCAGCGCATTCATCATAAGTCAGTGACAAGTTCAAAAACTTTGGGCGACAGCGGAAGCAGTCCACTGACCAGTAAATCCCTTCCTCTTGTAACCAAGCTCACGCAAACCACCCCACCAACTCCCTCAGTGTCAATTTCCTCCTTCCCCAGGAATGCCAATAGTCCTGCAGTCCATGTCACTGGCAATTCTGACGAGTCCTCTCCTGCCTGGGATTCCTCCGATGCATCCTTGCGTGTAACGCCTACTGCTGCTGGCGCTGCTGTTGTTGCTGCTGGGAGTCGATGGTCATCCCAGAGGGGATGTCGTACTCGTAAGACCACTTTTACTACTTCCACCAAGCAATTGACTGTCCAACAGTCCTTTGCGAGGAAGATGAAATATCACAGCAGTCATCCTGCTGCAAAGCGGATAACTGAGGCCTTGGCATCCTGGGCGGTGAGAAACGTGGTTCCGGTATCCATCATTACTGCAGAGCCAACTAGAGACTTGTTGGAGGTACTGTGTCCCCGGTACCAAATACCATCTAGGTTCCATTTCTCTAGGCAGGCGATACCGAAAATGTACACAGACCTCAGAAAAAGACTCACCAGTGTCCTAAAAAATGCAGTTGTACCCAATGTCCACTTAACCACGGACATGTGGACAAGTGGAGCAGGGCAGGCTCAGGACTATATGACTGTGACAGCCCACTGGGTAGATGTATGGACTCCCGCCGCAAGAACAGCAGCGGCGGCACCAGTAGCAGCATCTCGCAAACGCCAACTCTTTCCTAGGCAGGCTACGCTTTGTATCACCGCTTTCCAGAATACGCACACAGCTAAAATCCTCTTACGGCAACTGAGGAAGATCATCGCAGAATGGCTTACCCCAATTGGACTCTCCTGTGGATTTGTGGCATCGGACAACGCCAGCAATATTGTGTGTGCATTAAATCTGGGCAAATTCCAGCACGTCCCATGTTTTGCACATACCTTGAATTTGGTGGTGCAGAATTATTTAAAAAACAAGAGGGGCGTGCAAGAGATGCTGTCGGTGGCCAGAAGAATTGCGGGACACTTTCGGCGTACAGGCACCACGTACAGAAGACTGGAGCACCACCAAAAACGCCTGAACCTGCCCTGCCGTCATCTGAAGCAAGAAGTGGTAACGAGGTGGAATTCAACCCTCTATATGCTTCAGAGGTTGGAGGAGCAGCAAAAGGCCATTCAAGCCTATACAACTGAGCACGATATAGGAGGTGGAATGCACCTGTCTCAAGCGCAGTGGAGAATGATTTCAACGTTGTGCAAGGTTCTGCAACCTTTTGAACTTGCCACACGTGAAGTCAGTTCAGACACTGCCAGCCTGAGTCAGGTCATTCCCCTCATCAGGCTTTTGCAGAAGAAGCTGGAGACATTGAAGGAGGAGCTAACACAGAGCGATTCCGCTAGGCATGTGGGACTTGTGGATGGAGCCCTTAATTCGCTTAACAAGGATTCACGGGTGATCAATCTGTTGAAATCAGAGCACTACATTTTGGCCACCGTGCTCGATCCTAGATTTAAAACCTACCTTGGATCTCTCTTTCCGGCAGACACAAGTCTGCTGGGGTTCAAAGAACTGCTGGTGACAAAATTGTCAAGTCAAGCGGAACGCGACCTGTCAACATCTCCTCCTTCACATTCTCCCGCAACTGGGGGTGCGAGGAAAAGGCTCAGAATTCTGAGCCCACCCGCTGGCGGTGATGCAGGGCAGTCTGGAGCGACTGCTGATGCTGACATCTGGTCCGGACTGAAGGACCTGACAACGATTACGGACATGTCGTCTACTGTCACTGCATATGATTCTCTCCCCATTGAAAGAATGGTGGAGGATTATATGAGTGACCGCATCCAAGTAGGCACGTCAGACAGTCCGTACTTATACTGGCAGGAAAAAGAGGCAATTTGGAGGCCCTTGCACAAACTGGCTTTATTCTACCTAAGTTGCCCTCCCACAAGTGTGTACTCCGAAAGAGTGTTTAGTGCCGCCGCTCACCTTGTCAGCAATCGGCGTATGAGGTTACATCCAGAAAATGTGGAGAAGATGATGTTCATTAAAATGAATTATAATCAATTCCTCCGTGGAGACATTGACCAGCAGCAATTGCCTCCACAAAGTAGTACACAGGGAGCTGAGATGGTGGATTCCAGTGGGGACGAATTGATAATCTGTGAGGAGGGGGATGTACACGGTGAAATATCGGAGGATGATGATGAGGTGGACATCTTGCCTCTGTAGAGCCAGTTTGTGCAAGGAGAGATTAATTGCTTCTTTTTTGGTGGGGGTCCAAACCAACCCGTCATTTCAGTCACAGTCGTGTGGCAGACCCTGTCACTGAAATGATGGGTTGGTTAAAGTGTGCATGTCCTGTTTATACAACATAAGGGTGGGTGGGAGGGCCCAAGGACAATTCCATCTTGCACCTCTTTTTTCTTTCATTTTTCTTTGCATCATGTGCTGTTTGGGGGGTGTTTTTTGGAAGGGCCATCCTGCGTGACACTGCAGTGCCACTCCTAGATGGGCCAGGTGTTTGTGTCAGCCACTAGGGTCGCTTAGCTTACTCACACAGCTACCTCATTGCGCCTCTTTTTTTCTTTGCGTCATGTGCTGTTTGGGGAGTGTTTTTTGGAAGGGCCATCCTGCGTGACACTGCAGTGCCACTCCTTGTTATGCACACCAGTGCCTGCAGGAATGTACTGGTGTCAGAACTGTTATGCACTCCAGTGCCTGCAGGAATGTACTGGTGTTTGAACTGTTATGCACACCAGTGCCTGCAGGAATGTACTGGTGTCTGAACGGATAGGTATGCAAAACAAATGAACTCACAGACAGACTGGGGAATATGACATTACGTACACAGAAGGTGATAGGGTAACAAAATACACACAAAGTGAACAGAGAAGCCCAGAGGCTAAGGAACTGGGTGTCTCCCTAGTATTAGTAATGCTCAGATGGGAAAAGCAAGATGTTGTGTTTTAATACGTAGAGAACCCGAAATGCTGTTGCTAAGGGCAACAGCAAAACCCTAAAGGGTTACCAACGGGTGTGGCAGTAAACTCCTTGGTCAGAGATGGAATGATAGACACAAGGAGAGTCTCCACAATCCTAATTCTCACTTGCAGTGCACAGGTTCAGCTTACTGCCACTAAACTGACACCTGACACCTTGCACAGTGAGACAGGATTTAGGCAGGCAAGTCTTAGAATACAGCCGCAAACTTGCTAAGTTCACAGAGTAGTAAAAGAACCCCAGCAAGCTAAACGACTGACTCCAGTCTTACTGCTAGGTCTGGATTGGCAGAGTGTAGTACCAAATCCCCAGGCCTATTTGCAGTAAGCAACAACAAATACAAAGCTACACAGTACTGGCTAACTTTCAGGAACTGACTAACCAACAAAGATTCAGCAGCATCTGCTTAACCTGAGAAGAGGCCTTATAAAGCAGGTGCTGTCCACGCCCCACTCAGACCTCACAGACTGTGAGCACAAAAACCAGCACCGGATCCCCTGCCGTGCACAGAGCCTGTAACCACTGCACAGCAAAAGACCCGAACCGGAGTATCAGCTGCGCTCAGGTTACTCCGCTAGCACTTGTCTCCCGGTTGCCATGACGACGTGGCAGCACAGGGCAGGAGACCCTAACACTCCTAGATGGGCCAGGTGTTTGTGTCGGCCACTAGGGTCGCTTAGCTTACTCACACAGCTACCTCATTGCGCCTCTTTTTTTCTTTGCGTCATGTGCTGTTTGGGGAGTGTTTTTTGGAAGGGCCATCCTGCTTGACACTGCAGTGCCACTCCTAGATGGGCCAGGTGTTTGTGTCGGCCACTAGGGTCGCTTAGCTTACTCACACAGCTACCTCATTGCGCCTCTTTTTTTCTTTGCGTCATGTGCTGTTTGGGGAGTGTTTTTTGGAAGGGCCATCCTGCGTGACACTGCAGTGCCACTCCTAGATGGGCCAGGTGTTTGTGTCGGCCACTAGGGTCGCTTAGCTTACTCACACAGCTACCTCATTGCACCTCTTTTTTTCTTTGCGTCATGTGCTGTTTGGGGAGTGTTTTTTGGAAGGGCCATCCTGCGTGACACTGCAGTGCCACTCCTAGATGGGCCAGGTGTTTGTGTCGGCCACTAGGGTCGCTTAGCTTACTCACACAGCTACCTCATTGCGCCTCTTTTTTTCTTTGCGTCATGTGCTGTTTGGGGAGTGTTTTTTGGAAGGGCCATCCTGCGTGACACTGCAGTGCCACTCCTAGATGGGCCAGGTGTTTGTGTCGGCTACTTGGGTCGCTTAGCTTAGCCATCCAGCGACCTCGGTGCAAATTTTAGGACTAAAAATAATATTGTGAGGTGTGAGGTGTTCAGAATAGACTGAAAATGAGTGGAAATTATGGTTATTGAGGTTAATAATACTTTGGGATCAAAATGACCCCCAAATTCTATGATTTAAGCTGTTTTTTAGGGTTTTTTGAAAAAAACACCTGAATCCAAAACACACCCGAATCCGACAAAAAAAATTCGGTGAGGTTTTGCCAAAACGCGTTCGAACCCAAAACACGGCCGCGGAACCGAACCCAAAACCAAAACACAAAACCCGAAAAATTTCCGGTGCTCATCACTACTTAAAACAGGTTGAACACGATGGGCAATTTGCCTCTATTTAACCTCAAATAAAATACTATGTTACTATGTTACTTAGCTATAGGTATGTGGTGGTGGTGGTGATGATGATGATGATGACAATGACACCAGCAGCAGAATCTAGCCGCTCTTTATTGGCTGCAGGCGTTCTGACCGCTCCAGCTGATAGTACTTCATTATGTAGTATTGCTGCGGCTTTATGGAAAGCTGCAGGTTTTGGATCTCTTTATTTGTCATTTGATGTGTTTTGACTTGGATGTGATTTAAGATACTTGTGATAAGGACAGTTCAGATGTGGATGGAGTTGCTATAACTGCGAAAGCTCTGTATGGTGATGTAGCAGGATGCTTCTATTACAAGCAGCCACCTCCTGCTGTAGTAGAGACCCTAGCTGCGTAGTGATCCAAACTGCATCCTAGGACACAGCATTGAATTACTACGACACTGTCAAAGTCGAAAAATATTGTAATGCATACACCATGTACTAACCCCATACACATGCCCGCTGCGCGTGCACTTATTCCGCCGTGCGTGCACATATCCGCAATTTGCATAGGACCGCTCCTGCGATCATGCGCGTGGTATGGGTATTTACGGCGGAGTTTGTGAGCGCATAGAGGGTTATCAGAACATTACATATTTAACCCAAATAGTGCATTTTGTACACATAGTTCCCCTACACCACATCAACAAGTATCAACAGTTTAAGTGATTCCAGGACTAAGGGATTCGCCTTCGCATGATAGGAGGGGACAGACAAAGGTTATAGGGTGATGTCTAGTATCCAGCTGTAGGGTATTTTAAGGGTAACATTCCGGTGTTGGTTAGAGAAAGATCGCATGTTCCTGCGTATAGTTATGTGCAAAAGTAGAATATAGATATTAACTGTATTTACTGTATATTATGTATGCGGCGGGAATCCAGAGGATACCACCCCCAAGAGCAGTTGAGAAAGACATCGCCCACCTTTTCAAATCAACCTATGACCTCTCCTGTAATGTAAAGATCCACTTCTGTGTCCAATGGACAATGAGATTACAGTGACCATTGTATTGTGTATGTAAGTTGTGTATAAAAAGCCCGTTGTTGCCTGGCCGGTCAGAAGACTCTGAACGCTTTCTACCTGACAAGCGGAGGACCGGCCGGGTTGCGCTTGCGAACATTCTCACGTATGTACATTGACTGTAGCCATTATTCTGTTATAGATTTATCTTGTTAGCCTGTGGTGTATAATTTGTACTGTTTTACCTTTTGAAATAATCCACTGTGGCCTTAGAACCCTGTGGTTTCAACTACATATCGGTGTTGTGTCCTCATTTCCCTGCTAGGGTTTAAAGCGTATTTAACTGTATAAGGTTTATAAGTATTGATAAGGTGTACGCACTGCGGGTACTTTATACCGTCAGCGCTACTTAAGGTATAACATCATTGCAGTGCTTTGCTGCATAAAGGTTTAAAGTGTAACCATACTATTACATTGTATTACAAAAAAGGTTCAAAGGTTATCAATTGTGTGTGCGCGCGCTGTGCATACTCTGTACACTCAGAGCAGCGTGTGTACGCCAAGTACGTACCACGTACGGGACTCTGTACGCAAATAGCGTACAAAGTGCGTAGCGCGTGTATTCAGTCTAGCGGCCATAGCGGCTCCACGGTAAAAGTGTATCTAGAGGTATAGCTTTATGGTTTAAGATAATATCGACATTATCAACACCATCGGGCAACGTGCAGAACCTATGGGGACGCAAAATTCGCCCACCGCAGATTTTGTAAGAGGCTAGAAAATCTCTGACCAACGACCAAGATGCTGGCCCCCTCCCCAGCCTTCCAAACAACAGCAGACTATCAATCACTGACAGCTTCATGCTATCCAAACATCGGTACTTTGCATCATGAGGCGCAGGACTGACCAGATCTGAATGAGGGCCGAAATGTGTCATCCTAACTGAGTTACAGAATACAGTAGATAAATATTTATAGAAATCAGGACATCCTGGTATAATAACTCACACTTTGGGCCGGATTCAAATCTTCCACCCTGCTCCCTCCCGCAATCACGCCCACCTGCAGCTATTCTAATGTTGCTGCGGATGGGCGCGGTAAGTTCATTTCAGCTCGCTACTCCTGGAGGTAGCGAACTGAAATGTGCGTAAAGAGACCTGTTTGTTTTCATGATTGCGCCCATCAGTTTAGTCTGGTTTAGGTGCTTTGCGCACCTAAACCCGACTGTACTGGGCGCGATAGGGGCGATAATGGGGGCCATTTGAATATTGCCCGTCTATCTCCCGTCACTTTAGACGGGAGAAAGGGGGTGCGTCAAGATTTGAATTCCTCCCACAGTATCTCAGTCACAGCTCTGTAGGATCACATCACTCTGGCCGGTCTGTAGACCACCTCTGGCTGAGACAAAGGTCCTACAAAATCATTTCTGCACCATTTGAAATGGGTGAAGTAGGTCTGGACCCCGGAATACAGCCTTAACCGTCCTTACTAGCTGTCACGCTATACATTTATAATATATACTGTATATAAGTTTCTCTTACATTTTCATTTTTTTTTTCTATTACCAACCTATCTGCTCATCAATGCCAGACCACCCATTCACAGGTATCCACCACTAACCCCACCTACTGTATGGTATATATGCTAGCTTGAGATTAGAACATTTTCTGCCATACAAAGTGAAATGGCAAAAAATGTACTAATCTCAAACTAGCCACAGACAATATGGGTATTTTGAGTTTCAGTCCAAAGGGTTTTTTCACATTGGTATCCGGTCCATATGTCGACAGTCAGAATGTTGAGACCATACAGAAAACTTTTTGCTCGTCGACAGTTAAAATGCCGAAGAGCATTTTAGTACTAACTTTAGGTATAGGGTTAGGCTAAAATAGTGAAAAATCTTACTAGATATTTTAACTGTTGACATTAGTGATGAGCGGGTTCGGTTCCTCGGAAACCGAACCCCCCCGAACTTCACCCATTTTACACGGGTCCGAGGCATACTCGGATTCTCCCGTATGGCTCGGTTAATCCGAGCGCGCCCGAACGTCATCATCCCGCTGTCGGATTCTCGCGAGATTCGGATTCTATATAAGCAGCCGCGCGTCGCCGCCATTTTCACTCGTGCATTGGAAATGTTAGGGAGAGGACGTGGTTGGCGTCCTCTCCGTTTATTAATAATATTTGTGCTACTGCTTATTGCTTAATTGTGGGGACTGGGGAGCAGCTGTATTATATAGGAGGAGTACAGTGCAGAGTTTTGCTGACCAGTGACCACCAGTATACGTTGTCTGCCTGAAAATCACTCCATATCTGTGCTCAGTGTGCTGCATATATCTGTGCTCACACTGCTTAATTGTGGGGACTGGGGAGCAGCTGTATTATATAGGAGGAGTACAGTGCAGAGTTTTGCTGACAGTGACCACCAGTATACGTTGTCTGCCTGAAAAACACTCCATATCTGTGCTCAGTGTGCTGCATATATCTGTGCTCACACTGCTTTATTGTGGGGACTGGGGACCACGTATATTATATAGGAGGAGTACAGTGCAGAGTTTTGCTGACAGTGACCACCAGTATACGTTGTCTGCCTGAAAAACACTCCATATCTGTGCTCAGTGTGCTGCATATATCTGTGCTCACACTGCTTTATTGTGGGGACTGGGGACCACCAGTATATTCTATAGGAGGAGTACAGTGCAGAGTTTTGCTGACCAGTGACCACCAGTATATATAGCAGTACGGTACGGAAGGCCACTGCTCTACCTACCTCTGTGTCGTCAAGTATACTATCCATCTAGATTCTATACCTGTGGTGCATTTTAGTTTTGCAGTTTGCTGACAGTGACCACCAGTATATATAGCAGTACGGTACGGAAGGCCACTGCTCTACCTACCTCTGTGTTGTCAAGTATACTATCCATCTAGATTCTATACCAGTGGTGGATTTTAGTTTTGCAGTTTGCTGACAGTGACCACCAGTATATATAGCAGTACGGTACGGAAGGCCACTGCTCTACCTACCTCTGTGTCGTCAAGTATACTATCCATCCATACCTGTGGTGCATTTCAGTTGTGCGCAGTATATATAGTAGTAGGCCATTGCTATTGATACTGGCATATAATTCCACACATTAAAAAATGGAGAACAAAAATGTGGAGGGTAAAATAGGGAAAGATCAAGATCCACTTCCACCTCGTGCTGAAACTGCTGCCACTAGTCATGGCCGAGACGATGAAATGCCATCAACGTCGTCTGCCAAGGCCGATGCCCAATGTCATAGTAGAGAGCATGTAAAATCCAAAAAACTAAAGTTTAGTAAAATGACCCAAAAATCAAAATTAAAAGCGTCTGAGGAGAAGCGTAAACTTGCCAATATGCCATTTACGACACGGAGTGGCAAGGAACGGCTGAGGCCCTGGTCTATGTTCATGGCTAGTGGTTCAGCTTCACATGAGGATGGAAGCACTCATCCTCTCACTAGAAAACTGCAGTGCCACTC
This sequence comes from Pseudophryne corroboree, assembly GCF_028390025.1. NCBI lineage: Eukaryota > Metazoa > Chordata > Amphibia > Anura > Myobatrachidae > Pseudophryne > Pseudophryne corroboree. The sequence goes on along the minus strand of NC_086450.1, from coordinate 401,669,709 downwards.
CTAGATGGGCCAGGTGTTTGTGTCGGCCACTTGTGTCGCTTAGCTTAGTCACACAGCGACCTTGGTGCGCCTCTTTTTTTCTTTGCATCATGTGCTGTTTGGGGACTATTTTTTTGAAGTGCCATCCTGTCTGACACTGCAGTGCCACTCCTAGATGGGCCAGGTGTTTGTGTCGGCCACTTGTGTCGCTTAGCTTAGTCACACAGCAACCTTGGTGCGCCTCTTTTTTTCTTTGCATCATGTGCTGTTTGGGGACTATTTTTTTGAAGTGCCATCCTGCCTGACACTGCAGTGCCACTCCTAGATGGGCCAGGTGTTTGTGTCGGCCACTTGGGTCGCTTAGCTTAGTCACACAGCTACCTCATTGCGCCTCTTTTTTTCTTTGCATCATGTGCTGTTTGGGGACTATTTTTTTGAAGTGCCATCCTGTCTGACACTGCAGTGCCACTCCTAGATGGGCCAGGTGTTTGTGTCGGCCACTTGGGTCGCTTAGCTTAGCCATCCAGCGACCTCGGTGCAAATTTTAGGACTAAAAATAATATTGTGAGGTGTTCAGAATAGACTGAAAATTAGTGGAAATTATGGTTATTGAGGTTAATAATACTATGGGATCAAAATGACCCCCAAATTCTATGATTTAAGCTGTTTTTGAGGGTTTTTTGTAAAAAACACCCAAATCCAAAACACAACCGAATACGACAAATTTTCGGTGAGGTTTTGCCAAAACGCGTCCGAATCCAAAACACGGCCACGGAACCGAATCCAAAACCAAAACACAAAACCCGAAAAATTTCCGGTGCACATCACTAGACTTGACATGCACAGGGGGTATCCAATTACCAATGGGCAAAGGGCTTAATTCAGACCTGGTCGCACACAGGCTGTTTTTTGCACTGCTGCGACCAGGTAATCGCCGCCTACAGGGGAGGGGGTAATCGCTGCACAGTCCAGATCGTTCTCAGCCGCTGCGATGATCCTGGAAGAAGCTGATGTCAGGAACCCTCCCTGGAAACGGCCGCGCACGCCTGCGTTTTCCTGGACACTCCCTGAAAACGGTGAGTTGACACCCCCGGACGGCCTCTTCCTGTCAATCTTCATGTGTTCCCCACTGCAAATGCTTTCTTCGTTAGTTCTGTCACTCCGTGGCGATGGCCGTCGCCGGCAACTGATGCAACTGCGGATTGTGGCCCACGTGCATGCGCTATTCAGACCTGATCGCATGATTGTGAAAAAAGGCAGCGTGCGATCGGGTAATTGTATTGCCAGGGACTATACGATTAGTCCCGAAGTGTCACAACCCCCCCCCCCCCCTTCAGTACCAGCACTTATTGGGGAATATACTTAAGTGTGTTGCCATAGCCGTCATAACACATGGGATCGGGGACTTATCCCTGATGCTATGTGTTATCGCCCGACTGCGGGTCTGTTTTCTCCCCCGATGAAAACGGCCTCTAATTGGATACCATCGGTCATTAATCATGATATCTGGCTGTTTATTTTGGCTGAAAACAGATTGCGGCTAATTGGATACCACCCACAGTTTCTACATAACGTCCACGTCAACATTGTCACTATATAGACATTAAGAAAATGTCAATATTCCGTTGTCACATTCTGAGGGTTGACATACAACACCACACCGATCCCACTGGTAGCATGACCAGCCATTGGCAGTTCAGGATAACCATTCATCCACACCGGCTGACTGCACATCGGCTGGGACCAGTTGATCCAGATGGCTAGAATTTGTTCTTGGACATCCTGACGCTGAGGGACTCCCACACATTTTGTAATCTAAATAATAGAACTTTCCCCATAAATTTACACATAAGTGGTCAATTTAACTCATTTGCGATAGTACCCTACATTTCAGTGTTGTCAGGAGTGTTAAATGGTGCTTTGCCTAAGGGCAAATGTGCTGCATAACTAGGTCTTACAGCAGCTATTGTCAGTCTTACTTCACTTGGCTGCACAGATTAGCAACATGTTTAGGTTTTTTTTAAATGCGATAATTTGGCTTTTGCTTTAGCGTGATTTTAGGCGCGGTAGAGATGTGCACTTGAAATTTTTCGGGTTTTGTGTTTTGGTTTTGGGTTCGGTTCCGCGGCCGTGTTTTGGGTTCGACCGCGTTTTGGCAAAACCTCACCGAATTTTTTTTGTCGGATTCGGGTGTGTTTTGGATTCGGGTGTTTTTTTCAAAAAAACACTAAAAAACAGCTTAAATCATAGAATTTGGGGGTCATTTTGATCCCAAAGTATTATTAACCTCAAAAACCATAATTTCCACTCATTTTCAGTCTATTCTGAACACCTCACACCTCACAATATTATTTTTAGTCCTAAAATTTGCACCGAGGTCGCTGGATGACTAAGCTAAGCGACCCTAGTGGCCGACACAAACACCTGGCCCATCTAGGAGTGGCACTGCAGTGTCACGCAGGATGGCCCTTCCAAAAAACACTCCCCAAACAGCACATGACGCAAAGAAAAAAAGAGGCGCAATGAGGTAGCTGTGTGAGTAAGCTAAGCGACCCTAGTGGCCGACACAAACACCTGGCCCATCTAGGAGTGGCACTGCAGTGTCACGCAGGATGGCCCTTCCAAAAAACACTCCCCAAACAGCACATGACGCAAAGAAAAAAAGAGGCGCAACGAGGTAGCTGTGTGAGTAAGATAAGCGACCCTAGTGGCCGACACAAACACCTGGCCCATCTAGGAGTGGCACTGCAGTGTCACGCAGGATGGCCCTTCCAAAAAACACTCCCCAAACAGCACATGACGCAAAGAAAAAAAGAGGCGCAATGAGGTAGCTGTGTGAGTAAGATAAGCGACCCTAGTGGCCGACACAAACACCTGGCCCATCTAGGAGTGGCACTGCAGTGTCACGCAGGATGGCCCTTCAAAAAAATACTCCCCAAACAGCACATGACGCAAAGAAAAATGAAAGAAAAAAGGTGCACGATGGAATTGTCCTTGGGCCCTCCCACCCACCCTTATGTTGTATAAACAGGACATGCACACTTTAACCAACCCATCATTTCAGTGACAGGGTCTGCCACACGACTGTGACTGAAATGACGGGTTGGTTTGGACCCCCACCAAAAAAGAAGCAATTAATCTCTCCTTGCACAAACTGGCTCTACAGAGGCAAGATGTCCACCTCATCATCATCCTCCGATATATCACCGTGTACATCCCCCTCCTCACAGATTATCAATTCGTCCCCACTGGAATCCACCATCTCAGCTCCCTGTGTACTTTGTGGAGGCAATTGCTGCTGGTCAATGTCTCCACGGAGGAATTGATTATAATTCATTTTAATGAACATCATCTTCTCCACATTTTCTGGAAGTAACCTCGTACGCCGATTGCTGACAAGGTGAGCGGCGGCACTAAACACTCTTTCGGAGTACACACTTGTGGGAGGGCAACTTAGGTAGAATAAAGCCAGTTTGTGCAAGGGCCTCCAAATTGCCTCTTTTTCCTGCCAGTATAAGTACGGACTGTCTGACGTGCCTACTTGGATGCGGTCACTCATATAATCCTCCACCATTCTTTCAATGGGGAGAGAATCATATGCAGTGCCAGTAGACGACATGTCCGTAATCGTTGGCAGGTCCTTCAGTCCGGACCAGATGTCAGCATCAGCAGTCGCTCCAGACTGCCCTGCATCACCGCCAGCGGGTGGGCTCGGAATTCTGAGCCTTTTCCTCGCACCCCCAGTTGCGGGAGAATGTGAAGGAGGAGCTGTTGACAGGTCGCGTTCCGCTTGACTTGACAATTTTCTCACCAGCAGGTCTTTGAACCCCAGCAGACTTGTGTGTGCCGGAAAGAGAGATCCAAGGTAGGTTTTAAATCTAGGATCGAGCACGGTGGCCAAAATGTAGTGCTCTGATTTCAACAGATTGACCACCCGTGAATCCTTGTTAAGAAATTAAGGGCTCCATCCACAAGTCCCACATGCCTAGCGGAATCGCTCTGTGTTAGCTCCTCCTTCAATGTATCCAGCTTCTTCTGCAAAAGCCTGATGAGGGGAATGACCTGACTCAGGCTGGCAGTGTCTGAACTGACTTCACGTGTGGCAAGTTCAAAGGGCAGCAGAAGCTTGCACAACGTTGAAATCATTCTCCACTGCGCTTGAGACAGGTGCATTCCACCTCCTATATCGTGCTCAATTGTATAGGCTTGAATGGCCTTTTGCTGCTCCTCCAACCTCTGAAGCATATATAGGGTTGAATTCCACCTCGTTACCACTTCTTGCTTCAGATGATGGCAGGGCAGGTTCAGGCGTTTTTGGTGGTGCTCCAGTCTTCTGTACGTGGTGCCTGTACGCCGAAAGTGTCCCGCAATTCTTCTGGCCACCGACAGCATCTCTTGCACGCCCCTCTTGTTTTTTAAATAATTCTGCACCACCAAATTCAAGGTATGTGCAAAACATGGGACGTGCTGGAATTTGCCCATATTTAATGCACACACAATATTGCTGGCGTTGTCCGATGCCACAAATCCACAGGAGAGTCCAATTGGGGTAAGCCTTTCCGCGATGATCTTCCTCAGTTGCCGTAAGAGGTTTTCAGCTGTGTGCGTATTCTGGAAACCGGTGATACAAAGCGTAGCCTGCCTAGGAAAGAGTTGGCGTTTGCGAGATGCTGCTACTGGTGCCGCCGCTGCTGTTCTTGCGGCGGGAGTCCATACATCTACCCAGTGGGCTGTCACAGTCATATAGTCCTGACCCTGCCCTGCTCCACTTGTCCACATGTCCGTGGTTAAGTGGACATTGGGTACAACTGCATTTTTTAGGACACTGGTGAGTCTTTTTCTGACGTCCGTGTACATTCTCGGTATCGCCTGCCTAGAGAAGTGGAACCTAGATGGTATTTGGTAACGGGGGCACACTACCTCAAGAAATTGTCTAGTTCCCTGTGAACTAACGGCGGATACCGGACGCACGTCTAACACCAACATAGTTGTCAAGGCCTCAGTTATCCGCTTTGCAACAGGATGACTGCTGTGATATTTCATCTTCCTCGCAAAGGACTGTTGGACAGTCAATTGCTTGGTGGAAGTAGTAAAAGTGGGCTTACGACTTCCCCTCTGGGATGACCATCGACTCCCAGCAGCAACAACAGCAGCGCCAGCAGCAGTAGGCGTTACACGCAAGGATGCATCGGAGGAATCCCAGGCTGGAGAGGACTCGTCAGAATTGCCAGTGACATGGCCTGCAGGACTATTGGCATTCCTGGGGAAGGAGGAAATTGACACTGAGGGAGTTGGTGGGGTGGTTTGCGTGAGCTTGGTTACAAGAGGAAGGGATTTACTGGTCAGTGGACTGCTTTCGCTGTCGCCCAAAGTTTTTGAACTTGTCACTGACTTATTATGAATGCGCTGCAGGTGATGTTTAAGGGAGGATGTTCCGAGGTGGTTAACGTCCTTACCCCTACTTATTACAGCTTGACAAAGGCAACACACGGCTTGACAAATGTTGTCCGCATTTCTGTTGAAATACTTCCACACCGAAGAGCTGATTTTTTTGGTATTTTCACCAGGCATGTCAATGGCCATATTCCTCCCACGGACAACAGGTGTCTCCCCGGGTGCCTGACTTAAACAAACCACCTCACCATCAGAATCCTCCTTGTCAATTTCCTCCCCAGCGCCAGCAACACCCATATCCTCCTCATCCTGGTGTACTTCAACACTGACATCTTCAATCTGACTATCAGGAACTGGACTGCGGGTGCTCCTTCCAGCACTTGCAGGGGGCGTGCAAATGGTGGAAGGCGCATGCTCTTCACGTCCAGTGTTGGGAAGGTCAGGCATCGCAACCGACACAATTGGACTCTCCTTGTGGATTTGGGATTTCGAAGAACGCACAGTTCTTTGCTGTGCTTTTGCCAGCTTGAGTCTTTTCATTTTTCTAGCGAGAGGCTGAGTGCTTCCATCCTCATGTGAAGCTGAACCACTAGCCATGAACATAGGCCAGGGCCTCAGCCGTTCCTTGCCACTCCGTGTGGTAAATGGTATATTGGCAAGTTTACGCTTCTCCTCCGACAATTTTATTTTAGATTTTTGAGTCCTTTTTTTACTGATATTTGGTGTTTTGGATTTTACATGCTCTGTACTATGACATTGGGCATCGGCCTTGGCAGACGACGTTGCTGGCATTTCATCGTCTCGGCCATGACTAGTGGCAGCAGCTTCAGCACGAGGTGGAAGTCGATCTTGATCTTTCCCTATTTTTGGAACCTCAACATTTTTGTTCTCCATATTTTAATAGGCACAACTAAAAGGCACCTCAGGTAAACAATGGAGATGGATGGATACTAGTATACTTATGGATGACGAGCGACTGCCGACACAGAGGTAGCTACAGCCGTGGACTACCGTACTGTGTCTGCTGCTAATATAGACTGGATGATAATGAGATAAAATTAAAATATATATATATATCACAAAAGTACTGCAGCCGGACAGGTATATATTATGTAATGACGGACCTGCTGGACACTGTCTGTCAGACTCAGCACTGCAGACTCCTAAAGTAAGCTACTAGTATCAAGAAGATAGAAAAAAAAAACCACGGGTAGGTGGTATACAATTATGGATGGACGAGCGACTGCCGACACAGAGGTAGCTACAGCCGTGGACTACCGTACTGTGTCTGCTGCTAATATAGACTGGATGATAATGAGATAAAATTAAAATATATATATATATCACACTAGTACTGCAGCCGGACAGGTATATATTATGTAATGACGGACCTGCTGGACACTGTCTGTCAGCACTGCAGACTCCTAAAGTAAGCTACTAGTATCAAGAAGATAGAAAAAAAAAAAACCACGGGTAGGTGGTATACAATTATGGATGGACGAGCGACTGCCGACACAGAGGTAGCTACAGCCGTGGACTACCGTACTGTGTCTGCTGCTAATATAGACTGGATGATAATGAGATAAAATTAAAATATATATATATATATCACACTAGTACTGCAGCCGGACAGGTATATATTATGTAATGACGGACCTGCTGGACACTGTCTGTCAGACTCAGCACTGCAGACTCCTAAAGTAAGCTACTAGTATCAAGAAGATAGAAAAAAAAAACCACGGGTAGGTGATATACAATTATGGATGGACGAGCGACTGCCGACACAGAGGTAGCTACAGCCGTGGACTACCGTACTGTGTCTGCTGCTAATATAGACTGGATGATAATGAGATAAAATTAAAATATATATATATATATATCACACTAGTACTGCAGCCGGACAGGTATATATTATGTAATGACGGACCTGCTGGACACTGTCTGTCAGCACTGCAGACTCCTAAAGTAAGCTACTAGTATCAAGAAGATAGAAAAAAAAAAAAACACGGGTAGGTGGTATACAATTATGGATGGACGAGCGACTGCCGACACAGAGGTAGCTACAGCCGTGGACTACCGTACTGTGTCTGCTGCTAATATAGACTGGATGATAATGAGATAAAATTAAAATATATATATATATCACACTAGTACTGCAGCCGGACAGGTATATATTATGTAATGACGGACCTGCTGGACACTGTCTGTCAGACTCAGCACTGCAGACTCCTAAAGTAAGCTACTAGTATCAAGAAGATAGAAAAAAAAAACCACGGGTAGGTGGTATACAATTATGGATGGACGAGCGACTGCCGACACAGAGGTAGCTACAGCCGTGGACTACCGTACTGTGTCTGCTGCTAATATAGACTGGATGATAATGAGATAAAATTATATATATATCACACTAGTACTGCAGCCGGACAGGTATATATTATGTAATGACGGACCTGCTGGACACTGTCTGCAGAATGCGTTTATAAAAACACCACACGACGAGTGTTTAACTTTTTCAGGCAGACAATCACAATATACTGGTGGTCAGCAGACAATCACAATACTGGTGGTCAGTGGTCACTGGTCAGTCACACTGGCAGTGGCACTCTGGCAGCAAAAGTGTGCACTGTACTTAAAATATGTACTCCTGCTATAACTGCTCCCCAGTCTCCCCCACAATTAAGCTGTGTGAGCAGTGAGCACTCAGCACAGTCAGATAATGATATACAGTATTACATATGATGCAGCACACTGGGCTGAGCACAGATATGGTATGTGACTGTGTCACACTGTGTATCGTTTTTTTTCAGGCAGAGAACGGATTAATTAAACTGGTGGTCACTGGTCACACTATCAGCAGCAAGTAGTACTCCTCCTAATAATATGCTCCCCAAAATTTGTGTCTCTCTCTAGTACTCTAGTCTAAACGGAGAGGACGCCAGCCACGTCCTCTCCCTATCAATCTCAATGCACGTGTGAAAATGGCGGCGACGCGCGGTTCCTTATATAGAATCCGAGTCTCGCGATAGAATACGAGCCTCGCGAGAATCCGACAGCGGGATGATGACGTTCGGGCGCGCTCGGGTTAACCGAGCAAGGCGGGAGGATCCGAGTCGCTCGGCCCCGTGTAGAAAAACCTGAAGTTCGGGCGGGTTCGGATTCCGAGGAACCGAACCCGCTCATCTCTAGTAAAAATACTTCAGGAGAGTGGTTTTGTTTGCTAGAGATTTCTTTTATGTTCGAGTTTCCAGATATAAATACTAATGAAACAAAATTGTGTTACTTTGTAAAGTAAATGTGTCAAGAAAATGTCATTTGTATTTAGTGTCAGTGATGACAAGTTAAGCTGCTGCAACGTATGAGCTGCAATCTATCTGCAAAACAACCACTTACGTGGCTTGAAGCGCAACCTTCAAAAACCTCCCAGTCTTCTATAACCAACACAGATCTGTGACAAAGAATTTGTATGCAAGACGTGTGCAGTATGTACTGTATAATGAATATTTACTGTAAATTGTGCTCAGTTTGAGGGTAAGAAATTGTATTTCAAGTTCTCAATTTCACCTAATGACAACAATATAACCGCAACAAGAACAACAACAATAATAATTATAATAACAATATTATATTTGAAAAAACCATGAGGGTTATTTCTAATGGGTTCCATTGTATAGACAAACAATGTCTAGGTCGACTGTCATTAGGTCGACCCCATAAGGTGGACATGCATTAGGTCAACACTGACAAAAGGACGACATGCATTAGGTTGATACTGACAAAAATGTAGACACTGAAAAAGGTCGACACGTACAAAAGGTTCACAGGTGCAAATGGTCAACATGGCAATGGTTGACACACATATGGTCGACACATGTTGACACAACTTTTGAAGGTTTTTAAAAAAAAATGTATGCTTTTTTCATACTTTACCATCCACATGGACTATGATTGAGAATAGTAACCTTGCGAAGCTTACCATGCAAGGGGACGCGGTACACTAATTGGGGTTTCCTGTGCTCTGATGGTGAAAACAGCGCGCAAAGAAAAAAAAGGTGTGTTGACCTTTTTTGTGTGTCTGCCTTGTCATGTGTTGACCTTTTGTACCCTTCGACTTTTTCCTGTGTTGACCTTTTGTCAGTATCAACCTAATGCATATCGACCTAGACATTGTAGATCTTCTATACGACACCTATGTTTACATTGCATTTGGAACTGAGAGTGAGCTGACTAGGTGGCCCCGCGATGTCTGTCTGTCAGCTCTGAGGATTCCAGCTCCGATATTCTGCCTGTACTCAAGGATACACCTATGTATTGGAGCTTGGTTTGGGTCTTCAGTTTCCACTGGGAAAATTGTTAAGAATTTAAATAATTATCATCATATTGAAATGCGCAAATAGTGCTCCACTGCACATGTGTCCACCATTCCTCATAAAAGCATAGTGGGCTCCCTGCAGCGACAAATAGATTTACTTGCAAATGCTAGAAGGGCCGATGGCCTGGTAGGTCTGGTCACACAGAGAGCTGAGAAGGCAGCGCACAGTGCAGCTTCCAGCTCTGTTTGTCCCCCCCCCCCGCCGCCCAAAGTGCTCGTTTCTATAAAATATGGGGGTGTGCCGTGAGTTCACGCCCCCGTAAATAGTGTCCGCGCTTCCCCTGTCACGGCACGTACGTGCTAGGGACGATTTTCGGCACCAGTCCATTCCTGCCTACTTGTTACAGTTTAGCACAAATCTTGTCCTTTTTAAATATTTCTCAGCGGAATCATATCGGGGTAGTGTATTTATCAACCACCTTCCTTATTAAACTATAGCAACAGAATCCATAATCATCAATGAATGTGTTTTATATTGTGTATATGCTGTTGGCTGAAAATAGGTCCCATTACTACTGCACTTAGCGCCTGATTCAGATGCCGTTGTTCTTGTTGCTTCTGTTGCTATCTTTTGATTTATGCAGTTGCGATTATATGCTTATATGGGCAGAAGCCAACCTGAGCATAGGAACGCCCACTATTGTTGCATCCCTCCGATGGCGTATAATTGCTGATACATCGGTACTATCGTTGCAAATCGGGTCATGATGCAGAATCTTTGTGCCTCTAAGGATGCTCTACCGGGATGAAAAGGCCTCTCCAGTAGCGAGTAAGATCGCAACTGCTAATTTATGCACGCCCAGAAAATACTGTGCAAATGGCCATGATACGCCTGCATTTGCCCGACCACTCCCCGTTACCATCCCCAAATGCTGTCATCCTTTCACTCACTTTGCACCCACTTTCTCGGTGCGACGGCAATGTAATTCACTCGCCGTGTGTGTGCACTGTGACTCAGACGCATGCGCAGTGAGAGAACATCCACTGATAAGCATACAATAGCCACTTTGCGACCGTATCTGAATTAGGCCCTCAGTGTCCTATTCTACGCCCATCTCTCCAGCTGCTGTCTGCTGTATCATGCACTTCTTCTTTTGATGTTCAGCAGCTTCCTGGTGAAGCCTATACTACAGTGAGGAGACGACAAACTGTTACTCATATCTCGGTCTCTTTGTACTGTCAGGAAGGCACATTGCTTTCTATGTAACCCTTAGACTGCTGGGGTGACTCAGACCTGAGTGCTAAAAAACACTACTTAGAACTAGTGATGTGCAATCAGTGGTGGAGGTGGCGCCCCCATAGCCCTGCACCTCCAAGCCACTGCAGTAGCTGCGGGGGCAGTAGTTACACCACTGACTCCTACCATTCAGTAGTTCTGGGGTCTATGTACTAAGCCTTGGAGAGAGTAGTGTGAGCACAGATATATGCAGCACACTGAGCACAGATATGGAGCGATTTTCAGGCAGAGAACGGATAAAACTGGTGGTCACTGATCAGCAAAACTCTGCACTGTACTCCTCCTATATAATACAGCTGCTCCCCAGTCCCCACAATTAAGCAATAAGCACAAATATTTGCATCAACATTAATAAACGGAGAGGACGCCAGCCACGTCCTCTCCCTAACATTTCCAATGCACGAGTGAAAATGGCGGTGATGCGCGGCTCCTTATATAGAATCCGAATCTCGCGAGAATCCGACAGCGGGATGATGACGTTCGGGCGCACTCGGGTTAACCGAGCCATACGGGAGAATCCGAGTATGCCTCGGACCCGTGTAAAATGGGTGAAGTTCGGGGGGGTTCGGTTTCCGAGGAACCGAACCCGCTCATCACTACTTAGAACCATGCTGTTCTGATCTTTTGAATTGTGGACAAGGTCTAGTTTAGACTGTAAGCTCTCGTGAGCAGGGCCCTTGGAACCCTGTGCCCTGATTAGGATGCATCCGCATGCCGATGTTCGTGGAACTGATTAATTTTGTGCAGCTGCGCATGCAAAAAAAATCCAGAAAACTCCTGCAGCGCATGCATTGCACACACCAATCAGGGGGCACAAAGTGCAGAAATGTTATGGACGTCTTTGGCCAAGGTCTGGGAGGTGACTACAAATGTGCGCAAATATGGCCCCTTCAGTGGGCATGTTATGGAACTGTCGCGGGTGTGTCAGTGAAAGTGACTGCATACCCAGGAGCAGCGCAGCAAGAATTGGAGGCCATAGTCGGGTGAAGAGACTACACCTGCCATAACCCTGCTGCAAGTTTCCTAGGTGCGTCTCACTGTATACAGATACAGAAAGTGGGCATCTCTGTCCTTGCACAGTTGGCCTTCCGGATGTACTTACTCTAGAGAAGGTGTTTGCAATGGAATTTGCATAAAGTCACAGACAAGTGACCGCCAATAGATGCTAAAGAGTACGCTTCTGCATCCGACTCAGAATCTTAATTGCATGATTATGTCTACTCTGAGAGTTTGCACATGCCCTACAAATGTGTCCTCATGCAACAAGCGTCTATACACCATACATTAAGAGATGGCACAGCTGATCTGCTCCGTGGGTTTAATGTTTAGTCTTTTCCTTTAAAACTTGAGTCTTATTGGCATCACAGATGCGGCGGAGCACCGCTCACAGTGTACTACAGATGCCGGGCTGCGCCTTTAACCGCACAGGATTTAGTACTAAATATGTGCAAAGTTGCAGATTAAGCACAGTGAAAGTTGGTGTGAGAAAAAGCTGCGGCCGTTACATCATAGCCCTTCATATACAGATGCAGACTCGCACACAGATGTACAAATGTCATTCATCAGATCAGGGCACGTCAAGCAAGACAAGCGTAGCCAAGACACGCGGGACCTGTCGCACTGATAGGGGCTGTTTGGTGCGACTGAAGCCACATTGTATTAGGACACATTTGAGTCTTCATGTGAAACTGTACTGACGTGATTTATACGTTCCCGTCTCTTTTGTTTTATTCTATTTTTTTTCCTTGTCTGTCTGGAGCTGTGGAAATTGGGACGTCTTATAAATAAACTATGATGACTAGATCAATTGATTTAATTTGCCATCCAATGCTGGCTATGTGGATGGCTGTGATAGTTTAGAAGAGCTGAAGATGGTAGCCTTCACTGAGCCACTGTAAAGGGGAGGCGTCCTCCCAATGACTAGACCATGGTTTAGATAGGTTGGGTCAGTTGTATATTGGCTTACCATTATATCCCTTTAATCTGGGACAGCTATGAATTACACAGGTTCTGTGACTGGTAAATGTAAGCCTGCACTCACACGGTTTTTACCAGCTACAGGACCTGTGTAAGAAGATTCCCGGTAGGCCAATGTGTCTGTAGGGCCTGTTTTGTGTGTTGTCATGTGGCCCCACCCCCTGCAGGATAGGCAGCCCACCGCACTCAGGGTCCGATTCAGACCTGATCGCTCCTCTGCCAATTTGCAGAGGTTTGCTATCAGATAGTCGACGCCCAAAGAGATTGAAAACCCGCCCCGTGCAAGTCTGCGTACGCCGTGCGAAAATCTCTGCATACGCCGATCAGCTGCAAATCCGTTCACAACTCACTCACCAGCGAATGTACTTACCAGTCTGTGCGTAGCCCAGGACCTACTCCTACAGTGCAATAGCAACAGGCTGTTCAGGGCTGGAGCTGACGTCACACACCCTCCCCGAAAAACGCTTGGGAACGCCTGCGTTTTTCCTGACACTCCCAGAAAATGTCCAGTTACCACCCACAAACGTCCGCTTCCTGTCAACTTGCGTACACTTAGTGATAAAAAAAAATCACTGGATTCTTTCGCAGTTTGGACTCGCGCATGCGCATTATGATCTGTACTCATGCGCATTATAATCTGTACTCATGCGCATTATGATCTGTACTCATGCGCATTATGATCTGTACTCATGCGCATTATGATCTGTACTCATGCGCAGTTGACCGATAATTGGCCGCCTTGTGAACTCACACAACAGCGATCAGTTCTGATCGGGCCCTCAGTACACTGCATTGTCCCCATTTATTCTGTTATTCCATCTCTACAGTACAGAAACTCTGCCATCCAGTGATGCTGCCATGGCTACTAGAGATGAGCGGGTTCGGTTCCTCGGAATCCGAACCCGCCCGAACTTCAGGTTTTTTTACACTCGGATCTTCCCGCCTTGCTCGGTTAACCCGAGCGCGCCCGAACGTCATCATCCCGCTGTCGGATTCTCGCGAGGCTCGGATTCTATCGCGAGACTCGGATTCTATATAAGGAGCCGCGCGTCGCCGCCATTTTCACACGTGCATTGAGATTGATAGGGAGAGGACGTGGCTGGCGTCCTCTCCTTATAGAGAAGAGAGTGAGACTAGAGTAGAGAGAGACACAGTATTTACTTTAGTAATTTTGGGGAGCATTAGGAGGAGTACTACTACTTGCTGAAGTGATAGTGTGACTGTATATCTGACTTGTGGGGGAGACAGTGGGGAGCAGTTAGAGTCTGAGAGCAGGAGTACATATTTTAACATACAGTGCACACTTTTGCTGCCAGAGTGCCACACTGCCATTGTGACCACACTGACCACCAGTATATATTGTGATTGTCTGCTTAGGAGTACTACTTGCAAGTTGCTGATAGTGTGACCAGTGACCTGACCACCAGTTTAATTAATCACCACCAGTTTAATATATATATATATATATATATATATATATAATTGTATATAATATATATATAATTGTATACCACCTACCCGTGTTTTTTTTTTTTCTTTCTTCTTGATACATACTACTATAGTAGCTTACTGTAGCAGTCTGCGGTGCTGCTGAGCTGACAGTGTCCAGCAGGTCCGTCATCAGTCATTACATAATAAATATATATACCTGTCCGGCTGCAGTACTAGTGATATTATATATATATATATATTAATTTCATCTCATTATCATCCAGTCTATATTAGCAGCAGACACAGTATGGTAGTCCACGGCTGTAGCTACCTCTGTGTCGGCAGTCGCTCGTCCATCCATAATTGTATACCACCTACCCGTGTTTTTTTTTTTCTTTCTTCTTGATACATACTACTATAGTAGCTTACTGTAGCAGTCTGCGGTGCTGCTGAGCTGACAGTGTCCAGCAGGTCCGTCATCAGTCATTACATAATAAATATATATACCTGTCCGGCTGCAGTACTAGTGATATTATATATATATATATATATATTAATTTCATCTCATTATCATCCAGTCTATATTAGCAGCAGACACAGTACGGTAGTCCACGGCTGTAGCTACCTCTTTGTCGGCAGTCGCTCGTCCATCCATAATTGTATACCATCTACCCGTGGTTTTTTTTTTTCTTTCTTCTTGATACATACTACTATAGTAGCTTACTGTAGCAGTCTGCGGTGCTGCTGAGCTGACAGTGTCCAGCAGGTCCGTCATCAGTCATTACATAATAAATATATATACCTGTCCGGCTGCAGTATTAGTGATATTATATATATATATATTAATTTCATCTCATTATCATCCAGTCTATATTAGCAGCAGACACAGTACGGTAGTCCACGGCTGTAGCTACCTCTGTGTCGGCAGTCGCTCGTCCATCCATAATTGTATACCACCTACCCGTGGTTTTTTTTTTCTTTCTTCTTGATACATACTACTATAGTAGCTTACTGTAGCAGTCTGCGGTGCTGCTGAGCTGACAGTGTCCAGCAGGTCCGTCATCAGTCATTACATAATAAATATATATACCTGTCCGGCTGCAGTACTAGTGATATTATATATATATATATTAGTTTCATCTCATTATCATCCAGTCTATATTAGCAGCAGACACAGTACGGTAGTCCACGGCTGTAGCTACCTCTGTGTCGGCAGTCGCTCGTCCATCCATAATTGTATACCACCTACCCGTGGATTTTTTTTTTTTCTTTCTTCTTGATACATACTACTATAGTAGCTTACTGTAGCAGTCTGCGGTGCTGCTGAGCTGACAGTGTCCAGCAGGTCCGTCATCAGTCATTACATAATAAATATATATACCTGTCCGGCTGCAGTACTAGTGATATTATATATATATATATTAATTTCATCTCATTATCATCCAGTCTATATTAGCAGCAGACACAGTACGGTAGTCCACGGCTGTAGCTACCTCTGTGTCGGCAGTCGCTCGTCCATCCATAATTGTATACCACCTACCCGTGTTTTTTTTTTTTTCTTTCTTCTTGATACATACTACTATAGTAGCTTACTGTAGCAGTCTGCGGTGCTGCTGACCTGACAGTGTCCAGCAGGTCCGTCATCAGTCATTACATAATAAATATATATACCTGTCCGGCTGCAGTACTAGTGATATTATATATATATATATATATATTAATTTCATCTCATTATCATCCAGTCTATATTAGCAGCAGACACAGTACGGTAGTCCACGGCTGTAGCTACCTCTGTGTCGGCAGTCGCTCGTCCATCCATAATTGTATACCACCTACCCGTGGTTTTTTTTTCTTCTTTCTTCTTGATACATACTACTATAGTAGCTTACTGTAGCAGTCTGCGGTGCTGCTGAGCTGACAGTGTCCAGCAGGTCCGTCATCAGTCATTACATAATAAATATATATACCTGTCCGGCTGCAGTACTAGTGATATTATATATATATATATATTAATTTCATCTCATTATCATCCAGTCTATATTAGCAGCAGACACAGTATGGTAGTCCACGGCTGTAGCTACCTCTGTGTCGGCAGTCGCTCGTCCATCCATAATTGTATACCACCTACCCGTGGTTTTTTTTTTCTTTCTTCTTGATACATACTACTATAGTAGCTTACTGTAGCAGTCTGCGGTGCTGCTGAGCTGACAGTGTCCAGCAGGTCCGTCATCAGTCATTACATAATAAATATATATACCTGTCCGGCTGCAGTACTAGTGATATTATATATATATATATATATTAATTTCATCTCATTATCATCCAGTCTATATTAGCAGCAGACACAGTACGGTAGTCCACGGCTGTAGCTACCTCTGTGTCGGCAGTCGCTCGTCCATCCATAATTGTATACCACCTACCCGTGGTTTTTTTTTTTTTCTTTCTTCTTGATACATACTACTATAGTAGCTTACTGTAGCAGTCTGCGGTGCTGCTGAGCTGACAGTGTCCAGCAGGTCCGTCATCAGTCATTACATAATAAATATATATACCTGTCCGGCTGCAGTACTAGTGATATTATATATATATATATATTAATTTCATCTCATTATCATCCAGTCTATATTAGCAGCAGAAACAGTACGGTAGTCCACGGCTGTAGCTACCTCTGTGTCGGCAGTCGCTCGTCCATCCATAAGTATACTAGTATCCTTCCATCTCCATTGTTTACCTGAGGTGCCTTTTAGTTGTGCCTATTAAAATATGGAGAACAAAAATGTTGAGGTTCCAAAATTAGGGAAAGATCAAGATCCACTTTCACCTCGTGCTGAAGCTGCTGCCACTAGTCATGGCCGAGACGATGAAATGCCAGCAACGTCGTCTGCCAAGGCCGATGCCCAATGTCATAGTACAGAGCATGTAAAATCCAAAACACCAAATATCAGTAAAAAAAGGACTCCAAAATCTAAAATAAAATTGTCGGAGGAGAAGCGTAAACTTGCCAATATGCCATTTACCACACGGAGTGGCAAGGAATGGCTGAGGCCCTGGCCTATGTTCATGGCTAGTGGTTCAGCTTCACATGAGGATGGAAGCACTCAGCCTCTCGCTAGAAAAATGAAAAGACTCAAGTTGGCAAAAGCACCGCAAAGAACTGTGCATTCTTCGAAATCCCAAATCCACAAGGAGAGTCCAATTGTGTCGGTTGCGATGCCTGACCTTCCCAACACTGGACGTGAAGAGCATGCGCCTTCCACCATTTGCATGCCCCCTGCAAGTGCTGGAAGGAGCACCCGCAGTCCAGTTCCTGATAGTCAGATTGAAGATGTCAGTGTTGAAGTACACCAGGATGAGGAGGATATGGGTGTTGCTGGCGCTGGGGAGGAAATTGACAAGGAGGATTCTGATGGTGAGGTGGTTTGTTTAAGTCAGGCACCCGGGGAGACACCTGTTGTCCGTGGGAGGAATATGGCCGTTGACATGCCTGGTGAAAATACCAAAAAAATCAGCTCTTCGGTGTGGAAGTATTTCAACAGAAATGCGGACAACATTTGTCAAGCCGTGTGTTGCCTTTGTCAAGCTGTAATAAGTAGGGGTAAGGACGTTAACCACCTCGGAACATCCTCCCTTATACGTCACCTGCAGCGCATTCATAATAAGTCAGTGACAAGTTCAAAAACTTTGGGCGACAGCGGAAGCAGTCCACTGACCAGTAAATCCCTTCCTCTTGTAACCAAGCTCACGCAAACCACCCCACCAACTCCCTCAGTGTCAATTTCCTCCTTCCCCAGGAATGCCAATAGTCCTGCAGGCCATGTCACTGGCAATTCTGACGATTCCTCTCCTGCCTGGGATTCCTCCGATGCATCCTTGCGTGTAACACCTACTGCTGCTGGCGCTGCTGTTGTTGCTGCTGGGAGTCGATGGTCATCCCAGAGGGGAAATCGTAAGACCACTTTTACTACTTCCACCAAGCAATTGACTGTCCAACAGTCCTTTGCGAGGAAGATGAAATATCACAGCAGTCATCCTGCTGCAAAGCGGATAACTGAGGCCTTGACAACTATGTTGGTGTTAGACGTGCGTCCGGTATCCGCCGTTAGTTCACAGGGAACTAGACAATTTCTTGAGGTAGTGTGCCCCCATTACCAAATACCATCTAGGTTCCACTTCTCTAGGCAGGCGATACCGAGAATGTACACGGACGTCAGAAAAAGACTCACCAGTGTCCTAAAAAATGCAGTTGTACCCAATGTCCACTTAACCACGGACATGTGGACAAGTGGAGCAGGGCAGGGTCAGGACTATATGACTGTGACAGCCCACTGGGTAGATGTATGGACTCCCGCCGCAAGAACAGCAGCGGTGGCACCAGTAGCAGCATCTCGCAAACGCCAACTCTTTCCTAGGCAGGCTACGCTTTGTATCACCGGTTTCCAGAATACGCACACAGCTGAAAACCTCTTACGGCAACTGAGGAAGATCATCGCGGAATGGCTTACCCCAATTGGACTCTCCTGTGGATTTGTGGCATCGGACAACGCCAGCAATATTGGGTGTGCATTAAATATGGGCAAATTCCAGCACGTCCCATGTTTTGCACATACCTTGAATTTGGTGGTGCAGAATTTTTTAAAAAACGACAGGGGCGTGCAAGAGATGCTGTCGGTGGCCAGAAGAATTGCGGGACACTTTCGGCGTACAGGCACCACGTACAGAAGACTGGAGCAACACCAAAAACGCCTGAACCTGCCCTGCCATCATCTGAAGCAAGAAGTGGTAACGAGGTGGAATTCAACCCTATATATGCTTCAGAGGTTGGAGGAGCAGCAAAAGGCCATTCAAGCCTATACAATTCAGCACGATATAGGAGGTGGAATGCACCAGTCTCAAGCGCAGTGGAGAATGATTTCAACGTTGTGCAAGGTTCTGCTGCCCTTTGAACTTGCCACACGTGAAGTCAGTTCAGACACTGCCAGCCTGAGTCAGGTCATTCCCCTCATCAGGCTTTTGCAGAAGAAGCTGGAGACATTGAAGGAGGAGCTAACACGGAGCGATTCCGCTAGGCATGTGGGACTTGTGGATGGAGCCCTTAATTCGCTTAACAAGGATTCACGGGTGGTCAATCTGTTGAAATCAGAGCACTACATTTTGGCCACCGTGCTCGATCCTAGATTTAAAACCTACCTTGGATCTCTCTTTCCGGCAGACACAAGTCTGCTGGGGTTCAAAGACCTGCTGGTGAGAAAATTGTCAAGTCAAGCGGAACGCGACCTGTCAACATCTCCTCCTTCACATTCTCCCGCAACTGGGGGTGCGAGGAAAAGGCTCAGAATTCCGAGCCCACCCGCTGGCGGTGATGCAGGGCAGTCTGGAGCGACTGCTGATGCTGACATCTGGTCCGGACTGAAGGACCTGACAACGATTACGGACATGTCGTCTACTGTCACTGCATATGATTCTCTCCCCATTGAAAGAATGGTGGAGGATTATATGAGTGACCGCATCCAAGTAGGCACGTCACACAGTCCGTACTTATACTGGCAGGAAAAAGAGGCAATTTGGAGGCCCTTGCACAAACTGGCTTTATTCTACCTAA
The DNA here is from genome assembly GCF_028390025.1 of Pseudophryne corroboree. Taxonomy (NCBI): domain Eukaryota; kingdom Metazoa; phylum Chordata; class Amphibia; order Anura; family Myobatrachidae; genus Pseudophryne; species Pseudophryne corroboree. Next base: position 401,649,723 of record NC_086450.1, on the reverse strand, counting down.
GTTGCCCTCCCACAAGTGTGTACTCCGAAAGAGTGTTTAGTGCCGCCGCTCACCTTGTCAGCAATCGGCGTACGAGGTTACTTCCAGAAAATGTGGAGAAAATGATGTTCATTAAAATGAATTATAATCAATTCCTCCGTGGAGACATTGACCAGCAGCAATTGCCTCCACAAAGTACACAGGGAGCTGAGATGGTGGATTCCAGTGGGGACGAATTGATAATCTGTGAGGAGGGGGATGTACACGGTGATATATCGGAGGATGATGATGAGGTGGACATCTTGCCTCTGTAGAGCCAGTTTGTGCAAGGAGAGATTAATTGCTTCTTTTTTGGTGGGGGTCCAAACCAACCCGTCATTTCAGTCACAGTCGTGTGGCAGACCCTGTCACTGAAATGATGGGTTGGTTAAAGTGTGCATGTCCTGTTTATACAACATAAAGGTGGGTGGGAGGGCCCAAGGACAATTCCATCTTGCACCTCTTTTTTCTTTTTTTCTTCTTTGCGTCATGTGCTGTTTGGGGAGTGTTTTTTGGAAGGGCCATCCTGCGTGACACTGCAGTGCCACTCCTAGATGGGCCAGGTGTTTGTGTCGGCCACTAGGGTCGCTTATCTTACTCACACAGCTACCTCATTGCGCCTCTTTTTTTCTTTGCGTCATGTGCTGTTTGGGGAGTGTTTTTTGGAAGGGCCATCCTGCGTGACACTGCAGTGCCACTCCTAGATGGGCCAGGTGTTTGTGTCGGCCACTAGGGTCGCTTATCTTACTCACACAGCTACCTCGTTGCGCCTCTTTTTTTCTTTGCGTCATGTGCTGTTTGGGGAGTGTTTTTTGGAAGGGCCATCCTGCGTGACACTGCAGTGCCACTCCTAGATGGGCCAGGTGTTTGTGTCGGCCACTAGGGTCGCTTTTCTTACTCACACAGCTACCTCATTGCGCCTCTTTTTTTCTTTGCGTCATGTGCTGTTTGGGGAGTGTTTTTTGGAAGGGCCATCCTGCGTGACACTGCAGTGCCACTCCTAGATGGGCCAGGTGTTTGTGTCGGCCACTAGGGTCGCTTATCTTACTCACACAGCTACCTCATTGCGCCTCTTTTTTTCTTTGCGTCATGTGCTGTTTGGGGAGTGTTTTTTGGAAGGGCCATCCTGCGTGACACTGCAGTGCCACTCCTAGATGGGCCAGGTGTTTGTGTCGGCCACTAGGGTCGCTTAGCTTAGTCATCCAGCGACCTCGGTGCAAATTTTAGTTCTAAAAATAATATTGTGAGGTGTGAGGTATTCAGAATAGACTGAAAATGAGTGGAAATTATGGTTTTTGAGGTTAATAATACTTTGGGGTCAAAATGACCCCCAAATTCTATGATTTAAGCTGTTTTTTAGTGTTTTTTGAAAAAAACACCCGAATCCAAAACACACCCGAATCCGACAAAAAAAATTCGGTGAGGTTTTGCCAAAACGCGGTCGAACCCAAAACACGGCCGCAGAACCGAACCCAAAACCAAAACACAAAACCCGAAAAATTTCAAGTGCACATCTCTAATGGCTACACAGTGTGTTATACCTCTTGTGCTGCCCCTGTCGGACCACTTCTACAACATTTTACAGGGCAACTTTTAGTTCTCAATCCACCCCTAGTCTGCAGCAAAAGACATATGGAAGGCCTTAAATGAATATAATCAGACCCTATGAGCTGGGATCCCACCCCCCTCAACAGACCCCACCCCCTCATCAGACCGCACCCCCTATTAGGGCCGCTTCAATAAATTTCCCTGGCTTGTTTTCCATCCCAATCTGCCCCTGGGTGCGGGGATTGGAGCGCCACCATTTCTCTCTGTAATCCGCTTGCCGTGCTGAGAACCATTATTTCTGCTGGACTGTGAAGCGGTGTAACTGCACAGTACTGCAGACACTGATTGTTTGTAGATCAGGTTAGCTCAGTAGACTTTAGAACACAGAGAACAAGCAGACTGTTTTATTCTGCAGTGTTCAGCTGTTTGTCTAAAATACCTATTCCCAGTGGCTGGACGGTTGTGGGTACAGCCCGCGGGCCAGCTTGTTTCTTCTCATTTCACAAAGGAAGTTTACTGTCTACTTCTATTATTTAAAACAGCACAATATGTGGAGCAGAGATAAAATCTCCGAAGCCTAAAATACACTCATATACCTTACTGAATTATCCCCGCTCTGAAAGCTCCTTTGTGTGACTGAATTCTATGGACGGGCCCTTTTTTCCCCTGTGATTATGTCCTATAAAGAGAGACTTATGGGGTCCTAAACAGGCTTGGGCAACAACAGCGTTCTATCATGTTTATGTGAGATCAATAAAAGATATTGCGAAGTGTAAAGAATCTGTTTCTCTCTCCTTCTGCTTCGCTAGCAGACTAAGATTTACACCTGACCTGGAGTTAAAAGGACATTTCCAGCTTATTGCGGAGTTCATTTTAATCAATGCTTTGTATTACAAGTGACGCTACAGCCAGGAAGCAGTTAAAAAATTTACCCCCCCACCCGCCCTTCCCAACCCCTTCATACTTCATGTTTCCAAGCACTAGGTTTCATGTGGATGCTAGAGGAGCTTATTTATCACTTGAAATCTCATATGGTCTATACAGACGATGCACAAAACAATTACCCCTGGTCCGGAAACAATTCTTTTTTTGGGCCGGGTGCTTGAATTTAATTATGACGTTTTTTCATAGCTGAAGTTTCCCATAATCTCCCCTTCCCCTGACCGGTGTCTCAAATCATGACCACAATATCGGCAGTATATAATTTGACTTCACCAGCGATATATGTTTGATACAGAAAATTAGTTTACTCTCCCCTTGGACCTATATTTTAGAATAGGGGTGTTTTAAGAGAGGAGGGAACCCGCGTGCAGCCTCCGTTGTGGGCCCCCTCCATTCCTGCAGCAAGTAGTGTCCCACGGGCAGGGAGGTACAATTGGGAGAACCAGTGATCACCACTGCTCTGCTCTGCAGAGCAGCCGGTGATCACTGAATAGATGTCATGCACACGTGACCAGCATCTGAACAGTGCGGGGAGGAGAGGAAGGGGCTGCCCCCCCCCCCCCAAAAAAAAGGGGATCGTAGTGTGATGCCCCGCCCCTTCTCCCGTGGCTCCACAGATTTTCCCTAGGCCCCAACCCCTTTCCGGCCGCGGTTGTGCCTTTGGCGCGTCATGTCCCGCACTGCAAATTTCTAAGTTTGGATGTATGCACATACAGATGGAACCACGCTAGCCGTGGCTCCGTCTGTGATTAGGTGCGCCCAAATGGGCGCACCTAGTCACTGTGAGCGTCTCCGTATGGACGGGCGTTTACGCCCAGACAGAGACGCTTACAATGGGAAGCGGCACTGTGCACTCCTGGTGCATGCCTAGTCACGCCGGGAGTGCACGCCTGCGACTAGGCAGACATGGATAAGAAAGGCTCCACCTGTATCACTCAGAAATGACCGTGGCAGGCATTTTCCAAGTGATTTCTGTATATATGGGTGCAGTGTGTGTTGTGTGGGCCCCTCTGCACCCAGGGGCCCCGTGTGCACCGCACACACTGCACCCATTATAGAAACGCCTATGCTTTAGAAGACCAATAGGGCCTGATTCTTAAACACATGCAAAACACATGCTATGCCAATTATTCACGCAGCTGAGCGGTTATTTGGCATTATATGGCGGCACCATATTTAAACCATCACCCCTCCAGCAGGTATGATATAATCTCTTCAATATCCATAGCAATAACAAATGGTTCAAATTTGCAAAATAAATATTTTCTTTTTACCATTATGTTCTTGTATATACATTTTTTTGTTGTTATTGCATTAATATAATAATAGATCTGTGAACTGATTAAACAAATTAGAACAATTTGCTTAATATTGCAAAACATGTGATAATTGTTCAACTACTACTGTATGCTACCGACAAGGTGCTACCGACATTGTATTGATTTTAATTTGTTACGCTGATCAGGGCCAGAGCTGATGTCACACACCCTCCGTGAAAACGCTTGGGAATTTCTCTGTTTTTCCTGACACTCCCAGAACCAGTTACCACAATCAGTCGTCCTCTTCCTGTCAATCACCTTGCGAAAACTCCATGCAATAAAATTTTTCGGGCCATCCCGTCGCTGTTTGGCGTTGTGCGTCTTTCGATAATCGGACGCTGTGTGATTTTGCACACCAGCGATCAGGTCTGAATTGGGCCCATATTAAGTAACATGTATATAAATATGCCCAAGTGTTCAGCCACACTGATGGTAACTACAGTATTTTAAACACTGAATATTTTTTTTCTGTAATTCATTTTATCACTCTAGTGATGGAAATGCTAAAGACTGTATGTACTGAAGCCAAAATCAGTAATCAACTAATGCAGATAACAGAGTCATATTATCAGTGCTGAACAGATATCTCTGGCTAAAGTTGATAATGAATTCAGCAGACAAAAATAGAATGTTCAGCCAAAACGTAAAATATTTTTGTGTTGCTATTCGAATTTTCATGTAAAAAATTCCTGGAAAAATGGGAGATAAAAAACTGTTTCATTGTGTGTCATTACAAGTGGTTAAATTGTGACAAATGCTATTTATTATATAGGTAGTCCAAAAAAGGAATGTGAGCGAATGGACCCGTGTGCACACGTTCTACCTTAAGTTTGTTTTGCGTCCATTTTTCACATGCTTATGTGGCAAAGAGGCTTTGGGGAATTACTTTTAACTTCTGATAAAAGGTAGGACAAATTCCACAGTTTTGTCTTCATTTTAAACAAACTTAGGAGTTAATACAGACATGATCGCTGGGCAGCGATTTTTGCATTGCTGCAATCAGATAGTAGCCACCCACTGGGGGAGTGTATTTTCGCTGTGCAAGTGTGCGAACGCCTGTGTAGCAGAGCTGCACAAACTGACTCAGCCCAGGACTTACTCAGCCGCTGCGATCACATCAGCCTGTCCGGGACCGGAATTGACGTTGTGCAACGCTTGGACATGCATGCATTATTCTAGACACTCCCTGAAAACTGTCAATTGCCACCCACAAACGTCCTCTTCCTGTCAGTAACCTTGCGATCGCCCATGTGATAGTTATTTTTGCACCATCCTGTCGCTATGCATCGATCCCCGTTGCTGCGGTCCGTCACACCTGCGCATTGCGGTGCATATGCATGCACAGTTCGGACCTGATCGCAGGCTGTGAGAAAACGCAGCCTAGCGTTCAGGTCTGAATTACCCCCATTACTCCTAATACCTGCATGAACAGGGCCTAAGGCATCAAATAAGGATGTGTCCAGTTGACTGTGGGGCTAATTCAGATCTGTTCGCAGCAGCAAGTTTGTTGGCTAATGGGCAAAACCATGTGCACTGCAGGGTGGTGGGGGGGCAGATATAACATGTGCAGAGAGAGTTAGATTTGGGTGGGGTGTGTTCAAACTGAAATCTAAATTGCAGTGTAAAAATAAAGCAGCCAGTATTTACCCTGCACAGAAACAATATAACCCACCCAAATCTAACTCTCTCTGCAAATGTTATATCTGCCCCCCCCCCCCCCCCCCCCCCTGCAGTGCACATGGTTTTGCCCATTAGCTAACAAATTTGCTGCTGCAATCAGGTCTGAATTACCCCTTGTGTCTTGAGCATAGAAGGCAGACGTTAGAAGAACTGACTGACTGCACAGTGTGCTCTTCATAACGGATCACTATATGGCTATTCTTTGTTTCTTAATAAATGGGTAAAATGCTTTTTATCTCTCCACTGCCCTAGTAGCTCGTACCACCAGTTCACACTGTCATTTGTAATGTATTGTAGTACATCGGATGCACATTGAAGGCCTGTAAAGCTGTGCTCTGTATTGAAAGTATATGGTATTTGGGGCGCAGTGCATAAAGCTTTGCATCTTGGATGCTAAGCATCCCGCCACTCATCGCAAACATAGCGGCACTTAGTAATGCTGTATGCTTGAAAGAAATCACAAAGAACAACTGTCCCGATTAGAGCTGTAGTTTGCGATAAAAGGACTTCTGGGTTTGTGACCCAGGAACGTTGCCGGACTGCCCATCTGACAATTCTGGCATATGCTAGAAGGGCCGATGGGCAGGAGGGCCGGTCCGCTCCCACAGAGAGCCAGGAAAGACGTGCACAGTGCAGCCTCCGGCTCTCTGATCCGTGCGTTTCCATGGTAATGGGGGCGTGCTGCAAGACTAAGTCCCACTTACTCAATTCACGCCCCTATGCATCGTGACCGCGAGCCCCTGAGACGTGAGTGCGCCCTCGCTGTGACCTGCGCACGTCACAAAGGCCAGGGCCATATCGGAACCCCAGTCCGTCCCTGCCCAGGAGTCTATCTGTGCATGCGTCGGATCATGACTCAGAGCACATTGCAAAAACAAGCTCATAGGCCTACTGGTGCAAAGCTGGTGTATATAACCGACATTTTGCGAAGCTTTGACTGCAAAATCACCTTTGATGCATCCACCCATGGAGAGATGTGAAGTATATTTGAGGCACGTGGAGCTATACTGTATAGTTGAGGAATGGGATACGTATTGAATATTGTGAGAATGTGGCACTGTGCACGGGGGCATGTAGCATCACAGAATAATGTGGTCATGAGCCTCTATTATAAATAGTTTATTGCACTGCATTATACTGTATAATGAGCATGATATTATTTGATGCCCTTGCGGGTGTATTATATGTTACGTTTTGCACAATGCTGGCTGCCATTTGTAGAAATAAAGGAACAGATTGGACTCAGGCCGACTAAAATAAACATCTCCTGAATTATAATATGACCTTGCAAGGGGACGTGGTGCACTAATTGGGGTCCCCGGTCAATTGACGGAGAAAACAACATAAAAAAACATAAAAAACTCATGTCGACCCTTTTTTCATTTCGACCTAATGGCCATGTCGACCTATTTCTAGTGTCAACCTACCCACTGTCAGCCAATGGGTGTTGACCTAATGGGTGTCAACCTAATTGCTGTCGACCCTGAGTCCCATACCGCTTTGAAGAAGCCCCCTCCCCATCACTCTCACATCTCATCTATGGGGAAATGTATCAAACCTTCTACAGAGGACAGGTAGAGAGCTTCTAACTATCATTTTATAGAATGTATTTGATAAATTATAGTTGTAGGCTAATTGACTGCTTGGGGCCACTTCTCAACTTGGCCACTGTAGAAGGTGTGATACCTCTCCCCCTAATGCTGATGTCATATCCCTTATGTGGTGCAGCCCCACAGCTATATAATGAGAGATGTTGGTTCTGTCTTATGGCTCAGTGATCTGCATGTTATCTGTGTCTTGATCTCTGGACACATTCTGTTCATTGGGCCTAATTCAGATCTGATCACCGCAGCAAATTTGTTAGCTAATGGACAAATCCATGTGCACTGCAGGTGGGGCAGATATAACATGTGCAGAGAGAGTTAGGGTGTGTACACACGGTGAGATCCTTGCTATGCCCGATTTTTACTTGCAATTTCCCCTGAACTCCCCAGAGCCCAGAGAGCACAGATTTTGACTAACTTTTCTTGATATATGGACTATGTGTGCTTACGATTTTGGCTTATGTGAAAATTTGGCTTATGTGAGATGTCATTGACATGTGAGATGAACTAGATAGTACACCGATCTAGCAAGGATTGACTTGCCTGCACAGTCTATCTTTTCTTGCGATGCCGACCTGGCGGGGCCGCGCATCGGGATCGCAAGGTGGCTTTCACCTTGCGATCTGCACTAACTTTTCTTGAGATTTTGACTATATAGTCAAAATCTCAAGAAAATATCTCACCGTGTGTACACACCCTTAGATTTGGGTGGGGTGTGTTCAAACTGAAATCTAAATTGCATTGCAAAAATAAAGCAGTCAGTATTTTCCCTGCACAGAAACAAAATAACCCACCCAAATCTAACTCTCTCTGCACATGTTATATCTGCCCTCATTCCCCCCTCCCCTGCAGTGCACATGGCTTTGCCAATTTGTTAACAAATTTGCTGCTACGATCAGATCTGAATTAGGCCCCTAGTGAGAGACTGGCGGTGGGGATAGCTAGGGGGTAAGTGGATTTGCTCTTCAAAGTTTATCTACCAATATATTAAGTAATAATAAAGAGCATGTCTGTGACCCACAAAATATAAAACATAACCATGAGTAGCCAATAAGCAAGGGAGCTACATCGTAACCCCTCAAACTTCGTAACAGTCACTTCTTTAGAAAAGCCATAATACTCTACTGCCAAAAGACAGGTTTACTTATATGGCCTCAACATATACATATGAATCTGTGGCAAAAGATGAGTTAAATGACAGAGAACTAGCTAGATATCGCATACAACAGAGCAGTTCTAGGGTTATACAGTATTGCGGGCTTGCAGAAGAATCATTCTGTTTTCCAGTTTTACGATGATTGTTCTTTGTCTCAACCTTAGTCTGTCAAATAAATTAGATTTTTTTTTTTTTATTGTCTCACATTTTTTCCCTCTGGACACTTCATTGTATTTTGCGCCCTGAATACTAACAGCTGCCAAGGACGTGGCACTGTCAGAAAACTGAGAACGCACTGCCCCTCCAGACAAGGCTGAGGCTGGATCTTCCTGGCAGTGTCATTGACTTCTGTGCTCGGGGACCTGGCATTGCTATACCATGAAAAGCTCCGGCTTTGTCTGCACCAGAGTGCGGACAAGAGGCCTCACATGACTACAATCCATCAAAGGTATCCTTAAATTAAAATGTAAGATGTCAAAAGTATGAAAGCATATTATGCTGAAAGAAAGAAGTAATATGCTGTGTGTCTACGGAGTGAAAAGGTGATTGTGCTAATGGAGAAAGTGATGGAGATGGGTGTCTTAGTAGAATAATGGAAGGGAATAGGTGAGTTTCTCATTTCTCATACTAGAATGTGTCAAACGTTTTTTCCTCCAACCAAAGACAGAAAGGACACGTGGTGGGCCCTTCCCGTTTTATCCTGTCCTGCTTTCCCACTAGCTTCTCTTCACCCCACCAAACCATCTACTCCAAAATGGTAATAAATGGAAGCACCCTCCCTGCAGAATGAAATAAAATTCACTTTTGGTACCTTTAAAAATAAAGGTACTCCACACCAATGGGGGTTATTTTATTTACCACAATGGGCCCTAAAGTAATATCTTCCGTTACCTTGACCTTGAGTGATTCCGCCGTCTCCAATATAGATTTGTGCAACAGAGATCAAAATAGCAAATATCACTGAAAGATATGGGTCCTGCTGCCTTTATTCATGATGTATTAAATCTATTTGTGTTCCAACCCTACCACTCAACAGGAGTAAAGTAGGCAAAAAGCCCCGCACAGTGCTCTTCGTCTCTGTGGTCTCGGTATGACGGATGGGGGGTCTCTAAGACCCCGACACGTTGTACCAAATGATTAAAAAGGAAACATATGCACAATTTTTATAATAACTTGGGGGTCATTCCGAGTTGTTCGCTAGCTGCTTTCGGTCGCAGCGCGGCAATTAGGTGAAAATGCGGCATTTCTGCGCATGCGTATGGGGCGCAGTGCACACGCGCAACGTACTTTCACACAAAACTATGCAGTTTCACACAAGGTCGAGCAACGCTTTTCAGTCGCAGTGCTGGCCGCAGAGTGATTGACAGGAAGTGGGTGTTTCTGGGTCGTAACTGGCCGTTTTCGGGGAGTGTGTGTAAAAACGCAGGCGTGCCTGAAAAAAACGCAGGAGTGGCTGGGGAAACGCAGGCGTGGCTGGCCGAACGCAGGGCGTGTTTGTGACGTCAAACCAGGAATGAAACAGTCTGAAGTGATCGCTAAGTAGGAGTAGGTCTGGAGCTACTCAGAAACTGCACAATCTTTTTTTGTAGCAGTTCTGCGATCCTTTCGTTCGCACTTCTGCTAAGCTAAGATACACTCCCAGAGGGCGGCGGCCTAGCGTTGGCACTGCTGCTAAAAGCATCTAGCGAGCGATCAACTCGGAATGAGGGCCTTTGATAGAAAACAACTTTTCAAACACTTACATCTTTATTAAATGGTTTTTAAACAATCTTATCTTCTCTCTTAATCCACCGAAGTCCAAATGTGCACACACAAACAAAATAAAAATCCTCTAAAATCTAGATAGGAAAATGACCTAACTCCTCACTTTAATTAACTGAAGCAAAAGCTGTTATTCTTTTAAGCAGCATTTCCCCAGCAGCTAATAACAACAGGTCAGCATGGAAAATGCTTGTGATTAAGAGCCTGAATCAGTGTTTGCAACGCAAATGGTTGAGCAGTTATTATTGTACTGCAGTTGCGCTTGTATTGTGCATGTGACCCAATGTTTTTGCGAAGGCAGTCACAGTGCGATTTTGAACACAGTTTGATTGACATTGACATGATTGAGCATTTGTGGGAGGTTACTGGCGCATCGAGTCAAACGCAGGTGTGACACAAATGTTTCGGGGACATTTCTCAGACTACATCATTGTACAAGGTTGTAAAGGCTCAGGTGGCATAGTTGCGATAGACATTCGGTTGCTCAGAGGTCCAGTGGTGCATCCGATGTGCGAACGCTGTTGCGTCTTTGTAGGCAAGTGGCGGATCAGAGGCGCTGCCAGTGGGAGTCTCGGAACAAATAACATTGGCTGCATCATTAGCAAATTTTGCAGATCTGCTGCATGTGAAAACTAAGATTTGAATGCAACTATGGGGGTCAGAATGACCCGATCGCACGCTGCAGTTTATCGCAGCGGTGCGATCGGGTCAGGACAGCGCATGTGCCGGCGCCGCAGTGCGCCGGTGCATGCCAGACGGCCGAAGGGCGTCGGGCCGCTACGATCGCCTCTGCCTGATTGACAGGCAGAGGCGGTCGCTGGGCGGGACGGCGGCGTTTGGCCGCTGTTTCGTGGGCGCGGTCCGGCCAACGCAGGCGTGGCCGGACCGAACGGGGGGCGGGCCGCAGCAGCTGAGTGACGTCACACGCAGCCGCTGCGGGCCGGGGAGTGATAAGTAGCTGCCGGCCAGCACGCTAAAGCTGCGCTGGTCGGGAGCTACTCTTGAAGTGCAAAGGCATCGCCGCTGTGCGATGCCTTTGCACTTCTGAGGGGGGCACTGACATGCGGGGCGGGATAGCCCTGTGCTGGGCGTCCCACCGCATGTCAGTGTGAATGATCATAGCTGTGCTAAATTTCTACGATCGTCTCGGAATGACCCCCTATGTCCACCTCGTAATCAGACTGACTTGTGTTTAAGGAGAGATCAGACGGTCATACAGTATGCAGGTAGGTTGTTTTTGTAATGTAATTTTTTTTTCTCCCTTTAGAAAGATTTTTTTTTTAACTGCATCAAAAAAGAAAAAAATATATGATTTTTAAAATAGGCAATTAAAAGTGGTAAACAATGGTTTTAGGGAGGCTTATTATTAGTGCAGGGAGGTGAGAGTCACCTTTATTTGCACAGAAAAGAACTTAAGGGCTAATTCAGACCTGATTGCCCGCTGTGCGTTTTCGCACAGCGGGCGATCAGGTTGTAAATGTTGATTTACTTACAGGACTAAAAGCAACACTTTAAATAGACATTCAGTACACTTTAAATGGAGCCGCTGCGGCCGCTGTAATCACTCCTTAGCCTACGTACTTTTTACTCAGTTTGTGTACAAAGCCCCGTACTGTGTACGCACTTTGCGTACAAATGCTGCGATGGTCGTACAAAGTACACACGGTGCGTACACACACAAAGACACGCCGTGAGCACTTTGCAGCTACACGTGTGACTAGATTACACTTATATAACACTAGCAGGGAAAGAGAGACCCAACACCAATTTGTATTTCAAAGACTATGTTGGGATCTGACCCACCAACGGTTCTTTACTAGCAGGGGGTTACAATATCAACAATACAATACAATAAGAAAATGGCTACAGTCAATGGTACATACGTTTTGGTTTTGCCTGCGCTTCCCGGTCCGGTCCTCAGTCATCAAGGGTGATAACCTTCAGAGATTTGAGAGAGTGACCTGGCCTGCAGCTGGCTATTTATACATTTGTCCAAAACCTAACACAATGGAAACTGTAATCCCTTTGTCCATTGGACACAGGGATGGTCATTTACTGTACAGGAGAGGTCATAGGTCGGTTTGAATAGGTGGGCGATGTCTGTTTCAGGTGCAGTTGCAGATGTTCTCCTCTGGGTTCCCGCCGCATATCAAGTGTACAGTAAATACAGTTAATATTTATATTCTGCTCCTGCGCATAACTATTCTCAGGAGTGTGCGATCTTCTGCAAACGAACACCGGAATATTGATCTTAAATACCCTACAGCTAGATACCAAACACCACCTTATAACCTTGTTCTGTCCCCTCCTATCCTGTAAAGGTGAATCCCTTTGTTCTTATACCATTTAAACATGTGTAACTCACTGATGTGGTGCAGGGAGACTATGGGGGTAATTCCAAGTTGATCGCAGCAGGAATTTAGTTAGCAATTGGGCAAAACCATGTGCACTGCAGGGGAGGCAGATATAACATGTGCAGAAAGAGTTAGATTTGGGTGGGTTATTTTATTTCTGTGCAGGGTAAATACTGGCTGCTTTATTTTTACACTGCAAATTAGATTGCAGATTGAACACACCCCACCCAAATCTAACTCTCTCTGCACATGTTAAATCTGCTTCCCCTGCAGTGCACATGGTTTTGCCCAATTGCTAACTAAATTCCTGCTGCAATCAACTTGGAATTACCCCCTATGTGTACATTGTGCACTATTTGGATTAAATATGTAATGTGTTTTCATGGCTTTTCCATGCAATCACAAACACTACCGTAATTACTTATACCCCGCGCTAATACGCAGGACCGCGGGAGCGGCCATACGCAATTTGCGAATATGCGCACACACGGCAGAGCAAGTACGCGCACGGAGGCCATCTGTGTGTAGTTTGTACGTGATGTGTGTACTGCAATATTTTTCGACTTCGACAAGGTCTGAACAGCGTATGCACAGCAATGCGCAGGCGCGACGGACCGCAGCAGTGGGGATCAACGGGCAGCGACGGGATGGTGTGAAAATTTCAAACGCACCGGCGAACGCAAGGAGATTGACAGGAAGAGGGCGTTTGTGGATGGCAACTGACCATTTTCAAGAAGTGTCCAGAAAAACGCAGAAGGGACCAGGCGTTTGGAGGAAGGGTTTCTGACGTCAGCTCCAGCCCCGATCATCGCACTGGAAGAGTACGTTCTGGGCTGTGCAGAGACTGCCACAAAATTAGTTTGTGCAGCTCTGCTACACATCCAAATGCACACTTGCACAGTGAATTCCCCCTCCCCCTGTAGGTGGTGACTACCTGATTGCAGCGATCAGGTCTGAATTACCCCCTTAGTGTTTTGTGGTGCCCATCCAATACACTTCATAAATTTCCTGCAGTATATTAAGAGGGGATTGTTAATCACTTCTTAAAGTCCTTTGTGGTGTAGTTATTGTATCTCACAAGTTCCTGCCAGTCCTTTATGTGTATATCCAATTTTATTGCAGGGAGACTAAGATTGGATGCGCAGGGTCGTACTGGCTGACAGGGATGTAGGGGAAACCCCTGGTGTGCTCCGCTGCCTGTGGTCCACCTCCTCCTCTAGGGATCAGGTTCCAGACTGTGCACTTGAATTATAGGGATGCATACCCTCCAACATGACCCTTTCCGTTAGGTACAAAATGCTCTCTTCCTGGGCTTCCTTGCCAGTGGCAGTTACAGAGGTGGGGTTGCAGCACAGTCCAAAATTCAAATAGGGGGGGTCTGGGGGTGGCTTGGGAGGGTTAATTTACACTCCCCAGCGGCTGCCATTGTCTGCAGCCGCTGGAGGGGGGGATCCTGCCGTGCTGAAGTTTCCCTTCCCTGCCGCTACTAACACTGTTTATCTGACTGGTCGCATCCTGTGCGACCAGGTCAGATAGAGCACTTGCAGGCATGGTCGCATCTGATGCGACAATGCCAGGCAAGTGGTTAAGGCATGTGGGGGCAGATGTATTAACCTGGAGAAGGCATAAGGAAGTGTTAAACCAGTGATAAGTGCAAAGTGGTAAACGCACCAGCCAATCAGTTCCAATATGTAAATTAACAGTTAAGAGCTGATTGGCTGGTGCGTTTATCACTTTGCACTTATCACTGGTTTATCACTTCCTTATGCCGTCTCCAGGCTTAATACATCTGCCTCAATGTGTTAGAATAATATGGGTTGCAGTAGACAAAAGAGAGGCAGTAAAAAAATACAACTTTGCTTATAGTAGAATAAGAAGACTTAATCTGGCATATACTAAGCACAATTAATCAAATATCACTTTTGAAGTTAGTGTCTTTAATATAATACAGTACAAAATACTGTAAAGTTCTTTTCTACAGTCATAAATAGAAAGGATAAAAAAAACATAGGGCATCGACATAATAGCAAACTCCATATAAATTAGATAAATCCATACACATTTATATACAATATCAATGCTTTGCATATCTTCCTGTGGATTGGTATGTAATAAACACTCCCATACTCATGCAGTCACTGTATGTTATCTAATAATAGGATTTTAATACCTACCGGTAAATCCTTTTCTCTTAGTCCGTAGAGGATGCTGGGCACGGTTCAAGAACCATGGGGTATAGACGGGATCCGCAGCAGACATGGGCACTTTAAGACTTTGAATGGGTGTGAACTGGCTCCTCCCTCTATGCCCCTCCTCCAGACTCCAGTTTAAGTAACTATGCCCAGGGAGACGGACATTTCGAGGAAATAATTTGTTGTTAAACCATGGTGAGCATCTTACCAGCTCACACCTCCAGTATGCCGCAGAACGTGGCATTCAATAGAACACCAGCCGACGGCATGAAGTATATGCAGCAATACGCTGACAGAAAACGTAACACAACCTGTGTGTAAACACAACCAATAACAGCAAAACGCATGTAACGGCATGAATAACGTCAGCAACTGGCTGACTTAAACGCAACACACCATGTGTGTAACCATACCCAACAACTGCAGATACAGTACGCACTGGGACGGGCGCCCAGCATCCTCTACGGACTAAGAGAAAAGGATTTACCGGTAGGTATTAAAATCCTATTTTCTCATACGTCCTAGAGGATGCTGGGGACGCTTCAAGAACCATGGGGTTTATACCAAAGCTCTAAAACGGGCGGGAGTGTGCGGATGACTCTGCAGCACCAATTGACCCAGCAAGAGGTCCTCATCAGCCAGGGTATCAAACTTGTAAAACTTCGCAAAGGTGTTTGAACCCGACCAAGTAGCTGCTCGGCAAAGCCGTAATGCTGAGACCCCTCGGGCAGCCGCCCACCTTTCTGGAAGAATGGGTCTTCACCAATTTCAGTAACGGCAATCCAGCCGTAGAATGAGCCTGCTGAATCGTATGACAGATCCAGCGTGCAATAGTCTGCTTGGAAGCAGGAGCCCCAACCTCGTTGGAGGCATACAGGACAAACAGAACCTCCGTTGTCCTAATCTGAGCCGTTCTGGCGACATAAATTTCCAAAGCTCTGACCACATCGAGAGACTTCTATCCCGTCAAGGCTTCAGTAGCCACTGGCACCACAATAGGTTGGTTCATGTGAAACGATGAAACCACTGTTGTCAGAAAATTACTGACGAGTTCTCAACTCCGCTCTATCTGCATGGAAGATTAAATAGGGGCACCTGTGCGACAAGACCGCTGATTCAGACACCCGCCTTGTGGATGCCAAGGCAACAGCCTGACCACTTTCCAAGTGACGAATTACAACTCTACCTTACGTAAAGGTTCAAACCAATGAGATTGCCGGAACTGCAACACCATGTTAAGACCCCATGGAGCTCCAGGGGGGCACAAAGGGAGGTTGGATGTGTAATACTCCTTTTACGAAAGCTCAAACTTTTGTAAAGGAGGACAATTTTTTTTTTTTGGGAAAAAAAACGATAAGGCTGAAATCTGAACCTTAATCGAGCCCAACTTAAGACCCGCATCCACACCATCTTGTGAAAAATGGAGAATACGACCCCACTGGAAATCTTCCGTAGAAGCCTTCTTGGATTCGCACCAAGACACATACTTTCTCCAAATACGGTGGTAATGTTTTTACGTTACTCCTTTTCTGGCCTGAAGAAGAGTAGGGATGACTTCACTGGAAATATCCTTTCGGCTAAGATCCGGCATTCACCTGAAGATCCGGATACCAGGTCCTCTTAGGCCAGTCTGGACAATGAGGATCACCTGAACCTTTGTTCTTCTTATAATCTTTAGCATTTTTGGGAAAAAAAATGGAAGCAGAGGGGACGCATAGACCGACTGAAACACCCACGGAATCACTAGGACGTCATCGCTATTGCTTGAGGGTCCCTTGACCTGTACAATATATCTGAAGCTTCTTGTTGAGGCCAGATGCCATCTTGTCTATTTTAGGAATTCCTCAACGACCTGTCACTTCTGTGAAGACCTCTGGATGAAGACACCACTCTCCTGGATGGAGAACGTGTCTGCCGAGGAAGTCTGCTTCCCAGTTGTCCACTCCTGGAACGAACATCACTGACAGAGCGCGTATATGATTTTGTCGCCCAGCGGAAAACTTTCTGGCGTCTGCCATTGCTGCTTCGGGTCTTGTTTGTAGAAAACTGTTATAAACGGCCCTGACCTCTAGACCGTTAATGTGGTGACAAGTAACCTAACTTGACCCTCTTCCTTGGAAGTTTTCCTCCTGTGTGACAACTCCCCCGCCTCGAAGGCATGCATCCGTGGTCCCTAGAGCCCAGTCCTGGAACCCGAACCTGCGCTTATGAGACTGCGCCGCTACCACAGGAGTGAAATTCTGGTCTTGAAAAACAGGATTATCCCAGGTGGGAACCGGACCACTTGTCCAACTGGTCCCACTAAAAACACCCTGGCATTTAACCTGCTCACTGAATGGCCTCGTAGGCCGCAACCATCTTTTTCATCAACGGAATGTTTTGAAGGATTGACACTGTTGCAGGTCTGACCAGACTCTGGATCCTCAGAGCTTTTTTCACTGGAAGAAATAAACTCTCATCAGTTCTGTATCTAACATTATTCCCAATGCCGACAACCGCGTCGTTGGGATCAACAGTGAGTCTGGCAAATTCAGGAGCCAGCCACGTTGTTGAAGAATTGTCAGGGAGGATGCAACATTTTGCACCACTTGGTTTCTTGACGTCACCGTAATCAGGAGAGCGTCCCAGTACAGAATAATAATGACTCTTTTACTGTCAAAGGAAAACCATCCTACCGCCATCACTCCGGTGAATTGGTAATGACAATCCTGAATAGCAAACCCAGGTAAGCCTAATGCGGAAGAAACCGTAATTAGACCCCCTTTCTCCTTCTTCAGATTGGAGATCCCTGCCCTGAGAGATTCCATCTTGTATCAGATATAGGATTGGTCTGACCGAGTCGTCCGGCCTCGGGAGCACGAAAAAGCTTGAATAACAGCTTCTCTTTTTTTTTTTTTTTTAACCGGGACAGCAGGACAATGACTTGATCCTGACACAACTCTTGTATTGCGTCGCATACTACCTCCCCGTCTAGAGGAGAATCGGTAAGGTCTATTTGAAAAATCAGTGAGGGGAAACGTCTGGTGTCCCCCTTGGGACTCTATTCTTAAAACTCACTGGTCCATGTCCATTCCAGGACTGACTGAAGAGTATTAGACGTGGTCCCACCGGTGTGGGCTCCCGCAAGATAGACCCAGCGTCATGCGGTGGATGTGGCAGAAACAGAGGATGATTTCTGCTTCTGCGAACTTGAAAAGGCTGCTGACCTCTTACCTTTTCACCTTCCTCTACCTGCAAAGAAAGGGAAATCCGTATCTATTCGGTCGAAATGACTGCATCCTACAATAATGCGTCACCAACCGTTGTGAGGGAACATAGGGCAAGAAGGTAGACTTACCAGTGGCATCCGCCGAGATCAACTTAACAAGGCCATCACCAAACCAGGCTTCACCTTCATAGGGAAGAGACTCCAGTTCTTCTCGGAGTCAGCATCAGCATTCCATTGGTGAATCCACAGCGCCCTCCTAGTCGAGACCGCCATGGAATTGAACCCAAGAGTCCTATAACCCTTGTAGTCGCACGGCAGTATGCTGCAATGTTATAGATATGACCCAACTTAAGGAGTACCCTGCATACAACTACTCCCCCATGCAAGTATAATCAACGTACACGCAGACACATAATTAGAGTATCACATATTTTCCTGCATACGATCCTTTGTGACAGAGCCCCGTGCAGAACAGGGGCCGACTCTCACTTTATTCTATCCACGGCGGGAAAAGAATAAACACTCGGAATCCTCTTGAGGGTTTGAAACCATCTTGTCACGGCTGACCCAGAGTATTTTCAACAAGGCGCCAGCATTCATTATACATTTTTATATATATATATATATATATATACACACACCTTTAAATACACCTATAGACACATATATCTATCTATATATATCTATATATATATATATCTATATATATATATATATATATATATATATATATATATATAACTCATATATACATATATCCCTTGTCAGGAACAGCAGGTCCCTAGTGACGTTAATACATTCTTAATGTGTATGAAACATGTACTGAATGCCGATTTTGTGGATCTTATCAGGAAACATTATGGTCGACATAAGAAACAGTATTCGTGTCGATCTCAGGGAGTAGTAACTGGGCAAAATTAAATTTTTGCGATCCCAAGGGGTCTGAGGGAAATCTATTCTATGAATATGACACCCTCCATAAATATTACTACGTCTGTGTTCGTGCCACAGACCTATGCAACCTTACTATACATACATATACATATAGGTAAGCCATTTCTGATATGCATCACATTATCATGCCAATTTTTACCCAGTCAGATATTGTTGGTGCCGACAGGGTCACCCCCACACGTCTGTGTCTCCCATATAGTTTTCTCTTGGGAAGAACATACATCTACTGACATGTTGACACTTATTTACATGTACCAAGTACCATTAGGAGCCGACGGTGCCGACAGAGTCATTCCCACAGCCGTTTGTGGCAGAGCACTCAGCCTCAGATATGCCGACACACGTGTACCAAACACCCACCAACATTACACTGGCTATAAGGGATAGACCCCAGTACATTCTGTCAGGGAAACACAGAAGGAGTTTACCAGCTCATTTCCACAGCGCCAATTGTATAGTGTGCTTTTTATTTTTAACTTATATTGCACCAAACAACTGTGCCCCCCCTCGTTGTTCACTCTGATCTGTACAGCAGTGTTTTGGAAGGAAAAGCGTCTCTGTGAGGAGAAAATAGCGCTGAAATGAGCTGTGAGGGGTAAGCCCCGCCCCCTTAATGGCGCGCTTCAGCCCCGCTATTTCTTACATATATTTATACTGGCGGGGGTTAATAGTGCCTAGGCACTTATATATTCTTTTGCCAGACTCTGTTGAGGATTTATATGCTGCCCAGGGTGCCCCCCCCCCCTCACGCCCTGCACCCTACCGTGCCTGTGTGTGTGTGTGGGAGCATGGCGCACAGCGCGGCCGCTGTGCGGTACCTCAAAACCGTCACTGAAGTCTTCTGATCTTCTTCTACTCACCAGTCTTCTGACTTCTGGCTCTGCAAGGGGGGTGACAGCGGGCTCTGGGAACGAGCATCTAGGCGTACCTAGCGATCAGACCCTCTGGACCTAATGATGTCCAGTAGCCAAAGAAGCAGAGCCTTGAAACTCACAGAAGTACTGTAGGTCTGCTTCTCTCCCCTAAGTCCCACGATGCAGGGAGACTGTTGCCAGCAGTGCTCCCTGAAAATAATAAACCTAACATAAAGTCTTTCAGAGAAACTCAGTAGAGCTCCCCTGTGTGTGACCAGTCTCACTGGGCACAGAATCTAAACTGGAGCCTGGAGGAGGGGCATAGAGGGAGGAGCCAGTTCACACCCATTCAAAGGCTTAAAGTGCCCATGTCTCCTGCGGATCCCGTCTATACCCCATGGTTCTTGAAGCGTCCCCAGCATCCTCTAGGACGTATTAGAAATGGAGTTTGTGTTGGCCTTAGCATGGGTTTACCATACGATCCCTGTAAACCACCATCACACTAATAAATTACACAGGTTCTGTGGCTGGATGACTTCAAGCCTGCATTTCAGCTGGTTTTAATCAGCCACAGAACCTGCATAATCCATGAGCATCCCGGTTAAATGGGATGGTATGGTAAGTTTATGTTAGCACTGTCAGTAAATGTCCCCGAATCAGTTATTGTACATCTGATATGCTAATGCCCTTTTATTCCACGCTACCTCAACATTTTTGTTCTACAGGAAAAAATAAGCGGTTTGAAAAATGGTAACAAAGGTAAATTAAGAGAAAAGTAAAAATATGCATTTTGAATATGAATTTACTTTTGTCATACAATACTGGAGTGTGTTACTATGCAGTCTCCAACAAAATGGCTCCTTCATTCCCTAACCAAGATGGTTGCAGATTGTATGTCTGCACATGTGCAGCACCATCTTGCCAATGTGTACAAGCAACATGGTGGAGGACGGATGTCCTCCTCTTAGCTCCTGAGACCACGAGACTTCACCCCGCAATGACTGCTGTCGCAGAGCCCTGCACTGCTATAGGTTCCACTCCATCATTGACCAAATCAATGTAACAGTGAGTTCAGCTGTACATTCATTTCCACAAATAAACCTCAGAGCCAGTGGTAACGCTACCTGGCTGATCATAACTGCTGGTGTGTACTGTACTCTGCTCACCACAAGACTGCACACACATTCCCAACACCCTTAACGGGTACACCTGGCTGGTTTATAAGGTAAAAATATCCTGCCTATAAGAACAGTTAACACCCTCCAATTACCTCAGCTCCACTACAAATTATTTATTTCAAATGTTGATCTTTTTATACTATCATTACACTCTATTGTGTTCTTTGTATCCAGGGGCGGATCCAGAAGAAAATGAAAGGGGGGGGGGGGGGGGGGCACCATGATAGGGGAACGGTGATAGTTATATTTACATGCACCTAAGGCACGCGTGCTCCCAGATAAGAGGAGTGGTATCACAGGGGGCGTGGCCTCACAGAATACGCCATCAGGTAATGATTGGCTGTAGGAGCGCATCCTGGTTTATTGCCAATGTTTCACCCTGATGAAAAGGCTGATTGGGCCTTGAAATGTTGGTCATCTGTTCCATTAGTTATGGGAGCTTGGAAGGCACCCCAGTACAATATAATTATTATAGTTTTTAGTTGGTGGTGGCAGGTGCAGCATACTTTGGACACTGCACTGAGACTCACACTGCAGGACACGAACTGCCCATCTTTGATTAGCAGAAGCAGCCAGCTGGATCTCCAACAAGCAGCATAAGACATCTGCAGGACAGCCCTGTCACAATCACACGGGCCGCCTTCTCAAAGCTGAGCTGAGTTTGACTGCACCTAGCATGGTGGTAAAGGAAGTGGAGTAGGAAGCGCTGGGATACTGTGCGGTGCAGTGAGGGCTGATGAAGCCTTCTGCGCCGTCATAAGTAACAGTCTTACTCGATGCTGGCATTTGAACCCCGCGCCTGGGCTGGACTCTGGCTGGCTGGCAGTGGGGGAGGTAGGTTGCAGTGTGAGCAGGGGGAGGCTGGAGCTGCAGCTCCAGCATCCCCATTGGTTACCACATGGACTTGCTGTTAGAGCAGCGGCTGGCTCTTTTATCAAGTCTAACTGACGGAAATAGCAGTAGTGCTGCTGTTCTCCTTTTGAAAAAAAGAAGAAGTCAGAAACGACAGGGGGGGGGGGGGGGGGGGGCCCGGGGCGCCCCTGGATCCGCCTATGTTTGGACCAATGGACCTAAAACAGTCACCCAGTTTCCATGCTCCTGAGTCCAATTTCTGAATTCTTCTAACAGCAAGGTGGAAAGCACTGGCACAGCTAAGCTAACTAATACTAAGGGGCAGATTGAATTAGACGCCAGGTGCTGGTGGCAGCTCGGACTCTGTACGTATTGGCTTATTATGGTATTTGATTTCTGCGTGCATCGTGAGAGTGGTTGCTCACAACTAATTGACTATGGTGGTCATTCCGAGTTGTTCGCTCGTTGCAGATTTTCGCTATACAGCGATCAGGCAAAAATCTGCATTTTCTGCGTATGCGCATGGGCCGCAATGCGCACGCGCAAAGTACTTTTACTCAAAGCTATGCAATTTTACACAGGTGCGAGCAACGCTTTTCAGTCGCACTGCTGATCGGTGAGTGATTGACAGGAAGTGGGTGTTTCTGGGTGGTAACTTGGTGTTTTCCGGGAGTGTGCTAAAAAACGCAGGCGTATCAGGTAAAAATGCAGGCGTGCCTGGGGAAACGGGGGAGTGGCTGGGGAAACGGGGGAGTGGCTGGCCGAACGCAGGGCGTGTTTGTGACGTCAAACCAGGAACCAAACAGTCTGCAGTGATCGCAATCTAGGAGTAGGTCTGGAGCTACTCAGAAACTGCAGGGAAATATTTAATAGCAGAACTGATAACCTTTCTTTCGCACTTCTGCTATGCTAAGATACACTCCCAGAGGGCGGCGGCCTAGCGTGTGCACTGCTGCTAAAAGCAGCTAGCGAGCGATCAAATCGGAATGAGGGTCTATGGCTCTTGGAAAAAGAATAGATGCTACAGTAAATTCACAGATATAGTAAACAGTGTATTTTAGGAGGCTCTGCAAGAGTGTCATGCTGATAAGATAATTCAATCCTTTTCTTTTAAGAGATGAAAGACAAAAAAGTTATATTTTATATCGGAGGAGATGGAAATATACTGTATATATAAATGAGAAAACGTTGGCCTGAATATGAAGCATAATTTATTATCTATTGGAAGCGTGCCTGCTCTGCAGGTTTTTTTTGTTTTTGAGGGGAAACTTGATGAAATGTATTTAATAGTGTTTAGGAAAAGCATGAGCTAAAAGAGGAGAGAAATGGATGAGGCCAGAGGAGCAGGAAAACTGTACATACTGTTGTGTGGTGACTAGTGGTCCTGCCCCTTCCCCTTCTAGGCTCCATAGGACCTACACTGCTCTGCTCTCTCTGTAAGTCAAGCCTACTTTAAATAATACATTGGGGGGTGATAGCACTGTTCATATATTTATATACGGAGCGTACAGGGAGAGGCATAGAAAATACAGTACTACTCTGAATATAAAATCTGCAACTGAAGTAGAGGAGAGAACAATGCTAGCTCCATGGCACTTGCTGGATCACAGGTAAGTCTAACAGGGTTTGTTTCCAAATGCTGGCGATCGGGATGCTGGCAGTCAGAATACCGACCGCGGCATCCTGTTTGTAAGAATCCCGACAGGGTGAAGTTAAGTATACTTACCTTCCCCCAATGCCTCCCTAACCCTCCCTTCCTGCAACCTAAACCTAACCCTCCAACCCTGCAGCCTAACCCTAACCCTCCCCAGTGATTCCTAAACCTAACCTCCCCTTCCAATAGCCTAAACCTAACCCTCCAGCCCCCACAGCCTAACCCTACCTGGGAGTGCTTAAATCTAACCAACCCCTCCCCGCAACCTAAACCTAACCCCCCCCCCTCCCACAGCCTGAAGCCTGAATCCAACACACACGCACCCTCAAACCCCCCCCCCCCCCCTCCGCAGCTTACCTCTCCGGCGGACCGTCAGTGTCTCAATCGAGATCCCACTCGGGATACCAGCGCCGGTATTCCAATCAGTGTCGGGTTTCCAGCGTCAGTATTTAGACTTATTATTGTTATACTGCCTAATACAGCAAGTGCAGCTAATATAGGCTTAGCAGTTTTAACAGCAACTTTTCAGTTACTTGAAAGGAAAAAAAATGTACTTGGCTTCTCCCTTCCACAATGCTCAAAAGCAACTATTATGAGTGTTAAAAATGATGTATAAATTCTCAATAACTCTACAACATATTTAGCTATAAAAAGGATATTTAAATAGAGAAAGATTGCCAAGCCACTTCCAAGCATGTTTTGTCATCAGGCCTGGATTAAGGGAGGGGTGACAAGGGCGGTTGTCCCAGGGCCCCTACACATTAGGGGCCCCCACAGACAGCTATTTGGAGCAGAGTAGTCCCCATCCTGGGGCTCAGCTGTTCATTAACAGTGGCCACCCAGGAGGACAGCAGTCCTTCTCACAGGATACTGCATTAAATACCTGCAAAACACTGAGCGTGAGCTGGTCGCTTGTGCTGCTGCGGCACGCTGTACTGACGATTCCATATGTTATCCCAGCAGGCTGGATGTCGGCTGTCAATATCCTTCCGGGATTCCGGCTGCACCGCGATTCTGGCTAGCAGCATTTGATGGCTGTCGGGATTTTGGCGTCGGTATCCTGAATGCCTGGATCCCGACACCTGGCATTTTAACTGCATCCGGCGCTGACAAAGTAGAGAGATAGGTGTGTGTGTCTGTGTTGCTCCTGGGCCCCCACCAACCTTAAACCGGCCCTGTTTGTCATGTCATTAGGCTACTAACACATCCCTGCTGTGGCGAAACGAGTTGGACCATGGCAAACTATGGATCAAGACTTCTATATGTGCTAAATAAAATTAGGTACAGTCTGAAGATAGAAGTTCCTTACCTTTCAATCACTATATCAGCAGAAGCTTGGCTTTAGAGATAGAGAGGTGGAACCACTAGATAAGATGCAGTTGCTAACAGGGTTTGTGCATTGACACTGGACAGGTGCCACACCAAAATAATCAGGTTTAATGCACACCATGACATTCTACCAAGCAGTTCCAATTCTCCAGGATGGAGGTCCCTACTTCTGTTCAAGTGCTGGAAAAGTAAGGGAAGAAGTCCAAAGGGAGGACTTTCACTTGTGGGGCTGGTTTGTTTGGGGCTTGCTTCATTTTTTTTTTCTAAAGATGTCTGATGGGGGAAAGTGGTGAGAGAGGGTAAGGGGGGGGGGGGGATGACGGCGCTCAGAGGAAAGGTGGCTCTACATTTTACACACAAGGAGATTTACCACAGCTTCTAAAAGAGACAAGCAGTGGTGTTGACTATAGCAACCACTCAGATTCTCGCTATCATTGCCTGTTGCATTCTAGAAAATGATAGACAGAATTTGGCTGATTGGTTGCTATGGGCAATATTACTTCTCTATTTTAGAAGAAGCTTTAGTAAATTGATGTCATTCACAGATATGATGGATGAAAATAACATGCTGCGATCAGTGTGCATCAGAGCAACACTGTACGTGGACACATCTGTATGGTGCTTAAACAATATATAAAATACTATTCACCAGCCGGTCAAAATGACAGAACAACATAACAGTAATGTCAGCTCTGACGGCTGTGTGTGGCACAATGAAGCAACACTTCAATTGCTCCGTCACTTGCTCCTAGAGGTGAGGAGCCGCATTAACCTTTTATTATATTGGATAACTTTTAATAATTCACATTATAAGACAGTATACATGGAAACATTGTACAAATTGTGTTAAGAAAGAATGAAAATGTGAATAAAGATCAAAGACTCACTGTGTATTATTATGCTGACAGATTATAACTGGTATACAGTGAATATATATTAGTGTGATAAGGATGACATTTCTCACCACAAGCCTGTATCTCAATTAGATTTTATAAATTTAGAGCAAAGCCCTTATGAAATGATATGTTACTGTACCACTGTGTATGATACAGGTAATCCCCTGTGTTAATGATACAGAATCTCAGTCTCATCAACCCCAAATGGGGTTAGGTTTAGGAATAAATTAATCAGCAGACAGTAGTATTTGTCGAACCAGACAGGTCATTAAATTCAATTATATGAATGTGTTATCAACCCTCTAGAACACCAGAGAAAGTTACCCCTATAGCACTGTTCTCAAAGAGGTTTGCTGATTGGCAAGTTCTGTCATATTAGTACACAGAAAGGTGATCCTAGGTGCATCTCACATTCAGACCTCATAGATAAGAATAATTTGTGTTTTTAGTGAATATAATCATAATATTTAAGCAGATACATTTTATAGTGGTGACACTGATTAATAAACAAGTAATAGCAATTGTCAAGCCAAACAGGCTATAAAATTTGGTTGTCTGACTGTGTCTGGCATGAGATGATATACATTACTTCTCTGAGCCTTAAGGCCCATACACACTAGGCGATTCGCTCCAGGAGTGATATCGCCTAGTGTTTCCTCTCCCATCCCGTACCGCCGACAGTGTGCATACACACTGTGTAGTATTGCTAGCGATATTGCACAGTAACGTTATGCCGTGGCTGGCCCGAACTTGCAGCATCAGATGATATAGTTAGATTGAGAGGCATGTACAGACGACAGAGGGGGTCGTTAACAACCACCGAGAGCATGCATCGGCTGTCGCCAGCAGCATACACAATGGGCGATATTGTAAACGATATCACTCAGGATGGTAAAAATGAGTGATATCGTTTACAAAATCGCCTAGTGTGTACAGGCCATAACTTTGTGTTCCTAAGTCACAGAACAAACCAGATGACACCAGTTGCAACGTACATGATTCTATCCCTGGGTATTAGAGCTTCCACAATGGTCCAGGTACTGCCAGTTGTGAGAAGCACAACATATATGAGCGGCCACACTACTTTACTCCATGGTGATAAACACTTTACATTCATTTCACAAGGAAGTAAGATCTTGTCACATCAGCACAAGCCCATATTTCTATTGTACCACTCCATCTGCCCGGTGCTGGCTGCAGAGCTGAAAATATCACTGGAAAAATGGCCGCCACGGCCATTTTCTGGTGATTCTTGCATGTGCAATAGAGATGTCCCTGGGATCGTGTCGCCGGCACCATGTTCCCAGAGACTTGTTCTTGCTCAGTAGACTCTGCCACAATGCCAGAGTCTACGGTACCGCCAGAGAGGAGGGGACCCAATGGTTGCCTGCACATGGGCACCCTCCTCTCTTAAAGCACCTATACCAACAACGTAACTCCGTACCCCACGTAAATTGCCATTGCAGTTTTAATACTCCATTTTGTTTTACATAAAAATAGGCCAATCATCATAACAGCATGATGATGACTAGCCGACAAACTAACCACATGGTCGCCATAAATCATAAGTGTTACATTTCTATTTACCTCACAAAATAATAGTTATTCTACTTTTACATATTTACGTAGACATTAGGTCTGATAGTACAGGGAGTGTACACGCCCACATAGCACTGGCCACACCCATCCCACATTGGCCACGCCTCCTCCACGTCTCACAATAGACCATTGATCATTTTCAGCCCCATGTGGCCCATAATCCGGGCCGTGCAGTGTGCAGCAGTATTTAGCAGACCCATTATGGAAATTATATATTATCTAAACTACTGTAATTTTGGTTGGTAGGTGTCACTAGTCATAAGCAATTCTAGATGAGTTAGATCACTTATCAGCAGATAGATACATTTGGTGCACAATCAAACTATGTTAAACTTTCTTAAAAAATCTTAAAAAAACATTGTTGACATCCAATACCAATGACGCTATGTATATATTCTTTCAGGCAGCAGAGTAACATTATGTACTAATATCAAAATATATGATTTAATCTTAAATGGTGTGTTAATATGAAGTATATCCATGCCGCAGAACATAAAGAATATCGCTGTTGGTAATAAAAGATGACATTGCGACATGGAAACTGAATGGTGCAATAGCACAGAATACATTATTCTTATGAGAAGTACTGAATGATGTTTATGATTCTCATAGTGATTAAACAATCTAGAAACATGAGATTTCAGGTGTACACACTAGTGATTTCTCCTTCCCAATAATTATGGCCCTGACTCAGAGAGGGGTGCGGCTTTGGATGCAGCTGCTGTGTGTACATACAGAAGAATTTATGGCTACGGGTGCCACCAGGCGCCTAGACAAGTCAATCCACAATATAAATGATAATAGGTCATAAAATAGAAAAGAAACAATACAACCCTTTAGTTGATACAGGGATGTCCAATCCTCAAGCTTTCCGCACCTCCTTTTCCCCAACAGATCATATAGAGATCAGCACATAAAAGAGAGCATAGGAGGGCCACATGTGTAGTACAGTCAATTTATTACATACACACATAAACAATGAAAAAAACAATAATGGACACTGTTCGTAAGATGGTATATAGTGAATCAGTTTGCAGAGGGGAAATGCAGAATAATTACCAGAATGTCCGAGAACCCACAAAAAGTTCTCAGACAAGATCTTTATATCCCAGAAATCGCCCGGGCTAGAAGACTGGAAAAACGCTGGTGCTTAAAGCTGCACGGCACCCTCCAAGTCCTGACCACAGTTAGACTCGCCGACGCGTTTCAACTCCTCGTTGTTGGAGTCTTTCTCAAGGCTGTATACCACCCCACAGTAATCATCCCCATATTTAAACTGTTCATTAGCCAATAGCATTCACCCCTTTTTCGCGGCAATGTCCTCCTCGTTGTTGCCGTGTACCGTCCGGTTTCCATGGTAACCGGAAGTCCGTACACGTCACTTCCGCTTGTTCCATGTTGCCGTGGTTACGGGAGTCCGTACGTGTTACCTCCGTCCATTCTGTGTTGTCATGGTTACTGGGCGTATCGGGACGTAAACTCAGGTGACGTCATCTCCTTCCCACTCTCTATGGTAACCCGACTCACAACACTATATGGATACAGATCACGTCCTCCTCTCGCTCCGGCCTTCGATATCAGTTGCCATAGTTACTGTAAGCAATGACTCCATATATAATACAGAATGTCCATACTTTTTTGGCTGAAAGTTGATCCAATAGTAAAATAGAAATTGCTTGTAATAAATACATTAAAGCCCAATATGAGTCTAAAAGATAAAAAACATGTGTAAACAAACTTTTTAAAAGGCAGGCATTATCATGTTGCACCCAAATAGTTTAATTTAAATAAAAACAAATCTCAGTAAAATTACATAAACCACTTCAACTCGAAATCGTTATTGAGCCCCATGGGATGTAAAGTATTAAACATATAAATAAAATGCATTTCACTTTTTGCTAAAAGGGTAGTGATATCCCGTTGTCTGGGTCCACATTTAGCTGTGTGTACATATCCTAATGTTGCAGGAGTCGTCTTGTGTAAATAGATGCATCTTGCATAATTAGGGCCTAATGTAGGGAAGACAATGGAAATACAGATGGAGCTGCGCTTATCCGAGGAGGCGGCTCCATCACAGACGTGCACTCCCGGAGTGACTAGGTGATCCGTCCGCCTAGTCACGCCGGGAGTGCACAGAGACGCCCTCCCATTCTAATGAATGGAGCGCATCTCCGTCACGCGTGCACCCGCCAGGACGGACATGCTTGTAGTCGCTAGGCGTGCCTCAGCGGGCGCAGCCAGGCACAGTTGGAGCCATGACTAGCGTGGCTCCATCTGTATGTATACAGCGTGTAACAGACATACCTAGCAATAATATGTAAAAGTCAGTACACTGAACATATCAATAAACACAGAGGGCCTACTAGAGAAGAGATTTATGCCCAGCTTGCTGATGTGGAAGTGTATCGGAAACTGCCATCGGATCCAACTCTCCTGTTTCAGAAAGAGCTTGCGGGGATTCTCAACTCAGCTAAATTGGCTGGTAAATTACCAGATAAAATTCTCAAAGCACTCAGTGTCAGTCATCCTAGGGTCCCGTTATTGTACACACTCCCCAAGTTACACAAAAATCCATACAAGCCCCCGGGACGTCCGATTATTTCGGCCCCAGATTCTCTATATAGATCAGTTGCCCAGCTTCTGGACTCCGTCTTGCAGCCTTTGCTGCTACATAGGGACGCATTTCTGAAGGAAACTACTTAATTCCTGAAAAAGTTACAATCCGTTCCGGATATTCCTCCAGGAACCCTATTGTGCTGTCTCGATGTCTGCAGCCTTTATACGGCCATCCCCCATGGTGAAGGCTTATCGGCTATGAGGAACTTTTTGAAGGCTGAACTTTCTGAACAGTTATTTGATCATGAGCTATTTCTGTCCCTCCTTGAGTTAACCCTCAATCGTAATTATTTTCTGTTTGATGGATCTTTTTTTCTACAGTTGAGAGGGTGTGCGATGGGGTCCCCTGTGGCCCCATCGTACGCCAACATTTTTATGTTTGAGCAGGAACAACAAATTTTCTTTTCCAATTCGGAGATTAGCGACAATATTTTATTATATTGTCGCTATATAGATGATATTTTTCTGTTGTGGGGTGGGGTCCAGGATGCTCTTGTGGATTTTATAGGTAGGACCAATGGGTCTGATTCTTCTATTAAATTTACCTACACATGTAGCCTGACAGACATCCACTTTCTTGATGTAATTATTCATCTCGAGAATGGCTGTTTGTCTACAGAGGTTTTTCATAAACCCACCGACCGTAACACCCTGTTACTAGCGTCTAGCCATCACCCCGGGCCCCTCAAGAAAGGGCTCCCACGCTCCCAGATGATGAGAATAGCACGGATCGCGTCAGATCCTTCTAAAATCCCCGAAGAGCTTGATTCACTGGTACGGAATTTTGCATCCCGTGGTTATGACCTTGATCTTCTTAAGGCACAGAAAGAGGAAGTATTAGGTATGTCTCGGCAATCCCTTTTGGAACCAACTAGTAGACACCTCAAGAATAGGATTCCCTTTCCCAGTGATTTCACCTCTTCTAGTGTTGGGATTAGCAAGGCTACTAAGGCCCTTTGGCCGATTGTGTCGTCTGACCCTGAGCTTAAAGTTTTCCATCATACTACCCCCCTTATGTCGTTCCGTCGCGGACGTAACATCAAAGATAGAATTGTTAGTACGGACATTACGGGTATGGGAAGCGCTAGACTTCCTAATGTCTATTACAAACCAAACGGGTGCTATCGATGTAGCGGGTGCACTACGTGTAAGTTGATGTTGAATTGTAAATCCTTCAAACACCCCCACTGCAATAAAACGTATGATATTAGGTTTGTGTTAACTTGTTCTTCCTCCTTTGTTGTTTATATTATTGTTTGCCCTTGTGGGTTAATGTATGTAGGTCAAACTATTCAAAAGTTTTCTGAAAGGATGGCGGCTCATAGATCAGCCATCAAGCTTACCCTTGAGGGTAAACCCATAGACCAGCCGGTAGCCAAACATTTCAAAAGTGCTGGACATTCTTTAGAGTCTCTCCGGTATTTTATGATTGACCACGTGCCCCTCAGTTTGAGGGGTGGTGATCGTGCAAAGTCCCTTTTAGTTAAAGAAACTAGATGGATTATGAGACTGGGTACCTGTGCCCTGGGAGGATTGAATGAAAAAATGAATTGGAATATGCTTGTCTAACTTATTCCCTGTATTTATATGGGGGGTATGTAGTATATGTATATTGCTGGCCTTGCTGGCTGTCTCTATTGTCTTTTTTGTATATATGTATTTGTTATGTTATTTTGTTCACTATTTACATTGATCTGGGTTTGTTCTACTTACGCTGTCGTTTCTTTTGTCCACAGCCCTCCCTCCCCCGTGGGTCCGGCCTGCGTCCTTTCCTGCTTGTGGAACGCAGCCGGTGACCAGGTGGACCGCATGCTGTGGTTCCCTTGGAGACGGCTGGCGCCGGAAGCGGATGCTGGATGACGTATGCGGAAGCGGGTCCGGAGATGCGGGCGTGCACGAGACGGACGGCAGGGCCAGGATCACTCGGGTATATAGGAGGGTAAGTGTGGGTTATTTGATGTGATACTGCTGTATGTTTGTCCTGACGACGGGGACTTGATCCCCGAAACATTGACTTTATGGAATACAACTTTCTTTACATTGCTGTCTCTGAGTGCCGTTCATTGGTGGATGTCCATGGATGATTGGTCCTGGCACCTGAGCATCTGTGATTCCGTTGTTGGAGTGCCGGCTGCTGCTGTATTTGTATATATATATATATATATATATATATATACTGCATATACTATATAATATATACTATAGGAAATGCAGAAATTTGTTTTTAGGTCAGTGCGCTAATCCAACGTTCAAAAAATCCCTTTCCAAAGGAGGGGTTGCCAAAATGTCTATAAGCTGCGACTCAATTAGTCGTATCTGGGTCCGTGTCTCTAGCCTTCCGGCAAGTATTCTATGTTCAATCAACACCTTCCAAACCTCTTTGGTGGCAGCTCAGTTCTCCAGTATATGACCTAGGTAAGTTCAATCATGCGATTCTGTGGAGGTAGGGAAGAAGAACAAGCGCCATATGGTGTAGTAATTCAGGACAAATGAAAAAATAGGATATGTGGATATATTGTAAGTACCGGATATCGTCTTGGAATCAGGCCTATCAATCTCAATTTTCACATTGGCTGTCCCCACATATAAGGAGACAAAGATCATCGCCATATAGTGAAGTACCTTTGTAGATACCTTAGGGTGCTCTCCCCTATATATTAAGCGTACCACATCAATATTCAAATAAAGCATGTAGGATAAGCTTATATCCAGATGGTTCAAGCAGGTCCGGTATAATGTGCTTCTTCAAATAATTCCCAGCCATATGCCTTATATGATCAAGCAACGTTTTAATAAACAAAATGAAATAAAATAAAACACAATGAATCATTTTGTTTATTAAAACGTTGCTTGATCATATAAGGCATATGGCTGGGAATTATTTGAAGAAGCACATTATACCGGACCTGCTTGAACCATCTGGATATAAGCTTATCCTACATGCTTTATTTGAATATTGATGTGGTACGCTTAATATATAGGGGAGAGCACCCTAAGGTATCTACAAAGGTACTTCACTATATGGCGATGATCTTTGTCTCCTTATATGTGGGGACAGCCAATGTGAAAATTGAGATTGATAGGCCTGATTCCAAGACGATATCCGGTACTTACAATATATCCACATATCCTATTTTTTCATTTGTCCTGAATTACTACACCATATGGCGCTTGTTCTTCTTCCCTACCTCCACATAATATATACTATACTATATAGGGAGAGACAGGATATGATAGGGGAAGAGATTCACAATGTCTTTCAATGATAAGTGTATAGTATTACTACAAAATAATGTATTAATAGAATGTTTTAATGGGATGTGGTCATGTGACTGCCGCTCTGGTTCCCAGTGGTCACCATGCCGATGCCGGGATCCTGAGCTATCAAACGTCCAAGAGTCGGCATGCCAACTAACAAGGAATATTCCAACTCGTGGGTGTCCACGACACTCATAGAGTGGGAATAGAACCTGTGGCGAGCGCAGCAAGCCACCGAGCCCGCTACACAGTGTGCGCAGTGAACCCGCAAGAGGCTCTGTTGTGCTCGCCCCCCCTGCTGGCATTCTGCAGTCGGGATCCCGGGGTCGGTATGCTGACCTCCAGGATCCGCACCGCCGGTCTCACAGCCCCATCCCGTTTTAATTGTTAAAATAGGAATACGTTTACAGATAAAAGACCCTGATGACCCCTGCCTAAGCCCTGAGTTTATTATATAGTATTTTATTTTCTGCCAATCGGTCAATTGTACTAATTGACATCAATAAAATATGATGTATTGAGGACTATTAACATATGGAAAGTATATATAAAATGAATGTAATTCAGTGTATCACAACTTGATACCAATGTTTAACAGACAATGTTAGGTGACATTATTAAAGATTAGCCTAGACGGGGTACAGAAGTGACTATAGCTGAGAATTCTGTTACATATATCTTCCTCCCATCAAGGTCATCTCCTGGTCTTTTCACCTCTTCCCAGGACCACCAGCGGAAGAGGAAGAGAGGGACATGCGGACAGTATGGAGAAGAGCAGTAAGTGAACAATTTTATCTTATTACAGATACAAAGTAAAAGTACATATACACTATGTAGATAGTGTTACAGGGTAATATTACAGATATTGCTAATAACATCTGTAATACAATTATGCCCCTGTGATGGAGATGACAGTGTCCTTCTACAGGAGACATGCATAGGTCTCTTTCTGCAGTGCTCTGACAGCTGTCTGAAGTGACAGAATGACAGAAAATAGGGATATAAATGGGTGTGTTGTCACTAGAGATGAGCGGGTTCGGTTCCTCGGAATCCGAACCCCCCCGAACTTCAGCTTTTTTTGCACGGGTCCGAGCAGACTCGGATCCTCCCACCTTGCTCGGTTAACCCGAGCGCGCCCGAACGTCATCATCCCGCTGTCGGATTCTCGCGAGACTCGGATTCTATATAAGGAGCCGTGCGTCGCCGCCATTTTCACACGTGCATTGAGCTTGATAGGGAGAGGACGTGGCTGGCGTCCTCTCCGTTTAGATTAGATTAGAGAGTCAGAGACACTTGAGTTGATTTACTAATTTGGGGAGCATTAGGAGGAGTACTCAGTACAGTGCAGCAGAGTTTTGCTGATAGTGTGACCACCAGTTTAATTTTAATCGGTTCTCTGCCTGAAAAAAAACGATACACAGTCACATACCATATCTGTGCTCAGCCTCAGTGTGCTGCATGATAATATGATAATGATAATATATCATCTATGTATGTATTATATCTGACTGTGCTGAGTGCTCACTGCCAGTGCTGCTCACACAGCTTAATTGTGGGGGAGACTGGGGAGCAGTTATAGCAGGAGTACAGTGCACACTTTTGCTGCCAGTGTGACCACTGACCACCAGTATATTGTCTGCCTGAAAAAGTAAAACAAACACTCCTGTGGTGTTTTTTTATTTATTCTATAAACGCATTCTGCTGTCCAGCAGGTCCGTCATTCATTATATTATATAAATATTTACCTGCAGTAGTGTTATATTTTTTTTGTTCATCTCTATCATCTTTATCATCTCTATATTAGCAGACGCAGTACGGTAGTCCACGGCTGTAGCTACCTCTGTGTCGTCAGTGCTCATCCATAATTGTATACCTACCTGTGGTGGGTGTTTTTTTTTTCTATCTTCTTCATACTAGTAGTTCAGCAGTCTGCTGACAGCGTCCAGCAGGTCCGTCATTATATATTATATATACCTGCAGTAGTGATATATATATATTTTTTATATCATTATCATCTCTATATTAGCAGACGCAGTACGGTAGTCCACGGCTGTGGCTATCTCTGTGTCGTCAGTGCTCGTCCATAATTGTATACCTACCTGTGGTGGGGGTTTTTTTTTCTATCTTCTTCATACTAGTAGTTCAGCAGTCTGCTGACAGCGTCCAGCAGGTCCGTCATTATATATTATATATACCTGCAGTAGTGATATATATATATATTTTATATCATTATCATCTCTATATTAGCAGACGCAGTACGGTACTCCACGGCTGTGGCTACCTCTGTGTCGTCAGTGCTCGTCCATAATTGTATACCTACCTGTGGTGGGTGTTTTTTTTTTCTATCTTCTTCATACTAGTAGTTCAGCAGTCTGCTGACAGCGTCCAGCAGGTCCGTCATTATATATTATATATACCTGCAGTAGTGATATATATATATTTTTTATATCATTATCATCTCTATATTAGCAGACGCAGTACGGTAGTCCACGGCTGTAGCTACCTCTGTGTCGTCAGTGCTCGTCCATAATTGTATACCTACCTGTGGTGGGTTTTTTTTTAATCTATCTTCTTCATACTAGTAGTTCAGCAGTCTGCTGACAGCGTCCAGCAGGTCCGTCATTATATATTATATATATATACCTGCAGTAGTGATATATATATATTTTTTATATCATTATCATCTCTATATTAGCAGACGCAGTACGGTAGTCCACGGCTGTGGCTACCTCTGTGTCGTCAGTGCTCGTCCATAATTGTATACCTACCTGTGGTGGGGTTTTTTTTTCTATCTTCTTCATACTAGTAGTTCAGCAGTCTGCTGACAGCGTCCAGCAGGTCCGTCATTATATATTATATATACCTGCAGTAGTGATATATATATTTTTTTTATATCATTATCATCTCTATATTAGCAGACGCAGTACGGTAGTCCACGGCTGTGGCTACCTCTGTGTCGTCAGTGCTCGTCCATAATTGTATACCTACCTGTGGTGGGGTTTTTTTTTTTCTATCTTCTTCATACTAGTAGTTCAGCAGTCTGCTGACAGCGTCCAGCAGGTCCGTCATTATATATTATATATACCTGCAGTAGTGATATATATATTTTTTTTATATCATTATCATCTCTATACTAGCAGACGCAGTACGGTAGTCCACGGCTGTAGCTACCTCTGTGTCGTCAGTCACTCGTCATCCATAAGTATACTAGTATCCATCCATCTCCATTGTTTACCTGAGGTGCCTTTTAGTTGTGCCTATTAAAATAGGGAGAACAAAAATGTTGAGGTTCCAAAAATAGGGAAAGATCAAGATCCACTTCCACCTCGTGCTGAAGCTGCTGCCACTAGTCATGGCCGAGACGATGAAATTCCATCAACGTCGTCTGCCAAGGCCGATGCCCAATGTCATAGTACAGAGCATGTAAAATCCAAAACACCAAATATCAGTAAAAAAAGGACTCAAAAATCTAAAATAAAATCGTCGTCGGAGAAGCGTAAACTTGCCAATATGCCATTTACCACACGGAGTGGCAAGGAACGGCTGAGGCCCTGGCCTATGTTCATTGCTAGTGGTTCAGCTTCACATGAGGATGGAAGCACTCAGCCTCTCGCTAGAAAAATGAAAAGACTTAAGCTGGCAAAAGTACAGCAAAGAACTGTGCGTTCTTCGAAATCACAAATCCACAAGGAGAGTCCAATTGTGTCGGTTGCGATGCCTGACCTTCCCAACACTGGACGTGAAGAGCATGCGCCTTCCACCATTTGCACGCCCCCTGCAAGTGCTGGAAGGAGCACCCGCAGTCCAGTTCCTGATAGTCAGATTGAAGATGTCAGTGTTGAAGTACACCAGGATGAGGAGGATATGGGTGTTGCTGGCGCTGGGGAGGAAATTGACAAGGAGGATTCTGATGGTGAGGTGGTTTGTTTAAGTCAGGCACCCGGGGAGACACCTGTTGTCCGTGGGAGGAATATGGCCATTGACATGCCTGGTGAAAATACCAAAAAAATCAGCTCTTCGGTGTGGAAGTATTTCAACAGAAATGAGGACAACAGGTGTCAAGCCGTGTGTTGCCTTTGTCAAGCTGTAATAAGTAGGGGTAAGGATGTTAACCACCTCGGAACATCCTCCCTTATACGTCACCTGCAGCGCATTCATCATAAGTCAGTGACAAGTTCAAAAACTTTGGGCGACAGCGGAAGCAGTCCACTGACCAGTAAATCCCTTCCTCTTGTAACCAAGCTCACGCAAACCACCCCACCAACTCCCTCAGTGTCAATTTCCTCCTTCCCCAGGAATGCCAATAGTCCTGCAGGCCATGTCACTGGCAATTCTGACGAGTCCTCTCCTGCCTGGGATTCCTCCGATGCATCCTTGAGTGTAACGCCTACTGCTGCTGGCGCTGCTGTTGTTGCTGCTGGGAGTCGATGGTCATCCCAGAGGGGAAGTCGTAAGACCACTTTTACTACTTCCACCAAGCAATTGACTGTCCAACAGTCCTTTGCGAGGAAGATGAAATATCACAGCAGTCATCCTGCTGCAAAGCGGATAACTGAGGCCTTGGCATCCTGGGCGATGAGAAACGTGGTTCCGGTATCCATCATTACTGCAGAGCCAACTATAGACTTGTTTGAGGTACTGTGTCCCCGGTACCAAATACCATCTAGGTTCCATTTCTCTAGGCAGGCAATACCGAAAATGTACACAGACCTCAGAAAAAGACTCACCAGTGTCCTAAAAAATGCAGTTGTACCCAATGTCCACTTAACCACGGACATGTGGACAAGTGGAGCAGGGCAGAGTCAGGACTATATGACTGTGACAGCCCACTGGGAAGATGTATTGACTCCCGCCGCAAGAACAGCAGCGGCGGCACCAGTAGCAGCATCTCGCAAACGCCAACTCTTTCCTAGGCAGGCTACGCTTTGTATCACCGCTTTCCAGAATACGCACACAGCTGAAAACCTCTTACGGCAACTGAGGAAGATCATCGCAGAATGGCTTACCCCAATTGGACTCTCCTGTGGATTTGTGGCATCGGACAACGCCAGCAATATTGTGCGTGCATTATATCTGGGCAAATTCCAGCACGTCCCATGTTTTGCACATACCTTGAATTTGGTGGTGCAGAATTATTTAAAAAACGAGAGGGGCGTGCAAGAGATGCTGTCGGTGGCCAGAAGAATTGCGGGACACTTTCGGCGTACAGGCACCACGTACAGAAGACTGGAGCAACACCAAAAACGCCTGAACCTGCCCTGCCATCATCTGAAGCAAGAAGTGGTAACGAGGTGGAATTCAACCCTCTATATGCTTCAGAGGTTGGAGGAGCAGCAAAAGGCCATTCAAGCCTATACATCTGGCCACGATATAGGCAAAGGAGGTGGAATGCACCTGTCTCAAGCGCAGTGGAGAATGATTTCAACGTTGTGCAAGGTTCTGCAACCTTTTGAACTTGCCACACGTGAAGTCAGTTCAGACACTGCCAGCCTGAGTCAGGTCATTCCCCTCATCAGGCTTTTGCAGAAGAAGCTGGAGACATTGAAGGAGGAGCTAAGAAAGAGCGATTCCGCTAGGCATGTGGGACTTGTGGATGGAGCCCTTCATTCGCTTAACCAGGATTCACGGGTGGTCAATCTGTTGAAATCAGAGCACTACATTTTGGCCACCGTGCTCGATCCTAGATTTAAAACCTACGTTGTATCTCTCTTTCCGGCAGACACAAGTCTGCAGGGGTTCAAAGACCTGCTGGTGAGAAAATTATCAAGTCAAGTGGAACTTGATCGGTCAACAGCTCCTCCTTCACATTCTCCCGCAATTGGGGGTGCGAGGAAAAGGCTCAGAATTCCGAGCCCACCCGCTGGCGGTGATGCAGGGCAGTCTGGAGCGACTGCTGATGCTGACATCTGGTCCGGACTGAAGGACCTGACAACGATTACGGACATGTCGTCTACTGTCACTGCATATGATTCTCTCACCATTGAAAGAATGGTGGAGGATTATATGAGTGACCGCATCCAAGTAGGCACGTCAGACAGTCCGTACGTATACTGGCAGGAAAAAGAGGCAATTTGGAGGCCCTTGCACAAACTGGCTTTATTCTACCTAAGTTGCCCTCCCACAAGTGTGTATTCCGAAAGAGTGTTTAGTGCCGCCGCTCACCTTGTCAGCAATCGGCGTACGAGGTTACTTCCAGAAAATGTGGAGAAGATGATGTTCATTAAAATTAATTATAATCAATTCCTCCGTGGAGACACTGACCAGCAGCAATTGCCTCCACAAAGTACACAGGGAGCTGAGATGGTGGATTCCAGTGGGGACGAATTGATAATCTGTGAGGAGGGGGATGTACACGGTGATGAATCGGAGGATGATGATGAGGTGGACATCTTGCCTCTGTAGAGCCAGTTTGTGCAAGGAGAGATTAATTGCTTCTTTTTTGGTGGGGGTTCAAACCAACCCGTCATTTCAGTCACAGTCGTGTGGCAGACCCTGTCACTGAAATGATGGGTTGGTTAAAGTTTGCATGTCCTGTTTATACAACATAAGGGTGGGTGGGAGGGCCCAAGGACAATTCCATCTTGCACCTCTTTTTTCTTTAATTTTTCTTTGCGTCATGTGCTGTTTGGGGAGTAGTTTTTTGAAGGGCCAGCCTGCGTGACACTGCAGTGCCACTCCTAGATGGGCCAGGTGTTTGTGTCGGCCACTAGGGTCGCTTAGCTTACTCACACAGCTACCTCATTGCGCCTCTTTTTTTCTTTGCGTCATGTGCTGTTTGGGGAGTAGTTTTTTGAAGGGCCATCCTGCGTGACACTGCAGTGCCACTCCTAGATGGGCCAGGTGTTTGTGTCGGCCACTAGGGTCGCTTAGCTTACTCACACAGCTACCTCATTGCGCCTCTTTTTTTCTTTGCGTCATGTGCTGTTTGGGGAGTGTTTTTTGGAAGGGCCATCCTGCGTAACACTGCAGTGCCACTCATAGATGGGCCAGGTGTTTGTGTCGGCCACTTGGGTCGCTGAGCTTAGTCATCCAGCGACCTCGGTGCAAATTTTAGGACTAAAAATAATATTGTGAGGTGTGAGGTATTCAGAATAGACTGTAAATAAGTGTAAATTATGGTTATTGAGGTTGATAATACTATGGGATCAAAATGACCCCCAAATTCAATGATTTAAGCTGTTTTTTAGGTTTTTTTGAAAAAAACACCCGAATCCAAAACACACCCGAATCCGACAAAAAAAATTCGGTGAGGTTTTGCCAAAACGCGTTCGAACCCAAAACACGGCCGCGGAACCGAATCCAAAACCAAAACACAAAACCCGAAAAATGTCCGGTGCACATCTCTAGTTGTCACCCAAATTAGGGTGGATGATATAAAAGTTGGGCAGATATCTGTTTCTGCATAGATATCATATAATAATCTCATGCTGTGCAGAAAACAGGAACACATAACAGATCTGTATTGTGATGCGTCATCCTATAGCATCTACTATACTGTAATTTCTCTTTCCCTTCCCAGTTCATCATCTGGCTCTCCAAGCCCCTGCACATGGAAAAAAAGACGGATTATCAGTGAGGTGAAGGCTCCCTTCCTGCAGCGGGAGGAGCGGGCGGCTTTTTATGACATCCTGGGTAAGTCACACTGCTCATATCACTGTATCTGATGTATATGTATTGTCACAGCCTATCTCACCTTTATTCATAGTTAAAGGGACAACACAGTCCAGCTTGGTAAATAGACATTATTATGTATATTAATATATGTATCTGGCGTTAAGAGATGGAATGTAAAAGTGGCAGCCATATTGCAGACTACTCAGTCACTTGTACACAAAGTGTACCGTTTGTACTACACTGAGGGGGCAATAAGATTTGGAGGGACATCTCCTTATGTAATGCTGTAGAACATAGACTCTCTCACAAGTCAGTACAGAGAATTCTGACCTAATATAAATATAAATAGTAAATATCCTGGCTGAGTTATTATTATCTATTTTAGAGGACGACCACATCTGAAATTTCGTTCGCCAGGACACCGGCCTGAGGATGTCTGACAAGTACCTCCTGGCCATGGTACTTGTGTACTTCAAGCAGGCATGCCTGAAGACAGAGTAGTATGGGAAAATGCCTTTGCCACCCTGTAAGTATCTCATCAATTACCTGAATTTCAGAGGTTTTTCTCCAAATAATGACTTAGTACCAGAATTTGCTGATAAATTTGGTCCACTAATTCCCAGCCCATCAATCTGGGTCATTTTTAATCTTCTCTTGCAATTATCCTCTTTCCTATAGTGCTAGCAGGCTCCCTCTTATGTATACCAGGACTGGTACATATGGTTAGCATTATTACATGTTGAATATTAGTCATAGCCACATAAACCATTGTTAAAACCAGACTGATATAGCACCAAGTCACCAGGGAGAAGAAAGATCAAACAAAATACAATTTAGGATGGATGTAAAAACTGTCCTAGCATTGCTCATAGCTAATCCACAAGTCTATAGTATGTCATCTACATGACTCCTCCATCCATCCTCATACAAACTGGCTTAACCCAATTTCTGCTCCTATCACCTTGTGTATCTTCTTCTGATATATGTTCTAGTTACTGTCTCGTTATATTATATGTACAATGTTTCTTATTAACTGTCCATGTGCTGTTCCAGGTTCTTGGCAAACCAAGTCGAAGAGGACGAAGCTTTCAGAAGACAGATCTACCCCTGGGCCCTTGGCTGAACGTGGAGGACAAAGACGAATTGCCTGCATCAGCGAAGAGACAGCTTACTGAGAAGGATGGACTTCAGAACCATGGTGGATTGGGCCACCTGTGATCTAGTTAGTAATAATGAGGGATAAGAGTCTTATTTTCATATAGAATATAGAAGTTAAACTATACATCATTGTATATATTACTGTATAATGAGGGAGGGGGTGTGTACAGGGTGAAGGCTTACTGCATGCTCAGCTCTGCAGCTCACTTTCTATGACTTGGGTTTTAGTTAGGAGTCCAAAGGTAAACTTTAAAAAATATATATTAAATGCCTAGATTATGTGTTACTATATAAACTATTTTTTTTTATAAAGTAGGATTTTGAGACATGAAATGGAATCACCCACTACATAAATAATTACAAATAAATGTTGCATATGACAGGACATTTAAGTTCCACCTGATGCACCCCACTCCTTCCTCCAACAA
This sequence comes from Pseudophryne corroboree, assembly GCF_028390025.1. Lineage (NCBI taxonomy): Eukaryota > Metazoa > Chordata > Amphibia > Anura > Myobatrachidae > Pseudophryne > Pseudophryne corroboree. Next base: position 401,607,551 of record NC_086450.1, on the reverse strand, counting down.
ATGTGTACATTTGGTCTGTTGAAAAAAGTTGGAAAATAGTTTAATCGATGCTTATATCATTATAGGTCATGGTGGAAGACCCTTATCTAGAGATGTGCTTCGGGCACTTTTCGTGTTTTGTGTTTTGGTTTTGGTTCTAGTTCCATGCTCATGTTTTGGATCTTGATTGGTTTTGCCAAAACCACCCTTTCGTGTTTTGGTTTTGGATCTGGATGATTTAAAAAAAAACAACATAAAAAAAGCTAAAATAACAGAATTTGGGGTTAATTTTGATTCTACGGTATTATTAACCTCAATAACATTAATTTCCACTCATTTCCAGTCTATTCTGAACACCTCACAATATTGTTTTTAGGCCAAAAGGTTGCACCGAGGTGGCTGTATGACTATGCTAAGCGAAACAAGTGTGCGGCACTCACCTGGTCCATCTAGGGGGTATATTTACTAAAATTTCGTGTTTGTCCGATTTGTGTTTTTTTTTCTAAGTCCCAACACGGGAATTTACCAAGCACAAATCTCGGCAGTGTTTGGGATATTCGTAATGGTTTTCACGGCTAAGTTCAGAAATACGAATGAATAGACCATCGGTCAAACGCGGCTGTTTGTTCATACAACACGGGAATTTACTATTCATTCGTATTTGGGTGTTAGTTTCTGAATGCTCTATTGCGGTCATTTTTTTTGTGTGAATCGTTAAAAAAAGCAGCAAAAAAATAGACCTGCTTTTCCCAGGCGAGTTTGGATAATCATGCACGGATCAGTGAGATCTATGCATGGTTAGCTATGGGAAAGGGTCTGTTTGGTGTAAAAATGTAAAAAAAAAAATGCGTGGGGTCCCCCCTCCTAAGCATAACCAGCCTCGGGCTCTTTGAGCCGGTCCTGGTTGTAAAATACAGGGAAAAAATTGACAGGGGTTCCCCCATATTTTAACAACAAGCACCAGGCTCTGCGCCTGGTCCTGGTGCCAAAAATACAGGGGACAAAAGACGTAGGGGTCCCCGTATTTTTACCACCAGCACCGGGCTCCACTAGTCAGAGAGATAATGCCACAGCCGGGGAACACTTTTATATTGGTACCTGCAGCCCTGGCATTACCCTTCCAACTAGTCACCCCTGGCCGGGGTACCCTGGAGGAGTGGGGACCCCTTAAATCAAGGCCCCCCCTGCAGCCACCCAAGGGCCAGGGGTGAAGCCCGAGGCTGTCCCGCCCATCCAAGGGCGGCGGATAGGAGGCTGATAGCCTTTTGTGTAAAAAATAGAATATTGTTTTTTGTAGCAGAACTACAAGTCCCAGCAAGACTCCCCCGCAAGCTGGTACTTGGAGAACCACAAGTACCAGCATGCAGGGGGAAAACGGTCCCGTTTGTACCTGTAGTTCTACTACAAAAAAAATACCCAAATAAAAACAAAACACACACACCTTGAAAGTAAAATTTTAATAAACATACATGCACACTTACTTACATACATACATACTTACCTATGTTGACACAAAGCAGTCGGTCCTCTTCTCCAGTAGAGTCCACGGGGTACCTGTAAATAAAAATTATACGAACAATCCGACAGCGGGATGATGACGTTTTGCCTTGTTCTGTTTTCCGAGTCAGGCAGGAAAACCCGAGTCGGTCTCGGATCCGGGCTTGGGTAGTGAAGTCCAGTAGGGTTCGGTTCTCAGGGAACCGAACCTGCTCATCTCTACTTCTTACTGGGCCTGGATGAGGACTCAGTCATTACACCACAGCTGGGCCATACGCTGGTACCATAGGCACTGGCAGGAGTACCAGATATGAAGCCCAGAGAGCAGCCCTCTACCTTGCACTCTCTGCAGTGCCACTCTGAGCCACCCAAATAAGTGTGAAGTGGTCGGAATTTACATATACCGACAGACAGAAGATGAGCCCGAGAACATTCTAATGGTCATTGTCCAGTAAACATCTCCGGTGAGTAGAGTGAATAGTACAGAAAATATTATTGTTCCTAGTCCAAGGTGCCTTGTTATGTTTTTATTTTTACATGGGACAATTACAAACTACTCATTAATAATAAAAATGTGACAGATGTGGTCTGAGAAGTGTAGGAAAGATCCTGTCTAGGTACAGGGGACATGCAATACAGGTATTACCACGTCTGCCACAGTACGAAAATCATAGTTACTCTTCTACCCGAACAGATGAAGGAAAAAAGTTCCGGGTGCTAGATATGAAAACTTTGTGCTTGCCAGGATAACCTTAAACTGCACTCTAACATTGTCTTGTTCTATGATATAAAATAAAATAAATGAATACGTGTTATAATACACTAGCAACCTAATACTTTTTGTAAGAGATACTTTTACTAATATTTATCATGATATATGTCTATTATAGGGTTGGATATGTGTGACCGGTGGACCAAATTATGAGGATGAAGATGGAACAATGGAACAACAGAGATGAAATGAAGAGCATTACACCACATATACTACAATATATCACACAATAGTGCCACCACATTGTTATCTATTAGTCCCACTAGTATGTCCAGAGGAAGGGCAGTACAGCAGCCATGGTTCCACGCAGGTTTCCTACACAGCTGTTTTGTCTATCCTGAGTGCTGCTGTACATTCTCCGTGAGTGATAGGATATAACTGCTAGAGTTACATAGTAAAATATAGTTAATATCTCTATATATATTTTATTATTTAGTATAATTATATAGATTATTGTTTTATATAATTTTAAATGAATAATATAATAAAATAACAAGTATTTTAAAATAAATGATTAATATATGTTATAAATGATATAGGCATTAGTATTTTTAAGTATACTGTATATTTTATTATTCAGCATTTATTCAAGTAGACCTGTAGTTTTATAAGACTTTTTCAATTAATAATATAACATAATAATACATTATATAACATAGAATCACAAATAAGTAGTTTAAAATAAATTGTAAATATATAATTGTTATAAATTATAATATAGTCCTTAGTATTTTTATATATATATATATATATATATATATATATATAATTATTTAACACTAATGCAATTACTTTTTATTACAATTCTCAGTTAATAATATCATAAAATATAAAATGACATAATTGGTTTTTAATACATTTTAAGTCTATAATAAGTATAGATTATAATAGTCATTAGTATTTTATATATATTTCATTTTATTGCTCAATTCCATTAGAACATTGGCCCTCATTCCGAGTTGATCGCTCGCTAGCTACTTTTAGCAACCATGCAAACGCATAGTCGCCGCCCACGGGGGAGTGTATTTTCACTTTGCAAGTGTGCGAATGCCTGTGCAGACGAGCTGTGCAAAAACAGTTTGTGCAGTTTCTGAGTAGGTCTGAAGATACTCAGCCCTTGCGATCACTTCAGTCTTTTTGGTGCCGGAATTGACATCAGACACCCGCCCTGCAAATGCCTGGACACGCCTGCATTTTTCCAAACACTCCCAGAAAACGGTCAGTTGCCACCCACAAACGTCCTCTTCCTGTCAATCTCTTTGCGATCGCCCGTGCGAATGGATTCTTCGTTAAATCCATAGCTCAGCAACGATCTGCTGTGTACCCGTATGATGCGCATGCGCATTGCAGTGCATACGCATGCGCAGTAGAGACCTGATTAGATTTTAAGCAGTGATCTCTCCGTGTGTATCCCCACAGCGATAGCGATGCTATCGCTGGTGCTAGATCGGCCTGCAGGCTCAGTCTAGCAGGTTGCTCATTTCACCCGCTGGGTGAAATGAGCGCCCCCCTCTCCCCGTACGCTCAGCACACAGCGCCATGCTAACTATTCTCCCTCCAGGGGGGTCGTGGACCCCCAAGAGGGAGAAAAGATGTTGATATGCCGGCGGTCGGGATTCTGGCGCCGGTATGGTGGTCGCCGGGAGGCCGGCTGCCGGCAGCCTGAAGACCCCCCCCCCCCCCCCAAACTGGTACATGGAGGAGATCAAGCTGGCAAACTCTTACAAACTGAAGCAAGATGGATTTATTCTTAAAATACAGTCAGCTTTTTGGATTAAGGGGGGTATCCCATTAGCCCCAATGCTTTCTCACCCAAAAAAAATGGACTGATAGCGTGATATATGACTGATGGTCCTTATCAGACTATCCAATTACTGCCCTTTTTGAGGCGAAAAAGGGTACCATTTTTGGGCAATAAACATGGGATCAGGGATAAGTTCACAGAACCCATGAATTATCGCGGATCCGCAGGCTGCTTATCATGGGTTACGCTTCAAGTAGCTGAGGCCCCCAAATCATAATCCCCAATAAGTGCTGGCATCGGAGATCAGGAGGCCCCCGAAAAGTTGGCCACTCTTTGTGACATGTAGATGTAATATATTCATGCTATATAAAATCTCAGAGTGCAGCTGACTTTTCTCTGATTAAATATATATATGTGACAGTGACAGCACAAATCTGACATGGTTACTGAACTACTGGATGCATGATCCAGTCCAGGTATTTTTAGTGTTCAAGTCTGTGCAGCAGCAGGCATGATTACAGACACCTATCAGTTTAATTTAAAAAGGGTTCAGACACAGGAGTCAGGGATCCTGATGGTGAATTAGTTGCACAGGTGACAGGCCAGGGGGTGGCTAGTGTTAGGAGTCCTAGATTTACTGTGCAGACACATCTATTTGTGTGACTTTCTGTGACCCATGCTATGACCTGACACTGGCCTGTAACCTTCTGACATTTTGCTAAGGTTTGCCTATCTTAATGCTGTGGAGAATTCGGGTACTGAAATAAGGACTTTCAGGCAGGTTTACCGGTTAGAACCACAGTGTCTTTTCTGGTGTCAGGCACTGTAGCACAGCATACACAGGCTTGGGCCTGGTCGCACAGGTACATACAGAAAAATTAAACACAAACATAAAAGGTCCTAGCACTTCCCGTGATCAAAAGTAATTCTGCTGCTGCACTGGCTTGCATCCACACATGCCATGCTTTCCTGGCACGGGTTATCTCCAGTACATAAATATTTCAGGATGCCAATAGGGCAGGATTAAGGTTTGAGGTGGGAAGGGGGGGGGGGGGGGGGCGCTACAAATAAAGTTGCTGAAATTATATAGTGCCAACTTTATTTAAATATTTCAAAGTGTAAAAACTCCTAGCATGTCAAATGTGTTTAACACGCTGTAGTGCTAATAGTTCACAGTGGCCCCAAACACTAATGATGTAGCTATCCATTGGGGCCTCTGGGTGACTGCTCCTGCTTTCCTCTTGTCAATCCAACAACAATCTAAGTGCTGAATTTAATTTACCACTAGGGATTCTGCACAATGATGGGACTGAGTCATGCACTGACAACACAATGTGTAGGACTGAGTCATGCACTGACAGCACAATGTGTAGGACTGAGTCATGCACTGACAGCACCTTGTGTAGGACTGAGTCATGCACTGACAGCACAATGTGTAGAACCGAGTCATGCACTGACAGCACATTGTGTAGGACTGAGGCATGCACTGACAGCACAATGTGTAGGGCTGAGTCATGCACTGACAGCACAATGTGTAGAACTGAGTCATGCACTGACGCCACCTTATGTAGGACTGAGTCAAGCACTGACCGCACAATGTGTAGGACTGAGTAGTGCACTGACAGCACAATGTGTAGGACTGAGCAGTGGCGTTTTAAGAGAGGAGAGGACCCGTGTGCAACCCCTGTTGCAGGCCCCCTCCTCTCCGGCAGTTACTAGATGCTGGCATAATGCGTATTCTCTGGGAACTATTCAACAAGATGTTGTACTGATGTAGGGGTTTCCAATTTAGGCCAGATTCTGAGATGGATGCAGTCAGGGCCACAGAGCCATCTGTGGGCCCCTGGTTATACTGTGAGGGTGTGGCCAAATCCTGGATGAGTAGCCATGCCCCTCTAAAAAGAAAGCATGTATATTACTATGCACATTGGCCTAGAGCTGTCCTCCTCAATAGCTGACTGAGGTCCGGGAGGTCCCCACCAGGCATCTCCATGAGGCCCGAGTCCGGGTAAATGAAGAGGTGATCTGCTGCATCTTTGTACGAAATGACTGTACTAAAATATGCTAATGCCTCCTGCTGGCTTCTGTGATGCTCTACAGCATCTGAAGATGCAGCATCAGATCACATTGGTGAACTTTGGTCCTCTGAGTAGTCTTCAGGTTATTCAGAATGGCCATTGTTATTACACAGCCACTGGCCTTGGAACTCCCAGAATACTGGGCCAACACGCCCACTTTTCTGAAATGCTGGCTGACCCTGCCTATTACCTGCTCCCAATGGCTTGCTGCGGCTTTGGGGGCACTGCATCACAGAGAGAGATCGGCACATGTGTAGATTTTAAAACATTGGAGATGTATGCAAACATCTCTGAATCTGGCCCTACATTTGGGATCCATGCACACAAAAAGCAACTCAGTAATACTAAGGCCAGTATCCTTTTGAGTGCAATATTTTTGATCATCATTATCGCGCAATCAAATTATAGGCCATTTTTATCGGCCGAAAAAGAACCTGCGATATCACATGGGATACGAGCTCCCGATCCCATGTGTTTTCGCAGCTCTGATGGGTGCTTATCGCAGATTATGCTTTGGGTGCCTGAGGCACCCAAAGCATTATCCCCAATAAGTGCAGCGTATCTGGGCTAATTGAATAGCCCCGCCCGAATCCATTAGCTGCAGTAAATTAACACCGCTAACTGGATACCGACCTAATTGGTAAATTTACTAACGTCTGGGTTTACAAAAGTGGAGGTGTTTTTCATAGCAACCAATGTAATTCTGTCCATTATTTATCTGGTACATACTAGAAAATGATAGCTAGAATCTGATAGGTTGCTGTGGCAAGCCTTTGGAAACCCGCAATTGAATTCTGTACATTTATCCCTAAGTTATTCGTATTATAGTTCCAATCTATCTGTGTTGTTGTTAAGAGACAGGATTCATGTATCCCAGACCTGATCTGTAATCAGAGCCAGCCCTAACCAATATGATGCCCTAGGCAAGATTTTGGCTGGTGCCCCCTAGTACCGCTGCTAGTTCTGCAGGAGATGCCTGGCATGAGTCAGCTGGCAGCTCTGCTAACGTTGGGCGCCTTTTCTTTATGAAAATGCATCTTACTTGCATAACTATGTGGCTAGGATACACAAGCAGCTTCTGCTGATTAAAATGATATGCAGCATGCCTATATTCTGTGTGCGACTGCAGCTGTATCTGCATACGAAATGCTACATTACAGTGATTTCCAGGAATACACATGGCATTTCGTATGCAGATACAGCCACAGTCACACACAGAATATAGGCATGCCACATATCATTTTAATCAGCAGAAGCTGCTGGTGCCCCTAAGCATACCAAATGCCCTAGGCAATTGCCTAGTTTGCCTATGCCTAAGGCCGGCTCTGTCTGTAATGATGAAAACAGTTTAACTTTGACACAATATATTTATAAAACATACACAGTAAAATGGGATGTCAAGTAGGGCAAAATACACTAAAGCTGGCCCTGAAAAACAAGGAGGAAGAATATGAGCAAGATCTGAAACACCAATACCCCTATGCCGTGACTGAGACATGGACATGGCAAAATGACAGCAATGATGAGCCTGACTACACTGAGGTCTGCTCCAAAACATCAGCCAGCGAACTGCACAATCAACTAATTACACCCTGCAAACTTCACATCCTTATTAGAATATTGGAAGGTTCTATTAATAAAAAGAGGGATTTTATAGAGCAAAGGGCTGTTGGGAGTAAAAGCAAGTAACTTAGTATCTGGACAAACCTTGGTGCAATGCAAGGGGTGCAAATTGTTGGCAAAGTATTGCGGTGCTTGATGTAGTGACGTTAGTCAACACACTTAATTAATTAATAGCATGCAGGTTTATTTGTAATACACAGGTGACTTGGGTATGATTCAATAATAGGCAATTGGCCCCTTGTAATATGCAGAGTAATATGTGCATAGATGGTACTTATGAGTATGGTGTTGTGTCTGCGATATGTGAGGAACGGAGGACTGCATGGCGTGCAGTCTGACTCCCGCTGTGAAGGTACAATGCGCCGCCCGGCTCTCAGTACAAGCCATACTTGCCTACCTGACCCTCTCCATGAGGGAGAAAATGCTCTGTTCCTGGACTTTCCTGGTAATGTACTATTGCCATCACCTGTGGTGAAACACCTTTCTTATCAATTACCTAGCTCACCACAGGTGATGGCAATCATACATTACCAGGAAAGTCCAGGAACAGAGCATTTTCTCCCTCATGGAGAGGGTCGGGTAGGCAAGTATGGTACAAGCTCCGGTAACGCGGTACATGCGCACACGTGGAACGCTGTAAGTCTCACACTCTGAGCTCCTCTCTCTCCAGTCTCCAGCTCAGACACACTGTCACTCTAAGATGGAGGAGAGCAGCATATATTCGGCTTCGCCTCTCTGAGACAATCTGACACTAGAGGGATGAACACTAGGGGATGCGCCCATATGATCATATGGCACAGGAGACAGGTACAGAGCGTACCATTATCTAACACAAATACATACATTTATATACATATATTTATATACATATATTTATGTATATAAATATTTATGCATATATTTCAAGTTATATTGGCTGTATTTGTTGTATATACTGTAGCCCATTTTATATCTCCCCCACCTGCAGTGCACATGGTTTTACCAAGGTGCAAAGCTACTTTTTTTTCTTCTCCCAACCAGCTTACCTTTATGGTTGAATGGAGCTGCCGCTGTATGGGGGTAATTCAGAGTTGATCGCAGCAGCAAATGTGTTAGCAGTTGGGCAAAACCATGTGCACTGCAGGTGCGGCAGATATAACATTTGCAGAGAGAGTTAGATTTGGGTGGGTTATTTTGTTTCTGTGCAGAGTAAATACTGGATGCTTTATTTTTACACTGCAATTTAGATTTCTGTTTGAACACACCCCACCCAAATCTAACTCTCTCTGCACATGTTATATCTGCCCCCCCTGCAGTGCACATGGTTTTGCCCAACTGCTAACAAATTTGCTGCTGCGATAAACTCTGAATTAGGATCTATGGGGGTCATTCCGAGTTGTTCGCTCGTTATTTTTTTCTCGCAACGGAGCGATTAGTCGCTAATGCGCATGCGCAATGTCCGCAGTGCGACTGTGCCAAGTAAATTTGCTATGCAGTTAGGTATTTTACTCACGGCATTACGAGGTTTTTTCTTCGTTCTGGTGATCGTAATGTGATTGACAGGAAGTGGGTGTTTCTGGGCGGAAACTGGCGTTTTATGGGTGTGTGCGAAAAAACGCTACCGTTTCTGGGAAAAACGCGGGAGTGGCTGGAGAAACGGAGGAGTGTCTGGGCGAACGCTGGGTGTGTTTGTGACGTCAAACCAGGAACGACAAGCACTGAACTGATCGCAGATGCCGAGTAAGTCTGGAGCTACTCAGAAACTGCTAAGAAGTGTCTATTCGCAATTCTGCTAATCTTTCGTTCACAATTTTGATAAGCTAAGATTCACTCCCAGAGGGCGGCGGCTTAGCGTGTGCAAAGCTGCTAAAAGCAGCTTGCGAGCGAACAACTCGGAATGACCCCCTATGTCCAATAAGTAATGTCACCAGTCAGGTGATTGCTGCCAGCGTATGCACATGTGTATAGACACGGCTTCTAGGGGATTGCTTCAGCTGCAGCTTCTAGATTTATGGTAAGCCTGGCAATGGAGCAATAGAAATAGCTTCAAATTGGAAGCTCTCTCTAGTTATAACAACACAGGACAGGCAGTCCCAAGGAGAGGAGTTTTCTTCCCGAGACCAGGGCAAGCCCAAGCTTTTTTTTTGTTAAGCAAATATACATTTTCACACCCCTTGAGTGGATAAACTCTTTAAAGGGACAGCATGTGCCTAAGGCGCGCACTGCAAAAAGGGTTGTGGACTCACAAGAAAGGGGTGTGGCCACACTATTGTACCCCCAAGGGAACAGGGAGAGAGTGGGTGACAGGGAGATAGTAGGCAACTGGTGAGGCAGCAGTGACAGGTAGATACTGGGTAACTGGTGAGACGGGTGGAAGGTAGACAGTGGGTGACAGGTGAAGCAGGAGTGACAGGGAGATAGTGGGGGGTGACTGGGGAGGCAGGGATGACAGGGAGATAGTGGGTGACTGAGGCAGGGGTAACAGGGAGATAGTGACTGAGGCAGTTGCAGAAGGCACTATGAACTTCTTAGTAAGACATACAGATCAGCCCTAGATCTGGCGAAGACTCATACTACTAATGCAGAACTTGCAACTGTGCAAGCACTGTATTGTAAGCCAATAACGGGAAATACTGATTTTATATCTCAATTTATTGCCTTTAATGGGTCTGTAAATCCAGTATCTGTTCAGAATATCCATACTTCAAATGGTCTTAGTGATAGATGGGAGGTAGAACTTGGGATGAGGGATGATGATGATGACTAGAGGCATGTCCTGCAGACACTTTGCATGGTCACTTCACCTGCAAAATTCCAGCAAATACAGACATATATATGGACTTCAGTCTGACTTGCTAAATTTAGGATAGGTATTAGCACAAACTGGCCAAAGTATGGTGTCTGGATTTAGTTTCTGGCACCTGAAAATATCTATATTCTGTTTTTTATTTTTTTAACTCAGGATACACAATATTATTTTCAAGTTGTATTTGAAAGACTCGCTAAATAGTGTATTTCAGCTTTATGTTACTATCCTAATTATACTGGCCAAAGTCTGTAATTCTAGGCGATGGATGGACCCTCAAGTCCTGTCTACTTCTGATTATGTTGTCTTTGTCAACAGATACTGTAGTAGGAAATGTATTTCTACATTTTGATAGAGTCTGGTCTAAATGGTAAGATACCCTCTATGCACTGTGTCAGCAGCCTGGCACCTCTACCTGTGGGCTCCTGACACTGTTGGAAACTATTAATAATTTATTTCCTAATAAACTATTGAGTAGGAGATACCCAGCGCATTATATATTTAGTTTTTATCATATATATGTTGCATGTTGTTATGTCTATGTAAGTCATTTACAGTTATAATAAAAGTAAAGTTTTAAATAAATATTTTTTCAAGAGTGCCCCAGACAATAGAGTTGTCTTTTCTTCTCCTAAATTCTAAAGGTATCATTTACAACTCTGGGGAGCACTGCCGGTTTCTCAATTTTTGCATAACTGAACCACATACCGGTTCAGTTATTAAGATTCATATTTTCTTCCCCCCTCAAGGGACTAACCCAGTGCACCAACTTTCATCCCCACACCCCGCTTCTCCTTCCTTATCTATCTTTTATCCTGATCATCCTGACAGCGGAACCCTGGGGAAGGGGGAGGGTAGGTTTAGGCAGGAGAAGGGGGGTTAGCGTGCAGGGTCGGGTAGGTTAGGGACCAGAGAGGGAGGGTTAGGGTGAGGCACCCACAAGGGAGGGTAAGTGGTAGGGTAGGGAGCAGAGGAGCGTTAGGGTACTTTAGAGGGGACTGTCAGGATTCTGATAGACGGGATACGCTGCCGGTATTCTGACCGCTGGTATCCCATCCATCGGGAGATCATACTGAACCCCCTGAAACAGCACATTGCAGCTACTTTTATATGTTACTTACTGTCATTGTTTGTTTTGTTATGTTCTCTGTATGCAAAGAAAACTTACCAGAGGCATCCGACCTAAAAAATATCAGTAAAAGGGAATATGAGAACTTACTTTTTCTTTTCATTAACAACTAAACCTGTTTAAAAATCAAGGCATTTATTATAGGAACAAATAATGACATGTATTAATAATACTGTATAATATAATACAACTTAGCTGAGAAAACCTTGATCTAATATTAGAGATGAGCGCCTGAAATTTTTCGGGTTTTGTGTTTTGGTTTTGGGTTCGGTTCCGCGGCCCTGTTTTGGGTTCGACCGCGTTTTGGCAAAACCTCACCAAATTTTTTTTGTCGGATTCGGGTGTGTTTTGGATTCAGGTGTTTTTTTCAAAAAACACTAAAAAACAGCTTAAATCATTGAATTTGCGGTCATTTTGATCCCATAGTATTATTAACCTCAATAACCATAATTTATACTCATTTTCAGTCTATTCTGAACACCTCACAATATTATTTTTAGTCCTAAAATTTGCACCGAGGTCGCTGTGTGACTAAGATAAGCGACCCAAGTGGCCGACACAAACACCTGGCCCATCTAGGAGTGGCACTGCAGTGTCACGCAGGATGGCCCTTCAAAAAAATACTCCCCAAACAGCACATGACGCAAAGAAAAAAAGAGGCGCAATGAGGTAGCTGACTGTGTGAGTAAGACTAGCGACCCTAGTGGCCGACACAAACACCGGGCCCATCTAGGAGTGGCACTGCAGTGTCACGCAGGATGTCCCTTCCAAAAAACCCTCCCCAAACAGCACATGACGCAAAGAAAAAAAGAGGCGCAATGAGGTAGCTGACTGTGTGAGTAAGACTAGCGACCCTAGTGGCCGACACAAACACCGGGCCCATCTAGGAGTGGCACTGCAGTGTCACGCAGGATGGCCCTTCCAAAAAACCTTCCCCAAACAGCACATGACGCAAAGAAAAAGAAAAGAAAAAAGAGGTGCAAGATGGAATTGTCCTTGGGCCCTCCCACCCTTATGTTGTATAAACAAAACAGGACATGCACACTTTAACCAACCCATCATTTCAGTGACAGGGTCTGCCACACGACTGTGACTGATATGACGGGTTGGTTTGGACCCCCCCCAAAAAAGAATCAATTAATCTCTCCTTGCACAAACTGGCTCTACAGAGGCAAGATGTCCACCTCATCATCACCCTCCGATATATCACCGTGTACATCCCCCTCCTCACAGATTATCAATTCGTCCCCACTGGAATCCACCATCTCAGCTCCCTGTGTACTTTGTGGAGGCAATTGCTGCTGGCCAATGTCTCCGCGGAGGAATTGATTATAATTCATTTTAATGAACATCATCTTCTCCACATTTTCTGGATGTAACCTCGTACGCCGATTGCTGACAAGGTGAGCGGCGGCACTAAACACTCTTTCGGAGTACACACTTGTGGGAGGGCAACTTAGGTAGAATAAAGCCAGTTTGTGCAAGGGCCTCCAAATTGCCTCTTTTTCCTGCCAGTATAAGTACGGACTGTGTGACGTGCCTACTTGGATGCGGTCACTCATATAATCCTCCACCATTCTATCAATGTTGAGAGAATCATATGCAGTGACAGTAGACGACATGTCCGTAATCGTTGTCAGGTCCTTCAGTCCGGACCAGATGTCAGCATCAGCAGTCGCTCCAGACTGCCCTGCATCACCGCCAGCGGGTGGGCTCGGAATTCTGAGCCTTTTCCTCGCACCCCCAGTTGCGGGAGAATGTGAAGGAGGAGATGTTGACAGGTCGCGTTCCGCTTGACTTGACAATTTTGTCACCAGCAGGTCTTTCAACCCCAGCAGACTTGTGTCTGCCGGAAAGAGAGATCCAAGGTAGGCTTTAAATCTAGGATCGAGCACGGTGGCCAAAATGTAGTGCTCTGATTTCAACAGATTGACCACCCGTGAATCCTTGTTAAGCGAATTAAGGGCTCCATCCACAAGTCCCACATGCCTAGCGGAATCGCTCCGTGTTAGCTCCTCCTTCAATGTCTCCAGCTTCTTCTGCAAAAGCCTGATGAGGGGAATGACCTGACTCAGGCTGGCAGTGTCTGAACTGACTTCACGTGTGGCAAGTTCAAAGGGCATCAGAACCTTGCACAACGTTGAAATCATTCTCCACTGCGCTTGAGACAGGTGCATTCCACCTACTATATCGTGCTCAATTGTATAGGCTTGAATGGCCTTTTGCTACTCCTCCAACCTCTGAAGCATATAGAGGGTTGAATTCCACCTCGTTACCACTTCTTGTTTCAGATGATGGCAGGGCAGGTTCAGTAGTTTTTGGTGGTGCTCCAGTCTTCTGTACGTGGTGCCTGTACGCCGAAAGTGTCCCGCAATTCTTCTGGCCAGCGACAGCATCTCTTGCACGCCCCTGTCGTTTTTAAAAAAATTCTGCACCACCAAATTCAAGGTATGTGCAAAACATGGGACGTGCTGGAATTTGCCCATATTTAATGCACACACAATATTGCTGGCGTTGTCCGATGCCACAAATCCACAGGAGAGTCCAATTGGGGTAAGCCATTCCGCGATGATCTTCCTCAGTTGCCGTAAGAGGTTTTCAGCTGTGTGCGTATTCTGGAAAGCGGTGATACAAAGCGTAGCCTGCCTAGGAAAGAGTTGGCGTTTGCGAGATGCTGCTACTGGTGCCGCCGCTGCTGTTCTTGCGGCGGGAGTCCATACATCTACCCAGTGGGCTGTCACAGTCATATAGTCCTGACCCTGCCCTGCTCCACTTGTCCACATGTCCGTGGTTAAGTGGACATTGGGTACAACTGCATTTTTTAGGACACTGGTGAGTCTTTTTCTGACGTCCGTGTACATTCTCGGTATCGCCTGCCTAGAGAAGTGGAACCTAGATGGTATTTGGTAACGGGGGCACACTGCCTCAATAAATTGTCTAGTTCCCTGTGAACTAACGGCGGATACCGGACGCACGTCTAACACCAACATAGTTGTCAAGGCCTCAGTTATCCGCTTTGCAGCAGGATGACTGCTGTGATATTTCATCTTCCTCGCAAAGGACTGTTGAACAGTCAATTGCTTACTGGAAGTAGTACAAGTGGGCTTACGACTTCCCCTCTGGGATGACCATCGACTCCCAGCAGCAACAACAGCAGCGCCAGCAGCAGTAGGCGTTACACGCAAGGATGCATCGGAGGAATCCCAGGCAGGAGAGGACTCGTCAGAATTGCCAGTGACATTGCCTGCAGGACTATTGGCATTCCTGGGGAAGGAGGAAATTGACACTGAGGGAGTTGGTGGGGTGGTTTGCGTGAGCTTGGTTACAAGAGGAAGGGATTTACTGGTCAGTGGACTGCTTCCGCTGTCACCAAAAGTTTTTGAACTTGTCACTGACTTATTATGAATGCGCTGCAGGTGACGTATAAGGGAGGATGTTCCGAGGTGGTTAACGTCCTTACCCCTACTTATTACAGCTTGACAAAGGGAACACACGGCTTGACACCTGTTGTCCGCATTTCTGGTGAAATACTTCCACACCGAAGAGCTGATTTTTTTGGTATTTTCACAAGGCATGTCAACGGCCATATTCCTACCACGGACAACAGGTGTCTCCCCGGGTGCCTGACTTAAACAAACCACCTCACCATCAGAATCCTCCTGGTCAATTTCCTCCCCAGCGCCAGCAACACCCATATCCTCCTCATCCTGGTGTACTTCAACACTGACATCTTCAATCTGACTATCAGGAACTGGACTGCGGGTGCTCCTTCCATCACTTGCAGGGGGCGTGCAAATGGTGGAAGGCGCATGCTCTTCACGTCCAGTGTTGGGAAGGTCAGGCATCGCAACCGACACAATTGGAGTCGGACTCTCCTTGTGGATTTGGGATTTCGAAGAACGCACAGTTCTTTGCGGTGCTACTGCTTTTGCCAGCTTTAGTCTTTTCATTTTTCTAGCGAGAGGCTGAGTGCTTCCATCCTCATGTGAAGCTGAACCACTAGCCATGAACATAGGCCAGGGCCTCAGCCGTTCCTTGCCACTCCGTGTGGTAAATGGCATATTGGCAAGTTTACGCTTCTCCTCCGACAATTTTATTTTAGGTTTTGGAGTCCTTTTTTTACTGATATTTGGTGTTTTGGATTTGACATGCTCTGTACTATGACATTGGGCATCGGCCTTGGCAGACGACGTTGCTGGCATTTCATCGTCTCGGCCATGACTAGTGGCAGCAGCTTCAGCACGAGGTGGAAGTGGATCTTGATCTTTCCCTAATTTTGGAACCTCAACATTTTTGTTCTCCATATTTTAATAGGCACAACTAAAAGGCACCTCAGGTAAACAATGGAGATGGATGGATTGGATACTAGTATACAATTATGGACGGGCTGCCGAGTGCCGACACAGAGGTAGCCACAGCCGTGAACTACCGCACTGTACTGTGTCTGCTGCTAATATATAGACTGGTTGATAAAGAGATAGTATACTCGTAACTAGTATGTATGTATAAAGAAAGAAAAAAAAACCACGGTTAGGTGGTATATACAATTATGGACGGGCTGCCGAGTGCCGACACAGAGGTAGCCACAGCCGTGAACTACCGCACTGTACTGTGTCTGCTGCTAATATATAGACTGGTTGATAAAGAGATAGTATACTCGTAACTAGTATGTATGTATAAAGAAAGAAAAAAAAACCACGGTTAGGTGGTATATACAATTATGGACGGGCTGCCGAGTGCCGACACAGAGGTAGCCACAGCCGTGAACTACCGCACTGTACTGTGTCTGCTGCTAATATATAGACTGGTTGATAAAGAGATAGTATACTCGTAACTAGTATGTATGTATAAAGAAAGAAAAAAAAACCACGGTTAGGTGGTA
Source organism: Pseudophryne corroboree (assembly GCF_028390025.1). Lineage (NCBI taxonomy): Eukaryota > Metazoa > Chordata > Amphibia > Anura > Myobatrachidae > Pseudophryne > Pseudophryne corroboree. The sequence continues at coordinate 401,591,062 of NC_086450.1, read as the reverse complement.
TATACAATTATGGACGGGCTGCCGAGTGCCGACACAGAGGTAGCCACAGCCGTGAACTACCGCACTGTACTGTGTCTGCTGCTAATATATAGACTGGTTGATAAAGAGATAGTATACTCGTAACTAGTATGTATGTATAAAGAAAGAAAAAAAAACCACGGTTAGGTGGTATATACAATTATGGACGGGCTGCCGAGTGCCGACACAGAGGTAGCCACAGCCGTGAACTACCGCACTGTACTGTGTCTGCTGCTAATATATAGACTGGTTGATAAAGAGATAGTATACTCGTAACTAGTATGTATGTATAAAGAAAGAAAAAAAAAACACGGTTAGGTGGTATATACAATTATGGACGGGCTGCCGAGTGCCGACACAGAGGTAGCCACAGCCGTGAACTACCGCACTGTACTGTGTCTGCTGCTAATATATAGACTGGTTGATAAAGAGATAGTATACTCGTAACTAGTATGTATGTATAAAGAAAGAAAAAAAAACCACGGTTAGGTGGTATATACAATTATGGACGGGCTGCCGAGTGCCGACACAGAGGTAGCCACAGCCGTGAACTACCGCACTGTACTGTGTCTGCTGCTAATATAGACTGGTTGATAAAGAGATAGTATACTCGTAACTAGTATGTATGTATAAAGAAAGAAAAAAAAACCACGGTTAGGTGGTATATACAATTATGGACGGGCTGCCGAGTGCCGACACAGAGGTAGCCACAGCCGTGAACTACCGCACTGTACTGTGTCTGCTGCTAATATAGACTGGTTGATAAAGAGATAGTATACTCGTAACTAGTATGACTATAAAGAAAGAAAAAAAAACCACGGTTAGGTGGTATATACAATTATGGACGGGCTGCCGAGTGCCGACACAGAGGTAGCCACAGCCGTGAACTACCGCACTGTACTGTGTCTGCTGCTAATATATAGACTGGTTGATAAAGAGATAGTATACTCGTAACTAGTATGTATGTATAAAGAAAGAAAAAAAAACCACGGTTAGGTGGTATATACAATTATGGACGGGCTGCCGAGTGCCGACACAGAGGTAGCCACAGCCGTGAACTACCGCACTGTACTGTGTCTGCTGCTAATATAGACTGGTTGATAAAGAGATAGTATACTCGTAACTAGTATGTATGTATAAAGAAAGAAAAAAAAACCACGGTTAGGTGGTATATACAATTATGGACGGGCTGCCGAGTGCCGAGACAGAGGTAGCCACAGCCGTGAACTACCGCACTGTACTGTGTCTGCTGCTAATATATAGACTGGTTGATAAAGAGATAGTATACTCGTAACTAGTATGTATGTATAAAGAAAGAAAAAAAAACCACGGTTAGGTGGTATATACAATTATGGACGGGCTGCCGAGTGCCGACACAGAGGTAGCCACAGCCGTGAACTACCGCACTGTACTGTGTCTGCTGCTAATATATAGACTGGTTGATAAAGAGATAGTGTACTCGTAACTAGTATGTATGTATAAAGAAAGAAAAAAAAACCACGGTTAGGTGGTATATACAATTATGGACGGGCTGCCGAGTGCCGACACAGAGGTAGCCACAGCCGTGAACTACCGCACTGTACTGTGTCTGCTGCTAATATAGACTGGTTGATAAAGAGATAGTATACTCGTAACTAGTATGTATGTATAAAGAAAGAAAAAAAAACCACGGTTAGGTGGTATATACAATTATGGACGGGCTGCCGAGTGCCGACACAGAGGTAGCCACAGCCGTGAACTACCGCACTGTACTGTGTCTGCTGCTAATATAGACTGGTTGATAAAGAGATAGTATACTCGTAACTAGTGTGACTATAAAGAAAGAAAAAAAAACCACGGTTAGGTGGTATATACAATTATGGACGGGCTGCCGAGTGCCGACACAGAGGTAGCCACAGCCGTGAACTACCGCACTGTACTGTGTCTGCTGCTAATATAGACTGGTTGATAAAGAGATAGTATACTACTAATATTATATATACTGGTGGTCAGGTCACTGGTCACTAGTCACACCGGCAGTGGCACTCCTGCAGCAAAAGTGTGCACTGTTTAATTTTAATATAATATTATGTACTCCTGGCTCCTGCTATAACCTATAACTGGCACTGCAGTGCTCCCCAGTCTCCCCCACAATTATAAGCTGTGTGAGCTGAGCACAGTCAGATATATATATATACATTGATGCAGCACACTGGGCTGAGCAGTGCACACAGATATGGTATGTGACTGAGTCACTGTGTGTATCGTTTTTTTCAGGCAGAGAACGGATATATTAAATAAAACAAACAACTGCACTGTCTGGTGGTCACTGTGGTCGTCAGTCACTAAACTCTGCACTCTCTTCTACAGTATCACAGCCTCAGGTCAATCTCTCTCTCTCTCTCTCAACCCTAATCTAAATGGAGAGGATGCCAGCCACGTCCTCTCCCTATCAATCTCAATGCACGTGTGAAAATGGCGGCGACGCGCGGCTCCTTATATAGAATCCGAGTCTCGCGAGAATCCGACAGCGTCATGATGACGTTCGGGCGCGCTCGGGTTAACCGAGCAAGGCGGGAGGATCCGAGTCTGCTCGGATCCGTGAAAAAAAACATGAAGTTCTGGCGGGTTCGGATTCAGAGAAACCGAACCCGCTCATCTCTATCTAACATATTGCTATATTTTTAATTTCCCTGATGTTTAATCCAAGGTTTAAACAATATAGTTGCCAGAAGAGTGTAGAGAAATAACTGCGTCATTGCCAGAGGTCTTTGGTTATAACTTACAAGCTATTATTCAGATATATTAATGATGAAACACTGTAAGATCTGAAAAACCAGATCATTATTAGTTTTTGTTAAATACTAGGAGCTGTGTTTTTGTTTTATGATGCCCTGAGAATATCATGTCCTACTGTGCAGTGCTAAATACTTGACTGATCACCTTTTTGGAGTTAAGAACAGTCATTATGAGCTGTGAAATTTCAGCAGAAATTGTATATTACAGGGGAACTATAGGACAACTGAAAAAGTAATATATTACAGCAAAAGAATGCTTTTGATTTCGGTCATTGCACAGATGTGTAGTTGACTCAAAAAGATTGTCAGAAACAGATATTGTCACCATATACATCAAAAAGTTACGACTGTCAATCAAGAAGTTATCACCAACGAAGATTTGCATGGAAAACAATATGTAACAAGGATTGTGGAAGTAACAGTACATCTGCTTACTGAAAAAGATTATAATGAAAAGCGTCGACAGTGGGGCCCAGGAGGTTGGACAAGCCTGCATGCCAGGGACAAGTGATTAAGCTTTTGGATGGTGGCGTTACTGGGACTTCTTACCATAGGTTATATGTGTAATCTCCATTTACATCTGCCATTATCGGAGTCTGCAACAGAGTGACCTAGAAGGGGATGAGATGCGTATTTGAACCCATCCTTGTGTAATTATTCAATTCAGAGGGAAAGTCTGGTGATGGGCAATGTAGTGGTGTAGTGTGACATGCACAGTGGATGTCAAATCTGTTTTGATGAACTGCAACATGTGTTTTTCGTTTACTTTTGGTTTTTATGTGCTGTATTGGTGAATCATTCAAAGAGAGGTCCATGGAATTACACTCCACTTTTATAAAGTATCAGTACCAGCTGCGCCTCCTATCTCGGAGGAGGGCGGGGGCAGCCACTGGTCATGCTGGTGGGTCCCTTCTACCTGCTGCAGGTCCCCCTGCTCCCTCGTCCTCGCCACCGGCCGGCTCCCGGCATCTGTATAGTGTATTTTACAGATGCTGGGACCAGCGCATGCGTGGTAGCGGCGGTTGTACTGCACATGCGCAAACCCGGCTACTATGGACTGCATCGGCTGCAGTCCGTAGAAGCTGGCTAGGGCTGACGAGGAAAGGAGTTGGCTTCCTACAGGAAGCTAGCTCTCTGCTATTCGCAGCCCTGTCTGGCAGTCCCGGAGAGAGCAAACACCTCCCAATGGAACTGCCCTGTAGTGTCTGTGACTGGCAGGTAGGACTTCCAATAGAAAGTCACTGCCAGTCAGTGTGACGCCAGTGTAGCCGAATGGACTGCATCTGGTTTCACTGACACAGAAAGGTGGTGGATTTTACCTGGGGGGATGCAGTCCTGCAGCCCATAGGCAAAATCCGCAACTGAATCAGTACCAACACAGACCTTACGCCATTACTGCAATATCAATAAGAGAGAAAAAACATAGAAAAATGTAATTTGTACTTTCAATTAAATCTTTATTCATAAAAAATTAATAACCTTGTTTACATTTTTTTTATAGTAAATTATAACTATTATAACATTTAGTAATTACAAATGTTAATTTATCAAGTGGAACAGAAAGTCCAAGTCTGAGCTAGAAGCCTTTCACATAGGGGGCGGGATGCATCAAGCAATCCCGCCAGTGAACAGATGCGTATCGGTGTTCATTAATGCCTTATACATGAAGATTTTAACAAAGCACAGCTCTCCCAATGAGATCTGTCCTCTGCAGTGAGGGGACATCTGGGTTTAGGACTCAGGAATTTGTCTGCACATGTGTCGTACAGATGTGTCCTCATACACCTTTCCCTTTTTGATTAATTTAGCACGTAATGCTTAGCATGGGTAAGATGCTCCGCCACGAGTAGCGATTGGATGGATTCCCAATGATTTTTGCCGTAAAAAAGAATTTGCATAAAGTAGCAGAATACAGTAATATATCTTAAATGAAAATCACAAGGCGTGGCTATGCCGCAATTCCATTGCATGCTAATTTGGCCATACAGATGTGCCCTCTTACGTTGTGGCCGCAAAGTGCTCACAACTCCTGGCATAGCTGGGCATATGCTATGCCAGCTTATAAATGATAGCCGGTGGTCGTGTGTGTGTATGCATGCTCCCGATGCCCATTCATTCTAATGGGAGCTGGCTAGCATTGCGTACACATCCGCATGCCGTGATCTCTATGGCTTAAATGGGGAAAGGTGTATGTGGACACATCTGTATGATGTACGTGCTGCAGGGGGTGCTGGCAGGGATCCCTCTCACTGCAAGGCTTCTATTGGGTAATACCATCACCAGGTCCAAGCTCCAGAATGTATGGTTTTCCGGAGCTTGGTGCATATATGAAAAAGGGCAAACGTCCAAAAAGGGCATTTTCAGAGTTTTAACAACAAAATTTACTTTGATGCAATAGACCCATAGTCACAGCAGGTGACTGTAGTTGCGGGCAGCTGAGAAAAATCATTTTATACTGCTCTATACTAATGCAAGTATCCATTCTAGGTGCGAGAGATCCATCACATACAGGCTTCCCTATCCCGTACGCACAACTCAGACCAAGATCTGATACACTCCCATGACACTCCCACATGTCAGAGTGGCCCTGTGCCATCGCTTTGTCACTGCACAGTCCCCAACCTGAATTGCTCTATTTCATAGAGAGACAGATCTGGCCAAGTTGTATCCAACTTATAAAAGGACAGACATATGCAAAAATGTGTAAAGTCACTTCTGCGCCTGCGCTGTATGCAAAAACTTGTGATTTGCGTCCGTAAATAGAAAACCGTGTGACTTAGGAATCAGCCCCATAGCCAGAGACTGGCCCAGCGAAACAGTAAGTTACATTCTATATAAGGACACCGTGGCAGTAACTCGGCGCCATTTCTCACTGTCCATGTTGCTGTGCTGTCTCCATTGTGCTGTGTCCATACACTCCAGTCAGTGGCTGCTGGGCTGTGTCCATTGTGCTGTGTACATAGGGGGTCATTCCGAGTTGATCGCTAGCTGAATTTGTTCGCAGCGCAGCAATCAGGCTAAAAATCGGCAGTTCTGCGCATGCGTATGCGGCGCAATGTGCACGCGCGATGTACGGGCACAACGAATGATGTAGTTTTGCATAGGGTCTAGCGATGCATTTTAGTTGCACTGCTTGCCGCAGAGTGATTGATATGAAGTGGGCGTTTCTGGGTGGCAACTGACCGTTTTCAAGGAGTGTGCGGAAAAACGCAGGCGTGGCTGGGCGAACGCTGGGTGGGTTTATGACGTCAAATCCAGAACTGAATAGTCTGAAGTGATCGCAAGCGCTGAGTAGGTTTTGAGCTACTCCGAAACTATCAAAGAAATTTTTGCAGGCGCACTGCGATACAACCGTTCGTACTTCTGCTAAGCTAAAATACACTCCCAGTGGGCGTAGCGTTTGCACGGCTGCTAAAACTAGCTAGCGAGCGATCAACTCGGAATGACCCCCATAGATTCCAGTCAGTGGCTGCTGGGCTGTGCTGTGCCCATTGTGCTGTGTCCATACAGTCCAGTCAGTGGCTGCTGGGCTGTGCTTTCTACATTGTTCTGTGTCCATACACTCGTCAGTGGCTGCTGGGCTGTTCTGTGTCCATACACTCCAGTCAGTGGCTGCTGGGCTGTGCTGTGTCCATTGTTCTGTGTCCATACACTCCAGTCGGTGGCTGCTGGGCTGTGCTGTGTCCATTGTTCTGTGTCCATACAGTCCAGTTGGTGGCTGCTGGGCTGTGCTATCTACATTGTGCTGTGTCCATACAGTCCAGTCAGTGGCTGCTGGGCAGTGCTGTGTCCATTGTACTGTGTCCATACACTCCAGTCAGTGGCTGCTGTGCTGTGCTGTGTCCATTGTTCTGTGTCCATACACTCCAGTCGGTGGCTGCTGTGCTGTGCTGTGTCCATTGTTCTGTGTTCATACACTCCAGTCGGTGGTGCTGGGCTGTGCTGTGTCCATTGTTCTGTGTCCATACAGTCCAGTCAGTGGCTGCTGGGCTGTGCTTTCTACATTGTGCTGTGTCCATACAGTCCAGTCAGTGGCTGCTGGGCTGTGCTTTCTACATTGTGCTGTGTCCATACACTCCAGTCAGTGGCTGCTGGGCTGTGCTGTGTCCATTGTACTGTGTTCATACACTCCAGTCAGTGGCTGCTGGGCTGTGCTGTGTCCATTGTTCTGTGTCCATACACTCCAGTCAGTGGCTGCTGGGCTGTGCTATCTACATTGTTCTGTGTTCATACACTCCAGTCAGTGGCTGCTGTGCTGTGCTGTGTCCATACACTCCAGTCAGTGGCTGCTGTGCTGTGCTGTGTCCATTGTACTGTGTTCATACACTCCAGTCAGTGGCTGCTGTGCTGTGCTGTGTCCATTGTTCTGTGTTCATACACTCCAGTCAGTGGCTGCTGTGCTGTGCTGTGTCCATTGTTCTGTGTCCATACACTCCAGTCAGTGGCTGCTGTGCTGTGCTGTGTCCATTGTACTGTGTCCATACACTCCAGTCAGTGGCTGCTGTGCTATGCTGTGTCCATTGCACTGTGTCCATACACTCCAGTCAGTGGCTGCTGTGCTGTGCTGTGTCCATTGTTCTGTGTCCATACACTCCAGTCGGTGGCTGCTGGGCTGTGCTGTGTCCATTGTTCTGTGTTCATACACTCCAGTCGGTGGCTGCTGTGCTGAGCTGTGTCCATTGTACTGTGTCCATACACTCCAGTCAGTGGCTGCTGTGCTGTGCTGTGTCCATTGCACTGTGTCCATACACTCCAGTCAGTGGCTGCTGTGCTGTGCTGTGTCCATTGTTCTGTGTCCATACACTCCAGTTGGTGGCTGCTGGGCTGTGCTTTGTCCATTGTTCTGTGTTCATACACTCCAGTCGGTGGCTGCTGGGCTGTGCTGTGTCCATTGTTCTGTGTCCATACAGTCCAGTCAGTGGCTGCTGGGCTGTGCTTTCTACATTGTGCTGTGTCCATACACTCCAGTCAGTGGCTGCTGGGCTGTGTTGTGTCCATTGTACTGTGTTCATACACTCCAGTCAGTGGCTGCTGGGCTGTGCTGTGTCCATTGTTCTGTGTCCATACAGTCCAGTCAGTGGCTGCTGGGCTGTGCTACCTACATTGTTCTGTGTTCATACACTCCAGTCAGTGGCTGCTGTGCTGTGCTGTGTCCATACACTCCAGTCAGTGGCTGCTGTGCTGTGCTGTGTCCATTGTACTGTGTTCATACACTCCAGTCAGTAGCTGCTGGGCTGTGCTGTGTCCATTGTACTGTGTTCATACACTCCAGTCAGTGGCTGCTGGGCTGTGCTTTCTACATTGTGCTGTGTCCATACACTCCAGTCAGTGGCTGCTGGGCTGTGCTTTCTACTTTGTGCTGTGTCCATACACTCCAGTCAGTGGCTGCTGGGCTGTGCTGTGTCCATTGTACTGTGTTCATACACTCCAGTCAGTGGCTGCTGGGCTGTGCTGTGCCCATTGTGCTGTGTCCATACACTCCAGTCAGTGGCTGCTGGGCTGTGCTTTCTACTTTGTACTGTGTTCATACACTCCAGTCAGTGGCTGCTGGGCTGTGCTGTGTCCATTGTACTGTGTTCATACACTCCAGTCAGTGGCTGCTGGGCTGTGCTGTGCCCATTGTGCTGTGTCCATACACTCCAGTCGATGGCTGCTGGGCTGTGCTGTGCCCATTGTGCTGTGTCTATACAGTCCAGTCAGTGGCTGCTGGGCTGTGCTGTGCCCATTGTGCTGTGTCCATACACTCCAGTCGGTGGCTGCTGGGCTGTGCTGTGCCCATTGTGCTGTGTCCATACAGTCCAGTCAGTGGCTGCTGGGCTGTGCTGTGCCCATTGTGCTGTGTTCATACACTCGTCAGTGGCTGCTGGGCTGTGCTGTGTCCATTGTACTATGTCCATACACTCCAGTCAGTGGCTGCTGGGCTGTGCTGTGTCCATTGTTCTGTGTCCATACACTCCAGTCAGTGGCTGCTGCTGTGCTGTGTACATCCACTTTATAGAAAAGTTCATAAAAGCTGGCCTAGTAGATAGTTACTGTAGCCACTTGTTACTATTTGTCATTCAGGCTGACATCGTTAACATTCCAAAAGAGACTGCAAATTCACTTGGAATAGTTAAAGCTGCAAATCTACTTTTGGTGGGCAATAATTGATAGTATGTGCAAGTCAACATTTAATGGTGTCCCTCTGTGCTGGTTACAGGACACATCCAATTCCTGTTCTACAGTACAATATGTCCTATTTACAGCATTGTCTGATGACGCCTGCAATGACACAAGTTGCTTACTATTCGGCTACACCTTGAAGCAGTTGTATTGTGAGAGGATAATCACACCTGGCTGGGCAATACAGAGAAGAACGTGTGACTGTGTTTAGCTCTATTTCTTCAATGGATTAGATTTACATGATGACATCCCCTCAACAGATTTGTTTCCACATGGTCCTCCAGATAGACATCAATGAATACAACAGTCATGATCAAACAATATTATGCAAGAAGCCACCCGACTCAAATGTCCTTGTCTAGATATGTTCTGTTGATTTCTCCGCTCTCCATGGAGTCTTAATAATCTTTTAATGTGCTCATTGTCGGCCAATCCATGTCACATATGGAGGTAATTAAACAGTCATTAGATCAAGAAATGAAAAAGTCATCATTTTTCTGATAAATGATGTCCTGCAATAATGTCATTTTGCCAGATGTTAACCACAAAGGCACAAAATCTGCATAATTGCACCAGTTATTGAATACCCCTTGTCATTGATTTTGGAGGGGTGATTGAGTCCTGTCTCATCTATATTGGAATAAATCATGTCACATTCTATTCTGTTTGATTGTGTTTAGTAATAAAAATTATAATGATGATTATATTTGATGGCCAGCTCATAAATATTAACTGATGTTTATAAAGAAACAAACAATGTATTGGTGAATATAAAACTGTGTTAAGCCATTAACAAAGCAAGTGTTTAAATTAAGAATTTACAATGGAAAATCTGGGTCTGTGATGCTGAGAGAAGCAGAACGTCAGATGTGCGGCCATTGGAAGCTTTCCTGACCCCTAATTCAGGATCTATACCTCATGATGAGGTTAATGAGACCACTGGTGGAGCCATCATGAGGGGTGATAAAGATGCTCCATTTCCATATGAACAAAGATGTGTTTGCACACTTACCTTCCCAGGTCTGCATTTTCAGTTACCCACTTAATATACATGCAGCCTTAAGACTTGCATATAGATGAGTCCTTATCAAAGATGCAACAATCATCCATGGTCATTAGTTCCGAAACTTGCACCAAGCTTATGTAGGTGCATAATACCTGTCAAGCACATAGGCGTCACTAGGTGTGGTGACACCTGGTACGCAAAACAGAGCCACCCATGCATGCCAAAGTCGTAACTAGTTATATAAGGGTATGACCCAGCATTTGGAGGGTGTGCCCAGCATTCCAAGAGATGCTGGGCTGCTCCTGGAGACTGTGGCCGCAGCAGAGACATCTTAATTTGTTGGCACACTGCAAAGCTGCTCAGGGACCCACAAATCTAGGAGCCTTTGAACAGGTGAAGGTGGTGATCACACAATCAGAACGGCCAGACAGTATTCTATCCCTCCCTCCCTCCCTCCCTCCCTCCCAGCATGCAGCAGGCATTAATGACTGTCAGCATGTTGATTGGTGGATGGCTTGAGCTACCCACCAATCAGAGTGCTGACAGCCATTCACTGTATGGAAGCATTTGGAGAGACGGCAGGTCGTGGCCTGTTGTGATTTTTTATTGGTTCCTGTGAATGGGTGGGTAGGGGCCAATTCTTAGGGAGCCGGGTGCTGAAGATAATGTCACAGTGCAGCATCCAGTTCCCTGTCACTACAGAAGAGCCAGCATTTTGGTGTCACCCCCTCCAAGAGTGACACCCAGGTGTGTCCGCATCCCCAGCACCCCCATAGTGATGCCTGTGGTCATGCGTAATGTATTTCAAGATACATTTAACTTAAAATATGATACATTTCAAAGGGGCATGCTTAACCTTATTTGCTGGACCTTTCTGTACTGCACTTCCGTGTTATTGTCACTGACCTGCCTCTCCATTGATAGGTGCTACAAATAATAATAATAATAATAATAATAATTTTATTTATATAGTGCTCTTTCTCCAATAGGACTCAAGGCCCTTAACAGATACATAGCATAATATAGTACAGAAAATAATGAAGTACAGAACAGATTTTCATAAAATACAGAAGCATGGAGATACTAAAGGGACACTATGGAAATGCTTGAGTAAACAGGAAAGTCTTGAGTCTACTTTTAAAGGATTCTATAGTTGGGGCCTCTCGCGCTGTGTGGGGAAGTGAGTTCCATAGAGTCAGAGCCACATGACTAAAATTTCGACCCCCAGATGAATTACGGGAGATTCTAGGTACTGCTAAAAGTCCTTCATCTACAGATCGCAGTAATCGAGTGGGGCAGTATGGGATCAGAAGCTGCTTCAGGTACTTTAGGCCCTGGTCATGTAATGCTTTGAAACTCAGTAAGCCAATCTCGAAGATGATTTGCCATCTTGCAGGCAGCCAGTGAAGGGAGTAGAGGATGGGTGTTAAGTGGCTAGAACGGGGCTGGTTGGTTAATAGCCTGGCAGCTGTGTTTTGCTGGGAGACCAAGGTAGAGGGTATTACAGTAGTCTAATCGAGATGATACAAATGCATGTATGACTTTTGGCAGATCACCTGAGGGAATTAAGTGCTTGATTCTGGCTATGTTCCTCAGGTGAAAGAATGAGACGATTGTGGTTGATATCTGATGTTTAAGTGTCAAGCCACCATCCAGGACAATGCCAAGATTCTGTACACGATCAGTGGTTTGTAATTCTGAATCCCTGAGTGTAAGTCCAGTTGGTTGGCTATCTTGCAGTCTTGTCCTTTGATGTTGCAGTCCTATCATAAGGACATCTGTTTTATCCGTGTTCAGTCGCAGCCAACTTGCGCTCATCCACTCCTGGAGCTCAGCTAGACAGCCATTTAGGGTTGCTATTGGGTTATCAGTGCCCGGAGCAAAGGACAAGTATAGTTGTGTATAGCAGTGGTAGACCAGGCCATGGCGCCTGATTATTTCACCCAGCGGGAGCATGTATACTGCAAAAAAAGCATGGGGGATAGTATAGAACCTTGTGGGACACCACATAGAAATGGCACTGATGGTGATGAGTGTACTCCAGACGATACTCTCTGTGACCTGCCTGTGAGAAATGATTTGAACCAGTTCAGGACTGTGCCATCCAGTCCACAAAAATGTATCAGTCGCTCAATCAGAAGCCCATGGTCCACGGTATCAAAGGCTGCAGAGAAATCCAGAAGGATTAATATTGAACAGTCACCTCTGTCTCTTGCCATCAGAAGATCATTTAACACACACACCAGGGCTTTTTCAGTGCTATGTCTTCTGCTGAATACTGATTGAAATGGATCATAAATATCATGGGTTGTCAGGCGGGTTTCCAGTTGATTTGCAACCACTTTCTCAATAACCTTTCCTAGGAAAGAAAGGTTTGTTACCGGTCTGTAGTTGGTCATGCAGTCGGGATCTAAATTAGGCTTTTTAGGAAGAGGTCTAACAATTGCTTCCTTTAGGGGTCTGGGAAAAATGCCTGTCTGCAAAGAGCATTGAATAATTTTTGCAAAGACAGGACCAATTATATCCATACAACCTATTAGAAGCTTGGTTGAGGCCGGGTCCAGATCACAGGTGTTGGGACGCAAAATCCGAGCAATTTCAGCAGTGTCCTTTACATCCACTGGGTCAAAGCTGGTCCATGAAGGCAGGTGGCTTATATTGGCAGGCTTTGTAGTTTTGCACTCCTTTGATGGCACTGTGGGGATTCCAGCCCGGATGGTGGATATTTTATCAGCAAAGAAGTTTGCAAACTCATTGTATCTTGCCTGGGAGAGGGTTTCATCAGTCTGCAGGCATGCTGGCTTGCAAAGCATCTCCACTATGCAGAAATTTGAGCTGGCCTATTGTTTGCTGCCGTGATCTCATTTGACAGGAACTGTAATTTCTTACGGGTGATTGTCGATTGATATACTTTGTTATGCTTTATTAGTTTTATTTTGTCATCCACTAGGTTAGTCTTCCTCCATCGTCTTTCCAGTCTACGCCCCCTTTTCTTGAGCTCACTAACACTGTTGTCGAACCAGGGAGCTCGACGTTGTGGTTTATGAGGTCTTATGCGCACAGGGGCGATAATATCAATTGCAGCCATAATATCCCTATTATAATAACGGACTAGGGAACAGGGATCTTCACAGGCACCCAGTATAGCAGAGATATCCAGATTTGCTTCAAGAGCCTGGAGAGTCATACCCCTCCTTGGACGATACCTGGTCAACTCCACGGGCAGAGATCTTATTTGAGGGGTTGCAACTGAGAACCAAAGGGAGTGGAGGTCTGACCAGATGACTGGGTTTATTTTTAGGTCAGTGACTTCTAATCCAATCTGAAAGACAAGATCAAGAGTGTGACCACTTTTATGTGTGGCAGAAGGAATGACCTGTGTGAAGCCCAGACCAATCACTGTGCACAGGAGGTCTTGGCCAAGACGTGAGAGCTCACCATCCACCCATGCATTGAAATCCCCGAGGATGAGCCATCTTTGATGTTCCAGAGCCAGGCCAGCAACAGTGTCTGCAATTTCTTGTAGAAATATCTTTTCATCTCCAGGGGGCCGGTAAATGAGAAGTACTCTGAAACCTAATCCTGTCGAACTCCGGGCAGCAATGCACTCGAATGAGCGAGTAATTTCAATAGGATGGACCCTAAGTTTAAGTTCTTTTTTGAAGCAGAGTTAAGCACTAAAAATACGTATGCAAATTGTGTGTATGTGAAGTTCACCAATTTGCACCATAATACATCAAGAGCCCTATTTATCATTAAATATTTGCGGGATATTTTCACAAAACAGCTGTTTTTGTGGAAAACCTGCAAATATTTTGTATCCTCCAGATTTCTGCCTTGGTCCCTTCATTTCCAACAGCATCCACAGCCCCTATAGGTTTCTATGGAGGCTTATGTGCTGCTGGAATTACCTAGCTTATCTCCAGATGGCGTTACCTTATAGTAGCCTACAATGCGGATTGTGATAAATTTGCCCCCAAAAGTTACAGGAAAACCTGTAGAAGCCAAAGACTGCAAAACATTTAAAGGTGGAAAACCACGTAACTATAATTATAATAAAGTGGCAAAGAAAATTATATTCCAAAGAGAGAATTGTATAGATGAGGAAAGGTGGGTCTATTACTCAGTACAGATCAGAGATCAACTGCAGCACCAGGCTGTGGCCAGTCTCCGGCTAATGTTATAAAAGCAGAGCTCACACCTGAAGGGTATACACGGCCTATGTGCAGACTGACAGAAGTGTGTTTACATTGCAATTTACTGTATATGGTGATGAGTGTTTTATCCTAAAAGTGTATTTACCTTTTCCTGGCGTGTTTTATGCCACATGCCAGATTATATGATGCCATGCTCAATGAGAGAAAAGAAAGTTCCAGCCATCACCAAGATGTGAATGATATGGGGATTTAATTTCTACAGTATTGGCCATGTACACAATTAGGCCACGACCCCTGCTGCACCTGGGCCCTGCGTTCTATGACCCTACATGTACAAAATCAGGCCACGACCCCTGCAGTACCTGGGCCCTGCGTTCTATGACCCTACATGTACACAATCAGGCCACGACCCCTGCAGTACCTGGGCACCGCTCTCTACAGAACTACAAGTACACAATTAGGCCACAATCCCTGCAGTACTTGGGCCCCTCAGTCTATGGCTCTACACGTACACAATTAGGTCATGAACCCTGTATTACCTGAGCGCCTTGCTCTACGGCCCTACATGTACACAATTAGGCCATGACCCCTGCAGTACCTGGGCCCCTCAGTCTATGGCTCTACATGTACACAATCAGGCCACGACCCCTGCAGTACCTGGGCACCGCTCTCTACAGAACTACAAGTACACAATCAGGCCACCACCCCTGAAATACCTGGGCCCCTCAGTCTATGGCTCTACACGTACACAATTAGGTCATGAACCCTGCATTACCTGAGCGCCTTGCTCTACGGCCCTACATGTACACAATTAGGCCATGACCCCTGCAGTACCTGGGCCCCGCTCTCTACAGCCCTATACAGTACGTATACAATAAGGCCACAACCCCTGCAGTACCGGGCTCCCTCTCTCTATTGCTATATACATACACAATTAGGCCACAAACCCTTCAGTACCTGGGCCCCACGCTCTACAGCCTTACATGTACACAATCACAGTATTGCTATTGCAGCTATTTCATTTTTTAAAAAGATGACCGCTAAGAAGGCAGTTACTGTAGTTAATTTATACATTTTTTGCAGTGGTTAGGGTGTGGGATGAACACTCACAGAAATACTCACACAATATTCAGTAAACGCATTTGGATTTTTTTTCTTTTTCTTTTATATTAACTTAAATTATTCTAGGTCCTAGATAATATAAAGCAGACAATACATTTCTTACCCTTTTATGAAACACCTCTCCCCCAACATTTTTCTTGTTACAGCTCCAGTGTAAACTGGTTGAAGGTAGGCGCTAGCTATGCCCTCCATGGAGAATGCCACACCCAAGGCATAGGCCACACCCCTTGTGTTGCCCACACCCACAAGCACTACACTCCCCCCCACATCACTAGTCATATCGCAACAGAGCTTGGAGCGGCACACAATAGGCCCTTTACAAGTTTCAGCTCCAGGCCCATGTGGACATTAATCTGGCACTGCCAGGATGTGCTCTTAGAATATTGTTAAATTCCAGCAAAAACTTACATTTTTCATTGCAAATTTAGACATACCTCCCAACTGTCACAATTTTCACGGGACAGGCTTATTTTTTGGGAACTGTCCCGCTGCTCCACACACGGCTGCAGTGTCCCTCGGTGGGTGGTGGTGGTGGTGGGGGGGGGGGGGGGGGGCAGTTGGGAGACTCCTGTCACAGTGGTGAATAGAGGCTGAGAGCATGGCCAAAATTTACTAATATTTGTGTTTGTGTCGGTTTGTGTAGTGTTTAAACTTGTCTTGTATCGGGTGCATTTTCATGCAACTTTTTGAAACTATGGCCCTCATTCCGAGTTGTTCGCTCGTTCTTTTTCATCGCATCGCAGTGAAAATCCGCTTAGTACGCATGCGCAAAGTTCGCACTGCGACTGCGCCAAGTAACTTTACTATGAAGAAAGTATTTTTACTCACGGCTTTTTCTTCGCTCCGGCGATTGTAATGTGATTGACAGGAAATGGGTGTTACTGGGCGGAAACACGGCGTTTCAGGGGCGTGTGGCTGAAAACGCTACCGTTTCCGGAAAAAACGCAGGAGTGGCCGGAGAAACGGTGGGAGTGCCTGGGCGAACGCTGGGTGTGTTTGTGACGTCAACCAGGAACGACAAGCACTGAACTGATCGCACAGGCAGAGTAAGTCTGGAGCTACTCTGAAACTGCTAAGTAGTTAGTAATCGCAATATTGCGAATACATCGGTCGCAATTTTAAGAAGCTAAGATTCACTCCCAGTAGGCGGCGGCTTAGCGTGTGTAACTCTGCTAAATTCGCCTTGCGACCGATCAACTCGGAATGAGGGCCAATGGCCCTCATTCCGAGTTGATCGGTCGCAAGGCGAATTTAGCAGAGTTACACACGCTTAGTCTACGCCTACTGGGAGTGAATCTTAGCTTCTTAAAATTGCGACCGATGTATTCGCAATATTGCGATTACTAACTACTTAGCAGTTTCAGAGTAGCTCCAGACTTACTCTGCCTGTGCGATCAGTTCAGTGCTTGTCGTTCCTGGTTGACGTCACAAACACACCCAGCGTTCGCCCAGGCACTCCCACCGTTTCTCCGGCCACTCCTGCGTTTTTTCCGGAAACGGTAGCGTTTTCAGCCACACGCCCCTGAAACGCCGTGTTTCCGCCCAGTAACACCCATTTCCTGTCAATCACATTACGATCGCCGGAGCAAAGAAAAAGCCGTGAGTAAAAATACTTTCTTCATAGTAAAGTTACTTGGCGCAGTCGCAGTGCGAACTTTGCGCATGCGTACTAAGCGGATTTTCACTGCGATGCGATGAAAAAGAACGAGCGAACAACTCGGAATGAGGGCCATTATACGCCAAGTTACTAAGCATTCGAGTTTATTGTTTTCGTGTTTTCCGATGTCGATGCCAGTCGTTTTTTTTTGGCACATTTACGGCCGTCATTGTCGTTTGCGTACGTGTTTGTGTTGTTTTTGCTGGGTTTTTTTCTAAGTTAAACGCGGCAGGGTTTTTTTTTACCCGCGGCCGCATTTTCACTTTTAGTTTCGGTTTTCATCCCCGTTCATGATTGGTTGTGTTTCAGATGGTAGGAGTGTCTGTGCGCAACCATATAAATACGCCCCAAACCATCCGCACCTCGTGGGTTTAGTTAGTGGTGAGGAGAGAGGTTGTGCAGTGGAGTTTGGTGAGTAGTGTTTGTTTGGAGGAGTATTTTTTTTGCGAGTTCTGAGTGTTGTATTGTGTTTGAAAGTAGTTTTGTCATTCTTGTTGTCTTGTATTTTTTGGTTTTGTCTCAATTTTTGTCCAAGTCTTTTTTATTTATAGTCCCTTGTCAGTGTGTGTGTGTGTGTGTGTGATTAGTGTAGTGGTAGCGGAGGAGTGTTTTGTTTTGTCTTTTTTTTTCTGTGTTAATTGTTTAGTCACACAATTATGTGTGACTCAGAGGTGGCTGAGGTGAGTGAGGTGGAGGGTGTTAGTGAGGGGGAGGAGGTCGGTCAGGTGGAGGAGGTGAGTGTTAGTGAGGTGGAGGAGGTTGGTGAGGTTGCTGCAGCAGCCTCAAGTGACAGTGATAGTGACAGTCAGACAGCTCCGCAGCCACGCACCACTACTAAGACTGGGCGGAATGTCAAGTTTAGTTATGCAGAAAATGTGGCATTGGTGCGGGAGCTGATGAAGTATCAGCGGCAGCTATTTGGGCCTGAGTCCGCCAAGGTGCCAACACGGAAGAAGACGGTGTTGTGGGCGAAAGTAGTTGCTGCTGTAAATAGTGAGGGGGTGGTGAAGCGGACGGAGGACACGTGCCGCAAACGGTACTATGACATAAAGCGACGTATCAAGTCCAAAATGGCCAAGGAGGCAAAGTCGGCTCGCAAAACCGGTGGTGGTCCGCCCTTTATTGCCACATATCTGGACTATGAGGAGCCCATGCGGACTATAATCCCTCCAGAAGTAGTGTCTGCAACCCATGTCCGGGATTCCGATCGCCCCAGGAAGGATGGTGAGCATGTGTATTTGCCTTAACATTCTATGACATTACTTCTGGCTTACTGTATGTTTTAAATGTGTATCATGTGACGTTGCATATTACTCCCATCTTCAAGTGTGCGTCATCAAATACATTGTTTTGGGTCATGTTTCATACAAAAGTCAATGTAACGTCGTACTTGCTTGTATGTCATGTGGTTTTTGGACAGTACATTTTCCATGTGTAGTTTGGACTTGGTGTGTCATTGAATTGTCCAGCAATAATGTTTTACTTTTGCACATTGTACATTTTGAAAGTTGGACTATGTTTTTTAATTCAGTTATCCATGTGCAATGTTTCCAAATCAGTGGTTGATATGTTAGAGGCTGGAGTAGTGCAAAGTGTCTTTGAAGGCAGTTACATGTGTAATTTCATTAGTACTCAATGTAATATTGTTTAAGTCAAGGCCACTATTTGCTGGTTCATTTTGAGTCTGTATTTGTACACTGACACAACAACTGCAGACTTAGTTACCTTACTGTTTTTTTTTTAATGTTTTTTAATTTTTGTTGGCCTCATATTGGCCCTCATTCCGAGTTGTTCGCTCGGTAATTTTCTTCGCATCGCAGCGATTTTCCGCTAATTGCGCATGCGCACTGTTCGCACTGCGACTGCGCCAAGTAAATTTGCTAAGAAGTTTGGTATTTTACTCACGGCATTACGAGGTTTTTTCTTCGTTCTGGTGATCGTTGTGTGATTGATAGGAAGTGGGTGTTTCTGGGCGGAAACTGGCCGTTTTATGGGAGTGTGTGAAAAAACGCTGCCGTTTCTGGGAAAAACGCGGGGGTGGCTGAAGAAACGGGGGAGTGTCTGGGCGAACTTCTTAACAAATTTACTTGGCGCAGTCGCAGTGCGAACATTGCGCATGCGCAATTAGCGGAAAATCGCTGCGATGCGAAGAAAATTACAGAGCGAACAACTCGTAATGAGGGCCAATGTTTTGGGTTTGTTGTTGTGCTTTTTGTGTTTAATGTCCTTATTTTTAGATTCATAATAAAACATCCATTTTTTTTAAAGATGTAATGTTTATAAGCATAATGGGTGGATGTATTAACAATAGCATGAATATTTTTTTTTTTTTGGGGATTTACAGTGTTGAAAAAAAGCAGTACTGGTCGTCCTACAGTCACTCCCATCACATCTGATGATGATGATGCTGCGGAAGCAGGTAAAGTGTCCATTGTAGTATAGGTTAGGTTTGTAAATGAATGGCCATAACAAAATGTCACTTTCAATACTAGGTCCATCCAAAGAAGTCTTAAGCAGCAGAAGGCGCACTTCTGGAACACACCACAAAAAACATCTGCCAGCAAAGAAAGCAAGGTCTGATGTCCAGGGCCAACCACAGCAGGCTACCCCACCACGAAGATTATCTACTGTTTGTTCGGTGCCCCCACTCCAAATTTTGGACACACCTCCAAGATGACAACCACACTCCCATCATCTTGATTGTGAGTAACAAACTGTGATAACAATTAAAAATGTCAGATCTTTAAAAAACCATTTACTTAAACTCATTAAGTCAATACCCATCAAAATCTGCTATACTTACCCAAGTCAGTAAAACATGAAATGGAAACCAAACAAAATGGCCTACACAACATCCAGTAAAGATATGTATGTCCACTTCAGCCATACAGTAGCACATTGTGTGGAAGATGCTGCAACAGAAACTCATGTGTAAGCTTTGCAAATAGTAAGGTTGTTAGAATCATTTACACATGTGTGTTTGTCCTAACATTGCCAACTGCATACAAAAACATTACTATGTTTTGGTTGGAGACACTATAAGGCAACACATTATGGATTACAATGTGTTTTTAGGCAGGAGTATGTCTGCTGTACCATACAACGCATGTGTTTGCTTTCAGAATGAAGTAACCAGACACATTTGCCACAAACTGGCATATGTATGTATTTAAGTAATGAGTGATGATGTTGCTAGGCCGGATATCTGAAAGCACTAGTCCATTACATGTGTTCCATGTTTAGTGCTTTGTACCAATGTATTAAACATATGGATAAGTAATGGATAAATGTTTTTAATTTCAGCTTCTAGTCCTGGTACCAGCATCCCTCCGCAACAACAGAAACACAGTGACATGGATGACACAATCATGTTAGAAATGCATCCAGTAAGCGAAGGAATCAGCCCCCCAGCACCTGTGAGTACTCCCCCACAACAAAGCACACCACCACCCCAACACAGCCCAACAACACCAGTAACACAAGGCCCTGATCAAGTGTTCTGGACCATTTGGGCTAGACAGCAGGCCACTAATGAAGATTGCCTGCGTAGGCAGACCCAAATGTTTGCAAGCCTACCATTTCACCTCAGACGAATCAGCAGAAATCTGAGTAGACAAAATGAAACAAACACAAGAATTGCAAATACCATGGAAATCATACGTGCAGACATTACACATGTCATGGGCAACTTACAGCGCATAATGGAAGAACAGCACAGACAACAGCAAAGCTATATAAACATTTTAGAAAGCAATCAAATGATTAATTAATCCATGTCCAGAATTGTAGACAATCAAAATGCTGCAACACGTGAACTCAATGCCCCCCTCACTAACCTCAATGAAACACTCAGATCCCTGCAGCAACAGCAAAACAAGCAGCAGTTCTGGTACGACTACTCCAAATGTAACGCTAGTGTCATCACCACCAAGGCGCTCTACCAGAGCACGCCAACACGACAGTGGTAAAGGCAAAGGCCAGGACAAGCAACCACCCAAATAAACATAAAAAAACACACCCATTTCTTTAAAGAGAAGAGAGAAAAAAACACTTACCAAGTGTATGATTAACAGAATATATATAACACTTAGCTCCTTGACAATTTGTACAACATCATTAATTATAACTGGTACAAACAATAAAAGGAATTTTGTACGCACATTTCTTCTTTATCATCTTTGTATTTTTTGTTAGCAGGAAACTGTTGTTTGAGCTGCACATAGATGTTAGCATGCAGAAAGCAGACCACTTGATTTTTTTCTAATCATTACTCTTTCTAGATTCTAATCATTCTTTGAGCCAGCAGACAGACTAATTGGCAGCCAGGCAGACTGTCTTAAGCAGGCAGAAAGCAGACCACTTGATTTTTTTCTAATCATTACTCTTTCTAGATTCTAATCATTCTTTGAGTCAGCAGACAGACTAATTGGCAGCCAGGCAGATTGTCTTAAGCAGGCAGAAAGCAGACCACTTGATTTTTTTCTAATCATTACTCTTTCTAGATTCTAATCATTCTTTGAGCCAGCAGACAGACTAATTGGCAGCCAGGCAGACTGTCTTAAGCAGGCAGAAAGCAGACCACTTGATTTTTTTCTAATCATTACTCTTTCTAGATTCTAATCATTCTTTGAGCCAGCAGACAGACTAATTGGCAGCCAGGCAGACTGTCTTAAGCAGGCAGAAAGCAGACCACTTGATTTTTTTTACAATCATTACTCTTTCTAGATTCTAATCATTCTTTGAGCCAGCAGACAGACTAATTGGCAGCCAGGCAGATTCATCCATGACCAATACAATTTACAATGTGAATTGTAACTGTTTTACATTTCTTCTCTAGACGAATTGACAAGAAAAACACAATTGATTTGGCTAAAAGTGTCCTAATATGTTGGGGGTAATATTTAGATAATTCAGTCCAAAAATGACTGACATTATTGTTGTGCCATGTTTGTGTGTGTTAAAAATAAGTAATCAGATTTAAAAACATGATGCAGAAACAACAACATTTGAAATATTTGAAAGTTGAACACAAATGTGTGTAATAATGGATACATGTTGTTAAATGTGTATTGCCTTACAAATCTACAAGTTTTGGCCAGCAAACATAAGGAAATAAATTATTTTGCATGAGAGAAGTTTGTGTCCCTTTTATAGGCATCCTAATTCAGGATAGAATGATTTGTAAGTGTCAACACATGTAAACACGGCTGAAAAAAGCAGGTCTATTTTTTTGCTGCGTTTTTTTAACGAATCGCAAACAAATCCGACCGCAATTGAGCACTCAGAGACTAACACCCAAATACGAATGAATAGTGAATTCCCGTATTGTATGAAATAACAGGCGCGTTTGACCGATGGTCTATTCATTCGTATTTGTGTACTTTGCCGTTCAAACCATTACGAATGTCCCAAACACTGCCGAGATTTGTGCTTAGTGAATTCCCGTGTTGGGACTTAGTAAAAAAAACACAAATCGGCCAAACTCGGATTTTTAGTAAATACTGGCCCATGAGTCTATTCAGTGAAGACAGAGGGACTGGGGGGATGCTAATGGCTCACAGAGTGCCGGTCATGCCCCCTTTAGTGACGGTAAACGGGGGGGGGGGGGGTGACTCGCGTTTACCCCCATTTAGGTCACGCCCCATTTTAAGTCACAGCTCCTTTTCCGGAGGGAGTTCCACTTGTGGATCCTCAAATGTTGGGAGGTATGAATTCAGATGATATTATCACTTCCACACCACATTAAAAATGCGGGATGAGATAAATAGGTCTATATATCACACAATAGCCAGCATGGTCATAAGAGTGCAGCATACACATAATATTTGTGATGTGATGTTATCTGTAAAATGTTATACTCATTTTAGGGACAAAACAACAGATGTGCTTTCCCTGCAAAGTATTGTCCATCGCTGGTTACAGTGATACCAGAGTCACATTTAGTACCGTGTGTCACTATAATGTGACTTCTAGCAACTAATGAGCTGAGTAGAGACCGAGCGAAATACATTTGTAAATAAAATTGGAAAACTCAAAAGTAAATGGATTAACTGTCATCTTATTTGTAGGAAACGGAAATTATGTAGTAAATTGTATTGAGGCAACAATAGAAAGGATTGGATTTTTTATAGGCCTAGGTCTGATCAATACAAAAATAATTCCTGGTACTGTAGCTTCTGGTGCACAATGCCTTCAGAAAGTGGAAGATTTAAACAATAAGGAAGCAAGTTGCCGACGACTATACAGCGTATAATTAGAATAATGTGGAAAGCGTATTACATAATCCTCGCGTTAGGCACTGTACTCTGTTAAATAACCAGCTCTAATCCTAAAATTGTTCCATTTGTCTGCAAATGTAAATGCAGATTGCAGCCTTTTCTTCATGCAGGTAATGAAATAGGTGACTTACAGTTAATTTTGCAATGAAGGATAAAACTAGACTGTGTTACAGCTAAAGACTGGGAATGAGAACAATGTTAGTAAGCCACTGAAATTCTTTCAGCGGGATTTATCCAACTCTTTTTCCGTACACAATACCGGTGCCTGTGGATATGTGTTGGGCCCAAGAGCAAGGACAATAAGTAACTAACAACAATTCAAGTCTTTGATCAATACAGTCGTTCAACCAAAGCATATAACAAGGATATTCTGGCATTGTTATTTGTTTTGATTGTATTCCATAAGCATTAATACAGGGAATGACATTAAAACTAGTGCAGCAGTGAAAGTAAATTTTAGGATAATATATAACATATAACAAATTACATACATAGTACAAAGGGGTCGATTCAATTCAGCAACAGTTGAATAGCGCCGGGAATTAACTCCCGGCGCTATTCAATACAGCAACTAGTTACCCTCAATTGTCGGGAATTCTTCTCTCAGCTCGGGGGGTGAGAGAAGAAAACCGACAAAAGAGCACCGCGCGGCCGGCGCGAGGCTGATTCTGTTGGGAATCAGCATCGCCGCCGGTAGTTAAGTCGGAGATTGCTCGTTCTCCCGACAAAACTACCTGTTAAGTCGGCGAGAACGGGCATTCTCCGACTTAACTTTAGCTGAATTGAATAGCGTCGGGAGCTAATTCCCGGCGCTATTCAACTGTTGATGAATTGAATAGACCCCAAAGAACCTAAACTAAGCATACAACAATATCCAAAACGGGATCCGGTCTCTAGGTCAACAAGACTTACAATGTCTAGGTTGACCACTATTGGTCGACAGTAAGTAGGTCGACATGGTTTCTAGGTCGACAGGGACTCTAGGTAGACATGTTCTAGATCGACATGAGAAAAGGTCGACACAGCTTTTTCATATTTTTTATTCTTTTTTTACTTTTTCATACTTTACGATCCACGTGGACTACAACTGGGAACAGTAACTTGTGCCGAGCGCAGCTAGCCGTGCGAGGGGACACAGTGCACTAATTGGGAATCCAGGACACTCTGAAAAGATAACGACACCGATTTAAAAAAAAAAACCTCATGTTGACCTTTCTTCATGTCGACCTAGTACATGTCGACCAATAGTGGTTGACTTAGACACTGTCGACCTAAGTCTAATCTATCTAACATACCACACCCATCAAAAACATACATCCTAATCTCCCCAATTTTTGACCGAATAGTGCTGATTGGAGGAGACTGTCCCACTGTCCCGTGGCTAACATGTTCCTCTTAACCGGGGTGTCTTATGAGGGTGCAGTGTCCAAACAGGCCCTACCCCTTGTGCCGGTGCATGTGCAGTAAAGAACATGGAGGGAATGGTATATGACAGGAGTGTCATAAACCTCCAGGCTTTTACACTTGCACTCCTGAATGGACACCTAGGAGTTAAGTTTTATGAGGAGGGATTGGTTTTAGATGGAATGGATTCTGATTGGTCCTGTCTGTTGTTAGGGAGGTTCTGTGGGCTTTTGTTGGTTGGTTTGGAGAGGTGGGGCTCTTTTCTCTTCAGGACGTTTGCCGGCCCATCTTCCCCGGTGTGGTTGTGTAGTTGGGTTTAATGGTTCAGTTGTGTCAGCTTTTTTAGGGTGGCCGGTGTCAGAACGGCTGTTTTTTTTAATAATGTTATTTGTTCCCCTGGGGGACAGTTCCGTTCATGGTGAAGATTAGGTGTGGATTCCAGTTTAATGCAGGGGAAAACACCGGTCCAGTTGGGGCCCTTTGCTTCTTTGTGGATGGACTGCTGCCTCAAGTCGATGGCGATGTGGGCCATCTTTCCCCCTGCCACCATACTTTAGTTTATTTAAATGAATCTAAAAAGAAATACCTTTTTTTTTTGAACTGACTCTTTTTACTAGAAGTGCTATAGTATACATGCCTTCTGGTGGCATGACCACACCCACAGGTGAATGCTGGCATGCCCAGTATGACACCGTCAGCCCCGACGCCCCCCATGTTCTGATTCCAAGTAATGTATTCTTGGGGTGTATGCTGGGATACTTATTGTATAATTAATAAAGGTCATATAGGAGCTACAAACTGATTACAGTTTTTTATTTCTCACAGCAATAACTGTAAATTATGTTTACCATTGTTTAAGATTAGAAATAAAATGCTCAATTCTAAAAATATATTTTTTTTAATGCTTTTTTTCTGGTAAAGCCATCCTGAAATTGCATTACCAAAATAGGAATCTGGGCAATTGCTATGGACAAATAATTAAATTTAATAACAACATATAGGATGTTGGACCCCAGTTGCAGATATACACAATTATATGGTAACAGGTAGTGAGCAACCACAATAAGATACTGCATAAATGTGTGTTGCTCATCGGTATGAGTGTGCCAGTGATAAGACAGATTGTGGTCAGTCAGTTCTAAGTCTGGTACAACGGGATTTGGGTAAGAGCAGGCAATTGTGAGGCAGAGCTAAGTACATATTCAAATCCAGCAAAGTCCTTAAAATATGTAGGTACAACCAGAGGGTTAATAATAAGCAACAAGTCCACTTAACAGAGCCAGTTCGGTACACTGGTAATCATGCAAGGCAGATATAGTCAATAGGGTAGGCAGAAATCAGTAACTAGTAGCTCTTCACAACAGCAAAATGTGCAAAGTCTGATAATCAGGAGGCAATCACCTAGCACTGAATGATTAATGCTGGCAAAGTTATCACTGGCAATAATCCCTTTGATATATAGAACAATTATTATTATTATAACTACTATGTTATTTATATAGCGCACACATATTACGCAGCACTTTACAGAGACTATTTGTCCATTCACATCTGTCCCTGCCCCAGGAGAGCTTACATTCTTTATTCCCTACCACATATACATGAGCACACATTCATACTAGGGTTAATTTGTGTTGGGATCCAATTGACCTACCAGTATATTTTTTGGATTGTGGGAGGATACCGGAGTATTCGGAGGAAACCCACGGACGTACATGGAGAATATACAAACTCTGCACAGGTAGAGCCATGGTGGGAATCGAACCCATGACCTCAGTGCTGTGAGGCAGTAATGCTAACTATTACACCATCCATACTGCCCCAATGCAATAATAAGTGGTTTATTCAGGTTTGTTAGCAAACCAAAAAAGTTAGCAATTGGTCAAAACCATATTGTACTGCAAGTGGGGCAGATGTAACATGTGCAGAGAGAATTAGTTTTTGGTGAGTTATATTGTTTCTGTGCATGCTTAATTTCTACACTGCAATTTAGATTTCAGTTTGAACACACCCCAAATCTAAATCTCTCTGCACATGTTACATCTGCCCCACCTGCACTGCAACATGGTTCTGCCCAACTACTAACTTTTTTGGTTAAAGTTTTGGTCAGGCAGAGGCTTTCATGGGGCGGGAGGGGGCACCAACTCAGCGTTTATTGGACGTCGCGGTGGCATTGGGGTGTCGCGATCTGGACAATGCAGGCATGTCCGGACCATTTGTGGGGCAGGCCATGGCGGCTGCATGATGTCACATGCAGCCGCTGCGACCTGAAAAATAGTGAGTAAACACCTGCCTGCGCAGCATTTACGTTTCTCCTCAGACCATTTAAATTTCTTTTTTTGGGTCTTTTAACTGAAGTTTGGCATTTTGTATTTTACATGCCCTCTACTATCACATTGGGCATCAGCCTTGGCAGACGACGATGGCATTTCATCGTCTATGTCATGGCTAGTGGCAGCAGCTTCAGCACTAGGAGGAAGTGGTTCTTGATCTTTCCCTATTTTATCCTCAAATTTTTGTTCTCCATTATTTTTCTGGAGTTATATAACACAATATGCAGCACAGGAATGACTGATGGCTGATGGCCAGGACACTACCACTGGTCTGATGCAGAACAACACAGCAACACTGTGGTTGTTGTTGTTGTTATTATTATTATTATTATTATTATAATACTGTAGCAGTAGACATATAGCAGCATATACCACTGTGACTGCCTGGTCACTGGAATGACTGATGGCCAGGACACTACCACTGGTCTGATGCAGGACAACACACAGCACCACTGAAAGGGACTTATACAGCTACACTGGATATATGGCAGCAGAGGACACCACCACTGTGACTGGTCACTGGACTGATGCTGCACAAGACACTACCACTGGTCTTTTGCAAGACAACACAGCAAAAATGCAAGGGACTTATACAGCAGCCAGCAGCATATAGCAGCAGAGGACACCAACACTGTGACTGGCTGGACTGATGCAGCACAATACACTGACTACACTGGACTGAGCAGCACAACACAGCACAAGACTCTCCACCCCACTTTTCCGCCCCCACACAGACACGGAGGACGGAGACACATCCTCTCACTACACTCTCCGAGACTGGAGTGAAAATGGCCGTGACGCACGACTCCTTATATGGAATCCAAATCCCGCGAGAATCCGACAGCGGGATGATGACATTTTGCCTCGTTCTGGTTTCCGAGTCAGGCGGGAAAACCTGAGCCGGGCTCAGAACCGGACTTGAATGGTGAAGTTCGGTACGGTTCGGTTCTCTGAGAGCCGAACCCACTAATCTCTACTACATACGGGGAACCTCTGAGTAACCCGATGCTGTCTCAAACTGAGCATCTAATCTAATAATCCGCGGCCTCTCCAGCACTGCATACTTTAACAAGGGCTGTATATGACACAACCAGAAAATGGTCCTGACATACCTGTGCCTGCTATGTATGTGTCTCCTCCACCTGCACCTCCATGCAGGTGGAGGACCGACTCTGAGGACTCCTCTTGGGCAGTACAGGGACTGATTCTGCTCGTCTCGTCCATCTTCCTTTTCCACGCCTCCCGCTTCATGCCTCTTCTCATCACTTTTGCCGTACTGAATTTTTATTGGTACATAACAGAGATTTATTTATTTATTATTTATTAACAGTTTCTTATATAGCGCAGCATATTCCGTTGCGCTTTACAATTAGAACAACAGTAATAGAACAAAACTGGGTAAAAACAGACAGACAGAGGTAGGAAGGCCCTGCTCGCAATCTTACAATCTATGTGGAAAGTAGCTGATTGGGCAGAGTGGTGGAGGCTGGAGACTAGCAGAATCATCACCAAACACCAGCACCAGAGCTGGGTAGGAGCAGCGCTGACCTTCGTGGGCCTCCGGAGAGAAAAGGGCTCAAACGTACTCACCCTCCTGTGCTCCCTTTAATCCAGCTCTATCTGTACTGCATAAGAATATGATGCAATGGGCCTCATGCAAAGATGGACGCAATGTTGATGTTGTACGCGGTGGAGTTATTTCTTTGGCTGGACGTGCGTCTAAGACGCACTGTGCATGTGCCACAAAGGTCTTGCAACGGTGGTTGCAATGAGGATTTATTTGTGAAGTGATTGACAGTCAGGGAGCAATTGTTGGAAGTTACAGGGGAGTGGTGACTCAAACGCAGGTGTGTCACAACCGTTTCGTGGACGGGTCACAATTTGCATCTGCAATCCCGAACGCAGTTAAAATGGCTTCGGTGTTTTATTTCTGACAGCCATGCTGTTAAACCATAATGATAACTCACAAGATCTATTACCGGCCAATGGGGGTCATTCCGAGTTGATCGCTCGCTAGCTACTTTTAGCAGTCGTGCAAACGCATAGTCGCCGCCCATGGGGGAGTGTATTTTCGCTTTGCAAGTGTGCGATTGCGTGTGCGGCCGAGCGGGACGAAAAAGTTTTTGGAAGTTTCTGAGTAGCTCTGGACTTACTCAGCCCTTGCGATAACTTCAGTGTTTTTGGTCCCGGAATTGACGTCACACACCCGCCCTGCAAACGCCCAGCCACGCCTGGTTTTTTTTTGCCACGCCTGCGTTTTTATAAGCACTCCCTGAAACGGTCAGTTGACACCCAGAAACGCCCACTTCATGTCCATCTTCCTGCGTTCGGCTGTGCGATTGGAATGTTCGTTACACGCTGTGCAAACCCACGATGCTCATTGTACCCATACAACACGCCTGCGCATTGCGGTGCATACGCATGTGCAGAGATGCCGATTTTTAGCCTGATCGCTGCGCTGAAAACAACGGCAGCTAGCGATCAACTTGGAATGACCTCCAATGTGTGTCCACCTCTATTACTTTTCTATAGCTATGTCTCATGAGATCATGTATTAGTTGCCCATCTTACAGTGATAGGCTCAAAGTTTAATACAAAAAAAAATAATAGATTTTCTTCTCTGAAAGTTTTGTATTTTTATTTCCCCCCTTCCGCTGAAGAAGAAAAAAAGAATATTCATTCTACAAGCATTTAAGTTTTACAAGTCTGGCTCCTCCAAGGCTTTTCCGACTATAACAAATATTGCCTGACAATCAGTAATATCTCCTCTTTACTACTCCTCTGTCTGCGCACCTCAGGATTTCTCTTTTGCAGTTGGAAAGTAAAACCACTTTTAAGAAGGGAAAATAATGAACAACCTCTTCCACTTGCTAAGAAAAATAATATTTTCTTCATCTCCAATCAATACCTCTCTGATGTGAGTTATACTTTTAAATGCTATACATGTGTTCAATGAGAGTAGGAAGTGAGAATGAATAGAACTGAACCAGTTACTGATTCTCCGGAAGACTGTAAACGCAGATGGATTTCACACTGTCTGAATCATTTCTGAGCAGGTGTGTAAAGGGATTTAGGAGTTGTAAAATAAAGTAAACACAAATTCTGTGCTTGCTTCTGCAGGTGCTACAAACATCTGACAAGAGAACAAAATTCATTTTCACCTTAAATTTCACCTTGAATTTCTTGACTTTCAACAAAGAGGAACATGGAGTATTAGTAAGCATAAGAAATGCCACATGAATTATCGGTCTTTTTTTATATTTTGCCATAGTGTTAGGTTGTGTAGAGATGAATATATAATAATATGTCTAATATTTGATAATCTATTTATTAAATTCTGTTTCTCAGGGCCTTATTCAGAACCCGACGGAGCTGTGGCGCATACAGAGCCGGCCTTAGGCATAGGCAAACTAGGCAAATGCCTAGGGCATTTGGTATGCTTAGGGGAACCAGCAGCTTCTGCTGATTAAAATGATATGCGGCATGCCTATATTCTGTGTGTGACTGTGGCTGTATCTGCATACGAAATGCTAAGTTGCAGTGTATTCCTGGAAATCACTGTAATGTAGCATTTCATATGCAGATTCAGTCGCAGTCGCACACAGAATATAGGCATGCTGCATATCATTTTAATCAGCAGAAGTTGCTTCTGTGTCCTAGCCACATAGTAATGCAAATAAGACTCATTTTCATAAACAAAAGGCGCCCGACGTTAGCAGAGCTGCCAGCTGACTCATGTCTGGCATCTCCTGCAGAACTAGCAGCGGTGCTAGGGGACACCAGCCAAAATCTTGCCTAGGGCATCATATTGGTTAGGGCCGGCTCGGGGCGCATAGTGCAAAGTACCGATGTTTGACAGCAGTATGTTGACGGATATGATGTAAACATGGATAGAATGTCCACATACCGTATGAAGTGTCAACATTGTCTAAATATAGAGCATGAGGCTTAGGGTTACCATTACAGTTGGGGTTAGGATTAGGCTGCCATTAAAAAACAGTATCGATATTCCAACCATGTCCACATTTGATCAGTGCTGACAAACTAAATGCCGACATGGTCAACATGTTGAGTGTCAACATTATGACCATGGTGACATATCTAATGTTGACACAATACAGTATACCGAACCCCGCTTATCTCTGATCCTCTATTTATTTATTTTTACAATGCCAGCACATAGGACATACAGTAGGTACTGTAAGAACGTTTATATGCCCTCAAAAACCCATGTAACAAATATATCCATAGCGATATATGTAGTACAGTCCTAGTGTCCCTCATTTCCATGATTAATTTGACATAAAAGAGTCAGAAATTAACAGTATTTCTGGAAAACTGGGAAGAAATGAAATTAATGAAGATGTTGCTCCTAAAAAAAATAGACACAGCATTGAAATGACGTTGTTAGTCTTCCCACCTTGTGCATTTCCATAGAGCCACAAACCTTCAGGAATAGGCACCAAGTTATATGACAATTACTAGATGTGGAATGTGAGTATAGGGCCATCTTAACATACTGTATAGGCACACTGGGCAGCTGCCAAGGACCCCACAATTCTGGATTCCTTGGAGCTGGGGGGGGTGGTGGTCACACTATCAGAGCGGTCAGGCTGCATTCTTTACCTGCCTCCCAGCCTGCAGCCAGACAACAAATGGCTGTCAGCATGCTGACTGGTGGATGGCTGGAACTATACACCAATCAGACTGCTGGCAGTCATTCACTGTATTGTAGAGAGATGGCGTGGGACCGCAGGAGGGGTAAGTTATTATTCTTCTCAAATTGGTTCCCATGAATGGCTGGGCCTACAATCAGTGGCGGATTTAGGGGTGAGTGCACCCCTAGGCACAACAGTAACGGCTGCCCTGCCCCTACCTAATTTTACTATTTTTATTGATTGGTTATAAGCCTTCATTTGATGATAGTCAATTTAATAGAATAATAATAATAATAATAAAAAAAAAATACTATGGGTTATATTTACTAAAGTCCCGATTTTGGCCCTCATTCCGAGTTGTTTGCTCGCTAGCTGCTTTTAGCAGCATTGAAAACACTAGGCCGCCGCCCTCTGGGAGTGTATCTTAGCTTAGCAGAATAGCGAAAGAAAGAGTAGCAAAACTGCTACTAAATAATTTCCTGCAGTTTCTGAGTAGCTCCAGACCTACTCCTAGATTGCGATCACTTCAGTCCGTTTAGTTCCTGGTTTGACGTCACAAACACGCCCTGCGTTCGGCCAGCCACTACCCCGTTTCTACAACCACTCCTGCGTTTTTCTCTGGCACGCCTGCGTTTTTTAGCACACTCCCGGAAAACGCTCAGTTACCTCCCAGAAACGCCCCTTTTCTGTCAATCACTCACCGATCAACAGAGCGACTGAAAAGCGCCGCACGAACACCAGCAAATCTACTAAGTTTTGTGTTAAATAACTTAGCGCATGCCCGCTGCGTACCATGCGCATGCACATTTTCCACCTAATCGCTGCGTTGCGAAAAACGGCAACGAGCGACCAACTTGGAATGACCACCTTTGACCGAGTTGGTGTTTTTTCTTCAAAGTGTAATCTCGGGAATTTACTAAACACAAATCTCGGCAGTGATGAGGGCATTCGTATTTTTTTTGAAGGCAAAGAAAAAAAATATGAATGAATACACCGGGGTATTTTTACTAAAGTCCCGATTTTGACCGAGTTGGTGTTTTTTCTTCAAAGTGTCATCTCGGGAATTTACTAAACACAAATCTCGGCAGTGATGAGGGCATTCGTATTTTTTTTGAAGGCAAAGAAAAAAAAATATACGAATTAATACACCATCGGTCAAACACGCCTGTTATTTTATGCAACTCTGTAATTTACTAAAAATTCGAATTCACTATCACTGCCGGCAATAACCAAACACTGCCGTGAAAAAATACAAATCGGGAAAAAAAGCAGTTTTCATATAGACCTGCTTTTTTTTACCGTGTTCTGATAGGCATGCACGGATCAGTGAGATCCATGCATGTTTATCAGTGGGAAGTGGTGGGAAAGAGTTAAAAATCAGAAAAAAAATGCGTTGGATCCCCCCTCCTAAGCATAACCAGCCTCAGGCTCTTTGAGCCGGTCCTGGTTGTAAAAATACAGGGGGAAAATTGACAGGGGTTCCCCCATATTTTATCAACCAGCACCGGGCTCTGCGCCTGGTCCTGGTGCAAAAAATACGGGGGACAAAAAATTTAGGGGTCCCCCGTATTTTTAACACCAGCACCGGGCTCCACTAGTCAGAGAGAAAATGCCACAGCCTGGGGACACTTTTATATTGGTCCCTGCGGCCCTGATATTAAATCACCAACTAGTCACCCCTGGCCGGGGTACCCTGGAGGAGTGGGGACCCCTTAAATCAAGGGGTCCCCCCCCCTCCAGCCACCCAAGGACCAGGGGTGAAGCCCGAGGCTGTCCCCTCCATCCAAGGGCGGCGGATGGGAGGCTGATAGCCTTTTGTGTAAAAAAAAAAGAATATAGTTTTTTTGTAGCAGAACAACAAGTCCCAGCAAGCCTCTCCCGCAAGCTGGTACTTGGAGAACCACAAGTACCAGCATGCGGGGGAAACGGGCCCGCTGGTACCTGCAGTTCTACTACAAAAAAATACCCAAATAAAAACAGAACACACACACACCTTGAAAGTAAAAGTTTATTAAACATACATGCACACTTACATACATACATACTTGCCTATGTTGACACGAAGCAGTCGGTCCTCTTCTCCAGTAGAATCCAGAGGTACCTGTAAATAAAATTATACTTACAAAAAAATCCGGGGTAGATCTGTCCTCTTCTTAAAAGTTATAATCCAGGGACTTGGTAAAATAAAAAAATGAAAACACGGACCACGCACTGAAAGGGGTCCCATGTTTACACTAGAGATGAGCGGGTTCGGTTCCTCTGAATCCGAACCCGCCCGAACTTCAGGTTTTTTTACACGGGTCCGAGCGACTCGGATCTTCCCGCCTTGCTCGGTTAACCCGAGCGCGCCCGAACGTCATCATCACGCTGTCGGATTCTTGCGAGGCTCGGATTCTATCGCGAGACTCGGATTCTATCGCGAGACTCGGATTCTATCGCGAGACTCGGATTCTATATAAGGAGCCGCGCGTCGCCGCCATTTTCACACGTGCATTGAGATTGATAGGGAGAGGACGTGGCTGGCGTCCTCTCCGTTTAGAAATAGATGTGAGAGTGAGACACTTCATTTACTGGAGCTTAGGAGGAGTACTCAGAGAGTGCAGAATTTTGCTGATAGTAGTTAGTTAGTTATACTAGTGACTGACCAGTGAGACCACCAGTGCAGTTTTATTATTATTTAATATAATCCGTTCTCTGCCTGAAAAAAACGATACACAGTGACTCAGTCACATACCATATCTGTGCTCAGCCCAGTGTGCTGCATCATCTATGTATAATATCTGACTGTGCTCACTAGAGATGAGCGGGTTCGGTTCCTCTGAATCCGAACCCGCCCGAACTTCAGGTTTTTTTACACGGGTCCGAGCGACTCGGATCTTCCCGCCTTGCTCGGTTAACCCGAGCGCGCCCGAACGTCATCATCACGCTGTCGGATTCTCGCGAGGCTCGGATTCTATCGCGAGACTCGGATTCTATATAAGGAGCCGCGCGTCGCCGCCATTTTCACACGTGCATTGAGATTGATAGGGAGAGGACGTGGCTGGCGTCCTCTCCGTTTAGAAATAGATAGGAGAGTGAGACACTTCATTTACTGGAGCTTAGGAGGAGTACTCAGAGAGTGCAGAATTTTGCTGATAGTAGTTAGTTAGTTATACTAGTGACTGACCAGTGAGACCACCAGTGCAGTTTTATTATTATTTAATATAATCCGTTCTCTGCCTGAAAAAAACGATACACAGTGACTCAGTCACATACCATATCTGTGCTCAGCCCAGTGTGCTGCATCATCTATGTATAATATCTGACTGTGCTCACACAGCTTAATTGTGGGGGAGACTGGGGAGCAGTTATAGGTTATAGCAGGAGCCAGGAGTACATATTAAACAGTGCACACTTTTGCTGCCAGAGTGCCACTGCCAGTGTGACTGACCAGTGACCTGACCACACTGACCATCAGTATATTGTGATTGTCTGCCTGAAAAAGTTAAACACTCGTCGTGTGACTTGTGTGGTGTTTTTTTATTCTATAAAAAACTCATTCTGCTGACAGACAGTGTCCAGCAGGTCCGTCATTATATAATATATACCTGTCCGGCTGCAGTAGTGATATATATATATTTTTTATATCATTATTTATCATCCAGTCTATACTAGCAGCAGACACAGTACGGTAGTTCACGGCTGTAGCTACCTCTGTGTCGGCACTCGGCAGTCCATCCATAATTGTATACCACCTACCCGTGGTTTTTTTTTTCTTTCTTCTTTATACATACTACATCTCATTATCATCCAGTCTATATTAGCAGCAGACACAGTACAGTACAGTAGTCCACGGCTGTAGCTATCTCTGTGTCGGCACTCGGCAGTCCATCCATAATTGTATACCACCTACCCGTGGTTTTTTTTTTCTTTCTTCTTTATACATACTACATCTCATTAACAACCAGTCTATATTAGCAGCAGACACAGTACGGTAGTCCACGGCTGTAGCTACCTCTGTGTCGGCACTCGGCAGTCCATCCATAATTGTATACCACCTACCCGTGGTTTTTTTTTCTTTCTTCTTTATACATACTACATCTCATTATCAACCAGTCTATATTAGCAGCAGACACAGTACGGTAGTCCACGGCTGTAGCTATCTCTGTGTCGGCACTCGGCAGTCCATCCATAATTGTATACCACCTACCCGTGGTTTTTTTTTTCTTTCTTCTTTATACATACTACATCTCATTATCAACCAGTCTATATTAGCAGCAGACACAGTACGGTAGTCCACGGCTGTAGCTACCTCTGTGTCGGCACTCGGCAGTCCATCCATAATTGTATACCACCTACCCGTGGTTTTTTTTTCTTTCTTCTTTATACATACTACATCTCATTATCAACCAGTCTATATTAGCAGCAGACACAGTACGGTAGTCCACGGCTGTAGCTACCTCTGTGTCGGCACTCGGCAGTCCATCCATAATTGTATACCACCTACCCGTGTTTTTTTTTTTCTTTCTTCTTTATACATACTACATCTCATTATCATCCAGTCTATATTAGCAGCAGACACAGTACGGTAGTCCACGGCTGTAGCTACCTCTGTGTCGGCACTCGGCAGTCCATCCATAATTGTATACCACCTACCCGTGGTTTTTTTTTCTTTCTTCTTTATACATACTACATCTCATTATCATCCAGTCTATATTAGCAGCAGACACAGTACGGTAGTCCACGGCTGTAGCTACCTCTGTGTCGGCACTCGGCAGTCCATCCATAATTGTATACCACCTACCCGTGGTTTTTTTTTTCTTTCTTCTTTATACATACTACATCTCATTATCATCCAGTCTATATTAGCAGCAGACACAGTATGGTAGTCCACGGCTGTAGCTACCTCTGTGTCGGCACTCGGCAGTCCATCCATAATTGTATACTAGTATCCATCCATCTCCATTGTTTACCTGAGGTGCCTTTTAGTTGTGCCTATTAAAATATGGAGAACAAAAATGTTGAGGTTCCAAAATTAGGGAAAGATCAAGATCCACTTCCACCTCGTGCTGAAGCTGCTGCCACTAGTCATGGCCGAGACGATGAAATGCCAGCAACGTCGTCTGCCAAGGCCGATGCCCAATGTCATAGTACAGAGCATGTCAAATCCAAAACACCAAATATCAGTAAAAAAAGGACTCCAAAACCTAAAATAAAATTGTCGGAGGAGAAGCGTAAACTTGCCAATATGCCATTTACCACACGGAGTGGCAAGGAACGGATGAGGCCCTGGCCTATGTTCATGGCTAGTGGTTCAGCTTCACATGAGGATGGAAGCACTCAGCCTCTCGCTAGAAAACTGAAAAGACTCAAGCTGGCAAAAGCACCGCAAAGAACTGTGCGTTCTTCGAAATCCCAAATCCACAAGGAGAGTCCAATTGTGTCGGTTGCGATGCCTGACCTTCCCAACACTGGACGTGAAGAGCATGCGCCTTTCACCATTTGCACGCCCCCTGCAAGTGCTGGAAGGAGCACCCGCAGTCCAGTTCCTGATAGTCAGATTGAAGATGTCAGTGTTGAAGTACACCAGGATGAGGAGGATATGGGTGTTGCTGGCGCTGGGGAGGAAATTGACCAGGAGGATTCTGATGGTGAGGTGGTTTGTTTAAGTCAGGCACCCGGGGAGACACCTGTTGTCCGTGGGAGGAATAAGGCCACTGACATGCCTGGTGAAAATACCAAAAAAATCAGCTCTTCGGTGTGGAAGTATTTCAACAGAAATGCGGACAACAGGTGTCAAGCCGTGTGTTGCCTTTGTCAAGCTGTAATAAGTAGGGGTAAGGACGTTAACCACCTCGGAACATCCTCCCTTATACGTCGCCTGCAGCGCATTCATAATAAGTCAGTGACAAGTTCAAAAACTTTGGGCGACAGCGGAAGCAGTCCACTGACCAGTAAATCCCTTCCTCTTGTAACCAAGCTCACGCAAACCACCCCACCAACTCCCTCAGTGTCAATTTCCTCCTTCCCCAGGAATGCCAATAGTCCTGCAGGCCATGTCACTGGCAATTCTGACGAGTCCTCTCCTGCCTGGGATTCCTCCGATGCATCCTTGCGTGTAACGCCTACTGCTGCTGGCGCTGCTGTTGTTGCTGCTGGGAGTCGATGGTCATCCCAGAGGGGAAGTCGTAAGCCCACTTGTACTACTTCCAGTAAGCAATTGACTGTTCAACAGTCCTTTGCGAGGAAGATGAAATATCACAGCAGTCATCCTACTGCAAAGCGGATAACTGAGGCCATGGCATCCTGGGTGGTGAGAAACGTGGTTCCGGTATCCATCATTACTGCAGAGCCAACTAGAGACTTGTTGGAGGTACTGTGTCCCCGGTACCAAATACCATCTAGGTTCCATTTCTCTAGGCAGGCGATACCGAAAATGTACACAGACCTCAGAAAAAGAGTCACCAGTGTCCTAAAAAATGCAGCTGTACCCAATGTCCACTTAACCACGGACATGTGGACAAGTGGAGCAGGGCAGGGTCAGGACTATATGACTGTGACAGCCCACTGGGTAGATGTATGGACTCCCGCCGCAAGAACAGCAGCGGCGGCACCAGTAGCAGCATCTCGCAAACGCCAACTCTTTCCTAGGCAGGCTACGCTTTGTATCACCGGTTTCCAGAATACGCACACAGCTGAAAACCTCTTACGGCAACTGAGGAAGATCATCGCGGAATGGCTTACCCCAATTGGACTCTCCTGTGGATTTGTGGCATCGGACAACGCCAGCAATATTGTGTGTGCATTAAATATGGGCAAATTCCAGCACGTCCCATGTTTTGCACATACCTTGAATTTGGTGGTGCAGAATTATTTAAAAAACGAGAGGGGCGTGCAAGAGATGCTGTCGGTGGCCAGAAGAATTGCGGGACACTTTCGGCGTACAGGCACCACGTACAGAAGACTGGAGCACCACCAAAAACGCCTGAACCTGCCCTGCCATCATCTGAAGCAAGAAGTGGTAACGAGGTGGAATTCAACCCTATATATGCTTCAGAGGTTGGAGGAGCAGCAAAAGGCCATTCAAGCCTATACAATTGAGCACGATATAGGAGGTGGAATGCACCTGTCTCAAGCGCAGTGGAGAATGATTTCAACATTGTGCAAGGTTCTGATGCCCTTTGAACTTGCCACACGTGAAGTCAGTTCAGACACTGCCAGCCTGAGTCAGGTCATTCCCCTCATCAGGCTTTTGCAGAAGAAGCTGGAGACATTGAAGGAGGAGCTAACACAGAGCGATTCCGCTAGGCATGTGGGACTTGTGGATGGAGCCCTTAATTCGCTTAACAAGGATTCACGGGTGGTCAATCTGTTGAAATCAGAGCACTACATTTTGGCCACCGTGCTCGATCCTAGATTTAAAACCTACCTTGGATCTCTCTTTCCGGCAGACACAAGTCTGCTGGGGTTCAAAGACCTGCTGGTGAGAAAATTGTCAAGTCAAGCGGAACGCGACCTGTCAACATCTCCTCCTTCACATTCTCCCGCAACTGGGGGTGCGAGGAAAAGGCTCAGAATTCCGAGCCCACCCGCTGGCGGTGATGCAGGGCAGTCTGGAGCGACTGCTGATGCTGACATCTGGTCCGGACTGAAGGACCTGCCAACGATTACGGATACGGACATGTCGTCTACTGGCACTGCATATGATTCTCTCCCCATTGAAAGAATGGTGGAGGATTATATGAGTGACCGCATCCAAGTAGGCACGTCAGACAGTCCGTACTTATACTGGCAGGAAAAAGAGGCAATTTGGAGGCCCTTGCACAAACTGGCTTTATTCTACCTAAGTTGCCCTCCCACAAGTGTGTACTCCGAAAGAGTGTTTAGTGCCGCCGCTCACCTTGTCAGCAATCGGCGTACGAGGTTACTTCCAGAAAATGTGGAGAAGATGATGTACATTAAAATGAATTATAATCAATTCCTCCGTGGAGACATTGACCAGCAGCAATTGCCTCCACAAAGTACACAGGGAGCTGAGATGGTAGATTCCAGTGGGGACGAATTGATAATCTGTGAGGAGGGGGATGTACACGGTGATATATCGGAGGATGATGATGAGGTGGACATCTTGCCTCTGTAGAGCCAGTTTGTGCAAGGAGAGATTAATTGCTTCTTTTTTGGTGGGGGTCCAAACCAACCCGTCATTTCAGTCATAGTCGTGTGGCAGACCCTGTCACTGAAATGATGGGTTGGTTAAAGTGTGCATGTCCTGTTTATACAACATAAGGGTGGGTGGGAGGGCCCAAGGACAATTCCATCTTGCACCTCTTTTTTCTTTCATTTTTCTTTGCGTCATGTGCTGTTTGGGGAGTATTTTTTTGAAGGGCCATCCTGCGTGACACTGCAGTGCCACTCCTAGATGGGCCAGGTGTTTGTGTCGGCCACTAGGGTCGCTTATCTTACTCACACAGCTACCTCATTGCGCCTCTTTTTTTCTTTGCGTCATGTGCTGTTTGGGGAGTGTTTTTTGGAAGGGCCATCCTGCGTGACACTGCAGTGCCACTCCTAGATGGGCCAGGTGTTTGTGTCGGCCACTAGGGTCGCTTAGCTTAGTCATCCAGCGACCTCGGTGCAAATTTTAGGACTAAAAATAATATTGTGAGGTGTGAGGTGTTCAGAATAGACTGAAAATTAGTGGAAAATAAGATTTTACTTACCGATAAATCTATTTCTCGGAGTCCGTAGTGGATGCTGGGGTTCCTGAAAGGACCATGGGGAATAGCGGCTCCGCAGGAGACAGGGCACAAAAAGTAAAGCTTTTCCAGATCAGGTGGTGTGCACTGGCTCCTCCCCCTATGACCCTCCTCCAGACTCCAGTTAGGTACTGTGCCCGGACGAGCGTACACAATAAGGGAGGATTTTGAATCCCGGGTAAGACTCATACCAGCCACACCAATCACACCGTACAACCTGTGATCTAAACCCAGTTAACAGTATGATAACAGCGGAGCCTCTGAAAGATGGCTTCCTTCAACAATAACCCGAATTAGTTAACAATAACTATGTACAATTTATGCAGATAATCCGCACTTGGGATGGGCGCCCAGCATCCACTACGGACTCCGAGAAATAGATTTATCGGTAAGTAAAATCTTATTTTCTCTATCGTCCTAGTGGATGCTGGGGTTCCTGAAAGGACCATGGGGATTATACCAAAGCTCCCAAACGGGCGGGAGAGTGCGGATGACTCTGCAGCACCGAATGAGAGAACTCCAGGTCCTCCTTAGCCAGAGTATCAAATTTGTAAAATTTTACAAACGTGTTCTCCCCTGACCACGTAGCTGCTCGGCAAAGTTGTAATGCCGAGACCCCTCGGGCAGCCGCCCAAGATGAGCCCACCTTCCTTGTGGAGTGGGCCTTTACAGATTTAGGCTGTGGCAGGCCTGCCACAGAATGTGCAAGTTGGATTGTGCTACAGATCCAACGAGCAATCGTCTGCTTAGACGCAGGAGCACCCATCTTGTTGGGTGCATACAATATAAACAACGAGTCAGATTTTCTGACTCCAGCTGTCCTTGCAATATATATTTTTAATGCTCTGACAACGTCCAGTAACTTGGAGTCCTCCAAGTCACTTGTAGCCGCAGGCACTACAATAGGCTGGTTCAGATGAAATGCTGACACCACCTTAGGGAGAAAATGCGGACGAGTCCGCAGTTCTGCCCTGTCCGAATGGAAAATCAGATATGGGCTTTTGTAAGATAAAGCTGCCAATTCTGATACTCTCCTGGCAGAAGCCAGGGCTAGAAGCATGGTCACTTTCCAAGTGAGATATTTCAAATCCACCTTTTTTAGTGGTTCAAACCAATGAGATTTTAGAAAGTCCAAAACCACATTGAGATCCCACGGTGCCACTGGAGGCACCACAGGAGGCTGTATATGCAGCACTCCCTTAACAAAGGTCTGGACTTCAGGGACTGAAGCCAATTCTTTTTGAAAGAAAATCGACAGGGCCGAAATTTGAACCTTAACAGATCCCAATTTGAGACCCATAGACAATCCTGATTGCAGGAAATGTAGGAATCGACCCAGTTGAAATTCCTCCGTCGGAGCACTCCGATCTTCGCACCACGCAACATATTTTCGCCAAATTCGGTGATAATGTTGCACGGTTACTTCCTTCCTTGCTTTAATCAAAGTAGGAATGACTTCTTCCGGCATGCCTTTTTCCTTTAGGATCCGGCGTTCAACCGCCATGCCGTCAAACGCAGCCGCGGTAAGTCTTGAAACAGACAGGGACCCTGCTGAAGCAAGTCCCTCCTTAGAGGTAGAGGCCACGGATCCTCCGTGATCATCTCTTGAAGTTCCGGGTACCAAGTCCTTCTTGGCCAATCCGGAACCACTAGTATCGTTCTTACGCCTCTTTGCCGTATAATTCTCAATACTTTTGGTATGAGAGGCAGAGGAGGAAACACATACACCGACTGGTACACCCAAGGCGTTACCAGCGCGTCCACAGCTATTGCCTGCGGATCTCTTGACCTGGCGCAATACCTGTCCAGTTTTTTGTTGAGGCGAGACGCCATCATGTCCACCATTGGTCTTTCCCAACGGGTTACCAGCATGTGGAAGACTTCTGGATGAAGTCCCCACTCTCCCGGGTGAAGATCGTGTCTGCTGAGGAAGTCTGCTTCCCAGTTGTCCACTCCCGGGATGAACACTGCTGACAGTGCTATCACATGATTCTCTGCCCAGCGAAGAATCCTTGCAGCTTCTGCCATTGCACTCCTGCTTCTTGTGCCGCCCTGTCTGTTCACATGGGCGACTGCCGTGATGTTGTCCGACTGGATCAACACCGGTTTTTCCTGAAGCAGAGGTTCTGCCTGGCTTAGAGCATTGTATATTGCTCTTAGTTCCAGAATGTTTATGTGAAGAGACGTTTCCAGACTCGTCCATACTCCCTGGAAGTTTCTTCCTTGTGTGACTGCTCCCCAGCCTCTCAGGCTGGCGTCCGTGGTCACCAGGATCCAATCCTGTATGCCGAATCTGCGGCCCTCCAATAGATGAGGACTCTGCAACCACCACAGAAGAGACACCCTTGTCCTTGGAGACAGGGTTATCCGTAGGTGCATCTGAAGATGCGACCCTGACCATTTGTCCAACAGATCCCTTTGGAAAATTCTTGCGTGGAATCTGCCGAATGGAATTGCTTCGTAAGAAGCCACCATTTTTCCCAGGACTCTTGTGCATTGATGTACAGACACCTTTCCTGGTTTTAGGAGGTTCCTGACAAGCTCGGATAACTCCTT
Source organism: Pseudophryne corroboree (assembly GCF_028390025.1). Taxonomy (NCBI): domain Eukaryota; kingdom Metazoa; phylum Chordata; class Amphibia; order Anura; family Myobatrachidae; genus Pseudophryne; species Pseudophryne corroboree. Next base: position 401,548,202 of record NC_086450.1, on the reverse strand, counting down.
GGCTTTTTCCTCCGGGAGAAAAACCTTTTTCTGAACCGTGTCCAGAATCATCCCTAGGAACAGCAGCCGAGTTGTCGGCATTAACTGGGATTTTGGAATATTCAGAATCCACCCGTGCTGTTTTAGCACTTCTTGAGACAGTGCTAATCCCATCTCTAGCTGTTCTCTGGACCTTGCCCTTATTAGGAGATCGTCCAAGTATGGGATAATTAATATGCCTTTTCTTCGAAGAAGAATCATCATCTCGGCCATTACCTTTGTAAAGATCCGAGGTGCCGTGGACAATCCGAACGGCAGCGTCTGAAACTGATAGTGACAGTTTTGTACAACGAACCTGAGGTACCCCTGGTGTGAGGGGTAAATTGGAACGTGGAGATACGCATCCTTGATGTCCAAGGATACCATAAAGTCCCCCTCTTCCAGGTTCGCTATCACTGCTCTGAGTGACTCCATCTTGAACTTGAACTTCTTTATGTACAGGTTCAAGGACTTCAGATTTAGAATAGGCCTTACCGAGCCATCCGGCTTCGGTACCACAAAAAGAGTGGAATAATACCCCTTCCCTTGTTGTAGAAGAGGTACCTTGACTATCACCTGCTGAGAGTACAGCTTGTGAATGGCTTCCAAAACCGTCTCCCTTTCGGAGGGGGACGTTGGTAAAGCAGACTTCAGGAAACGGCGAGGTGGATCTGTCTCTAATTCCAACCTGTACCCTTGAGATATTATCTGCAGGATCCAGGGATCTACCTGCGAGTGAGCCCACTGCGCGCTGTAATTTTTGAGACGACCGCCCACCGTCCCCGAGTCCGCTTGAGAAGCCCCAGCGTCATGCTGAGGCTTTTGTAGAAGCCGGGGAGAGCTTCTGTTCCTGGGAAGGAGCTGCGTGTTGCTGTCTCTTCCCTCGACCTCTGCCTCGTGGCAGATATGAATAGCCCTTTGCTCTCTTATTTTTAAAGGAACGAAAGGGCTGCGGTTGAAAAGTCGGTGCCTTTTTATGTTGGGGAGTGACTTGAGGTAGAAAGGTGGATTTCCCGGCTGTAGCCGTGGCCACCAAATCTGATAGACCGACTCCAAATAACTCCTCCCCTTTATACGGCAAAACTTCCATATGCCGTTTTGAATCCGCATCGCCTGTCCACTGTCGCGTCCATAAAGCTCTTCTGGCCGAAATGGACATAGCACTTACCCGTGATGCCAGTTTGCAGATATCCCTCTGTGCATCACGCATATAAAGAAATGCATCCTTTATTTGTTCTAACGACAGTAAAATATTGTCCCTGTCCAGGGTATCAATATTTTCAATCAGGGACTCTGACCAAACTACCCCAGCACTGCACATCCAGGCAGTCGCTACAGCTGGTCGTAGTATAACACCTGCATGTGTGTATATACTTTTTTGGATATTTTCCATCCTCCTATCTGATGGATCTTTAAGTGCGGCCGTCTCAGGAGAGGGTAACGCCACTTGTTTAGATAAGCGTGTTAGCGCCTTGTCCACCCTAGGAGGTGTTTCCCAGCGCTCCCTAACCTCTGGCGGGAAAGGGTATAATGCCAATAATTTCTTTGAAATTATCAGCTTTTTATCAGGGGCAACCCACGCTTCATTACACACGTCATTTAATTCTTCTGATTCAGGAAAAACTATAGGTAGTTTTTTCACACCCCACATAATACCCTGTTTAGTGGTACCTGTAGTATCAGCTAAATGTAACGCCTCCTTCATTGCCAAAATCATATAACGTGTGGCCCTACTGGAAAATACGGTTGATTCGTCACCGTCACCACTGGAGTCAGTGCCTGTGTCTGGGTCTGTGTCGACCGACTGAGGCAAAGGGCGTTTCACAGCCCATGACGGTGTCTGAGTCGCCTGGACAGGCACTAATTGATTGTCCGGCCGCCTCATGTCGTCAAACGACTGCTTTAGCGTGTTGACACTATCCCGTAGTTCCATAAATAAAGGCATCCATTCTGGTGTCGACTCCCTAGGGGGTGACATCCTCATATTTGGCAATTGCTCCGCCTCCACACCAATATCGTCCTCATACATGTCGACACACACGTACCGACACACAGCAGACACACAGGGAATGCTCCTAACGAAGACAGGACCCACTAGCCCTTTGGGGAGACAGAGGGAGAGTTTGCCAGCACACACCAAAAGCGCTATATATATATCAGGGATAGCCTTATAATAAGTGCTCCCTTATAGCTGCTTTGTTATATCAAAATATCGCCATAAATTTGCCCCCCTCTCTCTGTTTTACCCTGTTTCTGTAGTGCAGTGCAGGGGAGAGACTTGGGAGCCGTCCTGACCAGCGGAGCTGTGAGAGGAAATGGCGCCGTGTGCTGAGGAGATAGGCCCCGCCCCTTTTCTGGCGGGCTCGTCTCCCGCTATTTAGAGAAATCAGGCAGGGGTTAAATATCTCCATATAGCCTCTAGGGGCTATATGTGAGGTATTTTTAGCCTTTATATAGGTTACATTTGCCTCCCAGGGCGCCCCCCCCCAGCGCCCTGCACCCTCAGTGACCGCGTGTGAAGTGTGCTGAGAGGAAAATGGCGCACAGCTGCAGTGCTGTGCGCTACCTTTAGAAGACTGCAGGAGTCTTCAGCCGCCGATTCTGGACCTCTTCTGACTTCAGCATCTGCAAGGGGGCCGGCGGCGCGGCTCCGGTGACCATCCAGGCTGTACCTGTGATCGTCCCTCTGGAGCTTGATGTCCAGTAGCCAAGAAGCCAATCCATCCTGCACGCAGGTGAGTTGACTCCTTCTCCCCTCAGTCCCTCGCTGCAGTGATCCTGTTGCCAGCAGGAATCACTGTAAAATAAAAAACCTAGCTAAACTTTTTCTAAGCAGCTCTTTAGGAGAGCCACCTAGATTGCACCCTTCTCGGCCGGGCACAAAAATCTAACTGGAGTCTGGAGGAGGGTCATAGGGGGAGGAGCCAGTGCACACCACCTGATCTGGAAAAGCTTTACTTTTTGTGCCCTGTCTCCTGCGGAGCCGCTATTCCCCATGGTCCTTTCAGGAACCCCAGCATCCACTAGGACGATAGAGAAATTATGGTTTTTGAGGTTAATAATATTTGGGATCAAAATGACCCCCAAATTCTATGATTTAAGCTGTTTTTTAGTGTTTTTTAAAAAAAAAAAACACCCGAATCCAAAACACACCCGAATCCGACAAAAAAAATTCGGTGAGGTTTTGCAAAAACGCGGTCGAACCCAAAACACGGCCGCGGAACCGAACCCAAAACCAAAACACAAAACCCGAAAAATTTCAAGTGCACATCTCTAGTATGTGCATGTGCTACCCCAGGGCCGGTTCTAGACCTTGTGGCACCCAGGGCAACATTTCCTTTGGCGCCCCCCTTCCTCCGACAGGCAAAACAGGGTTAGTGCATGGCAAAAATATAGGCGTGGCTTCATAGGAATGGGACGTGGCCACAGAATAGTACCAATTCACATTACACCGCACAACAGTGTCTGTCAGTCACATTACACCACCAGGTGTGCCCACAGTAGATGTGCCCCCTGTAGGTGTGCCCCCTGTAGATTTGCCCCCTGTAGTTGTGCCCCCAGTAGATGTGTCCTCATGTAGATTTGCCCTCTGTAGATTTGCCCCCAGTAGATGTGCCCCCTGTTGTTATACCCCCTAGTAGCGCCGCTTAACACACACAAAAAACCCACTCAATACTCACCAGCCCCTCTCCTGCTTCCCGTCCGCTGCAGCTCTCCGTCTCTGGCCGCCCACTCCTCTCTATGGGAAAGATGTCATGATGTCTCTCCCATAGCGCCGCACAGAACTAGAGGTCAATTAGGACCTCTTGGGTCTGACAATGGTGCCGGCTGCAGCAGGCGTCCACACATCCCACGGCGCCTGCTGCAACCGGGGACTGCGGGATGCGGGGTGTGGGTGGGCGGAGGGTGACTGCGGCCTCGTCCGCAGGCCGCAGCGCCCTGGGCACAGGCCCGGCTTGCCTGTGCCTAGAACCGCTCCTGTGCTACCCATTTACACTCCGTTCAAGATGGCATATTGTACAGTACAGTAAAAATATTTTGCGGTTACTGGTACTTTTTGGGTTGACAGCATAAGCATCCAACTGCCGCCCCCAAACAGGTGCCTCTCATGCCTAATGGGAAGTTCGCCACTTCCTCCAATGCTGTTAGGATGGTCCTGTGTGGTGGATCACTTACTGCATGTGCGAGTGGCTGGTTAAGAAGAACCTCTTGCATAGACAACAAATATAGACAGTGGGGTAAATTTACTAAGATTCGTAATTCTCCCGATTTGGTGGGAGAATAATCACGAATGACATCGAAAGTGTAAAACTGCAACTTTTTGAATTTGTTACGATGGATTTACTAAGCTGCCGTATTTTGCCTTTTCGGGTTTTCCGATGTCGATGTCATTCGTTTTTTTTTTCAGTTTTTTACGGCAGTGATTAGCAAAACACTGCCGACTTTTTTACAATGAATCTCGGCCGGATCTGTGTGATCCGTGCTGGGGTTAATTTTTTTTTTTTTTTTTAAATTAAACACTGTAAAATCCAAAAAAAAAATTGCGTGGGGTCCCCTCTCCTAAGCATAACCAGCCTCGGGCTCTTTGAGCCGATCCTGGTTGCAGAAATATGGCGAAAAAATTGACAGGGGTTCCCCCATATTTAAGCAACCAGCATCGGGCTCTGCGCCTGGTCCTGGTTCCAAAAATACGGGGGACAAAAAGAGTAGGGGTCCCCCGTATTTTTAAAACCAGCACCGGGCTCCACTAGCTGGACAGATAATGCCACAGCCGGGGGTCACTTTGATATAGTGCCCTGCGGCCGTGGCATCAAAAATCCAACTAGTCACCCCTGGCCGGGGTACCCTGGGGGAGTGGGGACCCCTTCAATCAAGGGGTCCCCCCCCCCAGCCACCCAAGGGCCAGGGGTGAAGCCCGAGGCTGTCCCCCCCCATCCAATGGGCTGCGGATGGGGAGGCTGATAGCCTTTTGTGATAATGAAAAGATATTGTTTTTAGTAGCAGTACTACAAGGCCCAGCAAGCCTCCCCCGCATGCTGGTACTTGGAGAACCACAAGTACCAGCATGCGACGGAAAAACGGGCCCGCTGGTACCTGTAGTACTACTACTAAAAAAATACCCAAAAAAAGACAAGACACACACACCGTGAAAGTAAAGATTTATTACATACATGCACACAAACATACATACATACTTACCTTATGTTCACACGCAGGTCGGTCCTCTTCTCCAGTAGAATCCAAGGGGTACCTGTTGAATAAATTCTACTCACCAGATCGCGGGTCCCAGGGTCCTCGGGGCATCCATTTGTAATCCACGTACTTGCATAAAATAAGAAAACGGAAAGCCGAGCCACGAACTGAAAGGGGCCCCATGTTTTCACATGGGACTCCTTTCCCCGAATGCCAGAAACCCACTCTGACTGATGTCTAAGTGGATTTCTTCAGCCAATCAGGGAGTGCTACGTTGTAGCACTCTCCTGATCGGCTGTGTGCTCCTGTACTGAGTGACAGGCGGCACACGGCAGTGTTACAATGTAGCGCCTATGCGCTCCATTGTAACCAATGGTGGGAACTTTCTGCCCTGCGGTTGACCTAAAGTGACGTCACCGCTGAGCAGAAAGTTCCCACCATTGGTTACAATGGAGCGCATAGGCGCTACATTGTAACACTGCCGTGTGCCGCCTGTCACTCAGTACAGGAGCACACAGCCGATCAGGAGAGTGCTACAACGTAGCACTCCCTGATTGGCTGAAGAAACCCACTTAGACATCAGTCAGAGTGGGTTTCTGGCATTCGGGGAAAGGAGTCCCATGTGAAAACATGGGGCCCCTTTCAGTTCGTGGCTCGGCTTTCCGTTTTCTTATTTTATGCAAGTACGTGGATTACAAATGGATGCCCCGAGGACCCTGGGACCCGCGATCTGGTGAGTAGAATTTATTCAACAGGTACCCCATGGATTCTACTGGAGAAGAGGACCGACCTGCGTGTGAACATAAGGTAAGTATGTATGTATGTTTGTGTGCATGTATGTAATAAATCTTTACTTTCACGGTGTGTGTGTCTTTTTTTGGGTATTTTTTTAGTAGTAGTACTACAGGTACCAGCGGGCCCGTTTTTCCGTCGCATGCTGGTACTTGTGGTTCTCCAAGTACCAGCATGCGGGGGAGGCTTGCTGGGCCTTGTAGTACTGCTACTAAAAACAATATCTTTTCATTATCACAAAAGGCTATCAGCCTCCCCATCCGCAGCCCATTGGATGGGGGGGACAGCCTCGGGCTTCACCCCTGGCCCTTGGGTGGCTGGGGGACCCCTTGATTGAAGGGGTCCCCACTCCCCCAGGGTACCCCGGCCAGGGGTGACTAGTTGGATTTTTGATGCCACGGCCGCAGGGCACTATATCAAAGTGACCCCCGGCTGTGGCATTATCTGTCCAGCTAGTGGAGCCCGGTGCTGGTTTTAAAAATACGGGGGACCCCTACTCTTTTTGTCCCCCGTATTTTTGGAACCAGGACCAGGCGCAGAGCCCGATGCTGGTTGCTTAAATATGGGGGAACCCCTGTCAATTTTTTCCCCATATTTCTGCAACCAGGATCGGCTCAAAGAGCCCGAGGCTGGTTATGCTTAGGAGGGGGGACCCCACGCAATTTTTTTAAAGAAAATAACCACTTTCCCACCCCTTCCCACTGATATACATGCACGGATCTCATGGATCCCTGCATGCCTATACAATCACGGATTAAAAAAGCAGGTCTGTTTTTTTTTAGCACTTTTTTTACGAGTTGTAATTTTTCACGGCAGTGTTTGTTTGTTTTTTGCTTTGCACTTCTTAGTAAGTTACCGAGATTCATACTTAAACAGCCGCGTTTTGACCGATGGTGTATTCATTCGTAATTTTTTTGTTGGACTTCCAAAAAATTACGAATGCCCTCATCACTGCCGTGATTATTGCTTAGTAAATTACCGAGATGACACTTTGATGAAAAAACGGCATCTCGGTCAAAATCGGGACCTTAGTAAATTTACCCCAGTGTGTGCGTTTATTATACTATCCTTTGTGTTTTATTCCATGGCCTATTGTTATTTTTACATTTAACCATTGTAAAGCATAGAATATAGTAGGGAAAAACTAAAGTATGTACTGTACATTCCGGTGATTAACACTAAAAGATAATAAAGACACATAAAACCAAGCAGAGAGCACAAATCCTTCTATCCGTACACAGCTATTGAATTCTCAGGTAGACAATTACAAGCTCAGCCATTGAGTCAGAATAATGTAAAGAGGAGATAAAAAACCCTAATTAAAAACTTACATGAAACATATCAAGATTGAAAGAAGCCATAAAGAAGTTATAGAGGCCATGAAAAAAGAATAAAACCTTAATTAGAGTTTACAAATGGAGCAGAACCCGTGGCATTGAAGCTGCTTGCTGGAGAATTGGGGAATACCTAGTGCTCAGGTAGTTAACAGCATCATGCGCTTTTACTGCCTCATTCCGACATTTGGAATCCAAGAACTATACATGTGTGTCTCAGACACAGCCTCTACATGTTACACAGTAACAGGGGATCTCAGACGGTATTGTCCAGGCAGATTGTTTAGTTGTATAACCCTCAGGATTAGAGAGCATATGTGCTATATAATTGTATTCAAAGGCCAGTGCTGCCCTTTTCAGTTGTCTTTTCGAAGATCAATAATAATAAATAAATCAGCTATAAAAACAGAATAATATATGATTTTTACAGGGGGGAAAAATAGCAAAGGTAACTAAGCAAATAAATAATTAAAAAGTAAGTAAACAACATAAGAAGATACGTGATACAACATGTAGAGTATCATCGACATACACGGTCGAGTCACATTATTAGGACCACCTCCTACATTTGATGTCAGCACTGAGTCCATGAAGTATGTCACGTGTCGTGCGCTGGTTTGGTGGGTATATAAGGTGTGCGATAGGCCGTCTTCACGCATATCACTTGCTGCTGTCATGGGTAAAGGGGGCGATTTATCCGAGTTTTGAAAAGGGATGATTATCAGTTTTTGGGCCAAGTTGTTGTGAACTGTTTGCGTGCTGCTGTGGTGATGGTGTATCGTGACTGGACAAATGGCACCATTGCAAATAACCGACATGGAAACTGCGGAGCACCTGGTGGTCATAATAATGTGACACGACCGTGTATACAGAGGCGTAGCGTAGAGACATGACACCTGGAGCAGGGTCATGTGACGGCGCCCCCACCCACCACCACACACACATATATACATACATACATACATAGATTCACATACATTTAGGCACAGACATACATAAACACACAAATACAGTATACACAGATATATACACACACACACACACACACACACACACACACACACACACACACACACACACACATTACACAGACATACACATATACACACAGACATACATAAACACACACATATAATCACACATACTGTATACAAAGATATATATACACAAACACACACATACATGTATACACATTAGCACACAGACATATACACACACATTTACACACAAACACATTTACACACAAACACAGACATATACACATAAACACACAGTATACACAGACATAAACACACAGTATACACACAGTAATTCTCCCCAAGAGGCCAGCAGCAGAACAGCTCCTCGTTTCAGCCTGGTGGGGCAGAGCTTCTATGTGATTGACAGGCTGGACCTCCATGGGTAGAAGGAAAGGACTGAGGAAAGGGAAGAGGTGGCCACCATACTGCCTGCATGTTCCAGATCACTGAATGCAGATCCCTGACAGCCAGGAAAGTTCTTCTGACAAGCCTTCAAACCTCCCCTTTTCCCTAACAACACACTGCACTGCACTGCACTGCACTGGACTCTCTGGACTGTCTGCACTGTGCAATCAGTTATATGCAACATTCAGGCAGTGTGGTGGCCACCCCTTCCCTCTCTTCTAGTCATTTCCTCCTACCCCTGCCCTGCTGTGCAGTGAGCCGGCGCCTTCAGTCCCCAGCGGCGCCTGGAGCTCAAGCTTCACTTGTTCCACTCTCCCTACGCCCCTGCGTGTATAACCAATTGACTGCCGTAACGGCATAGGTCCCTATATACTGCAACTATGCAACTACAAGGATGGTAAATATAAACAAACCTCTGGTATTTTAGATATTGATAACGTGTTCATTTGGTTATAATAACCACAGAACACGTTATCAATATCGTAATTACCAGTGATTTGTTTATCTATACTACCCTTGTAATTGTCCTGTGCGTCATAACGGACCTGTTTTTCCGCAGCACTTTTAAATCTTAGATCTTACGCAGAGCCCATAAAATGCTGAGTGTGACAGGGTCTGCTGATATATTGGCCTTATTCTAAATCCTACATAATGTAATTGTGAGTCTGGATGTCCGCTGCTAATGTAATGCAGATATAATGCAAAAAGGATTGCTAATGCAACTAGAAGCATGTCCTAATATGTATGGATCAGGTGATTGCACTGCCCTATTCTGCAATGCGCCAGAACAGCTTTCAACATGATCATTACCACTCACACCTACCGCATACAGCAGATCTGAATTTGGCAGCCAAAACGCATATGCCCATTTAGTGGCCGCAGAGAAACGGCTGATATACAGTATGCACAACTCTAAGTTTGCAAAGCCCATGACATATGCGCCATGTGAGAAATATTAAAAGTTGCGCCACACTCGAAGTTGCTTGTGGCACAGAAGTGGGCACAATGTGTTTCCATTGGAGAATATATTTATTAGGTGCTCTGAATGTTTATCCACAACGTCTCTATTAGCATTTAAGAAAAAAAAAAGGAGATATATAGTAGTCTTAAGGGCCCTACTCACTGGCCGACCCGCCGCCGAGCTGCCCGACGGCGGATACGGCCGACGAGCAGGACCCGGCGGCGGGGGGGCAGTGACGGGGGGAGTGAAGTTTCTTCACTCCCCCCGTCACGCGGCTGCATTGAAATGCAGGCAAATATGGACGAGATCGTCCATATTGGCCTGCATGCACAGCCGACGGGAGACCAGCGATGAACGAGCGCGGGGCCGCGCATCGTTCATCGCTGGAGTCTCCACACTGAAAGATATGAACGAGTTCTCGTTCATTTATGAACAAGATCGTTCATATCTTTCAAAAATTCGGCCAGTGTGTAGGGCCCTTTACCATGGTTAAATCTCTTTCTGTGAGGTACACTGGAATCCACAGGGAATACATTGGGGTGTAGAGATGGATCTTGATCCAGAGGCACCAACAGGCTAAAGCTTTAGACTGTCCCAGAATGCATTGCGGGGCCTCCTCTATAACCCCGCCTCCAGGCACTGTGAGCTCAGTTTTTTAACCAGTCCAATGCAGGATCAGGTAAAAGAGAAGGCGAGGAGACTAGAGGCTAATGCCATACAAAGCCCAAAAAACTAAGTGCGTCAGGGTGGGCGCCCTGTGGAACCCAGTGTACCACGCAGAAAGAGATTTAACCATGGTAAGTCTACCATAAATCTCTTTTTCTGCAGTGGGGTACACTGTGTTCCACAGGGAATATATCGGGGATGTCCTAAAGCAGTTCCTCAAGGGAGGGGACGCACCTTAGCGGGTATGAGAACCCGGCGTCCGAAGGAAGCATCCTGGGAGGCAGAAGTATCAAAGGCATAGAACCTAATAAATGTGTTCACTGAGGACCATGTAGCCGCCTTGCACAATTGTTCTTCAGACGCACCACAACGGGCCGCCCAAGAGGGTCCAACAGACTAATTAGAATGGGCTTTAATAGCAGCAGGAGTTGGGAGTCCAGTCTGCGCATAAGATTGTGCAATCACCATTCTAATCCATCTGGCCAAGGTTTGCTTATTCGCAGGCCAGCCACATTTGTGGAAACCAAACAGTACAAAGAGGGTTTCTGACCTCCTGATAGAGGCAGTCCTCTCCACATATATACGGAGAGCCCGTACAACATCGAAAGACCATTCTTTGGAGGACAATTTGGAATAGATGAAGGCTGGAACCACAATCTCTTGATTAAGGTAAAAAGATGACACCACCTTAGCTAAAGAACCAGGGCGAGATCTAAGAACTGCTTGGTCACGATGAAATATCAAAAAGGGTGGATGCCAGGACAAAGCGCCGAAGTCTGACACCCTTCTAGCAGAGGCAATAGCCAGCAGAAACAGGACCTTGGCTGTGAGACATTTAAGGTCCACTGACTCAAGAGGTTCAAATAGTGACTCTTGCAGGGCATTCAGGACAACAGACAAATCCCATTTAGCCACAGGAGGGACATAGGGAGGTTGAATCCACAGTACACCCTGAGTGAATGTATGAACGTCAGGTATAGACGCAATTTTTCTCTGAAACCACACCGACAAGGCAGATATGTGAACCTTGAGGGAGGCCAGATGAAGTCGTAAATCCAGGCCTTGTTGCAAACAAGCCAGAAGTCTGGAAGTACTGAATTTGTAAGCATCGTAATGCTTAGCAGCACACCAGGTGAAGTAAGAATTCTAGACCCTATAAGATATCCATGCAGATGCCGGTTTGCAGGCATTCAGCATAGTTTGGATGACCGCCTCAGAGAATCCTTTGGCCCTCAGGAGTAAAGCTCCAAGAGCCATGCCGTCAAAGCCAGTCTGGCCATGTCTGGATAGACACAAGGGCCCTGAACGAGGAGGTCTGGGCATTGAGGAAGTACTAGAGGATGCTCTATTGAAAGACCCTGCAGGTCTGAGAACCAATGCCATCTGGGCCATGCTGTAGCGACTAGAAGTAGTATTCCTCCTTCTTGTTTGAACTTCCATAGTACCCTGGGCAGGAGTGACACTGGAGGGAACACATAGGGCCGCCGAAAGTTCCATGGAATTGCCATAGCATCCACGAACTCTGCTTGAGGATCCCTGGTTCTTGATCCGAAGACCGGAACTTTGTGATAGTGTCGAGAATCGCCATCTGGTCTACATCTAGTAGGCCCCACTTGTTCACTAGGAGTTGAAAAACTTCTTGATAAAGACTCCACTCTCCGGCATGCACGTCCTGAAGACTGAGGAAATTACCTTCCCAGTTGAGGACTCCCAGAATGAACACTGCCGACATTGCTGGCAGAAGGCGTTCCGCCCAACAAAGGATTTTTGACTCTTCCATCATTGCCATGTGGCTTCGAGTGTCGCCCTGATGGTTTATGTACACCACCGTGATGGCATGATCTGACCGTACTTGAACATGCCTGTTCTGTATCAGAGGCAGGGCGAGAGACAAAGTATTGAACACTGCCCTCAATTCCAGAATGTATATCGGGAGGAGTGATTCCTCCATGGTCCACCGACCCTAGAAAGAGTGTTGCGCCAACACCGCACCCCCAACCCTTCAGACTGGTATCCGTAGTCAGTAGGACCCAGTTGGGGGTCAAGAAGGGACGGCCCCTGCTCAACCGCTGGTCCTGTAGCCACTAGGTCAGCGAACCTCCGGAGTCAAGAAGATCATATGAGACATTATCCAATGAGGCAGGACGTCCCACTTGGAAAGGATTAACATCTGTAGAGGACAAGAATGGAATTAAGCGCACTCTACCATGTCAAAAGCCGACACCATGAGGCCTAGTACTTGCATCACCGGGTGTACCGACACTCTTGGGCGAGAAAGGAAGTATCTAATCCTGTCCTGAATTTCAGGACCCAGTGTATGTCCGGTAGTGCCCGCAGGTGAACCATGCTCCGAGCAGAAATCAGCGAGGAATTTTTCCAGTTGATGAGCCACCCGTGGGGTTGTAGGAATTTTACAGTCAGTTGTAGATGACTGAGGAGGACATCGTGGGAGTTTGCCAGTATCAGCAAATAGTCCAGATACAGCAGTAACCTGACTCCCTGGTGACAGAGACGAGCCGTCATCACGGCCATAACCGTGGTGAAGACCCGAGGGGCCGTGGAAATCCAAACGGCAGAGCCTGGAATTGATAGTGAAGGTTGCCAATAGCAAACCACAGACATTGCTGATGCGATATGGCAATAGGCATATGCAGGTAAGCATCTTGTATAACCAGGGATACCATATAGTCTCCGGGTCCATGGCCAGCACAATTCAGCACAGTGTTCCATACAGAACTTGGACACTCTCACAAACTTGTTCAGTTATTTGAGGATGAGAATAAGCCGGAAAAGACCCATCAAGTTTCGGGACTAGAAAAAGGGTCGAGTAGTATCCTCTGCCTCTCTGGGACAGAGGTACCGGCACTACCACTCCTGTATCCAGGAGGGAACGTACAACCATCAGTAGAGCTTGCGCCTTTAGCGGATCCGAAGGGATAACCGATGTGTACAACTGGCGAGGGGGACATCTCTGGGAAGAGACTGCGTACCCGTGAGAAACAACTTCTCGTACCCGTGCGTCTGAAGTGGTCATTAACCAGAGCTGACATATATAATCTCTAAAAGTATTTATTATGGTCTCACATTAATATAGTAATTAAATAAAAAAACATATATAAAATATACAATATGGGTAATATATATATGTTCTCTGAATCACAGGAAGCTGTTTACTAACAATAAAATCCACACAGTAAAAAAAACACACCTTTTTTTGTATATTAATCTGGTTAGCTCGATCTTGTAGCAAAGAGTCCTGTGTCCAGCAACTGTGACACTTATTGTAGCTGTAGGTTGTTACAGTTTATCTCATCCAGAGGTTCTCTCTAAATGAGCAGATGGCAAAGCTTCAATCACTGAGTAAGTGCAGAGGCAACATGCACATTACACTAATTAGCGGTATAAGTCCCACGGGTGTGGTATAAAAGATAGACAGTGTCTAGTTAGACAGTCAATAGATAGACACCATATGTTAGACAGACATTAGGTCGACAGGGTCAAAAGGTCGACATGAAAAAGGTAGACAGTACAAAAGGTCGATGGGGTCAAAGGGTCAACAGGGTCAAAAGGTCGACATGATAATGGTCGACATAAAAAAGACACCATGTTTTTTCCATTTTTGTGGTTTGTGTGGATAGTTTTGTCATCTGGGACCCCAATTGTTGAAAGACATACCCACGCGGGGCTCGTTTCGCTCGCCACGCTCGCCGCAAGGTTTGTAACCAACTCTATGCCAACATGGATAGAGAAGGTATGAAATAGTCCAAACAAATGTTAAATTTAAAAAAAAAAAAAGTCTATCTTTTTTATGTCGACCATTTTCATGTCGACCTTTTGACCCTGTCGACCTTTTGTACTGTCTACCTTTTTCATGTTGACCTTTTGACCCTGTCGACCTAATGTCTGTCTAACATATGGTGTCTATCTATTGACTGTCTAACTAGACACTGTCTATCTATCAACCGGATACCAAGTCCCACTACCTTTGAGAAAGTCACATGATTTGTGATGAAACGCATTAGGCTCCTCCTCTTTTTGATACTCTGTTCACCGCTTAGTTTCCACTGGTTTCTCTCTCAGCACGGGAACGGCTCCCTTCATCACATCAGAGGACGTCCCCCGCCACAAGCAGCGGCTTTGTTCAGCGCATTGGTGCTACGTTCCTCTCTCTTGCAAGTATACCAGTGGGCACTACAGTGGACTTTCACCAAGGACGCTCGGTGTCGCCAGCCCACAAGAGAGGTAAATATCATTAAACATGTCACCTGTCCAAATAGTCGTCTGCTGGGACTTATACCGCTAATTAGTGTAATGTGCATGTTGCCTCTGCACTTACACAGTGATTGAAGCTTTGCCATCTGCTCATTTAGAGAGAACCTCCGGATGAGATACACTACAGCTACAATAAGTGTCACAGTTGCTGGACAGTATCTCTCTTTGCTACAAGATCGAGCTAACCAGATTAATATACAAAAAAAGGTTTTATTTTAACTGTGTGGATTTTATTGTTTGTAAACAGCTTCCGGTGATTCAGAGTACATATATATATTACCCATATTGTATATTTTATATATGTTTTTTATTTAATTACTATATTAATGTGAGAGCATAATAAATACTTTTAGAGATTATATATGTCCTCTCTCCTTTTTCTCTGTTATTTCACATTACCCTGAGCTCTGCCATCTCCTTTGTTCCATTTGTCTCATAAACCCAAAGGCACATACACAGTGCCTCACGGTAGCGCACGGGTTAGTCTGTAATAGCATCTAATTTTGATTTTGGCGCTTTATAGCAGTAATGTGTTTTGTTTTGTAGTTTGGTCATTAACCAGACCCAGATGAATCGTAGAAGTCGGCCCTCCACCCTGGGATCCCCCAGAGGGAGGCCTGTCCCGTCATGCAGCAGGCTTGTCATGAAAAGCAGGCTGATGAGCAGCCCAGGAATGTTAGGCCTTGGGCTTAGTGGTTGTTGGGAGCACGAGACAAACTCGGGTATGCCTGACCTTCGCTTTCCCTTAAGGCCGAAAGCAGAGAAAAGTGGTACCTTTTGCCTTCTGTGCAGAAGGAGTAGCATTTGGGTGAAAGGCAGTCATAATAGCTGCCGATTCAGACCACATTTTTAATTAGGTCTTCCCCAAATAAGATGTCCCCAGTAAAAGGGGAATACATCCAAGGACTTTTGGCGTCCAGGTCCACATCCACAACCTCAACCACAGAACATGGCGAGCCAGGACAGACGTATTCGACGTCTTGGCAGCCAACACACCAGCCTCAGGGGACGCCTCCTGGTGAAGAAAAAGGTTGCGGAGGTATTGTGAGACAGGGAATGTCTGGCATTGTCAGATATATCCTCGGGCAGCTCTTCCTCTAATGCCTGATCCAGTCATCAATCTATTTTGCAGCCCCAAGAGGATGCAATCGCGGTCTATGTACAACACCCGTAAGGGAGTAATAGACTTCAGGCATCCCTCCACACGCTTACCTGTCTGGTCCTACAGTGAGGGGACAGTGGTGAGAGGCAGAGTGGACGACACCCAATGGGTGACACATGAGTTCACTAGCAGTGAATTACCTACTCGTTATATAACTCTGCAGGGGGAGGATATTGAGCTAATGCCCGTTGTAGACAGGTGGAATATCTGATGTACACTTAAAGGTCAGATTGTGGTAACAGAGTTTTAATTACCCTCTGACATGTGAACATATCAGTTTGCTTAACGGCAGTAGGGGAATCCTCTTATCATCAGTGATTTGTAGGATTTGTTACCCAGTAACCACAAGGGCAGTGGTATCATTTAGCAATGGAAAATCCTTGTCAAGAACACCTAAGATAGGGACTGACAGGACAGCTTGATCCCCCTCTCCTCAGATAAAATATCAGATTATTGGATAGGGAGGAAGAAGCAGCCCGCTCAGATGATCCAGAGACATGAGAGTGACCTGGAATAGGGTTTTGTCTGACCAGAGAATGAGTCATACGCTACAATCCGTGAGGCAATATTTTCCCGCCCAAAGCGGAGTAACCATGGGAACATAAGAGACTGTAATGTTACAGGTGGTCCCATAGGAGGCATAAAGCATTCAACTAGAGAACCCAGTAGGTTTCAGAAAGCAGCTCAGGTTGGCTCCTGATTAATTACACGACCTGCGGACTGACTGGGAGATGAATGAGACATAGCACACAGACCATCACACAAAACTTCCCCCTCAGGTAAATCCGTTGCGCATGCTCTGCAGGATGCAGGAGGGTCCCGAGATTTACTGCCCTACATGTTAAACATTATACCCAAATGCAACAGAGAACAGTTTAGTACGATGAAGCCAGACAGAGTACAATACCTGCAAATAAATCCGTTAGCATGTGACCGAGTACCCAGTACACAACACCTGCAAATAAATCTGGTATTATGTGACTGAGTACACAGTAGAATACATGTAATAGGTAAATACTGTGACGCACTATATATGGACCCAGACGCACCTAGTCCCCAGGGTACAGTATACAGTGATAGATATATCTGGAATACACCGCAGTGAAATCACATAGCAGAGACAGGCACACACAGTCATGGTTGCGATGCAGATAATTATTTTCATGACAATAAAATTGCATCGGATTATTATATGAACACTTATAAATATATATATATATATATATATATATATATACACTGTCTATATAAAACAATGCGCGGTCTGAGAGCGGATGTATATATCAGAATACTCATACAATATATTCTGGCACAGGTACACTTGTTCTTAACTAACACTGTCTTATTATCGACATGTAGAATACTTAAGTGTTTGTAAAACCACGCCGCTGATGTACAGGCGGGATTACAAAGGAGACCTTGCCCTGCAATCCCGGAGACCAATCGCATCTATTTTAGTAAATGGCGCCCAGCGTCTCAGTCATTGAGTGAGGGAGAGTGTGAGGCAGCTCCAGGGCGGGAACACCAGCAGTAAATGGCGCCCGGAGCTGGAGGAAGGGCTACAGGTCAAGCGCCTTTTCCCCTATGCTAGTCCTCACCACGGGTACTATGGAGCCTTATTAAAGTGGATATTTTACTCTCCGACCTGTGCTCCCATGCCCTGGTGGATATAGTGGGGTCCCTGCTGTGTCACAGTGTCCACGTCAGCGTTTCGGTTCATCTCCTTAAACCGCGTCTGGAACGCAATTTAATAGTGGGTCCCGCCTGGGAGACCCTCTTACCTCCTCCCTTAGTAGCAGCCACACGATCCAGGAGAGCATCTGCAGTGGTGTGCCTAGGAACTGGAGCGCCTCCACCGTAAGTACCCGGGAACAGAGCCAGCAGGAGTATGCGACGCCGCTGGGGAGGTGATGGAGCCGCAGTATGTCACACTGACATATGAAGTGCTGCAGACCCTGAAGTCTTCTTAAAAGCTTTTTCATGGCTGCCTAGCGCAGCCTCCTGTTAAGTGACCTGCTTCATGCAGGCACCAACTCTAAAACTGAGCTCACAGTGCCTGGAGGCGGGGTTATAGAGGAGGCCCCGCAATGCATTCTGGGACAGTCTAAAGCTGTAGCCTGTTGGTGCCTCTGGATCAAGATCCATCTCTACACCCCGATGTATTCCCTGTGGAACACAGTGTACCCCGCTGCAGAAAATATCTTTGGTAAATTTAGCTCTTTCTCTAAGGGCGGGATGTACTAAATGGAAAATGCGGTAAACCCTAATTTACAGCATTTTCCTAATGTACTAATCCCCGGCCACTAGGCCGGCACCGCGGGGGGGAATCGCCAGCTTTTCCTGGTGATACCTCACAGAAGCCTATGGGCTTCTCTCCGCAGCGCTGGTGTGATGGATCCAATCGGATTCCTCCCAGCATGCCCCGTGGCTGCCCCGCCACTCTGCGCATGCGTAGAATGACTCCCGGAAGTCAGGGAGCTGCCGGAGATTGCGAAGGACAGCTCTTATCGGAAAAGCTGTCCTTCGCAATGCTAACTGCATATGTAAGTACATATGCGATTAGCATCGTGACGATGGCTGGCAATTTGGAGTTATTAAACATGGAGCGACAGTTGCATGTGTGACCACACACTTAATGGGAGGAGAGAAAAAAAAAGGGATCCAGATAGAGGATCAACAGTGCCTAAATAGAGAGTCAGTAGGTTAACACAAGAACGGCGACATGCAATAGGTAGAGAGGGTCATTAGGTCAACAGTCAGTGGGCAGACAGTGACTAAGGTTGACAGGTTAAGCTGTTGTCACAGTCCAAAAGGCGACGTACAAAATGTTGACACAAAAAGGCTGACACATTGCTAGTGTTAAGCACTTGGGGGAGGGTTAGGGATAGGCTATAGGAGGGGAGGATAGGCTTAGGCACTAGGTGAAGGGTTATGTTAAAATAAAAAAAAAATCAAGAAAATCCATGTGCCGTCCTTTTGTATATCAACCTTTGGACCTTTATCAACCTTGTTCACTGTCAGCCTATTGACTGTCAATCTAATGACCCTACCTACCTATTGCATGTATACCTTCTGGTGTCGACCTACAATATTGACTGTTTATATAGACACACTGGCTATCAACAAAAAAAAAAAAAAACATAAAAATTGAAAGCGCTGCACTGGCAATAACAAATAATAAAAAAATAAGGCAAAAAAAAAAAGTTTACAGAAAAGAGGAAAACTGGTTTGAGACACAAACGCGGTAAACAGATAGCGCTCTCCGCAGCTGAGGACTGATTGGTGAAATTATGCAAAGAAATCAACACCTGAGGAAGGGTTGACCTTTCTGGAGAGACTCACATAATGATGAGCTTTCCTGGAGTGACGGAGATAGAAAAAGCCTGTTACAGCGTTAACCTCTTGGAATACATTTAGCTGGGTCCCTGGCAGTCGCTGCTGAATGGAGAACTCCCAGATTATGAGAGAAAGAATATCTCTTCCCATCCTGCACAACTAATAAAGCAAAATTAATGTACCAATTAATACATCTGCTATATGGATTCAATTTATTATGCCAAATATGAAACTAGCTCTTTGGCGCCAGGGAAAGCTCTGGGCAGATCAGAAGTGAAGTTATCTCCGGCTCAGGGAACTGGCTTCAGATATTGAAGATGTTTAAGACACACGTTTCGTTTGGTAGAAGCTATAAATCACTCGCAACATGTCAGGGCCCATGAAAAGGAATAGAATGTATTAAAATTTTACAGTATATTAAACTTGATCTAATTTGTGCATAAGAAAAGGCCTAGCAAAATAGATGACCAATTTCTCCGGCTGAAATTACTGTTGGGCTGATGCCATTAACTGCTTGTCAGCTTTCCATCATGCTCTTAGCATAATATTGCTTGCTTATTGATGCATGTTTCCAGCGCTACTCTAAATTAGGAGACACTGGAAGACAGGGGCGGACAATTTCAAATAGGTGTCATTTATCAATGGAAAGTTGTGAGGTGTTAGGAGGATAACAATGCAGATATTACAACTGAGATAAAGATACACAGCAACTAGCAGACAGATATGGTAGAAGATAAAAGCCAAATCCATGATAAATATACAGAAATAGTAAATTCTCAAGCATATTTTACAAACACACTTGGATCTTGCTGTACTATATACATACTGTACCCCCCAACTGTCTTGCTTTTGTAGGGACAGTCCCGCTTTTAGGGCACTGTCCCGCTGTCCCACCCACGGTCTGCAGGGTCCTGCGGAAAAATGGTTGGTGGGTTTGAGGCAGGGGGAGGGGGAGGGGGAGCTGGGGGTGTTGAGGGAGAATTTTCTCACCAATCCTCTGAGGCTTCTACCAGTGGGCCTAATTCAGAGTTGATCGCAGCAGCGAATTTGTTAGCAGTTGGGCAAAACCATGTGCACTGCAGGGGGGCAGATATAACATGTGCAGAGAGAGTTAGATTTGGGTGGGGTGTGTTCAAACTGAAATCTAAATTGCAGTGTAAAAATAAAGCAGCCAGTATTTACCCTGCACAGAAACAAAATAACCCACCCAAATCTAATGGTGCCCATACACTTGTGAGATAGTCGGTACTAACCTTCGATTTCGACCGCATCTGTGAGAGAAATCGGGGGATTGTATGC
Source organism: Pseudophryne corroboree (assembly GCF_028390025.1). NCBI lineage: Eukaryota > Metazoa > Chordata > Amphibia > Anura > Myobatrachidae > Pseudophryne > Pseudophryne corroboree. The sequence continues at coordinate 401,527,745 of NC_086450.1, read as the reverse complement.
ACTTTCTAGGTACCTTTCGACGCGATGCGCGGGCACGCCGGTCGAATCTCGTGTCTCAAGATAGTATGTGCTGCACTTAATTTTTATCGAATCGGGGCGTGATCGCATGCTGTTTTTGTACCACTTTCGATGTATCACACTGCGATGTGCGTTATGTGAAGACAGGAGACGACTTCCTGGACACTCCTCTTCCCCTCACTGCGCACATGACTGGAGAGGAGGCTGCAAGCACGCTGCTGAGCTCCCAAACACACCACACAAGGTAGACAGGCTACCACTAGCCACCCATGATTATTCCTTTTTACTAGTGATGTGCACCGGAAATTTTTCGGGTTTTGTGTTTTGGTTTTGGATTCGGTTCCGCGGCCGTGTTTTGGATTCGGACGCGTTTTGGCAAAACCTCCCTGAAAATGTTTTGTCGGATTCGGGTGTGTTTTGGATTCGGGTGTTTTTTTACAAAAAACCCTCAAAAACAGCTTAAATCATAGAATTTGGGGGTCATTTTGATCCCATAGTATTATTAACCTCAATAACCATAATTTCCACTCATTTCCAGTCTATTCTGAACACCTCACACCTCACAATATTATTTTTAGTCCTAAAATTTGCACCGAGGTCGCTGGATGGCTAAGCTAAGCGACACAAGTGGCCGACACAAACACCTGGCCCATCTAGGAGTGGCACTGCAGTGTCAGGCAGGATGGCACTTCAAAAAAATTGTCCCCAAACAGCACATGATGCAAAGAAAAAAAGAGGTGCACCAAGGTCGCTGTGTGACTAAGCTAAGCGACACAAGTGGCCGACACAAACACCTGGCCCATCTAGGAGTGGCACTGCAGTGTCAGACAGGATGGCACTTCAAAATAATAGTCCCCAAACAGCACATGATGCAAAGAAAAAAAGAGGCGCAATGAGGTAGCTGTGTGACTAAGCTAAGCGACCCAAGCTGCCGACACAAACACCTGGCCCATCTAGGAGTGGCACTGCAGTGTCAGACAGGATGGCACTTCAAAAAAATAGTCCCCAAACAGCACATGATGCAAAGAAAAAAAGAGGCGCAATGAGGTAGCTGTGTGACTAAGCTAAGCGACCCAAGTTTCCGACACAAACACCTGGCCCATCTAGGAGTGGCACTGCAGTGTCAGACAGGATGGCACTTCAAAAAAATAGTCCCCAAACAGCACATGATGCAAAGAAAAAAAGAGGCGCACCAAGGTCGCTGTGTGACTAAGCTAAGCGACACAAGTGGCCGACACAAACACCTGGCCCATCTAGGAGTGGCACTGCAGTGTCAGACAGGATGGCACTTCAAAAAAATAGTCCCCAAACAGCACATGATGCAAAGAAAAAAAGAGGCGCAATGAGGTAGCTGTGTGACTAAGCTAAGCGACCCAAGTGGCCGACACAAACACCTGGCCCATCTAGGAGTGGCACTGCAGTGTCAGACAGGATGGCACTTCAAAAAAATAGTCCCCAAACAGCACATGATGCAAAGAAAAAAAGAGGCGCACCAAGGTCGCTGTGTGACTAAGCTAAGCGACACAAGTGGCCGACACAAACACCTGGCCCATCTAGGAGTGGCACTGCAGTGTCAGACAGGATGGCACTTCAAAAAAATAGTCCCCAAACAGCACATGATGCAAAGAGAAAAAGAGGCGCAATGAGGTAGCTGTGTGACTAAGCTAAGCGACCCAAGTGGCCGACACAAACACCTGGCCCATCTAGGAGTGGCACTGCAGTGTCAGACAGGATGGCACTTCAAAAAAATAGTCCCCAAACAGCACATGATGCAAAGAAAAAAAAGAGGCGCACCAAGGTCGCTGTGTGACTAAGCTAAGCGACACAAGTGGCCGACACAAACACCTGGCCCATCTAGGAGCGGCACTGCAGTGTCAGGCAGGATGGCACTTCAAAAAAATTGTCCCCAAACAGCACATGACGCAAAGAAAAATGAAAGAAAAAAGAGGTGCAAGATGGAATTGTCCTTGGGCCCTCCCACCCACCCTTATGTTGTATAAACAGGACATGCACACTTTAACGAACCCATCATTTCAGCGACAGGGTCTGTCACACGACTGTGACTGAAATGACTGGTTGGTTTGGGCCCCCACCAAAAAAGAAGCAATCAATCTCTCCTTGCACAAACTGGCTCTACATAGGCAAGATGTCCACCTCATCATCATCCTCCGATTCCTCACCCCTTTCACTGTGTACATCCCCCTCCTCACAGATTATTAATTCGTCCCCACTGGAATCCACCATCTCAGATCCCTGTGTACTTTCTGGAGGCAATTGCTGGTGAATGTCTCCACGGAGGAATTGATTATAATTAATTTTGATGAACATCATCTTCTCCACATTTTCTGGAAGTAACCTCGTACGCCGATTGCTGACAAGGTGAGCGGCTGCACTAAACACTCTTTCGGAGTACACACTGGAGGGAGGGCAACTTAGGTAGAATAAAGCCAGTTTGTGCAAGGGCCTCCAAATTGCCTCTTTTTCCTGCCAGTATATGTACGGACTGTCTGACGTGCCTACTTGGATGCGGTCACTCATATAATCCTCCACCATTCTTTCAATGGTGACAGAATCATATGCAGTGACAGTAGACGACATGTCAGTAATCGTTGCCAGGTCCTTCAGTCTGGACCAGATGTCAGCACTCGCTCCAGACTGCCCTGCATCACCGCCAGCGGGTGGGCTCGGAATTCTTAGCCTTTTCCTCGCACCCCCAGTTGCGGGAGAATGTGAAGGAGGAGCTGTTGACGGGTCACGTTCCACTTGACTTGACAATTTTCTCACCAGCAGGTCTTTGAACCTCTGCAGACTTGTGTCTGCCGGAAAGAGAGATACAACGTAGGTTTTAAATCTAGGATCGAGCACGGTGGCCAAAATGTAGTGCTCTGATTTTAACAGATTGACCACCCTGAATCCTGGTTAAGCGAATTAAGGGCTCCATCCACAAGTCCCACATGCCTAGCGGAATCGCTCTGTTTTAGCTCCTCCTTCAATCTCTCCAGCTTCTTCTGCAAAAGCCTGATGAGGGGAATGACCTGACTCAGGCTGGCAGTGTCTGAACTGACTTCACGTGTGGCAAGTTCAAAGGGTTGCAGAACCTTGCACAACGTTGAAATCATTCTCCACTGCACTTGAGTCAGGTGCATTCCCCCTCCTTTGCCTATATCGTGGGCAGATGTATAGGCTTGAATGGCCTTTTGCTGCTCCTCCATCCCCTGAAGCATATAGAGGGTTGAATTCCACCTCATTACCACCTCTTGCTTCAGATGATGGCAGGGCAGGTTCAGGACTGTTTGCTGGTGCTCCAGTCTTCGGCACGCGGTGGCTGAATGCCGAAAGTGGCCCGCAATTCTTCGGGCCACCGACAGCATCTCTTGCATGCCCCTGTCATTTTTTAAATAATTCTGCACCACCAAATTCAATGTATGTGCAAAACATGGGACGTGCTGGAATTTGCCCAGATATAATGCATGCACAATATTGGTGGCGTTGTCCGATGTCACAAATCCCCAGGAGAGTCCAATTGGGGTAAGCCATTCTGCAATGATGTTCCTCAGTTTCCGTAAGAGGTTGTCAGCTGTGTGCCTCCTATGGAAAGCGGTGATACAAAGCGTAGCCTTGCCTAGGAACGAGTTGGCGTTTGCGAGATGCTGCTACTGGTGCCACCGCTGCTGTTCTTGCTGCGGGAGGCAATACATCTACCCAGTGGGCTGTCACAGTCATATAGTCCTGATTCTGCCCAGCTCCACTTGCCCACATGTCCGTGGTTAAGTGGACATTGGGTGCAACTGCATTTTTTAGGACACTGGTGACTCTTTTTCTGACGTCTGTGTACATTTTCGGTATCGCCTGCCTAGAGAAAAGGAACCTAGATGGTATTTGGTACCGGGCACACAGTACCTCAAACAAGTCTCTAGTTGCCTGTGAATTAACGGTGGATACCGGAACCTCGTTTCTCACCACCAAGGCTGACAAGACCTGAGTTATCCGCTTTGCAGCAGGATGACTGCTGTGATATTTCATCTTCCTCGCAAAGGACTGTTGGACAGTCAATTGCTTACTGGAAGTAGTACAAGTGGTCTTACGACTTCCCCTCTGGGATGACGATCGACTCCCAGCAGCAACAACAGCAGCGCCAGCAGCAGTAGGCGTTACACTCAAGGATGCATCGGAGGAATCCCAGGCAGGAGAGGACTCGTCAGACTTGCCAGTGACATGGCCTGCAGGACTATTGGCTTTCCTGTGTAAGGTGGAAATTGACACTGAGGGAGTTGGTGGTGTGGTTTGCAGGAGCTTGGTTACAAGAGGAAGGCATTTAGTGGTCAGTGGACTGCTTCCGCTGTCATCCAAAGTTTTTGAACTTGTCACTGACTTCTGATGAATGCGGACCAGGTGACGTATAAGGGAGGATGTTCCTAGGTGGTTAACGTCCTTACCCCTACTTATTACAGCTTGACAAAGGCAACACACGGCTTGACACCTGTTGTCCGCATTTGTGTTGAAATAATTCCACACCGAAGAGGTGATTTTTTTTGTATTTTGACCAGGCATGTCAATGGCCATATTCATCCCACGGACAACAGGTGTCTTCCTGAGTGCCTGACTTAAACAAACCACCTCACCATCAGAATCCTCCTTGTCAATTTCCTCCCCAGCGCCAGCAACACCCATATCCTCATCCTGGTGTACTTCAACAGTGACATCTTCAATTTGACTATCAGGAACTGGACTGCGGGTGCTCCTTCCAGCACTTGCATGGGGCGTGCAAATGGTGGAAGGCACAAGCTCTTCCCGTCCAGTGTTGGGAAGGTCAGGCATCGCAACCGACACAATTGGACTCTCCTTGGGGATTTGTGATTTAGAAGAACGCACAGTTCTTTGCTGTGCTCTTGCCAGCTTAAGTCTTTTCATTTTTCTAGCGAGAGGATGAGTGCTTCCATCCTCATGTGAATCTGAACCACTAGCCATGAACATAGGCCAGGGCCTCAGCCGTTCCTTGCCACTCCGTGTCGTAAATGGCATATTGGCAAGTTTACGCTTCTCATCAGACGCTTTCAATTTTGATTTTTGGGTCATTTTACTGAACTTTTGTTTTTTGGATTTTACATGCTCTCTACTATGACATTGGGCATTGGCCTTGGCAGACGACGTTGATGGCATTTCATCGTCTCGGCCATGACTAGTGGCAGCAGCTTCAGCACGAGGTGGAAGTGGATCTTGATCTTTCCCTATTTTAACCTCCACATTTTTGTTCTCCATTTTTTAATGTGTGGAATTATATGCCAGTATCAATAGTAATGGCCTACTACTATATATACTGCGCACAACTGAAATGCACCACAGGTATGGATGGATAGTATACTTGACGACACAGAGGTAGGTAGAGCAGTAGCCTTCCGTACCGTACTGCTATATATACTGGTGGTCACTGTCAGCAAACTGCAAAACTAAAATGCACCACAGGTATAGAATCTAGATGGATAGTATACTTGACGACACAGAGGTAGGTAGAGCAGTGGCCTTCCGTACCGTACTGCTATATATACTGGTGGTCACTGTCAGCAAACTGCAAAACTAAAATGCACCACAGGTATAGAATCTAGATGGATAGTATACTTGATGACACAGAGGTAGGTAGAGCAGTGGCCTTCCGTACCGTACTGCTATATATACTGGTGGTCACTGTCAGCAAACTGCAAAACTAAAATGCACCACAGGTATAGAATCTAGATGGATAGTATACTTGACGACACAGAGGTAGGTAGAGCAGTGGCCTTCCGTACCGTACTGCTATATATACTGGTGGTCACTGTCAGCAAAACTCTGCACTGTACTCCTCCTATATAATACTGCTGGTCCCCAGTCCCCACAATAAAGCAGTGTGAGCACAGATATATGCAGCACACTGAGCACAGATATGGAGTTTTTTTCAGGCAGACAACGTATACTGGTGGTCACTGTCAGCAAAACTCTGCACTGTACTCCTCCTATATAATATACTGGTGGTCCCCAGTCCCCACAATAAAGCAGAGTGAGCACAGATATATGCAGCACACTGAGCACAGATATGGAGTGTTTTTCAGGCAGACAACGTATACTGGTGGTCACTGTCAGCAAAACTCTGCACTGTACTCCTCCTATATAATACTGCTGGTCCCCAGTCCCAACAATAAAGCAGTGTGAGCACAGATATATGCAGCACACTGAGCACAGATATGGAGTTTTTTTCAGGCAGACAACGTATACTGGTGGTCACTGTCAGCAAAACTCTGCACTGTACTCCTCCTATATAATATACTGGTGGTCCCCAGTCCCCACAATAAAGCAGTGTGAGCACAGATATATGCTGCACACTGAGCACAGATATGGAGTGTTTTTCAGGCAGACAACGTATACTGGTGGTCACTGTCAGCAAAACTCTGCACTGTACTCCTCCTATATAATACTGCTGCTCCCCAGTCCCCACAATTAAGCAATAAGCACAAATATTTGCATCAACATTAATAAACGGAGAGGACGCCAGCCACGTCCTCTCCCTAACATTTCCAATGCACGAGTGAAAATGGCGGCGACGCGCGGCTGCTTATATAGAATCCGAATCTCGCGAGAATCCGACAGCGGGATGATGACGTTTGGGCATCGCGCACCGCACATCATTTCAGTCTGTACAGGGGGCGTAAATGACCACGCCCCCTGTACGAAGCCACGACCCCTATTGCCGCCCGGGGCGCACAGAGCGCCAGAACCGGCCCTGCTGACCACCAATGACTATTATGTTGTTTTACCACCACTGCCCACCATTATGCTGCTGCACCCACCATTATACAGGCCCCGTGCCCAAAATGCTGCGCCACTGCGGCCGTGCCGTAAACGCCATTATACTGTGCCACTGCAAGCCACAGCCCACCATTATGCTGCTGCACCCTGCACACCAATGTATTCTCACAACATATTTGAGATAACTCAATAACTAGAAAACAAACTTTATTTAACCAGAATAATGGAAATTTTTTCATGTTTATACATTTTTCTTTTTTTCCATTCTGCAGATGTTATATGAGAACCATGACTTTCTTTCTGGCTTCATCAGCCTGTACCGCAAGGAGGAGTGTCTGAGGCTGATGTCCTCACCGGACTACAGAAACAAGCAGAAGAGGGAGGCTGCTTATACACGCATGGTGGAGTCAGAGGCGTGCGCCGAAAAAATGGGCGTGGCCACACAACAGAAGGGGTGTGGCCACGCACCAGAAGGGGTGTGGCCACTGAAAATGGCCCACAGTGCCAGTTACATTGCCCCACAGTGCCAGATACAATGCCCCACAGTGCCAGATACATGCCCCACAGTGCCAGATACATGCCCCACAGTGCCAGTTACATTGCCAGATACATTGCCCCACAGTGCCAGATACATTGCCCCACAGTGCCAGATACATTGCCCCACAGTGCCAGATACATGCCCCACAGTGCCAGATACATGCCCCACAGTGCCAGTTACATTGCCCCACAGTACCAGATACATTGCCCCACTGTGCCAGATACATTGTCCCACAGTGCCAGATACATGCCCCACTGTGCCAGTTACATTGCCCCACAATGCCAGTTACATTGCCCCACAGTGCCAGATACATTGCCCCACTGTGCCAGATACATTGCCCCACTGTGCAAGATACATGCCCCACTGTGCCAGATACATGCCCCACTGTGCCCCACTGTGCCAGATACATGCCCCACTGTGCCCCACTGTGCCAGATACATGCCCCACTGTGCCAGATACATGACCCACTGTGCCCCACTGTGCCAGATACATGCCCCACTGTGCCCCACTGTGCCAGATACATGCCCCACTGTGCCAGATACATGACCCACTGTGCCCCACTGTGCCAGATACATGACCCACTGTGCCCCACTGTGCCAGATATATGCCCCACCGTGCCCCACTGTGCCAGATACATGCCCCACTGTGCGCCCCCCCCCCCCGGTCACTCACCTGCTGTTGTGTCTGTGAGGGGAGGAGAGCGCAGCGCAGCCCCTCTCCTTCCCCTCACCGCTCCCGGTCTCCAGCGGCTGTGTGGCGCCGGTTCGCCAGCCAATCAGAGCTCGCGGACCGGCAGCGCTGTTAGTGCTCTGGCGGCGGTGAGGGGAGGGAGAGACGCTGCGCTCTCCTCCCCTCACATTTCGGCGTGATGGGGGCGAGTGGGGCATGATGCCCTGGCTGTCGCCGGCGCCCCCCTCTCCTGGGCCTGCCAAGGCCCCCAGGGCATGTGCCCCACTCGCCCTACCCTTGTTACGCCTCTGGGTGGAGTACCCCAAGCCCACCTACTCTACTGCCTCGGTTGCCAATCTACGGACAGTCTTTGTGAAAGAGACCTGGAAGGTGGAGGAGTCCAAGAGGTCAGGGGCCGTGGCAGACAAGGTGTATGTGCCACAGCTGTGGTACAATAAAGAACTCCACTTCATCCTGGAGAAAAGATTGGCTAAGGAGTCCCTGGTGGTGATGGGAGAGTCCGAGGAGGGAAGTCTGGACGTGGACGAGGCCGAAGCGGTAAGTTACTTTTTAAATTGTTTTTACCTAATATATTCCTCCGGCCATGCCACAGCTCCTTCCCCATTGAAGAAGGCATTATATTTTTCCCAGACCTCTTTTGCCCTAGCAGTGCCGTGTAAAGTTGCTGCAGGTGGTTCCACCGAGGAAATTGGCACTGTCACCACTGGCTGGTTGGGATCTTCCGGTCCTGCTGGGAGCAAAGGCATTTGCCTCGTGGCCTTGCGACGGAGCATGTTGCGTAGTATACAACATGCTGTTACTACATAGTCAATTTTGTCCAGCTCATGGTTTGTGGAAGATCCTGAACCTGTAGGCCCTTGAAAGGCAGTAGTTGAAAATCCTCCTATAGTGGTTCAGGAGTCTTTGCGGGTAGGGCTTCATTATGTGTTTGTGCAGTGCAAAGGCCTCATCTGCCATGAACACAAATCTCAGGCCATTCTTTGTTTGCTCCACAGGTGGCAGATGAATGGAGTTGGTGGTGAGCCTATCATAGAAGCACGTGTTTTTCAACGATCCACCATCCGAGCAGCGACCATTTCTCCCAACATCCAGGAAAATAAACTCATAGTTTGCATTGACCACAGCCATGAGAACAACGCTTATAATTGAAGTAGTCCGACCCGCTGTTGGTGTGTTTGGTGATGTGCACATGTTTCCCGTCTATTGCACCACCACAGTTTGGGTAATTCCAGCGCCTGTCAAAGTCCTCTGCAATAGCTTGCTATTCTGCCACGCTTGTAGGGAACTGTAAAATAAATTTAAAAAGTTTGACTATCCACTAAATTTGTTTCTCTTTACCCTACAGACACCTGAAGAAGAGCTCAGCCGTACCCATGCCCTCATGAACACTTCCCCAGAGGAACCAACCTCTCCACAGCGAGAGACTGGCAAGAGCAAGAGGAAGCCATGCAAAACAAAATTTGTAGAAGACCCTCTTCTAGTGGAGGCCCGGTCACAGCTGCTCCATAAACCGGATGAGTATAATGACTTTGCATCATATGTGAGCAAAACCATGCAGAAGGTTTCTAAGCAGCAGAAAGTAGAGTGTCAGCACCTGGTGTCACAAGTTTTGTACCAAACACTATCAGAACAACTGACACCAGAGTGGAACGTTCATGGCCCAGAACCTCAAGCACCTGCTCCTCATCTCCCATTGACCTTCAGTTCAACACCACCCACCTACCCTACATCTACTACTCCCCATCCCAGCTACCATTCTAGTTATCCGCAAACGCAGGCCCAATCCAACTACACTTCCTCCACTTTCCATCCTCCTCAAACCCCTCCTCATTAAACCAGCCACCCTCCCCGTTTTCGTCAACCCCCATCCACCCACCCATCCCCCACTTTCCAATCTCCTCCTCAAACCAGCTACCCTTCCCAAGACAGCCACACATCCACCGTCTCCTCCGCAATTTTGACCTCCTTGATGTCACAAGGCGGACAAGAGGAGGAGGAGGAGGTGACCAGTCTCTTTCAAATGTATGGTAATTCTCAAGTACTGGTGCTCTTGTTATACATACCAACAGATGTGGTTCAGTCTGATACTACGGTGAGTGTCAACGCTTTAAGGCGGACAATGCACACATGCTGCTAGGGACAGGTTGATGGTACCAGGGACCCATCTTCCTGCCCCTAGTTGCATGTGTGCATTGCTCCCCTGGCACCGGTGACACTCAACACCGCAGTATCAGAATGCACCACATCTGTTGGTATATATAAAATTCCTGCTGCCCTGGTATATACTGTGATAGATCTGGTGCACTATGATATACGGCGTTTTAGTGGCGCCGCTTTCAAGGTGGACAATGCACACATGCAGCTTGTAGAGATGAGCGGGTTCGGTTCCTCGGAATCCGACCCCCCCCCGAACTTCACCCATTTTACACGGGTCCGAGGCATACTCGGATCCTCCCGCCTTGCTCGGTTAATCTGAGCGCGCCCGAACGTCATCATCCCGCTGTCGGATTCTCGCGAGATTCGTATTCTATATAAGGAGCCGCGCGTCACCGCCATTTTCACTCGTGCATTGGAGATGATAGGGACAGGACGTGTGCAGCGTTCTCTCAGTTGTGTTCAGTGTGCTGCAAATATCTGTGCTCAGTGTGCTGCAAATATCTGTGCTCAGTGTGCTTGCAAATATCTGTGCTCAGTGTGCTGAAAATATCTACGTTCTCTGCCTGAAAAACGCTCCATATCTGTGCTGCATTGTAGTATATAGTAGAAGGACAGTGCAGAATTTTGCTGACCAGTGACCACCAGTATTATATCAGTACGGTACAGTAGTCCACTGCTCTACCTACCTCTGTGTCGTCAAGTATACTATCCATCCATACCTGTGGTGCATTTTAGTTGTTGTGCGCAGTAGTAGGAGGACAGTGCATAATTTTGCTGACCATCAGTATATAATATATAGCAGTACGGTAGAGTAGTCCACTGCTCTACCTACCTCTGTGTCGTCAAGTATACTATCCATCCATACCTGTGGTGCATTTTAGTTGTTGTGCGCAGTAGTAGGAGGACAGTGCATACTTTTGCTGACCACCAGTATATAATATATAGCAGTACGGTACAGTAGTCCACTGCTCTACCTACCTCTGTGTCGTCAAGTATACTATCCATCCATACCTGTGGTGTATTTTAGTTGTTGTGCGCAGTAGTAGGAGGACAGTGCATAATTTTGCTGACCACCAGTATATAATATATAGCAGTATGGTACAGTAGTCCACTGCTCTACCTACCTCTGTGTCATCCAGTATACTATCCATCCATACCTGTGGTGCATTTTAGTTGTTGTGCGCAGTAGTAGGAGGACAGTGCATAATTTTGCTGACCATCAGTATATAATATATAGCAGTACGGTAGAGTAGTCCACTGCTCTACCTACCTCTGTGTCGTCAAGTATACTATCCATCCATACCTGTGGTGCATTTTAGTTGTTGTGCGCAGTAGTAGGAGGACAGTGCATAATTTTGCTGACCACCAGTATATAATATATAGCAGTACGGTACAGTAGTCCACTGCTCTACCTACCTCTGTGTCGTCAAGTATACTATCCATCCATACCTGTGGTGCATTTTAGTTGTTGTGCGCAGTAGTAGGAGGACAGTGCATAATTTTGCTTACCACCAGTATATAATATATAGCAGTATGGTACAGTAGTCCACTGCTCTACCTACCTATGTGTCATCCAGTATACTATCCATCCATACCTGTGGTGCATTTTAGTTGTTGTGCGCAGTAGTAGGAGGACAGTGCATAATTTTGCTGACCATCAGTATATAATATATAGCAGTACGGTAGAGTAGTCCACTGCTCTACCTACCTCTGTGTCGTCAAGTATACTATCCATCCATACCTGTGGTGCATTTTAGTTGTTGTGCGCAGTAGTAGGAGGACAGTGCATAATTTTTCTGACCACCAGTATATAATGTATAGCAGTACAGTACAGTAGTCCACTGCTCTACCTACCTCTGTGTCGTCCAGTATACTATCCATCCATACCTGTGGTGCATTTTAGTTGTTGTGCGCAGTAGTAGGAGGACAGTGCATAATTTTGCTGACCACCAGTATATAATATATAGCAGTACGGTACAGTAATCCACTGCTCTACCTACCTCTGTGTCGTCCAGTATACTATCCATCCATACCTGTGGTGCATTTTAGTTGTTGTGCGCAGTAGTAGGAGGACAGTGCATTATTTTGCTGACCACCAGTATATAATATATAGCAGTACGGTACAGTAGGCTATTGCTATTGCTATATTACTGGCATATAATTCCACACATTAAAAAATGGAGAACAAAAATGTGGAGGGTAAAATAGGGAAAGATCAAGATCCACTTCCACCTCGTGCTGAAGCTGCTGACACTAGTCATGGCGGAGATGATGAAATGCCATCAACGTCGTCTGCCAAGGCCGATGCCCAATGTCATAGTAGAGAGCATGTAAAATCCAAAAAACAAAAGTTCAGTAAAATGACCCAAAAATCTAAATTAAAAGCGTCTGAGGAGAAGCGTAAACTTGCCAATATGCCATTTACGACACGGAGTGGCAAGGAACGGCTGAGGCCCTCTCCTATGTTCCTCATGACTAGTGGGTCAGCTTCACATGAGGATGGAAGCACTCATCCTCCCACTAGAAAAATGAAAAGACTTAAGCTGGCAAAAGCACAGCAAAGAACTGTGCGTTCTTCTAAATCACAAATCCCCAAGGAGAGTCCAATTGTGTCGGTTGCGATGCCTGACCTTCCCAACACTGGACGGGAAGAGGTGGCGCCTTCCACCATTTGCACGCCCCCTGCAAGTGCTGGAAGGAGCACCCGCAGTCCAGTTCCTGATAGTCAAATTGAAGATGTCACTGTTGAAGTACACCAGGATGAGGATATGGGTGTTGTTAGCGCTGAGGAGGAAATTGACAAGGAGGATTCTGATGGTGAGGTGGTTTGTTCAAATCAGGCACCCGGGGAGACACCTGTTGTCCGTGGGACGAATATGGCCATTGACATGCCTGGTCAAATTACAAAAAAAATGACCTCGTCGGTGTGGAATTATTTTAACAGAAATGCGGACAACATTTGTCAAGCCGTGTGTTGCCTTTGTCAAGCTGTAATAAGTAGGGATAAGGACGTTAACCACCTAGGAACATCCTCCCTTATACGTCACCTGGAGCGCATTCATCAGAAGTCATTGACAAGTTCAAAAACTTTGGGTGACAGCGGAAGCAGTCCACTGGCAACTAAATCCCTTCCTCTTGTAACCAAGCTCCTGCAAACCACACCACCAACTCCCTCAGTGTCAATTTCCTCCTTAGACAGGAAAGCCAATAGTCTTGTAGGCCATGTCACTGGCAAGTCTGATGAGTCCTCTACTGCCTGGGATTCCTCCGATGCATCCTTGAGTGTAACGCCTACTGCTGCTGGCGCTGCTGTTGTTGCTGCTGGGAGTCGATCGTCATCCCAGAGGGGAAGTCGGAAGACCACTTGTACTACTTCCAGTAAGCAATTGACTGTCCAACAGTCCTTTGCGAGGAAGATGAAATATCACAGCAGTCATCCTGCTGCAAAGCAGATAACTCAGGCCTTGGCAGCCTGGGCGGTGTTAAACGTGTTTCCGGTATCCACCGTTAATTCACAGGAACTAGAGATTTGATTGAGGTACTGTATCCCCGGTACCAAATACCATCTAGGTTCCATTTCTCTAGGCAGGCGATACCGAGAATGTACAAAGACCTCAGAAAAAGAGTCACCAGTGTCCTAAAAAATGCAGTTGTACCCAATGTCCACTTAACCACGGACATGTGGACAAGTGGAGCAGGGCAGACTAAGGTCTATATGACTGTGACAGCCCACTGGGTAGATGTATTGCCTCCCGCAGCAAGAACAGCAGCGGCGGCACCAGTAGCAGCATCTCGCAAACACCAACTCATTCCTAGGCAGGCTACGCTTTGTATCACCGCTTTCCAGAAGAGGCACACAGCTGACAACCTCTTACGGAAACTGAGGAACATCATCGCAGAATGGCTTACCCCAGTTGGACTCTCCTGGGGATTTGTGACATCGGACAACGCCACCAATATTGTGCGTGCATTATATCTGGGCAAATTCCAGCACGTCCCATGTTTTGCACATACATTGAATTTGGTGGTGCAGAATTATTTAAAAAATTACAGGGGCGTGCAAGAGATGCTGTCGGTGGCCCGAAGAATTGCAGGCCACTTTCGGCATTCAGCCACCGCGTGCCGAAGACTGGAGTACCAGCAAACACTCCTGAAGCTGCCCCGCCATCATCTGAAGCAAGAGGTGGTAACGAGGTGGAATTCAACCCTCTATATGCTTCAGAGGATGGAGGAGCAGCAAAAGGCCATTCAAGCCTATACAGCTACCTACGATATAGGCAAAGGAGGGGAATGCACCTGACTCAAGCGCAGTGGAGAATGATTTCAACGTTGTGCAAGGTTCTGCAACCCTTTGAACTTGCCACACGTGAAGTCAGTTCAGATACTGCCAGCCTGAGTCAGGTCATTCCCCTCATCAGGCTTTTGCAGAAGAAGCTGGAGAGATTGAAGGAGGAGCTAAAACAGAGCGATTCCGCTAGGCATGTGGGACTTGTAGATGGAGCCCTTAATTCGCTTAACCAGGATTCACGGGTGGTCAATCTGTTGAAATCAGAGCACTACATTTTGGCCACCGTGCTCGATCCTAGATTTAAAACCTACGTTGGATCTCTCTTTCCGGCAGACACAAGTCTGCAGAGATTCAAAGACCTGCTGGTGAGAAAATTGTCAAGTCAAGCGGAACGTGACCCGTCAACAGCTCCTCCTTCACATTCTCCCGCAACTGGGGCTGCGAGGAAAAGGCTAAGAATTCCGAGCCCAACCGCTGGCGGTGATGCAGGGCAGTCTGGAGCGAGTGCTGACATCTGGTCCGGACTGAAGGACCTGACAACGATTACTGACATGTCGTCTACTGTCACTGCATATGATTCTGTCACTATTGAAAGAATGGTGGAGGATTATATGAGTGACCGCATCCAAGGAGGCACGTCAGACAGTCCGTACGTATACTGGCAGGAAAAAGAGGCAATTTGGAGGCCCTTGCGCAAACTGGCTTTATTTTACCTAAGTTGTCCCCCCTCCAGTGTGTACTCCGAAAGAGTGTTTAGTGCAGCCGCTCACCTTGTCAGCAATCGGCGTACGAGGTTACTTCCAGAAAATGTGGAGAAGATGATGTTCATCAAAATGAATTATAATCAATTCCTCCGTGGAGACATTCACCAGCAATTGCCTCCAGAAAGTACACAGGGATCTGTGATGGTGAATTCCAGTGGGGACGAATTAATAATCTGTGAGGAGGGGGATGTACACAGTGAAAGGGGTGAGGAATCGGACGATGAGGAGGAGGTGGACATCTTGCCTCTGTAGAGCCAGTTTGTGCAAGGAGAGATTGATTGCTTCTTTTTTGGTGTGGGCCCAAACCAACCAGTCATTTCAGTCACAGTCGTGTGGCAGACCCTGTCGCTGAAATGATGGGTTTGTTAAAGTTTGCATGTCCTGTTTATACAACATAAGGGTGGGTGGGAGGGCCCAAGGACAATTCCATCTTGCACCTCTTTTTTTTATTTATCTTTGCATCATGTGCTGTTTGGGGACTATTTTTTAAATCTGCCATCCTGTCTGACACTGCAGTGCCACTCCTATATGGGCCAGTTGTTTGTGTCGGCCACTTGGGTCGCTTAGCTTAACCATCCAGCGACCTTGGTGCACCTCTTTTTTTCTTTGCATCATGTGCTGTTTGGGGACTATTTTTTAAATCTGCCATCCTGTCTGACACTGCAGTGCCACTCCTAGATGGACCAGGTGTTTGTGTCGGCCACTTGGGTCGCTTAGCTTAGCCACACAGCTACCTCATTGCACCTCTTTTTTTCTTTGCATCATGTGCTGTTTGGGGACTATTTTTTAAATCTGCCATCCTGTCTAACACTGCAGTGCCACTCCTAGATGGGCCAGGTGTTTGTGCCGCCCACTTGGGTCGCTTAGCTTAGTAATTCAGCGATCTCGGTGCAAATTTTAGGACTAAAAATAATATTGTGAGGTGTTCAGAATAGACTGGAAATGAGTGGAAATTATGGTTATTGAGGTTAATAATACTATGGGATCAAAATTACCCCCAAATTTTATGATTTAAGCTGTTTTTGAGGGTTTTTTGTAAAAAAACACCCGAATCCAAAACACACCCGAATCCGACAAAAAATTTTCAGGGAGGGTTTGCCAAAACGCGTCCGAATCCAAAACACGGCCGCGGAACCGAATCCAAAACCAAAACACAAAGCCAGAAAAATGTCCGGTGCACATCACTAGCAGCTTGGGTCCGGTTGATTGTGCCAGGGAGCCTGAAGCCGGGCCTACCTGCATGTGTGCATTGTGCCCATAAATGCACTGTCACTCAAAAAACACTGTATATCATACTGCACTTATATATTGCAACAGATGTGGTGCATTTTGATAATACGGTGTTGAGTTGCACCGCAGTCAGGGGCACAATGCACACATGCAATTGGTGCAGGTTGATGGAACCGGGGACCCATCTTCCTTCCCCAAGTTGCATGTGTGCATTGTGCCCCTGGCTGCGGTGCCACTCAATGGTGTAGTATCAAAATGCACCACATTTGTTGTTATATATAGTTTTTTTTTATCATTTCTTATACATGTAATGATGCACATGTGCTGCATCATGAAAACTATATACTGTTTGAAAAAGTTTAGCCATGTTGGCTGCATATTTATAAAAAGTTATATTTTGATATATATATATATATATGGCATTTTTTACGTTTCTCAAATGGAAATGCTGACCTTGCTATATATAGCAACAGATGTGGTTCATTCTGATACTATGATGTTGAGTGGCACCGCAGCCAGGGGCACAATGCACACATGCAATTTGGTGCAGGTTGATGGAACCGGGGAGCCATCTTCCTACTCCAAATTGCATGTGTGCATTGTGCCCCTGGCTGCGGTGCCACTCAACACCGTAGTATCAGAATGCACCACATCTGTTGTTATATATAGCTTTTTTTTTTTTTTCATTTCATACATGTAATGATGCACATGTGCTGCATCATGAAAACTTTATACTGTTTGAAAAAGTTCAGCCATGTTGGCTGCATATTTATAAAAAGTTATAAGTTGAGATATATATATATATATATATATATATATGTACAAATCAGCCGGCACTCAAGTCCAATAAGCAACATGCCCCAGTGCCATAATCCAAACAACAGCATACACGAGTCCAATGGCGGACAATAAGGCACTCCAGAGGCTTGATACAAAAAACAGACTGTATTGACAAGAGCGACGTTTCGGGGCAGAGCCCCTTCCTCACGGTATGCCTTGAGGAATGGGCTCTGCCCCGAAACGTCGCTCTTGTCAATACAGTCTGTTTTTTGTATCAAGCCTCTGGAGTGCCTTATTGTCCGCCATTGGACTTGTGTATATATATATATATATATATATATATATAGCATTTTTGTTACATTTCTCAAATGGAAATGCTGACCTTGATATATATAGCAAGTGCAACAGATGTGGTGCATTGTGATACTACGGCACTGAGTGGCACCGCTACCAGGGGCACAATGCACACATGCAACTTGGTGCAGGTTGATGGTACCGGGGACCCATCTTCCTACCCCAAGTTGCATGTGTGCATTGTGCCCCTGGCTGCGGTGCCACTCAATGGCGTAGTATCAAAATGTACCACATTTGTTGCTATATATAGCATTTTTGTTATCATGTCATAAATGTAATGATGCAGCTGTGCTGCATCATGAAAACTTTATACTGTTTGCTGATGTTTAGCCATGTTGGCCACATATACAATTATGTCTTGAAATAAAAAGCACATATTTTTTCTACGCAATTTCAGTTTGCAAAATAAAACATTTTGTTACACGACAGGCAATGTGTGGTGTAATTTTCTTACCTTGCAGTACTTATACTGAAGCACTTTGATAATAGCCTTGCAGGTTTCAGGTATGATGTGTCCCAAAGCCTGCGCAGAGATACGTGTCCCATACTTCAGGTCCTCAAACGACTGTCCAATAGCAAGGAACCACAGGGTAGCCACAAGCCTCTCCTCAGCAGGGATAGGAGCCCGCCATTTGGTATCCCGCTTCTGTATGAGGGGGGTCACCAGACGCAGCAACTCCCTGAAGGTGGCATCATTCATGCATGAAGTTGCGGTAGTCATCTGGGTTGTTCTCCCTGATCTCATCCAGGAAGGGCATGTAGGACCGAGTAGGCCATTCACGTATCCAGTCCTTGGTCCAGCAAGATCTCTCCCTCCGCCTTTGCTGGGCCCTCTCCCTGTCTCCCCTCACCTTCAGAACAGAGTAGCACATGACAGCCTGATAGCGAGCAGAATCTATCTCTACACACACACAGCAGTATAGAAACACTTTGTAATGCAAGCAGAACAAAGCAGTGCACGGTAGCTAGCAATGTGGAACGATCAGCAGTTATATAAACCAAACTTCTCTAGTCACAGAGCAAACAGAAGTGCACAGACTATAAAATTGCTGCTTGTTTATATATCCCCCAGATAGGTTTCCTAGCCTGTGGTGCTGCTGAGGGAAGAAAGGTTGACTTACCCGCAGTAGCCACGGAAATCCACGCATCCAATGCGTCCCCAAACAGAGCCTGACCTGTGAAAGGTAGGTTCTGCACACTTTTCTTGGATTCTGTATCCGCAGTCCATTGGCGTAACCAGAGTCCTCTGCGTGCCGAGACCGCCATGGAAGTAGCCTTCGCATTCAGCATGCCAAGGTCCTTCAAGGCTTCCACCATGAAACCTGTAGAATCTTGTATGTGACGCAAATACAAGTCAATGTCACACCTATCCATGGTATCTAAATCCTCAAGTAATGTGCCTGACCACTTTACTATGGCTTTAGAAATTCACGCACAAGCAATAGTGGGCCGTAAAGCTACACCAGTAGCTGTGTATATTGATTTAAGTGTAGTCTCAATCTTTCGGTCAGCCAGCTCTTTTAAAGCGGTTGAACCAGGGACAGGTAAAACCACCTTCTTTGACAACCTGGATACAGAAGCGTCAACTATAGGGGGGTTTTCCCACTTGTTCCTGTCCTCCCCAGGAAAAGGGAAAGTAATGAGAACCCTTTTAGGGATCTGGAATTTTTTCTCCGGTTTTTCCCAGGATTTTTCAAATAAAGAATTTAATTCCTTAGAAGCTGGGAAAGTAAGGGAGGATTTCTTACTATCAGTAAAATAAGATTCCTCTACCTGTTCAGGTACCTTCTCAGTAATATGTAAAATATCCCTAATGGCTTCAATCATCAGTTGCACCCCCTTAGCGAGGGATGCATCCCCCCTTCTGCATATCCACCTCACCGTCCCCTGTATCAGAGTCGGTATCAGTGTCAACTTGCATTACCTGGGCAAGTGTACGTTTCTGTGGGTATGCAGAGGGGGTCTTAGATGAAGCAGTGGGGACTGAGTATGTCAAACCCTCCACAGATATTTTCAAAAACTGTGTCTCTTTCTCATTATGTGACATCCTAGTTGAAATTTGTGATATCATTCCCCTTGAAGAATCCACCCATGGGGGTTCGGATTCGGAAGGCTGAGAAAGCATATTACAGTCCTGAGTACATGAAAGAGACTCTTCAGGAGAAGATAAACACTCTGCATCACAGGAGAGAGAGTTCTTAGACATGGTAATGTGGGATATGCACACTTACACACATACCGGAAAATGTCAGACACAGTTTCCCCCAGATTATCTTCAGAGAGTAACAGAGTATTAGGAGCCAGCCGCACAGCGCCTGTATAGGCAGTTATTATGATAAAAGCCCGGCGCTGATCAATCAACCTTAATAGATTAATTAACACCAGTAACACACTCCCCCCCTGTCTATAACACCCTGGTACCGCAGAGGATAGCTGGAGTTATGTGGAGGGCAGCGTTCCCTGTCTGCATCCTGTTCAGCAGATCTGCAGGGAGAAAATGGCACTGGTGAGAGCTGGAAACGCTCTGAGAAGCCCCGCCCCCTGTAATGGCGCGCGGCTTCCCGCACAGTGTGATTATACTGGCCTGGGGATTTATTTGCTACTGTAACAGTGGGACAAGCCCCTGTTAGCAGCGGTGACCAGTGTAGGGCATGTGCGCTGGCTCAGGACGCCCCTCAAGTGCTTAAACCATGTTGCTGAGCCAACTTGGAGCACAGCCTGTCAGAGCTGCGCTCCCACGCTTGTGCCGCCATTCCCGCCAGCGACCCGCTAACCGGTCCGCCGGCGCTGTACTCACCACTCTTCTTACTTCTGGCTCTGTTAGGGGGTGGCGGCCGTGTTGCGGGAGTAAGCGGTTGCCTTGTGGGTTTGCGATCAGCACCCTCAGGAGCTCAGTATCCTGTCAGCGGAGATAGAGAACCATTAACTTCAAGAGTTGGTTCCTACTCCCCCCTAAGTCCCACGAAACAGGGAGGCTGTTGCCAGCACCCTTCCTGTAACCTAACAAACTCAGAATATAATAAAACTAGAAAAACTCCTAAGAGCTCCCCTAGCTGTGACCGGCTCCTCTGGGCACATTTTCTAAACTTGGTCTGGTAGGAGGGGCATAGAGGAAGGGGCCAGCCCACACTGTTAAACTCTTAAAGTGCCAGTGGCTCCCAAGGGGCCCGTCTATACCCCATGGTACTAAATTGGACCCCAGCATCCTCTATGATGTAAGAGAAATATACATTTACTGAAACTCAATATTTGGTTAGCAAATATTCAGCAATGTAAAACTCAAGATTCATATGGTTAGTGTAGTTGTTAAATATTTTGGTCTAATTGGGTCTGTAGAAAGGTCCATAGGGGGACAGAATTGTTGGAAAGTTACATTGGTGCATAAGGTGTTTTAATTACTTCAAAGCCCATGTGGCAGATTAAATGAGCTACTGCGAGTCTCTGGCGGCGCCTTGTACAATTACGGTAGAGCTGCCGTTGCTTGTTTCTGCTCATATCTTATAGGGTGTGAGCAAAAAAAAGTGTGACAATGATAAGCCTGCTTTAAGTCATACTCATTGGGCCTTATTCAGAGCTGATCGTAATGTTTACAATCGCTCTAAAGGCCATGGATTTTCCGCCTGAGCACACGCAGATGCTGCAGTGTGCGTTTGCATGTAATCATGATGCAATCGCATCCCATTATTGACATAACCCCCCATTGCCCACAAATATACAAATTTAATAGCTGTTGGAACTTAAGATGCTACAATCCAAGAAATCCTTGCTGCTATTTAAATCCCCTCTCTCCCTTTTGCCCAGGAGTACCATCTGCACATACACCCCTCCTTACCGCATCCTCTTGTAGATCCCGCCCTCCCCACACACACTCTCCTAGTCCTTTGTGTTCTGCCTACCCACATGATCCCCACATAATTGTTGTGCTGGCATTAACTCCTGCTTTATCTTAGTTCCACTCTTGTGCCAAATCTTCTACAATAGTGTGGCACCCCCCCCCCCCCCGCCTCCTGCTTCATACCTACCACTGCCACCCTCTTCATACTCCCCACTGCCACCCCTTTCATTACTTTACTCCTTACCTGACTCTCCTAACACTCCAGCTGGGGTGGAACTGCGCAAACATTTCTGCCATATGATGTTTTCATGACACCAGCCACAGGTAGCAGAGCTGGTGCATTGTGGTTTCAATTAAACATACAAATCAAAATACTTTGTTTCCAGCTCTTGTCTGCTGTGTGTCTGCACATCCCGGGGAAGGTAACCTAGGCCTTTTTTTCTGGTTTCCTATAATATCGCCTGCTGGCATAACTCCTGCTTTATCTTAGTTCCACTCTTGTACCAAATCTTCTACAATAGTGTGGCACCCTGCCTCCCGCTTCATACTCCCCGCCGCCTCCCGCTTCAAACCCCCGCACTGCCACCCCCTTCATACCCCCCCACTGCCACCCCCTTCATTTATCCCCCCCCCCCCCCACTGCCACCCCATAATTACTACACTCTTTACCTGACTCTCCTACCACTTTTTTTCTGTAATTGTACAGAAGCTGGGGTGGAGCTGCGCAAATATTTCTGCCATATGATGTTTTCATCTCACCAGCCACAGGTAGCAGAGCTGGTGCATTGTGGTGTCAATTAAACATACAAATCAAAATACTTTGTTTCCAGCTCTTGTCTGCTGTGTGTCTGCACATCCCGGGGAAGGTAACCTAGGCCTTTTTTCTTGTTTCCTATAATATCGCCTTCTTTATTTAGTACCACTGCTATGCAGTCTCTGCTGATATTTTTCAATATTATACTCCCATAAACTAGTGATGAGCACCGGAAATTTTTCGGGTTTTGTGTTTTGGTTTTGGGTTCGGTTCCGCGGCCGTGTTTTGGGTTCGAACGCGTTTTGGCAAAACCTCACCGAATTTTTTTTGGCGGATTCGGGTGTGTTT
This sequence comes from Pseudophryne corroboree, assembly GCF_028390025.1. Lineage (NCBI taxonomy): Eukaryota > Metazoa > Chordata > Amphibia > Anura > Myobatrachidae > Pseudophryne > Pseudophryne corroboree. Next base: position 401,505,212 of record NC_086450.1, on the reverse strand, counting down.
TGGATTCGGGTGTTTTTTTTTCAAAAAACCCTAAAAAACAGCTTAAATCATAGCATTTGGGGTTCATTTTGATCCCAAAGTATTATTAACCACAATAACCATAATTTCCACTCATTTTCAGTCTATTCTGAACACCTCACACCTCACAATATTATTTTTAGTCCTAAAATTTGCACCGAGGTCGCTGAATGGCTAAGCTAAGCGACCCAAGTGGCCGACACAAACACCTGGCCCATCTAGGAGTGGCACTGCAGTGTCACGCAGGATGGCCCTTCCAAAAAACACTCCCCAAACAGCACATGACGCAAAGAAAAAAAGAGGCGCAATGAGGTAGCTGTGTGAGTAAGCTAAGCGACCCTAGTGGCCGACACAAACACCTGGCCCATCTAGGAGTGGCACTGCAGTGTCACACAGGATGGCCCTTCCAAAAAACACTCCCCAAACAGCACATGACGCAAAGAAAAAAAGAGGCGCAATGAGGTAGCTGTGTGAGTAAGCTAAGCGACCCTAGTGGCCGACACAAACACCTGGCCCATCTAGGAGTGGCACTGCAGTGTCACGCAGGATGGCCCTTCCAAAAAACACTCCCCAAACAGCACATGACGCAAAGAAAAAAAGAGGCGCAATGAGGTAGCTGTGTGAGTAAGCAAAGCGACCCTAGTGGCCGACACAAACACCTGGCCCATCTAGGAGTGGCACTGCAGTGTCACGCAGGATGGCCCTTCCAAAAAACACTCCCCAAACAGCAGCACATGACGCAAAGAAGAAAAAAAAGAGGCGCAATGAGGTAGCTGTGTGAGTAAGCTAAGCGACCCTAGTGGCCGACACAAACACCTAGCCCATCTAGGAGTGGCACTGCAGTGTCACGCAGGATGGCCCTTCCAAAAAACACTCCCCAAACAGCACATGATGCAAAGAAAAAAAAGAGGCGCAATGAGGTAGCTGTGTGAGTAAGCTAAGCGACCCTAGTGGCCGACACAAACACCTGGCCCATCTAGGAGTGGCACTGCAGTGTCACGCAGGATGGCCCTTCCAAAAAACACCCCCCAAACAGCACATGACGCAAAGAAAAATGAAAGAAAAAAGAGGTGCAAGATGGAATTGTCCTTGGGCCCTCCCACCCACCCTTATGTTGTATAAACAGGACATGCACACTTTAACCAACCCATCATTTCAGTGACAGGGTCTGCCACACGACTGTGACTGAAATGACGGGTTGGTTTGGACCCCCACCAAAAAAGAAGCAATTAATCTCTCCTTGCACAAACTGGCTCTACAGAGGCAAGATGTCCACCTCATCATCATCCTCCGATATATCACCGTGTGCATCCCCCTCCTCACAGATTATCAATTCGTCCCCACTGGAATCCACCATCTCAGCTCCCTGTGTACTTTGTGGAGGCAATTGCTGCTGGTCAATGTCTCCACGGAGGAATTGATTATAATTCATTTTAATGAACATCATCTTCTCCACATTTTCTGGATGTAACCTCGTACGCCGATTGCTGACAAGGTGAGCGGCGGCACTAAACACTCTTTCGGAGTACACACTTGTGGGAGGGCAACTTAGGTAGAATAAAGCCAGTTTGTGCAAGGGCCTCCAAATTGCCTCTTTTTCCTGCCAGTATAAGTACGGACTGTCTGACGTGCCTACTTGGATGCGGTCACTCATATAATCCTCCACCATTCTTTCAATGGGGAGAGAATCATATGCAGTGACAGTAGACGACATGTCCGTAATCGTTGTCAGGTCCTTCAGTCCGGACCAGATGTCAGCATCAGCAGTCGCTCCAGACTGCCCTGCATCACCGCCAGCGGGTGGGCTCGGAATTCTGAGCCTTTTCCTCGCACCCACAGTTGCGGGAGAATGTGAAGGAGGAGATGTTGACAGGTCGCGTTCCGCTTGACTTGACAATTTTGTCACCAGCAGGCTTTGAACCCCAGCAGACTTGTGTCTGCCGGAAAGAGAGATCCAAGGTAGGTTTTAAATCTAGGATCGAGCACGGTGGCCAAAATGTAGTGCTCTGATTTCAACAGATTGACCACCCGTGAATCCTTGTTAAGCGAATTAAGGGCTCCATCCACAAGTCCCACATGCCTAGCGGAATCGCTCTGTGTTAGCTCCTCCTTCAATGTCTCCAGCTTCTTCTGCAAAAGCCTGATGAGGGGAATGACCTGACTCAGGCTGGCAGTGTCTGAACTGACTTCACGTGTGGCAAGTTCAAAAGGTTGCAGAACCTTGCACAACGTTGAAATCATTCTCCACTGCGCTTGAGACAGGTGCATTCCACCTCCTATATCGTGCTCAGTTGTATAGGCTTGAATGGCCTTTTGCTGCTCCTCCAACCTCTGAAGCATATAGAGGGTTGAATTCCACCTCGTTACCACTTCTTGCTTCAGATGATGGCAGGGCAGGTTCAGGCGTTTTTGGTGGTGCTCCAGTCTTCTGTACGTGGTGCCTGTACGCCGAAAGTGTCCCACAATTCTTCTGGCCACCGACAGCATCTCTTGCACGCCCCTCTCGTTTTTTAAATAATTCTGCACCACCAAATTCAAGGTATGTGCAACACATGGGACGTGCTGGAATTTGCCCATATTTAATGCACACACAATATTGCTGGCGTTGTCCGATGCCACAAATCCACAGGAGAGTCCAATTGGGGTAAGCCATTCTGCGATGATCTTCCTCAGTTGCCGTAAGAGGTTTTTAGCTGTGTGCGTATTCTGGAAAGCGGTGATACAAAGCGTAGCCTGCCTAGGAAAGAGTTGGCGTTTGCAAGATGCTGCTACTGGTGCCGCCGCTGCTGTTCTTGCGGCGGGAGTCCATACATCTACCCAGTGGGCTGTCACAGTCATATAGTCCTGAGACTGCCCTGCTCCACTTGTCCACATGTCCGTGGTTAAGTGGACATTGGGTACAACTGCATTTTTTAGGACACTGGTGAGTCTTTTTCTGAGGTCTGTGTACATTTTCGGTATCGCCTGCCTAGAGAAATGGAACCTAGATGGTATTTGGTACCGGGGACACAGTACCTCCAACAAGTCTCTAGTTGCCTCTGCAGTAATGATGGATACCGGAACCACGTTTCTCACCGCCCAGGATGCCAAGGCCTCAGTTATCCGCTTTGCAGCAGGATGACTGCTGTGATATTTCATCTTCCTCGCAAAGGACTGTTGGACAGTCAATTGCTTGGTGGAAGTAGTAAAAGGGGTCTTACGAGTACGACTTCCCCTCTGGGATGACCATCGTCTCCCAGCAGCAACAACAGCAGCGCCAGCAGCAGTAGGCGTTACACGCAAGGATGCATCGGAGGAATCCCAGGCAGGAGAGGACTCGTCAGAATTGCCAGTGACATGGCCTGCAGGACTATTGGCATTCCTGGGGAAGGAGGAAATTGACACTGAGGGAGTTGGTGGGGTGGTTTGCGTGAGCTTGGTTACAAGAGGAAGGGATTTACTGGTCAGTGGACTGCTTCCGCTGTCACCCAAAGTTTTTGAACTTGTCACTGACTTATGATGAATGCGCTGCAGGTGACGTATAAGGGAGGATGTTCCGAGGTGGTTAACGTCCTTACCCCTACTTATTACAGCTTGACAAAGGCAACACACGGCTTGACAAATGTTGTCCGCATTTCTGTTGAAATACTTCCACACCGAAGAGCTGATTTTTTTGGTATTTTCACCAGGCATGTCAATGGCCCTATTCCTCCCACGGACAACAGGTGTCTCCCCGGGTGCCTGACTTAAACAAACCACCTCACCATCAGAATCCTCCTGGTCAATTTCCTCCCCAGCGCCAGCAACACCCATATCCTCCTCATCCTGGTGTACTTCAACACTGACATCTTCAATCTGACTATCAGGAACTGGACTGCGGGTGCTCCTTCCAGCACTTGCAGGGGGCGTGCAAATGGTGGAAGGCGCATGCTCTTCACGTCCAGTGTTGGGAAGGTCAGGCATCGCAAACGACACAATTGGACTCTCCTTGTGGATTTGTGATTTCGAAGAACGCACAGTTCTTTGCTGTGCTTTTGCCAGCTTGAGTATTTTCATTTTTCTAGCGAGAGGCAGAGTGCTTCCATCCTCATGTGAAGCTGAACCACTAGCCATGAACATAGGCCAGGGCCTCAGCCGTTCCTTGCCACTCCGTGTGGTAAATGGCATATTGGCAAGTTTACGCTTCTCCTCTGACAATTTTATTTTAGATTTTTGAGTCCTTTTTTTACTGATATTTGGTGTTTTGGATTTTACATGCTCTGTACTATGACATTGGGCATCGGCCTTGGCAGACGACGTTGATGGCATTTCATCGTCTCGGCCATGACTAGTGGCAGCAGCTTCAGCACGAGGTGGAAGTCGATCTTGATCTTTCCCTATTTTTGGAACCTCAACATTTTTGCTCTCCATATTTTAATAGGCACAACTAAAAGGCACCTCAGGTAAACAATGGAGATGGATGGATACTAGTATATTTATGGATGGACGAGCGACTGCCGACACAGAGGTAGCTACAGCCGTGGACTACCGTACTGCGTCTGCTGCTAATATAGACTGGATGATAATGATATAAAAAATATATATATATATCACTACTGCAGCTGGACAGGTATATATTATATAATGACGGACCTGCTGGACACTGTCAGCAGCACTGCAGACTCCTAAAGTAAGCTACTAGTAGTATCAAGAAGATAGAAAAAAAAAAAACACCACAGGTAGGTGGTATACAATTATGGATGGACGAGCGACTGCCGACACAGAGGTAGCTACAGCCGTGGACTACCGTACTGCGTCTGCTGCTAATATAGACTGGATGATAATGATATAAAAAATATATATATATCACTACTGCAGCCGGACAGGTATATATTATATAATGACGGACCAGCTGGACACTGTCAGCAGCACTGCAGACTCCTAAAGTAAGCTACTAGTAGTATCAAGAAGATAGAAAAAAAAACAAACACCACAGGTAGGTGGTATACAATTATGGATGGACGAGCGACTGCCGACACAGAGGTAGCTACAGCCGTGGACTACCGTACTGCGTCTGCTGCTAATATAGACTGGATGATAATGATATAAAAAATATATATATATCACTACTGCAGCCGGACAGGTATATATTATATAATGACGGACCTGCTGGACACTGTCAGCAGCACTGCAGACTCCTAAAGTAAGCTACTAGTAGTATCAAGAAGATAGAAAAAAAAAACACCACAGGTAGGTGGTATACAATTATGGATGGACGAGCGACTGCCGACACAGAGGTAGCTACAGCCGTGGACTACCGTACTGCGTCTGCTGCTAATATAGACTGGATGATAATGATATAAAAAAAATATATATATATCACTACTGCAGCCGGACAGGTATATATTATATAATGACGGACCTGCTGGACACTGTCAGCAGCACTGCAGACTCCTAAAGTAAGCTACTAGTAGTATCAAGAAGATAGAAAAAAAAAAAAACACCACAGGTAGGTGGTATACAATTATGGATGGACGAGCGACTGCCGACACAGAGGTAGCTACAGCCGTGGACTACCGTACTGCGTCTGCTGCTATTATAGACTGGATGATAATGATATAAAAAATATATATATATATCACTACTGCAGCCGGACAGGTATATATTATATAATGACGGACCTGCTGGACACTGTCAGCAGCACTGCAGTCTCCTAAAGTAAGCTACTAGTAGTATCAAGAAGATAGAAAAAAAAAAAAACACCACAGGTAGGTGGTATACAATTATGGATGGACGAGCGACTGCCGACACAGAGGTAGCTACAGCCGTGTACTACCGTACTGCGTCTGCTGCTAATATAGACTGGATGATAATGATATAAAAAATATATATATATCACTACTGCAGCCGGACAGGTATATATTATATAATGACGGACCTGCTGGACACTGTCAGCAGCACTGCAGACTCCTAAAGTAAGCTACTAGTAGTATCAAGAAGATAGCAAAAAAAAAAACACCACAGGTAGGTGGTATACAATTATGGATGGACGAGCGACTGCCGACACAGAGGTAGCTACAGCCGTGGACTACCGTACTGCGTCTGCTGCTAATATAGACTGGATGATAATGATATAAAAAATATATATATATCACTACTGCAGCCGGACAGGTATATATTATATAATGACGGACCTGCTGGACACTGTCAGCAGCACTGCAGACTCCTAAAGTAAGCTACTAGTAGTATCAAGAAGATAGAAAGAAAAAAAAACACCACAGGTAGGTGGTATACAATTATGGATGGACGAGCGACTGCCGACACAGAGGTAGCTACAGCCGTGGACTACCGTACTGCGTCTGCTGCTAATATAGACTGGATGATAATGATATAAAAAATATATATATATCACTACTGCAGCCGGACAGGTATATATTATATAATTAATGACGGACCTGCTGGACACTGTCAGCAGAATGCGTTTATAGAATAAAAACACCACACGACGAGTGTTTAACTTTTTCAGCAGACAATCACAATATACTGGTGGTCAGACAGTGGTCACTGGTCAGTCACACTGGCAGTGGCACTCTGGCAGCAAAAGTGTGCACTGTTAAATAATATGTACTCCTGCTACTGCTCCCCAGTCTCCCCCACAATTAAGCTGTGTGAGCACTGAGCACTCAGCACAGTCAGATATACATGGATGATGCAGCACACTGAGGCTGAGCACAGATATGGTATACTGTTACTGTGTCACTGTGTATCGTTTTTTTTCAGGCAGAGAACGGATTATATTAAATAATAATATAATAAAAAAACTGCATTGGTGGTCACTGGTCAGTCACTAGTAAACTCTGCACTCTCTGAGTACTCCTAAGCTCCAGTACATCAAGTGTCTCACTCTCACTCTCTCTCTTCTAATCTAAATGGAGAGGACGCCAGCCACGTCCTCTCCCTATGAATCTCAATGCACGTGTGAAAATGGCGGCGACGCGCGGCTCCTTATATAGAATCCGAGTCTCGCGATAGAATACGAGCCTCGCGAGAATCCGACAGCGGGATGATGACGTTCGGGCGCGCTCGGGTTAGCCGAGCAAGGTGGGAAGATCCGAGTCTGCCTCGGATCCGTGTAAAAAGGCTGAAGTTCGGGGGGGTTCGGATTCCGAGGAACCGAACCCGCTCATCACTACCATAAACAGGTTTAATTTGTTAGTCAAATGTTGCTACTGGTTTACTGTCCATATGGGAGATGTATTAAGCTCGGCTACAGGGGTTAAAGTGAGCCGAAACGGGGCGGCTCTCTCTCCACAGCGGAAGCCGGTGGCAGGAGCTCACTACCGATCTCCTGCTTCCGGCTCCCAGCTTTGTCAGAGTGCGCTGTTAGAAGAGACATCATTATGGCTCTCTCATAGTGCTGAGGAGCGGACGCCGGAAGGACTGCAGCGGTCGGACGCGGGAGCAGGGCTTTGTGAGTATGGTGTGGGGTTTTTTTTGTTTATATATGTGTGAGTGGTTCTACTGGGGACAAGCTACTGGGGGCAAACTACAAGGGGGCTAACAACTAGGGGCAAACTACAGTGGGGGCATTACTACTGGGGGCATAATTACAGTGTCATTACTAGTTGGTGGCATTACTACTGGGGGCAAAATACAAGGGGGCATAACTACAGGGGCTAAACTACTGGAGGCATTACTACTTGGGGACTAAACTACAGGGGGGCTAAACTACAAGGGGGCAAACTACTGGGGGCATTACTACTGGGGGCATAACTACAAGGGGGCAAACTACAAGGGGGCTAAACTACTGGGGGCATAACTACAGGGGCTAAACTACTGGGGGCATTACTACTTGGGTACTAAACTACTGGGGGCATTACTAACGGGGGCTAACTACTGGGGGGAAACTACATGGGGGCTAAACTACAGGGGCTAAACTACTGGGGGCATTACTACTGGGGGGCTAAACTACTAGGGGCATAACTGCAGGGGCTAAACTACAGGGGGCATTACCACCGGGGGCTAAACTACATGAGGGCTAAACTACTGGGGGCATTACCACTGGGGGGCTAAACTAAATGGGGGCTAAACTACTGGGGTCATAACTCAGGGGCATTACCACTGGGGCTAAACTACTGGGAGCATAACTACAGGGGCATAACTACTGGGGTTAAATGATTTGGGGGAATACTACACAGGGGCATTACCATTCAGGGCATTGCTAATAGGAGCACTACTAATGAGGGCATTGTAAAGGGGGCACTTCATAAGGGGCATCACTCCTGGGGACATAAGGGGCACTACTACTGGGGGCATTGCATAAGGGACACCACTACTATTGGCTTTATATAAGGGGCACTAGCACTGTGAGCACTACCAGTACAGTGGACATTGCATAAGGCAGGGGTGGGCAATTATTTCAGCTGAGGGGCAACTTGACATTTCCTGTCAGTATCCGAGGGCCACATACAAAATAGCAGCTCCCCCCACTTGCCAAAAATATAGGGACGTGCTTCATGTGGAAGGGTTGTGGGCAAAAAATAATACAGATTCATATTAGGCTGCACAATAGTCTCCATTATTCAAATTGCGCCACACAGTGCCACTTACACACATTACACCAGATAGAGCCCCTTTTACACAGTATGGAAGGTAGAGCCCCTTTTACACATTACAGCAGGTAGAGCCCCCTTTTACACATTAACATTTTATTTAGGATAATTATTGTGCAGCAAGCAAATTATCCAGTGTCTTATGGCCCCTGGGGAAAGGTGTGACACAGTGACAGAACATGGGGAGGGGGGGTGACAGTGACAGAACACGGGGTGTGTGACACGGTGACAGAACACGGTGGGGGTGTTACGGTGACAGAACACAGGGTGTGTGACACGGTGACAGAACACGGTGGGGGTGACACGGTGACAGAACACGGGGGGGGGGGGGGTGACACGGTGACAGAACACGGGGGGTGTGACGCGGTGACAGAACACGGGGGTGTGACACGGTGACAGAACACGGGGGTGTGACACAGTGACAGAACACAGTGGGTGTGACACGGTGACAGAACACGGTGGGGGTGACACAGTAACAGAACACGGGGGTGTGACACAGTGACAGAACACGGGGGGGGTGACAGTGACAGAACATGGGGTGTATGACACGGTGACAGAACACGGGGGGGGGTGACAGTGACAAAACATGGGGGGGGTTATACGTTACAGAACACGGGGGTGACATGGTGACAGAACACGGGAGGGGTTGGTACAGCGAGAGCTAAAGATCTCTCCCCCAAACCTAAAAACAGACTGACGCCACTGCCCTCACACACAAATATATGCACACTGTCACACATACACACACACACACACACACCCCTTTCTTTGTCTCTGTCATGCCACCGCCGCGGCCGCCGTACTTGCCTCTCCGGGGGCGCTGGATCTCCGGGCGGCCGTCCTCACTGGCGGTCTCTGGCACCCGGCGCTCCGTCCGGCGCTCCGTCCGGCGCTCGTAGTGTGGACGTTGCGGGTGCGCCCGGCGTTCACTGGGGGACTGGTGACGTCATCAAGCGCTTCCCCAATCAGACGCTGGCGGGAAGTTCAAATTCAGACGCCGGGCAGAGCTCCAGCGCCTGAGTATCATCTTTACTGCTATTGTAGTTGTGATCTCCAGAGCTCCCGTATCCCTGTGGCTTCAGCGCTTCCAGACGAACCTCAGTGCCTCCAAGCACCTCTGTGCCTCCGAGCACTTCAGCGCTTCCAGACGAACCTCTGTGCCTCCAAGCACCTCTGCGCCTCCAAGCACCTCAGTGCCTCCAAGCACCTCAATACCTCCAAGCACTTCTGCGCCTCTAAGCACTTCTGCGCCTCCAAGCACCTCAGTGCCTCCAAGCACCTCTGTGCCTCCGAGCACCTCCGTGCCTCCAAGCACCTCTGCGCCTCCAAGCACCTCTGTGCCTCCAAGCACCTCCGTGCCTCCAAGCACCTCAGTACCTCCTAGCACCTCAGTGCCTCCAAGCACCTCAGTACCTCCAAGCACTTCTGCGCCTCTAAGCACTTCTGCGCCTACAAGCACCTCAGTGCCTCTAGGCACTTCTGCATCTATAAGCACCTCAGTACCTCCAAGCACCTCAGTGCCTCCAAGCACTTCAGCGCCTACAAGCACCTCAGTGCCTCCAAGCACCTCAGCATCTCCAAGCATCTCAGAGCCTCCAACCACCCAGTGCTCACAAGCGTAGTTGGTGTCCCCAGCATCCAGTACTTTCTCAATTATTCCTCAGCACCTTTTCAAGTTCTGTCTTTCAGGAGACCTCCAGCATCCACACGTACCTCCTGTCTGCCGACCAGATCCTGCATGAGGAAAACCTATATTCGGCCGTCTCTGCTGCGGTCCAGCTGCGGTTCCTCTTCCCGGTCACCGGAAGAAACCCCGAGTCCACAACACTCCCAAACCAGGTCAGTGATAGTATACTCAGGCCACATGGACCCGGGGGATCGGAACACAGAGTCGAGCGCCATCCAAAGTTTGGCTTCCCAAGTTCAGACTCAGGAGGCGACACAGGGCCAGGTGATGCAATATCTCCAGGAATTGTCCGGCCGATTGGATCAAATTCAAGCATCCTTAGCTTCCGTAATTCCGGTTTCAGTTCCCGTAACTGCTCCAGTTGCCGTTTCCAGTAACGTCCAACCTCCGGCCGGTACCAGATCACGCCTTCAGCTTCCTACTCCTTCCCGCTATAATGGGAATCCAAAGAATTGCCGTGGTTTTCTAAACCAGTGTGAGGTGCACTTCGAGCTTCTCTCTCATAATTTCCCTACGGATCGGTCTAAGGTGGTGTATATTATTTCCCTGCTCGAAGGGTCAGTGTTGGATTGGGTGTCTCCGTTATGGGAACGATCTGATCCCGTGGTTTCCAACGACACCAATTTCATCACGTTCTTTCGAAGAATCTTCGACGAGCCTGGCAGGATGACCACTGCTTCTTCTGACTTGCTCCGTGTTCGTCAGGGCTCCCGCTCCGTGGGTCAGTACGTGGTTCATTTCCAGACCATTGCCTCTGAACTTCATTGGAATAATGACGCCCTGAGGGCTGCCTTCTGGAACGGTCTCTCCGACCGGCTTAAAGATGAGTTGGTCACTAGGGATCTGCCGGATCCATTAGAAGAGTTCATCTCCCTCTTCGTCAAGGTAGATCTTCGGATGCAGGAGCGTGGAGGAGAACGTAGTCGTTCAGATCGTACCAGGCTCCGGCATCCTCCTCCCAGGCCGGCGGCTGTGCCCAGTTCGGACGAACCCATGCAAATTAACCGGTCCCGACTGTCTCCGGAGGAACGACAGCGTCGTCGTGAGGGTAAACTTTGCCTTTACTGTGGAGCCGCAGATCATTTCCTCAAGTTTTGTAAATCCCGTCCGGGAAACAGGCAGGCCTAGCTTGTTCTGGACGAGTCAAGTTGGGGGTCACGACTAAATCTTCTCCAATTTTGGATTGTTTGCTTCCTGTGTCTTTAATCACCAAGTCAGTCTCCAAGTCGTGTGAGGCCCTGTTGGATTCCGGAGCTGCGGGGAACTTCGTTTCTTCTTCCTGTGTCCAAAGCATGGATTTAAAGGTACGGCCTATCGAGCGGCCTATTTCGTTGACTGCTATCAACGGTACTAGAATATCCAAGGGTCTTATAACGTGGCGCACGGAGCCAGTTAAGCTGCAGATCGGAGCTCTACATCAAGAATGTCTGGAATTCTTGGTGATTCCGGAAATGCATCATGATCTGGTCCTCGGAATGCCTTGGCTCAAAATTCATAATCCCCACTTTGACTGGAAGTCTTCTCAAATTCTGTCTTGGAGTTCTTTTTGACACGCTAACTGTCTCACTTCCGTTTGTCCGCTCCGTGTCTCTTCTAAGTCGGATGAAGAGCATATTCCGGAGGCGTATCAAGGGTTCAAGGATGTGTTTTCGGAACAGGCGGCTGACCAGTTACCACCTCATAGGCCTTGGGACTGCCCTATTGACCTTATCCCAGGGAAGATGCCGCCCCGTGACCGCACATATCCTTTGTCACTTCCTGAGACTCAAGCTATGTTGGACTATATTAAGTCCAATCTGCTCAAGGGATTCATTCGCCCCTGCTGGAGCGGGCTTCTTTTTCGTGAAGAAGAAGGACGGGGGGTTGAGACCATGTATCGACTACCGCGGTCTAAACGATATCACCATCAAGAATAAATACCCCTTGCCACTAATCACAGAGTTATTTGATAGGGTTCATGGCGCCCGCGTTTTCTCCAAGCTCTATTTGAGGGGAGCTTATAATCTTATACGCATCTGAGAAGGGGATGAATGGAAGACCGCCTTCAATACCCGGGATGGGCATTACGAATACCTGGTGATGCCGTTTGGACTTAGTAATGCTCCTGCCGTCTTCCAGGGATTCATCAACGAAATCTTCCGAGACATGTTATATCAAAGTGTTGTGGTATATTTAGACGACATACTGATTTTTTCCAAAGATCTTGTTGAACACAGGACTCAAGTCAAAGAGGTGCTCCACCGTTTACGAGAGAATCGTCTCTATGCTAAGTTCTCCAAATGTACCTTCGAGGTAACATAAATTAAGTTCCTCGGTTATATCATCTCGGGGACGGAGCTTCGCATGGATCCGGAGAAGCTCTCTGCCATTCGTGACTGGACTCAGCCTCTCTGTTTGAAAGCAATACAAAGATTCCTGGGCTTTGCGAATTACTACAGGAAATTCGTTAGGGTTTTTTCCACCATTGTTGCGCCCATTACTGCCTTGACGAGAAAGGGCTCCAACCCGGGTTTGTGGCCTCCCGAAGCCATAGAGGCTTTTTCCCACTTGAAATCAGCTTTCATGTCCGCTCCAGTACTTCAACAACCAAATTTCGAAGAACCTTTCTTCCTAGAGGTTGACGCATCCTCGGTCGGAGTTGGGGCCGTTCTCTCTCAGTATTCTTCAGATAAGAAATTACATCCATGTGGCTTCCACTCTCGTAAATTCTCTCCGGCCGAACGAAATTACACTATTGGAGACCAAGAACTTTTGGCAATTAAATCTGCCTTGGAAGAGTGGAGATATCTCTCAGAAGGGGCCAAACATGTGATTACCATTTACACTGATCACAAAAATTTGTTGTATATCAAAACCGCACAGTGCTTGAATCCTCGCCAAGCTAGATGGGCACTCTTCTTCACTTGATTTTCTTTTGTTATCAAGTACCGGGCCGGGACTTTCAATACTAAAGCGGATGCGCTGTCCCGTTCACAAACTCCCACAGACGAAGATGATTCTTTCGAGCGGAGTTTAATTCTGAATCCAATCTCTGTCTCCGCTGCCTCAACTACTCCAGGTCCTCTCCCTGGAAGAATGTCCGTACCAGCTAAATTCCGGCCGAGAATACTACAATGGGCCCATATCTCCAAGTTTTCCGGTCATCCCGGCGCCCAGAAGATGTACAAGTTTCTGCAAAGATCTTACTGGTGGGACACCATGAGGAAGGATGTACAGGATTATGTTAGTTCTTGCCCACAGTGTACACAGCATAAATCTCCTCGCCTGCCTCCTGCTGGGTTGCTTCGTCCTCTGCCTATTCCTGTGAAACCCTGGACTCACATTTCCATGGACTTCATCACTGACTTGCCTTGTTCCAAAGGTTGCAACACCGTCTGGGTGATCGTCGACCGCTTTTCGAAGATGGCGCACTTCGTTCCATTGACGGGTCTGCCGACTGCTCCTAAATTAGCTCTATTATTCGTCCGAGAACATTTTCGGTTGCATGGGTTACCGCAAGAGATAGTCTCTGATCGAGGGGTACAGTTCACCGCAAGGTTTTGGAAAGCTCTCTGCTCGGCCTTACAGATTAAACTTAAGTTTTCGTCCGCTTATCATCCCCAAACGAATGGACAAACAGAACGAGTCAATCAAGATCTAGAGACTTTCCTCCGCCTTTATCTCTCCACTTCACAGGACAACTGGGTGGAGTTGCTACCTTGGGCAGAGTTTGCCCATAACCATTAATTTCATTCTTCCACTGGTGAGTCTCCGTTCTTCGTCAACTATGGGTTCCACCCACGAGTTCCGGAATTACCAAGTCTTCCGACAGAGGAGGTTCCAGCTGTAACGTCCACTCTACTACACTTCAGACAAATTTGGAGTAAGATTCATGCTAGTCTTAAAAAGGTTTCTGTCCGATACAAGTTCTTCGCAGATAAGAAACGGCGAGCCGCTCCTCAATACAAGGTTGGAGATAGGGTATGGCTTTCCACACGTAATCTCCGGTTAAAGGTGCCCACTATGAAGTTCGCTCCAAGATTCATCGGTCCTTATCCTGTGCTACAAGTCCTGAATCCTGTGGTCTGTAAGTTGGGTTTGCCTTCTCACCTACATATTCCAAATGCCTTCCATGTTTCTCTTCTTCGTCCTCTCGTCCTTAATCGTTTTCATTCAAAGTCCTTTAGCCCCACCTCGGTGGAAGCTGAAACCGGAACAGACTTCGAGATCAAAACTATTCTGGACTCTCGTTACCTTCACAAGAATCTGCAATATCTGGTGGAATGGAAAGGGTATGGGTGGTCATTCCGAGTTGTTCGCTCGGTAATTTTCTTCGCATAGCAACGATTTTCCGCTAATTGCGCATGCGCAATGTTCGCACTGCGACTGCGCCAAGTAAATTTGCTATGCAGTTAGGTATTTTACTCACGGCATTACGAGGTTTTTTCTTCGTTCTGGTGATCGTAATGTGATTGACAGGAAGTGGGTGTTTCTGGGCGGAAACTGGCCGTTTTATGGGTGTGTGTAAAAAAACGCTGCCGTTTCTGGGGAAAACGCGGGAGTGTCTGAAGAAACAGGGGAGTGTCTGGGCGAACGCTGGGTGTGTTTGTGACATCAAACCAGGAACGAAACTGACTGAACTGATCGCAGTTGCCGAGTAAGTCTGGAGCTACTCAGAAACTGCTAAGAAGCGTCTATTCGCAATTCTGCTAATCTTTCGTTCGCAATTTTACTATGCTAAGATTCACTCCCAGTAGGCGGCGGCTTAGCGTGTGCAAAGCTGCTAAAAGCAGCTTGCGAGCGAACAACTCGGAATGACCACCATGGTCCTGAGGAGAGAAGTTGGATAAAGGCTTCTGAGGTCTCGGCTCCTCGACTAATCCGGATTTTCCATTCTAGACACCCTACAAAACCAGGAAAGTGTCCAGGGGCCACTCCTAGAGGAGGGGGTACTGTCATGCCGCGGCCGCCGTACTTGCCTCTCCGGGGGCGCTGGATCTCCGGGCGGCCATCCTCACTGGCGGTCTCCGGCACCCGGCGCTCCGTCCGGCGATCCGTCCAACGCTCGTAGTGTGGACGTCGTGGGTGTGCCCGGCGTTCACTGGGGGACAGGTGACGTCATCAAGCGCTTCCCCAATCAGACGCTGGCGGGAAGTTCAAATTCAGACGCCGGGCAGAGCTCCGGCGCCTGAGTATCATCTTTACTGCTATTGTAGTTGTGATCTTCAGAGCTCCCGTATCCCTGTGGCTTCAGCGCTTCCAGACGAACCTCTGTGCCTCCAAGCACCTCTGTGCCTCCGAGCACTTCAGCGCTTCCAGACGAACCTCTGTGCCTCCAAGCACCTCTGCGCCTCCAAGCACCGCTGTGCCTCCAAGCACCTCAGTACCTCCAAGCACTTCTGCGCCTCTAAGCACTTCTGTGCCTACAAGCACCTCAGTGCCTCCAAGCACCTCTGTGCTTCCGAGCACCTCCGTGCCTCCAAGCACCTCTGCGCCTCCATGCACCTCTGTGCCTCCAAGCACCTCCGTGCCTCCAAGCACCTCAGTACCTCCAAGCACTTCTGCACCTCTAAGCACTTCTACGCCTACAAGCACCTCAGTGCCTCCAGGCACTTCTGCACCTATAAGCACCTGAGTACCTCCAAGCACCTCAGTGCCTCCAAGCACTTCCGTGCCTACAAGCACCTCAGTGCCTCCAAGCACCTCAGCGTCTCCAAGCATCTCAGAGCCTCCAATCACCCAGTGCTCACAAGCGTAGTTGGTGTCCCCAGCATCCAGTACTTTCTCAATTATTCCTCAGCACCTTTTCAAGTTCTGTCTTTCAGGAGACCTCCAGCATCCACACGTACCTCCTGTCTGCCGACCAGATCCTGCATGAGGAAAACCTATATTCGGCTGTCTCTGCTGCGGTCCAGCTGCGGTTCCTCTTCCCTGTCACCGGAAGAAACCCCGAGTCCACAACACTCCCAAACCAGGTCAGTGATACTCTCACTCACTTTTCCCATTAACTTTACTGATCTGGCTGGCTGGCAGTGGCAGGAAGGATGGATCTATTCTGTACAAGTCTGGCTCTTGTCCCGTGTAGCTCCGCCCCCTCCTCAGCACATAGCCCCGACCCTTTTCAGCCGAAACCAGCCGTTGTCACTGGGGACTCTGGAGGAGGAGGAGGCTGCTACAACGCAGCAGTAGGGGAGAGAGGCGCCGCCGGCAGCTTGGAGGTACTGCAGCTCAGAGCAATGACAAGCAGCTCAGCCGTTCGGGCCGCTTGTCATTGCTGGCTGGTCGGAGGCAGTGGGCCGTACAGGATCGGTTTGCGGACCGCATCCGGCCCGCGGGCCGTATTTTGCCCACCCCTAGCATAAGGAGTACTACTGCTGTGGGCATTGTATAAGGGGCGCTACTGCTGTGGGCATTATGGGGGTGATTCCGAGTTGATCGCTCGCTAGCTGATTTTAGCAGCATTGCACGCGCTAAGCCGCCGCCTACTGGGAGTGTATATTAGCATAGCTGAATTGCGAACGAAAGCTTCACTAATTTTCTCGTAACGATTACCCTGCAGTTTCTGAGTAGCTCCAGACTTAGCCATTGCGACCAGCTCAGTCCTTTTCGTTCCTGGTTTGACATCACAAACACACCCAGCGTTCGCCCAACCACTCGAATGCCTGCGTTTTTCTGCACACTCCCATAAAACGGCCAGTTTCCGCCCAGAAACACCCACTTCCTGTCAATCACACTCCGATCAGCAGAGCGATGAAAAAACTTTGTAATGCCGTGAGTAAAATACCTAACTTTTGTGTAAAATAACTAAGCGCATGCGCTCTGCGAACATTGAGCATGCGCAGTTAGTGGATAATCGCAGTATAGCGAAAATCGGCAACGAGCGAACAACTCGGAATGACCACCTATGTGTATTACAGGGTGCTACTACTGTGGGCATTATGTGTATTACAGGGTGCTACTACTGTGGGCATTATGTGTATTAGGGATGCTACTACTGTGGGCATTTTTACTATTGTGTGACCACGCCCCTTTTTGAGACCATGAACCCTTTTGTTACATGGGCGCCGGGGGAAAGGGGGGGGGGAGTTCCACCACCTCTCTAGGACCACTTTCAGCACTGGTCAGCTACACATCAGAACATCGGCAGTCGGGTCAATGGTCAAACTCCCAGTAGCAGCTGGTTCGTTGCTATGAGCAGCTACTCCACTTTATTTCTCCCAAGGGTTTGAGCAGCAGGAGCTGCTGTTGTTGCTGCTCTCTGCCACTTTTGCTCACAGTGCTGAACTGATATGGTGTGGAGGGCACATCGGTGCCCCCCCAAATCCCAGCGCTGGACCACCTTTCTGGTTAAGATTGCAGGAGGAGAAGTAGTGTCCCTTTACTGAAGACAGATTTACACTCCAGTGCTGCTGATATATCTGTCCAGTATAATTCCAGTGATCCTGCCATATAATTCCAGTGATCCTGACATATAATTCCATATACTGTAAATCCATATAATTCTGTATAAATTCACTCCAGTTGTGCTGCCATATAAATTCAGTGGTGCTGTCCTGTGCTTTATATTATTTACGCTAAATAAATAAGATTTTACTCACCGGTAAATCTATTTCTCGTAGTCCGTAGTGGATGCTGGGACTCCGTAAGGACCATGGGGAATAGCGGCTCCGCAGGAGACTGGGCACAACTAAAGAAAGCTTTAGGACTACCTGGTGTGCACTGGCTCCTCCCACTATGACCCTCCTCCAGACCTCAGTTAGGATACTGTGCCCGGAAGAGCTGACACAATAAGGAAGGATTTTGAATCCCGGGTAAGACTCATACCAGCCACACCAATCACACCGTATAACTCGTGATACTATACCCAGTTAACAGTATGAAATATAACTGAGCCTCTCAACAGATGGCTCAACAATAACCCTTTAGTTAGGCAATAACTATAAACAAGTATTGCAGACAATCCGCACTTGGGATGGGCGCCCAGCATCCACTACGGACTACGAGAAATAGATTTACCGGTGAGTAAAATCTTATTTTCTCTGACGTCCTAAGTGGATGCTGGGACTCCGTAAGGACCATGGGGATTATACCAAAGCTCCCAAACGGGCGGGAGAGTGCGGATGACTCTGCAGCACCGAGTGGGCAAACTCTAGGTCCTCCTCAGCCAGGGTGTCAAACTTGTAGAATTTAGCAAATGTGTTTGACCCCGACCAAGTAGCTGCTCGGCAAAGTTGTAGAGCCGAGACCCCTCGGGCAGCCGCCCAAGAAGAGCCCACTTTCCTCGTGGAATGGGCTTTCACTGATTTAGGATGCAGCAGTCCAGCCGCAGAATGTGCAAGCTGAATCGTGCTACAGATCCAGCGAGCAATAGTCTGCTTAGAGGCAGGAGCACCCAGCTTGCTGGGTGCATACAGGATAAATAGCGAGTCAGTTTTCCTGACTCCAGCCGTCCTGGAAACATATACTTTTCAGGGCCCTGACTACGTCCAGTAACTTGGAATCCTCCAAGTCCCAAGAAGCCGTAGGCACCACAATAGGTTGGTTCACATGAAAAACTGATACCACCTTAGGAAAGAATTGGGAACGAGTCCTCAATTCCGCCTTATCCATATAAGAAATCAGATAAGGGCTTTTGCATGACAAAGCCGCCAATTCTGATACACGCCTGGCCGACGCCAAGGCCAACAGCATGACCACTTTCCACGTGAGGTATTGTAGCTCCACGGATTTAAGTGGCTCAACCCAATGCGACTTCAGGAAATCCAACATCACGTTGAGATCCCACGGTGCCACTGGAGGCACAAACGGGGGCTGACTATGCAGCACTCCCTTAACAAAAGTCTGAACTTCAGGCAGTGAAGCCAGTTCTATTTTGGAAGAAAATCGATAGAGCCGAAATCTGGACCTTAATGGAACCCAATTTTAGGCCCATAGTCACCCTGACTGTAGGAAGTGCAGAAATCGACCTAGCTGAAATTCCTCCTTTGGGGCACGCAACATATTTCCGCCATATGCGGTGATAATGGTTTGCGTTCACTTCTTTCCTAGCCTTAATTAGCGTAGGGATAACTTCCTCCGGAATGCCCTTTTCCTTCAGGATCCGGCGCTCAACCGCCATGCCGTCAAACGCAGCCGCGGTACGTCTTGGAACAGACAGGCCCCCTGCTGCAGCAGGTCCTGTCTGAGCGGCAGAGGCCATGGGTCCTCTGAGATCATTTCTTGGAGTTCTGGGTACCAAGCTCTTCTTGGCCAATCCGGAACAATGAGTATAGTTCTTACTCCTCTCCTTCTTATTATTCTCATTACCCTGGGTAAGAGAGGCAGAGAAGGGAACACATACACCGACTGGTACACCCACGGTGTTACCAGAGCGTCCACAGCTATCGCCTGAGGGTCCCTTGACCTGGCGCAATATCTTTGTAGCTTTTTGTTGAGGCAGGACGCCATCATGTCCACCTGTGGCCTTTCCCAACGGTGTACAATCATTTGGAAGACTTCTGGATGATGTCCCCACTCTCCCGGGTGGAGGTCGTGTCTGCTGAGAAAATCTGCTTCCCAGTTGTCCACTCCGGGAATGAACACTGCTGACAGTGCTAACACATGATTTTCCGCCCATCGGAGAATCCTTGTGGCTTCTGCCCATCGCCATCCTGCTTCTTGTGCCGCCCTGTCGGTTTACATGAGCGACCGCCGTGATGTTGTCTGACTAGATCAGCACCGTCCTGTGTTGAAGCAGGGGTCTAGCCTGACTTAGGACATTGTAAATGGCCCTTAGTTCCAGAATATTTATGTGTAGGGAAGTCTCCTGACGTTTCCATAGTCCTTGGAAGTTTCTTCCCTGTGTGACTGCCCCCCAGCCTCGAAGGCTGGCATCTGTGGTCACCAGGACCCAGTCCTGTATGCCGAATCTGCGGCCCCCTAGAAGATGAGCACTCTGCAGCCACCACAACAGTGACACCCTGGCCCTTGGAGACAGGGTTATCCGCCGATGCATCTGAAGATGCGACCCGGACCTCTTGTCCAACAGATCCCACTGGAAGATCCTTGCATGGGACCCGGCGAATGGAATTTCTTCGTAAGAAGCTACCATCTTTCCCAGGGCTCGCGTGCATTGATGCACCGACACCTGTATTTGTATTAGGAGGTCTCTGTCTAGAGACGACAACTCCTAGGACTTCTCCTCCGGGAGAAACCCTTTTTATCCTGTTCTGTGTCCAGAACCATACCCAGGAACAGTAGACGCGTCGTAGGAACCAGCTGCGACTTTGGAATATTCAGAATCCAGCCGTGCTGTTGTAGCACTTCCCGAGATAGTGCTACTCCGACGAACAACTGCTCCCTGGACCTCGCCTTTATAAGGAGATCGTCCAAGCACGGGATAATTATTTCGGCCATTACCTTGGTAAATACCCTCGGTGCCGGGGACAGACCAACGGCAACGTCTGGAATTGGTAATGACCATCCTGTACCCCAATTTTGAGGTACTCCTGGTGAAGAGGGTAAATAGGGACATGCAGGTAAGCATCCTTGATGTCCAGTGATACCAGGAAATTCTCCAGGCTTGCAATAATCGCCCTGAGCGATTCCATATTGAACTTGAACCTTCGTATATAAGTGTTCAAGGATTTCAATTTTAGAATGGGTCTCACCGAACCGTCTGGTTTCGGTACCACAACATTTTGGAATAGTAACCCCGGCCTTGTTGAAGGAGGGGTACCTTGATTTCACCTGCTGGAAGTACAGCTTGTGAATTGCCGCCAGTACTACCTCCCTTTCTCCGAGGGCAGCAGGCAAGGCTGATGTGAGGTAACGGCGAGGGGGAGTCGCCTCGAACTCCAGCCTGTATCCCTGTGATACTACTTGCAGAACCTAGGGATCCACCTGTGGGCAAGCCCACTGGTCCCTGAAGTTCCCGAGACGCGTTCCCGGGACTCAGAGGAAGCGGGGGAAGATTTTTGATCCTGGGAACTGGCTGTCTGGTGCAGCTTTTTCCTTCTTCCCTTGTCTCTGTGCAGAAAGGAAGCGCCTTTGACCTGCTTGCTTTTCTGAAGCCGAAAGGACTGTACCTGAAAATA
This sequence comes from Pseudophryne corroboree, assembly GCF_028390025.1. Classification (NCBI taxonomy): domain Eukaryota; kingdom Metazoa; phylum Chordata; class Amphibia; order Anura; family Myobatrachidae; genus Pseudophryne; species Pseudophryne corroboree. The sequence goes on along the minus strand of NC_086450.1, from coordinate 401,483,883 downwards.
CGGTGCTTTCTTAGGCTGTGAGGAAACCTGAGGTAAAAATTTTTCTTCCCAGCTGTTGCTGTGGATACGAGACCTTCCTCATCCAACATGTCGACACAGCCGTACCGACACACCGCACACACACAGGGAATGCTCTGACTGAGGACAGGACCACACAAAGTCCTTTGGGGAGACAGAGAGGGAGTATGCCAGCACACACCAGAGCGCTATATAAAGCAGGGATTAACACTATAACTGAGTGATTTTTCCCCCAATAGCTGCTTGTATACACATATTGCGCCTAAATTTAGTGCCCCCCCTCTCTTTTTAACCCTTTGAGCCTGAAAACTACAGGGGAGAGCCTGGGGAGCTGTCTTCCAGCTGCACTGTGAAGAAAAAATGGCGCCAGTGTGCTGAGGGAGATAGCCCCGCCCCTTTTCCGGCGGACTTTTCTCCCGCTTTTTTCATGGATTCTGGCAGGGGTAATTTATCACATATATAGCCCTGGGACTATATATTATGATGATTTGCCAGCCAAGGTGTATTATATTGCCCTCAGGGCGCCCCCCCCCCAGCGCCCTGCACCCATCAGTGACCGGAGTGTGAGGTGTGCATGAGGAGCAATGGCGCACAGCTGCAGTGCTGTGCCCTACCTTGTTGAAGACAGAAGTCTTCTGCCGACGATTTTCCGGAACACTTCTTGCTTCTGGCTCTGTAAGGGGGCCGGCGGCGCAGCTCCGGGACCGAACATCGAGGTCGGGTCCTGTGGTCGATCCCTCTGGAGCTAATGGTGTCCAGTAGCCTAAGAAGCCCAAGCTACCACCAGTTAGGTAGGTTCGCTTCTTCTCCCCTTAGTCCCTCGCTGCAGTGAGTCTGTTGCCAGCAGATCTCACTGTAAAATAAAAAACCTAAAATATACTTTCTTTCTAGGAGCTCAGGAGAGCCCCTAGTGTGCATCCAGCTCAGCCGGGCACAAGATTCTAACTGAGGTCTGGAGGAGGGTCATAGTGGGAGGAGCCAGTGCACACCAGGTAGTCCTAAAGCTTTCTTTAGTTGTGCCCAGTCTCCTGCGGAGCCGCTATTCCCCATGGTCCTTACGGAGTCCCAGCATCCACTTAGGACGTCAGAGAAAAGGGGTTATTAATATTTAATCCAAATAATTTTTACAGGGTTTGCCTTGTGAGGTGTAGGGGAACGCTCTCCTGTGCCGCATATTGTGCTATATAACTCCAGAAAAATAATGGAGAATAAAAATTTGGAGGATAAAATAGGAAAAGATCAAGAACCTCTTCCTCCTAGTGCTGAAGCTGCTGCCACTAGTCATTAAATAGATTATGAAATGCCATCAATGTCATCTGCCAAGGCCGATGCCCAATGTGATAGTAGAGGGCATGTAAAATCCAAAAAGCCAAAGTTCAGTAAAAAGAACCCACATTTTTTTTTTCAATCGTCTGAGGAGACACATAAACTTGCCAATATGCCATTTATGACACGGAGTGACAAGGAACGGCTAAGGCCCTGGCCTATATTGATGACTAGTGGTTCAGCTTCACATGACGATGGAAGCCCTCATCCTCCCGCTAGAAAAATGAAAAGAGTTAAGATGGAAAAAGCACAGAAAAGACCTGTGCATTCTAAGATGGTATCACAAATCCCCTAGGAGAGTCCAAGTGTGTCGGCGGTTGCGATGCCTGACCTTCCCAACACTGGACGGGAAGAGGTGGCTCCTTCCACCATTTGCACACCCCCTGAAAGTGCTGGAAGGAGCACCCACAGTCCAGTTTCTGATATTCAAATTGAAGATGTCACTGTTGAAGTACACCAGGATGAGGATATGGGTGTTGCTGGCGCTGAGGAGGAAGTTGACAATGAAGATTCTGATGGGCAGGGGCGGAAGTCCGGGAGGCAGCGGAGTCGGCTGCCGCCGGGCTCCTGACCCGCAGAGGGCGCCTCGCAGTGGCGCCTCTGACATTACACAGATTGACATGCGGACGAGCGCCCGCATGTCAATCTGATGTCTCCCTCCCTGCTGTGTTGGAGGGACATGGAGCGCATCGCGCGTCTCCTGTGTCCAGGGGCGGAAGTCCGGGAGGCAGCGGAGTCGGCTGCCGCCGGGCTCCTGACCCGCAGAGGGCGCCTCGCAGTGGCGCCTCTGACATTACACAGATTGACATGCGGACGAGCGCCCGCATGTCAATCTGATGTCTCCCTCCCTGCTGTGTTGGAGGGACATGGAGCGCATCGCGCGTCTCCTGTGTCCCTCCCTGGCTCTCTCCCGGCCGGTCTAAGGAAGTGCCATTCGTGAGCTCTGATTGGCTCACGAACCGGCACTTCCTGTATTAGACCGGCCGGGGGAGAGAGCCAGGGAGGGACACAGGAGACGCGCGATGCGCTCCATGTCCCTCCAACACAAGGTGGGAGCAGGCACTGGGGGCATATACCTGGTACTGGGGGGCATATACCTGGCACTGGGGGGGGAGGAGACCTGGCACTGGGGGGCATATACATGGCACTTGGGGGCATATACCTGGCACTGGGGGGGAAGACCTGGCACTGGGGGGCATATACCTGGCACTGTGGGGTATATACCTGGCACTGTGGGGTATATACCTGGCACTGGGGGGGGAAGACCTGGCACTGGGGGGCATATACCTGGCATTGGGGGGCATATACCTGGCACTGGGGGGCATATACCTGGCACTGGGGGGGGGGGGAGACCTGGCACTGGGGGGCATATACATGGCACTGTGGGGGAAGACCATGCACTGGGGGGGAAGACCTGGCACTGGGGGGCATATACCTGGCACTGTGGGGCATATACCTGGCACTGGGGGGCATATACCTGGCACTGGGGGGGAAGACCTGGCACTGGGACGGGGGGCATATGTGGCACTGGGGAGGGGGGTATATTTGGCACTGGGGGCATATACCTGGCACTGTGGGGGAAGACCTGGCACTGGGGGGCATATACCTGGCACTGGGGGAGGAGACCTGGCACTGGGGCGGGGGGCATATGTGGCACTGGGGAGGGGGGTATATTTGGCACTGGGGGCATATACCTGGCACAGTGGGGGAAGATCTGGCACTGGGGGCATATGGGGGAAGATCTGGCACTGGGGGCATATACCTGGCACTGGGCGCATATACCTGGCCCTGTGGGGGAATATCTGGCACTGGGGGCATATACCTGGCCCTGTGGGGGAATATCTGGCACTGGGGGCATATACCTGGCACTGGGCGCATATACCTGGCCCTGTGGGGGAATATCTGGCACTGGGGGCATATACCCGGCACTGTGGGGGGAATATCTGGCACTGGGGGCATACACCTGGCACTGTGGGGGAATATCTGGCATTGGGGGCATATGCCTGGCACTGTGGAGAAATATCTGGCACTGGGGGCATATAGCTGGCACTGAGGGGGCATAGGTGGCACTGTGGTGGAATATTTGGCACTGTGGGGGAGTAGGCACTGAGGGGGCATATGTGGCACTGTGGTGGAATATTTGGCACGGGGGGGAGCAGGCACTGAGGGGGCATATGTGGCACTGGGGGGGTATATTTGGCACTGGGGGCATGTACCTGGCACTGGAGGCATATACCTGACACTGTGGGGGAATATCTGGCACTGGGGGCATATGTGGCACTGGGAGCACGGCCCTAGCAACACGCACTACCCCCTAGCAATGAGCATGACACCCAGTGCATGAACCCCCTGGCAACGAGCATGACACCCTGAGCATGAAACCCCTGGCACCGTGCATGGAACCGCTGGCAACGAGCATGACACCCAGTGCATGAAACCCCTGGCAACGAGCATGACACCCTGAGCATGAAAACCCCTGGCACCGTGCATGGAACCAAGAGCATGAAACCGCTGGCAACGAACATGACACCAGTGCATGAAACCCCTGGCAACGAGCATGACAACCTGAGCATGAAAACCCCTGGCACCGTGCATGGAACCAAGAGCATGAAACCCCTGGCAACGAGCAGGTAATTTAAAAGTAATTAGAAGCCTTACTGTAGAACTTAATGTATAATGGGCATTACGGTGTGTGGCATAATGTATCACGGACATTGCGGTGTGTGTCATAATGTGTCGGGCATTACGGTGTATGGTATACTATATCGCGGGCATTGTGATATGTGGTATAATGTCTCAGGCTCATTGTGGTGTGTGTTATACTGTGTCAAAGACATTGTATGTGCTATAATGTATCAAGGGCATTGCAGTGTGTAGCATAATGTATAACGGGCATTGTGATTCCTGTCATAATGTGTCACAGGCATTACGGTGTGTGGTATAATGTATCAGGGGCATTGCAGTGTGTAGCATAATGTATAACGGGCATTACGATTCCTGTCATAATGTGTCGGGGGCATTACGGTGTGTGGCATAATGTGTCGGGGGCATTATGGTGTGTTCATATTGTGTCATGTGCATTATTGTGTGTGGCATAATGTCTAAGGGCCACTGCAGTATGTGGCATAATGTATACTGGGCATTACTATAAGGAGGAAAAATTACAAATAATGTAAGGGGCATGAATCAGGATTAATTTTCTTTCCCGCCTGGGCGTGCAGGTTGGAAAACTGGGGTATAACGCAGTCTTTTCCTGCAATGTTACACCCCTTTATGGTAAGCCACGCCCGTCCCAATGAAGCCACACACTCTATACTGCCAATTATGGAGGGGGGGGGGGGGGAATAATTTTTTGGCTTGGGGGAGAAAAATTTCTAGTTACGTCACTGAACTGACTCATTCCTGTAAGCCGCCACTACAGCGCAAACCCCAGGAGAGTACGCTGGTGCGCGCCTGCTGTGGGAGGTAGGAGAGGAGCTGCTGCTACCGTTGCCCCGCTGCTGTGGGGAAGGGGGGGACGGGATGGATGGACACACGTGCGAGGCGGAGTTTAAGAGCTGGTACCACGCTTGCCTTGTATTCCACTTCCTAATTGCGCTCTGCCTCCGGTAATTGGGGAGGAGAGAAGAGCCTTCTTTCACTACACAAGGTATCCATCTATGCTCCCTTTCTCCCTGCATAAGTGCACTGCCAGTATACTGTATGTATGTTTGTATATATAGATTGAGGTAGGGGTCTGGCACAGCCACATAATAGACTAATACATTGGGTGCCCTCACAGCAAAGTAGTTTAGCAAAATAGAGGTGGTGCGGCACTCCAATGATTTGCACACTGACACCAATTGAAGTAGTGCAACGTTTCAATGCCCGTTCAATGAATCTGCATTTTTGTCATATATACAATGACCCCCATTCTGCCTCATCCCGTCCTCCAGACCTCTGTTACTCCATCTGCCCCCCCCCCCCCCCCATTTGCCAAGTCCTTCTGCCCGCCCGCGACCATCCCTCCCCATCTTCCTCCCATAATTAATTGTCCTCCCGCAGGGAATACATATGTTTTACCGACAGACGGGATGCCGTCTGTCAGCATCCTGACAGCAGCATCCCGTCCGTCAGAATTCTGGCAGGGGGCGTGCGCAATGAAGGCCCTTGCTTGTTGCGCTCGCAACGCAGTGGTCTCGGTGGTTCCCATCCCACTCTATTGGTGTTGTGGACACCCACGAATGGGAATAAGACCTGTGAGACGGTATTCTGGTGTCGGTATCCTGACCGCTAGGAATCCCGACAGCCAGCAAAATGATTGCCTCCCCTCCCGCAGTATCGGTCACATAATAGACTCACTTTCAGCTCCAGGCCCATGTGGACCCCAAACTGGCACTGGTCTGCAGGGATGTATCATTGGCACAAGGTTAAAAATGCAGCCAAACCTCCAAAAATGCAGTTTTCAGAGGTTTGGCGGCTTACTACTTATCCACCAAGCCTAGACCCCAGGGCTTGGATGCGGTGGGCAACACCATCTTTAGATGGGCTTCTATCACATTACCCATTGGACCCCTCCCAGCACCCCCTAGTGGGGCGCATCAGCCCACGCATGCACAGATAGGACTCCGGATCATACACCGGGAAGTTCTACTGTATCATGGCAAAGAATAGCTCTCACCGCAAGAGCTGTCCTTTGGAAATTTCTTCATGCATACGCCATTATGCTTGCAAAGAATGGCAGGATATATATATATATATAAATATATATATAGCCTGCAGGATCAATATTGGTGTGGTGTGTGTGTATGTGTATATATATATATATATATATATATATATATATATATATATATATATATATATAAAAAAAATTTTTTTGCCTCTATATAGGGGGGCACCTGTATTTATATTGCCTCCGGGCGTCTAGGACGAACTTACGCCACTGCTGATGGGGATGTGGTTCGTTTAAATGAGGCACCGGGGGAGACACCTGCTGTCCATGGGATGAAAAAGCCCATTGTGTTGTCTGGGCAAAATACCAAAAAAAAGCCACCTCTTCGGTGTGGAATTATTTCTCCACAAATCTGGACAACAGGTGTCAAGCTGTGTGTTGCCTCTGTCAATCTGTAATAAGTAGGGGTAAGGATGTTATCCACCTAGGAACATCCTCCCTTATATGTCACCTGCAGCACATTCATCATAAGTCAGTGTCAAGTTATGAAACTTTGGGTAAGAGCATAAGCAGTCCACTGACACCTAAATCCCTTCTTCCTCTTGTACCCAAGCTCCTCGAAGCCACACCACCAACTCCCTCAACGTCAACTTCCACCTCAGTCAGGGATGTCAGTAGTACTGCAGGCCATGTCACTGTCAGGACTGAGGAGTCCTCTCCTAACTGGGATTCCTCCAGAGGATCCTTGAGTGGTACGCCTGCTGTTGCTGCGGCTGCTGTTGTTGCTGCTGGGAGTCAATCGTCATCCCAGAGTGGAAGTCGGAAGACGACTTGTTCTACTTCCAGTAAGCAATTGATTGTCCAACAGTCCTTTGTGAGGAAGATTAAATATGACAGCAGTCTTCCTTTTGCAAAGCGAATTACTGAGGCCCTGACAGCTATGTTGGTGTTAGACGTGCGTCCGGTATCTGCCATTAGTTCAGTGGGACTTAGAGAATTGTTTGAGGTACTGTGTTCCCGGTATCAAATCCCATCTAGGTTCCACTTCTCTGGACAGGCGATACCGAGAATGTACACAGACGTCAGAAAAAGTGTCCTCAGTGTCCTAAAAAATGCAGTTGTAGCCACTGTCCTCTTAACCACGGACATGTGGACAAGTGGAACAGGGCAGACTAAGGACTATATTACTGTGACAGCCCACTGGGTAGATGTATGGCCTCCCGCAGCAACAACAGCAGCGGCACCAGTTGCAGCATCTCGCAAATGCCAACTCATTCCTAAGCAGGCTATGCTATGTAAATAGAAAACAAATAGAAGCTTCTTTTTGTGCGCAGAGCTGCCCTCACAACAATTGCATATACAGGACTGACTCCCTCACTCTATTACACAAACAATATACAAAAAGTATGCAAGAATCACAAGAAGGCGCTTTCTAAATAAACTTCAACATAGATGAATGGGTAGATATCACGAAACAGTAGTTACGTTCCTGTAGTTAAACAGTACTCCAGCATGTATCTCCTCTCTTTAGATGGTTGAATCTTCTCAGACTCTTCCCTGTTCTCAACACCCCGTGAAGCAGCAGTCCAGTAGTATAAGGACGTTATAATGAACAACAATCCTCAAGATTATATCCTTTATTCTTTCTCATAGGTGATGGTCGACTTTCCATGAGCATGTTCACGCTAAATCTGAAATATACATTAGGTTTAAAAAAAGGCAATATCCTCAAATCCACATAAACAGAGCTAGAGGTAGACGAGGAGTTTGTTCTACGCGGGCACCCGTGGAAGCGTGCTTAGAGAGGGTATAGAGGACTTTCAGATTTGCCACCTCTCTAAGGATATTGCCTTTTTTGAAACCTATGTATATATCAGATTTATCCAGGGCCGGATTAAGCCTTTGGGAGGCCCGGGGAACTTAAAATAGGGGGACCCTGCATGTGTGGGAGGGTCATGTATGCCTATGGGGGTAGAAAGGGGGTGACTTCCGGGGGGGGGGGATCAATACAATAACAATTAGGGGTGGGGGAGGAATAATGTACAGTTAAAGTAATAATAAAAAAAAAATACATTGGTTGCAGGGTGGGGTATGTGCACAAAAAAAGTGTTGTTTTTTTTACTGGGGGGGATTGGGTGGTTTATTAAACTTTTTTTTATTGCTTCTAAGGGGGTATGGGGTTACTATTGTAACGGGTTTAAGTCCACTGTGGGTTCTATTGCCAATGGGGGGGGGTGTTATTTTCTGCACTGCTGCAGATTGTAACAATGAACTCACTACTGTGTGGGGTGGGCGTTCACCTCTCGACTACCTTGCTTGCTTGACCGCACTCCTTATCAGTGCAGAGGTCTGTTCAGTCTCCTGTCCAGGTCGCTGCGGAGTCCGGGTCCCTCTCTCCTCGCAGGGAAGAGGCGTGGTCCCTCAATCCAGACAGCTGCTACTACTGTAGCTAGCTGTCAGTGTAACCCTTCGTGCAGCGTGGCCGTGACTGTTTACGCTGTGCAGGCAGCAGGGGCAAATGGATCTAAGCAGCTCCAGCTGGGGGGCCCCTTTAGGGAGGAGGGCCCGGGGTACTCACCCCCTGTGACCCCCCTTAATCCGGCTCTGGATTTATCGTGAACATTCTCATGGAAAGTCGACCATAACCTATGAGAAAGAATAAAGGATATAATCTTGAGGATTGTTGTTCATTATAACGTCCTTATACTACTGGACTGTTGCTTCACAGGGTGTTGAGAACAGGGAAGAGTCTGAGAAGATTCAACCATCTAAAGAGAGGAGATACATGCTGGAGTACTGGTTAACTACAGGAACGTAACTACTATTTCGTGATATCTACCCATTCATCTACTGTATGTTGAAGTTTATTTAGAAAGCGCCTTCTTGTGATTCTTGAAAGCTACGCTATGTATCATCGCTTTCCGTAAGAGGCACACAACTGACAACCTCTTACGGAAACTGAGGGACATCATTGCACAATGGCTTACCCCAATTAGACTCTCCTGGGGATTTGTGATATCGGACAACGCCACCAATATTGTGCGTGCATTACATCTGGGTAAACGTCCCATGTTTTGCACATACAATTAATTTGACAGGACCGTGCAGGAGATGCTGTCGGTGCCCCAAAAAATTGCGGGCCACTTTCGGCATTCAGCCACCGTGTGCTGAAGACTGGAGTGCCAGCAAACACGCCTAAACCTGCCCCGTCATCACCTAAAGCAAGAGGTGGTAACGAGGTGGAATTCAATACTCTATATGCTTCAGAGAATGGAAAAGCAGCAAAAGGCCATTCAAGCCTATACATCCACCTACGATATAGGCAAAGGAGGGGGAATGCACCTGACTCAAGCGCAGTGGAGAATGATTTCCGTCTTGTGCAAGGTTCTCCAACCCTTCGAACTTGCCACACGTGAAGTCAGTTCAGACACTGCCAGCTTGAGTCAGGTCATTCCCCTCATCAGGCTTTTGTAGAAGCAGCTGGAGAAATTGAAGGAGGAGCTAAGACGGAGCGATTCTGCAAAGTATGTGGAAGTTGTGGATGGAGCCCTTCATTCACTTTACCAGGATTCAAGGGTGGTCAATCTGTTGAAATCAGAGAACTACATTTTGGCCACCGTGCTCAAACCTAGATTTAAAGCCTACGTTGTATCTCTCTTTCCGGCAGACACAAGTCTGCAGAGGTTCAAAGACTTGCTGGTGAGAAAATTGTCAACTGAAGCGGAACGTGACCCGTCAACAGCTCCTCCTTCACTTTCTCACACAACTGGGGCTGCGAGGAAAAGGATAAGATTTCCGAGCCCACCCGCTGGCGGTGATGCAGGGCAGTCAGGAGCGAGTGCTAACATCTGGTCCGGACTGAAGGACCTGCCAACGATTACTGACATGTCTACTGTCACTGCATATGATTCTGTCACCATTGAAAGAATGGTGGAGGATTATATGAGTGACAGCATCCAAGTAGGCACGTCAGACAGTCCGTACGTATACTGGCAGGAAAAAGAGGCAATTTGGAGGCCCTTGCACAAACTGGCTTTATTTTACCTAAGTTTCCCCCCCTCCAGTGTGTACTCTGAAAGAGTGTTTAGTACAGCCAGTCACCTTGTCAGCGATCGGCGTAGGAGGTTACTTCCACAAGATGTGGAGAAAATGATGTTCATCAAAATGAATTATAAATTCCTCCAGGTAGACCTTTACCAGCAATTGCCTCCAGAAAGTACACAGGGACCTGTGATGGTGGATTCCAGTGGGGACGAATTAATACACTGTGAGGAGGAGGATGTACACAGTGAAAGGGGAGAGGAATTGGAGGATGAGGATAAGGTGGACATCTTGCCTCTGTAGAGCCAGTTTGTGCAAGGAGAGATTGATTGCTTCTTTTTTGGTGGGGGCCCAAACAAACCAGTCATTTCAGCCACAGTCGTGTGGTAGACCCCGACGTTGAAATAATTGGTTTGATAAAGTGTGCATGTCCTGTTTATAAAACATAAGGGTGGGTGGAAGGGCCCAAGGACAATTCCATCTTGCACCTCTTTTTCTTCTTTGCATCATGTGCTGTTTGGGGACTAGTTTTTTAAGTGCCATCCTGTCTGACACTGCCGTACAAGTACAGGGGTACTGCCGTATAAGTCCAGGAGTACTGCCGTATAAGTCCAGTCCAGTGGTGCTGTTTTGTGCTGTATTAGTCCAGTGGTGGAGTCTTGTGCTGCCGTAAATCCAGTGGGGGTGTCCTGTGCTGTATATTATTTACTTCAAATAAAAGGCTTATATACATTACTTATATTATTATCCAAATAATTTTTACAGGGTTTGCCCTGTGTGGTGTAGGGGTACGCTCGCCTGTGCTGCATATTATTATAATAGCTTCAAATAAAAGGGTGTGTGTGTGTGTATTTGGTTTAGGGGTACGCTATCCTGTGCTACCAATATTGTGCGTGTGTTACATCTGGGCAAATTCCAGCATGTCCCATGTTGTTTGTGCCGCACACTTGTGTCACTTAGCTGTTTGGGGTTGAGATGTGCACCGGAAATTTTTCGGGTTTTGTGTTTTGGTTTTGGATTCGGTTCCGCGGCCGTGTTTTGGATTCGGACGCATTTTGGCAAAACCTCCCTGAAATTTTTTTGTCGGATTTGGGTGTTTTTTTTACAAAAAACCCTCAAAAACAGCTTAAATCATAGAATTTGGGGGTAATTTTGATCCCATAGTATTATTAACCTCAATAACCATAATTTTTACTCATTTCCAGTCTATTCTGAACACCACACACCTCACAATATTATTTTTAGTCCTAAAATTTGCACCGAGTTTGCTGGATGGCTAAGCTAAGCGACCCAAGTGGGCGGCACAAACACCTGGCCCATCTAGGAGTAGCACTGCAGTGTCAGACAGGATGGCACTTAAAGAAATTAGCCTCAAACATCACATGATGCAGAGGTAAATAAAAAAAAAATAGAGGTGCAAATGGAATTGTCCTTGGGCCCTCCCACCCACCCTTATGTTGTATAAACAGGACATGCACACTTTAACAAACCCATCATTTCAGCCACAGGGTCTGCCACACGACTGTGGCTGAAATGACTGGTTGGTTTGGGCCCCCACCAAAAAATAAGCAATCAATCTCTTCTTGCACAAACTGGCTCTACAGAGGCAAGATGTCCACCTCCTCCTCATCGTCCGATTCATCACCCCTTTCACTGTGTACATCCCCCTCCTCACAGAGTATTAATTTGTCCCCACTAGAATCCACCATCTCAGGTCGCTGTGTACTTTCTGGAGGCAATTGCTGGTGAATGTCTCCACGGAGGAATTGATTATAATTCATTTTGATGAGCATCATCTTTTCCACATTTTGTGTAAGTAACCTCGTACGCCGATCGCTGACAAGGTTACCGGCTGCACTAAACACTCTTTCGGAGTACACACTGGAGGGGGGGCAACTTAGGTAAAATAAAGCCAGTTTGTGCAAGGGCCTCCAAATTGCCTCTTTTTCCTGCCAGTATACGTACGGACTGTCTGACGTGCCTACTTGGATGCTGTCACTCATATAATCCTCCACCATTCTTTCAATGGTGACAGAATCATATGCAGTGACAGTAGACGACATATCAGTAATCGTTGGCAGTTCCTTCAGTCCGGACCAGATGTCAGCACTCGCTCCAGACTGCCCTTCATCACCGCCAGCGGGTGGGCTCAGAATTCTTAGCCTTTTCCTTGCAGCCCCAGTTGTGGGAGAATGTGAAGGAGGAGCTGTTGATGGGTCACGTTCCGCTTGACTTGACAATTTTCTCACCAGCAGGTCTTTGAACCTCTGCAGACTTGTGTCTGCCGGAAAGAGAGATACAACGTAGGCTTTAAACCTAGGATCGAGCACGGTGGCCAAAATGTAGTGCTTTGATTTCAACAGATTGACCACCCTTGAATCCTGGTTAAGCGAATGAAGGGCTCCATCCACAAGTCCCACATGCCTAGCGGAATCGCTCCGTTTTAGCTACTCCTTCAATTTCTCCAGCTGCTTCTGCAAAAGCCTGATGAGGGGAATGACCTGACTGAGGCTGGCAGTGTCTGAACTGACTTCACGTGTGGCAAGTTCAAAGGGTTGCAGAACCTTGCACAACGTTGAAATCATTCTCCACTGCGCTTGAGTCAGGTGCATTCCCCCTCCTTTGCCTATATTGTTGGCAGATGTATATGCTTGAATGGCCTTTTGCTGCTCCTCCATCCTCTGAAGCATATAAAGGGTTGAATTCCACCTCGGTACCACCTCTTGCTTCAGCTGATGGCGGGGCAGGTTCAGGAGTGTTTGCTGGTGCTCCAGTCATCGGCACGCGGTGGCTGAATGCCGAAAGTGGCCCGCAATTCTTCGGGCCACCGACAGCATCTCTTGCTTGCCCCTGTCATTTTTTAAATAATTCTGCACCACCAAATTCAATGTATGTGCAAAACATGGGACGTGCTGGAATTTGCCCACATGTAATGCACGCACAATATTGGTGGCATTGTCCGATGTCACAAATCCCCAGGAGAGTCCAATTGGGGTAAGCCATTCTGCGATGATGTTCCTCAGTTTCCATAAGAGGTTGTCAGCTGTGTGCCTCTTATGGAAAGCTGTGATACAAAGCGTATCCTGCCTAGGAATGAATTGGTGATTGCGAGATGCTGCTACTGGTACTGCCGCTGCTGTTTTTGCTGCAGGAGGCAATACGTCTACCCAGTGGGCTGTCACAGTCATATAGTCCTGAGTCTGACCTGCTCCACTTGTCCACATGTCCGTGGTTAAGTGGACATTGGGTACAACTGCATTTTTTAGGACACTGGTGAGTCTTTTTCTGACGTCTGTGTACATTCTCGGTATCACCTGCCTAGAGAAGTGGAACCTAGATGGTATTTGGTACCAGGGACACACTACCTCAAGAAATTCTCTAATTGCCTGTGAACTAATGGCAGATACCGGACGCACGTCTAACACCAACACAGCTGCCAAGGCCTGAGTTATCCGCTTTGCAACAGGATGACTGCTGTGATATTTCATCTTCCTCGCAAAGGACTGTTGGACAGTCAATTGCTTACTGGAAGTAGTACAAGTGGTCTTCTGACTTGCCCTCTGGGATGATGATCGACTCCCAGCAGCAACAACAGCAGAGCCAGGAGCAGTAGGCGTTACACTCAAGGATCCATCTGAGGAATCCCAGGCAGGAGAGGACTCGTCAGACTTGCCAGTGACATGGCCTGCAGGACTATTGGCTTTCCTTTCTAAGGAGGAAATTGACACTGAGGGAGTTGGTGGTGTGGTTTGCAGGAGCTTGGGTTCAAAAGGAAGGGATTTAGTTGTCAGTAGACTGCTTCCACTGTCACCCAAAGTTTTTGAACTTGTCAAGGACTTCTGATGAATGCACTCCAGGTGACGTATAAGGGAGGATGTTCCTAGGTGGTTAATGTCCTTACCCCTACTTATTACAGCTTGACAAAGGCAACACATGGCTTGACACCTGTTGTCCGCATTTCTTTTAAAATAATTCCAAACCGAAGAGGTGATTTTTTTTGTAATTTGACCAGGCATGTCAATGGCCATATTCCTCGCACGGACAACAGGTGTCTACCTGGGTGCCTGACTTAAACAAACCACATCACCATCAGAATCCTCCTTGTCAATTTCCTCCTCAGCGCCAGCAACACCCATATCCTCATCCTGGTGTATTTCAACAGTGACATCTTCAATTTGACTATCAGGAACTGGACTGTGGGTGCTCCTTCCAGCACTTGCAGGGGGCATGCAAATGGTGGAAGGCACCACCTCTTCCCGTCCAGTGTTGGGAAGGTCAGGCATCGCAACCAACACAATTGGACTCTTCTTTGGGATTTAGAAGAATGCACAGTTCTTTGCTGTGCTTTTGCCAGCTTAAGTCTTTTCATTTTTCTAGCGGGACGATGAGTGCTTCCATCCTCATGTGAAGCTGAACCACTAGCCATGAACATAGGCCAGGGCCTCAGCCGTTCCTTGCCACTCCGTGTCGTAAATGGCATATTGGCAAGTTTATGCTTCTCCTCAGACGCTTTTAAATTAGATTTTTGGGTCATTTTACTGAACTTTTGTTTTTTGGATTTTACATGCTCTCTACTATGACATTGGGCATCGGCCTTGGCAGACGACGTTGATGGCATTTCATCATCTCAGCCATGACTAGTGGCAGCAGCTTCAGAACGAGGTGAAAGTGGATCTTAATCTTTACCTATTTTACCTTCCACATTTTTGTTCTCCATTTTTTAATGTGTGGAATTATATGCCAGTAATATATCAATAGCAATGGCCTACTGTACTGTACTATATGTATACTGCTGGTCACCAAAATGCTGCACTGTCCTACTATATACTGCTCACAATAATGCAGCACAGAGATAGTATACTTGACACAGAGCTGCAAGATACAGCAATGGCCTACTGTACTGTACTATATGTATACTGCTGGTCACCAAAATGCTGCACTGTCCTACTATATACTGCTCACAATAATGCAGCACAGAGATAGTATACTTGACACAGAGCTGCAAGATACAGCAATGGCCTACTGTACTGTACTATATGTATACTGCTGGTCACCAAAATGCTGCACTGTCCTACTATATACTGCTCACAATAATGCAGCACAGATATAGTATACTTGACACAGAGCTGCAAGATACAGCAATGGCCTACTGTACTGTACTATATGTATACTGCTGGTCACCAAAATGCTGCACTGTCCTACTATATACTGCTCACAATAATGCAGCACAGAAATAGTATACTTGACACAGAGCTGCAAGATACAGCAATGGCCTAATGTACTGTACTATATGTATACTGCTGGTCACCAAAATGCAGCACACTGAGCACAGATATTTGCAGCACACTGAGCACAGATATGGAGCGTTTTCAGGCAGAGAACGTAGATATTTGCAGCACACTGAGCACAGATATTTGCAGCACACTGAGCACAGATATTTGCAGCACACTGAGCACAGATACAGAGCTTTTCAGGGAGAGAACGCAGCCACAATCTCTCCGTTCAATCTCCAATGCACGAGTGAAAATGGCGGCGACGCGCGGCTCTTTATATAGAATACGAATCTTGCGAGAATCCGACAGCGGGATGATGACGTTCGGCCGTGTTCGTGTTAACTGAGCAAGGCAGGAATATCCGAGGCTGTCTCGGAACCGTGTAAAATAGGTGAAGTTCGGGGGGGTTCGGATCTCGGAGAACCTAACCCGCTCATCTCTAGTTTGGGGCCTAGTTTTTTTTAAGTGCCATCCTGTCTGCAACTGCAGTGCAACTCCTAGATGGGCCAGGTGATTGTGCCGCACACTTGTGTCGCTTAGCTTAATCATACAGCCACCTCGGTGCAACCTTTTGGCCTAAAAACAATATTGTGAGGTGTGAGGTGTTCAGAATAGACTGAAAATGAGTGGAAATGAATGTTTTTGAGGTTAATAATACCGTAGGAGCAAAATTACCCCCAAATTCTGTGATTTTAGATGTTTTTATGTTTTTTTCAAAAATCATCCAGATCCAAAACCAAAACACGAAAGGGTGGTGTTGGCAAAAACAAGCCAAAACCAAAACATGAGCGGGGAATTAGAACCAAAACACAAAACACGAAAAGTGCCTGCCGCACATCTCTAGTTAGTGTTCATACACTCCAGTGCTGCTGAAGTATCTGTTCAGTGTTCATACCAGGGCCGGCTCCAGGCATGTTCGAATTGAGCGCCCGCGCAGGGCACCACCCTTAATGGGCGCCGCACACTGGCGCTACCATATTGGAGCCTGGAGCCAGCCTGCTAACTGCTCTGTGCGCGCTGTGCGGCATCGGCGTCTGATGTCAGACGCCAGCGCTGCACAGAGTGCATAGAGCGCACTAAGTAGTTCAGCTTCAGCCCACAGCACTTCCCCTCCCTCGTCGCCGGGACAGGTACTGTGGGGGCATTTCTGTCACTCTGGAGACATGTGTATCTGGCACTGTGGGGGCATTTATGTATCTGGCACTGTGGGGGCATTTGTGTATCTGGCACTGTGGGGGCATATATGTATCTAGCACTGTGGGGGCATATATGTATCTGGCACTGTGGGGGCATTTATGTATCTAGGACTGTGGGGGCATTTATGTGTCTGGCACTGTGGGGCATTTATGTATCTGGCACTGTGGGGGCATTTATGTATCTGGCACTGTGGGGGCATTTATGTATCTGGCACTGTCGGGGCATTTATGTATCTGGCACTATGGGGCATTTATGTATCTGGCACTGTGGGGGGGCATGTCATGTCTATCTGGAACTGCACTGCTGTAGACATTATGTGTATCTGGCACTATACTGTAAACATTATGTGTATCTGGCACTATACTAGAGACATTATGTGTATCTGACACTATACTAGAGACTTGTATAAGGAACACTACTGTGGCTGTTATGCATAAGGCTGCTAATTGTGTGCGTAGAGGGGGTTTGAAAATATATTTATAGTTTGATAATATGAAGTTGCATGGCCACGCCCACTTTTCCAGGAGCGACCTGTCTGTCCAGTGTCCATACACCCCAGTGCTACTGACCTGTCTGTCCAGTGTCCATACACTCCAGTGCTGCTGACCTGTCTGTCCAGTGTCCATACACTCCAATGCTGCTGACGTATCTGTTTAGTGTTCATACACTCCAGTGCTGCTGACGTATCTTTTTAGTGTTCATACACTCCATTGCTGCTGATGTAACTATCCAGTGTTCATACACTCCAGTGTTCATCCCAAAAGTTTTTTTTTTAAGTTACAAAAAGTTTTAAAAAATTGTTGTTGTTTTTTTACAACTTGTTGTGTGTGCTGTGCCCCTATCTGTGTTCACATAAATAGAAACGCTATCAGTCTGCAGTGCGAATTAGCATTTGTAAAAAAGTAATAAATAATTGTTCTTTTTTTGTACAACTGGAAGGAAATATGGCTTTGCATTACTTAAGTTGCCCACCCTCAGTGATCGGCGTAGGAGGCTACTTCCTCAAAATGTGGAAAAGATGATGTTCGTAAAAATGAACTACAAATTCCATGAGGAAGACCTTTACTGGCAATTACATCAAAGTACAGAGACTTCTGTTATGGTGGATTCCAGAGAGTATAAATTAATATTGTGTGAGGATGATGTAAACACTGATGAGGGTGAGGATGAGGATAATAATGACGATAACATTTTGCCACAGCAGAGATCATTGACAGCACTCTTAGCTTAGCTGCCATTAGTGTCTTGTTTTGTGGTGGCCAAATAAACCATGCACTTCAGCCACAAAAGTGTCAGTCTGTGTCACTGGAGTCCTTAGTTTGTTAAACCGTGCATGTCCTTTTTAATATCCAAAATAAGGGTAAGTGGGAGGGACCAAGTCCAGTTCCATCTTGCACCACTGTTCTTTTCTGACACTGCTGTATGGTAGTGTTTCATAGATGTGCCATAAACTGCCATATGTTTGTGCCGCTGCTCTGTCGCTTACTAACCTAAACTGGATGAAAACAATATTGTGAGCTGTGAGATGGTCAAAATTGACTGGATATGACTGGAAATGAATGTTAATAATACTGCAGGAACAAAAATAATGTGATTTTAGCTATTTGTATAAATGTTTGCATAAAAAAATACAGATCCAAAACCAAAACACGTGAGGGCGGTTTTGGCAAAATAAAAAAACAGGGGTCGGCACACATCTCTAATTACAATTCAGTAATCCTGATCCCCCCCGAAATCTGTCAGACATAAATAGGAGAAAAAAAACACATATATAAACAAGCTGGTTGGGACTGAAATGCTGGCGGGCGGGATGCCGACTGTCAGAATACTGACCATGGCATCCCTCTATTTAAAATTCTGACAAGGGTCGGGAAGGAAGCTATTCCTCACCCCTTAACCTTCCACCCACATCCTAACCCTAACCCATACCTCCCAACATGATCCTCTCCTGGAGGGACACAATGCTCTGCTCCTGGACTTTCCTCTTAATGTATGATTGCTATCACCTGTGGTGAAACACCTTTCTTATCCATTACCTGTTCATTGCAGGTGCCGGCAATCATATAGTAAGAGAAAAGTCCAGGAGCAGAGCATTGTGTCCCACCAGGAGAGGATCATGTTGGGAGGTATGATCCTAACCCTAACCCTTCTCTGGAGTGCCTGACCTTAACCATCCTCCCTCTCTCCGCAGCCTTAACCTCCCCCCTCCCCCCTTCCCGCAGCCTAACCCTAACCTTCCCTATGCAGCCTAAACCTATGCCCCCCTCCTGTTCTTACCTCCCTGGCGGTCCGGCTGTGACTCAATCTGGAAGACTGTTTTCTCACACATTTCACTAATATCCCTCTCTAAAATAAAGTACAGCCCAAATGCTTAGCTTTCTTTTCTGTAGCCTATTAATGCTTAAGTTTTTTTGTTGTTCAAGTGCAAATGTGAAGCTGAAAAGTGCCATATAAACAACATTGTTATAATAACATGGGGTTAGATTTGGGTGGGGTGTGTTCAAACTGAAACATAAATTGCAGTGTAAAAATAACGCAGTCAGTATTTACCCTGCACAGAAACAATATAACCCACTCAAATCTAACTATCTCTGTACATGTTATATCCACCACCACCCCCACCCCCCTGCAGTGCATATGGTTTTGCCCATCTGCTAACAAATTTGCTGCTACTACGATCAGGTCTGAATTAGGCCCTAAGGCGACTGAAATCTCCTTATGTAGAGCACTCTGTAAAGGTGTGAGAAGGATTCTATGACAGGACATCTGGTCAACAAACCATCTCTTTGACTTAGAAGTCCAGACCAAGCCTTACATTTTTGTGGATGCTTATACTCATTATAAGATAACTCCCTTCCACCCCAGGCTTGTACATCCAGGTTTAAATGGCTGGTCATGATGTCAATTGTAGTTTAGCAACAGATGGTGATAGCAATCTATCAGGCACCTAGTGTAGTATAATGCAATATGCTAATAAGCTTCAACCATGTACATATTCTAATTAAATATTATTTACTATATGCAATACCTAATGCACTGACTACATCAAATATTATGTTATACATTAGGTACTGTTAGGGTATTTTAACCTGTTCAGGTCTGGTCTATTAACTCTCTTCAGTAATCAGTCAGAATTCTGTTCCTTTAGCAACCGGTTGGAGGTCAGTGAATGAAAAGATGACACAGGATTATGTGTAACCTAAACAGACCATAGCTGACCTGCTTTAGGGGCCGTTACAGGATTATTTTTATAGTTTAAAGACAAAGGAATCATGCTTGCCAATACATTTAGCCAATCAGAATACACCATGTATGTCTCAGAACCTGAAATACATCAATTGTCATACAAGATTCTAATTAGCAATTAGAACATTCTTGAATATGGTTTATTGCTTTGTGATTATCAGTCTCTCGGACATATGCTGAAAACATTCTTCCCGATCTTCCTGACTGGCCTTGGACACATCGGACACATCTGGCGTTGTATGTCCTTGAACAATTCATGCTTTAGACAAGATATTCGGAGTATATAGTTTTCTGAATATCTGTGCAATATTTAAGGATACATGAACACATTTTGTGATTAACAGTAAATATCTTAATCAATGCGAAAAAGCTTGAATCAATATATTTGCTATACCGCGGAAGCTCCTACACCATCATTTCCCCTCTTTTTGATTCCACTTTTTCTCCCTATTCTACCTACACTAGGCCTGAACTACCCCCTTTCAGTAAACCAGTCCCCTGGACTTATAGGCCAAACCTTGGGGATTACCCCTAACAACAACCAAAGGATAAGCAACTTCATTCTTCTGGTTGGAGAGTCACTGTCACTGTCACTTCTTCGAGTGGGAGGCGTGTAATCAGGTATCATGACCTTTCACCTTAATTGAGGTAGGCATGGTTAGCAGCACTTGATATGGACCATCATATCTTGGTTCAAAGGTCTTTCTCACATGTCTCTTTAAATAGACCCAATCTCCTGGGTTTAGTTTATGCGTAGCTGATCCTTCTGGGTCTGGAATGGAAGAAAACACTCGGCAATGGAGGTTAGTCAATGTTTTACAGACCTCCTGTACATAACCTGTTAAATCACCATGATTATGTTGTAACTGTTGTGGATAATAACAACCTGTTCTTGGAGCTGACCCAAACAATATTTTATATGGACTCAGCTTACTAGGTCTCATAGGTGTGGTCCTAATATTGAACAAGACTATAGGTAGGCATTCTGGCCAAGTTCTTTTGGTTTCTGTCATCATTTTCTGTAGTTTTAGCTTAAGGTCAAAGTTCAGATGTTCCCCCCCTCCCACTCGCCTGGGGACGGTAAGGCACGTGGAAGGCCTGCTGTACCCCCAAATCTTTCATTATATACTGCATGACTTCTCCTGTGAAATGTGTACCTCTATCTGATTCTATAACCTCAGGTACCCCAAATCTACATACTACTTCTGCTATCAGTTTCTTTGCAGTGGTTTTTGCTGTGGCTTTGCTTACTGGCCAGGCTTCGGCCCAGTGACTAAACATGTCCGTTGCTACTAGTACATATTCATATGGACCGCTTCGTGGCAACTGTATATAGTCGATGTGTAGTCTTTGAAATGGGTAAGAGGCTTTGGGTATAGTTCCTAGAGGTGTCTTGGTTCTTTGTCCTGGATTGCTGATTCCACAGATCCAGCATCCTGCTACAAAGTTTGTTGCAGCTTTATTGAAGCCTGGAGCTATCCAATGCTCTTGTACTCTATTCACCATGGCTTCCTTTGAATGATGTACTTGTCCATGAGCTACTTGTAACATAGGTGGAAATAGAGCTGCTGGTAGACAGTACTTCAATTCTCTTGACTTCCAAAGTCCATGTTCATCTTCTTCTGCCCCCGATCGTGTCCATTTTTCCTTTTCTCCTTGTGATGCTTGCTGTTGAATTTTGATCAACTCCTCTTCACTGGGCATTTGCTTCACATCTTGAGCTACTAAGACTTGCTCAGGTTCTTTTGATTGTAAGGCAATTCTCTTGGCTTCTGCATCTGCAAATGCATTTCCTTTAGCTTCCATGGTTTGGCTCTTAGTATGTGCTTGTACCTTGATTATGCCAATCCTTTTAGGTAGTTCCAATGCTCTGAAGAGTTCCATAATCAAACTGGCATGTTTGATGGGTTTTCCATTTGCACCTTTGAAGTCCCTACTTTTCCAAATAACAGCGTAATCCTGGGACACCCCCCAAGCATAGCGTGAATCCGTGTAGATGTTAGCTGTCATGTTTTCAGCAAGCTATGAGTTCTGCTTCTTGTTAGAGATGAGCGCCTGAAATTTTTCGGGTTTTGTGTTTTGGTTTTGGGTTCGGTTCCGCGGCCGTGTTTTGGGTTCGAACGCGTTTTGGCAAAACCTCACCGAATTATTTTTGTCGGATTCGGGTGTGTTTTGGATTCGGGTGTTTTTTTCCAAAAACACTAAAAAACAGCTTAAATCATAGAATTTGGGGGTCATTTTGATCCCAAAGTATTATTAACCTCAAAAACCATAATTTACACTCATTTTCAGTCTATTCTGAATACCTCACACCTCACAATATTATTTTTAGTCCTAAAATTTGCACCGAGGTCGCTGTGTGAGTAAGATAAGCGACCCTAGTGGCCGACACAAACACCGGGCCCATCTAGGAGTGGCACTGCAGTGTCACGCAGGATGTCCCTTCCAAAAAACCCTCCCCAAACAGCACATGACGCAAAGAAAAAAAGAGGCGCAATGAGGTAGCTGTGTGAGTAAGATTAGCGACCCTAGTGGCCGACACAAACACCGGGCCCATCTAGGAGTGGCATTTTTGTTCTCCATATTTTAATAGGCACAACTAAAAGGCACCTCAGGTAAACAATGGAGATGGATGGATTGGATACTAGTATACAATTATGGACGGGCTGCCGAGTGCCGACACAGAGGTAGCCACAGCCGTGAACTACCGCACTGTACTGTGTCTGCTGCTAATATATAGACTGGTTGATAAAGAGATAGTATACTCGTAACTAGTATGTATGTATAAAGAAAGAAAAAAAAACCACGGTTAGGTGGTATATACAATTATGGACGGGCTGCCGAGTGCCGACACAGAGGTAGCCACAGCCGTGAACTACCGCACTGTACTGTGTCTGCTGCTAATATATAGACTGGTTGATAAAGAGATAGTATACTCGTAACTAGTATGTATGTATAAAGAAAGAAAAAAAAACCACGGTTAGGTCACTGGTATATACAATTATGGACGGGCTGCCGAGTGCCGACACAGAGGTAGCCACAGCCGTGAACTACCGCACTGTACTGTGTCTGCTGCTAATATATAGACTGGTTGATAAAGAGATAGTATACTCGTAACTAGTATGTATGTATAAAGAAAGAAAAAAAAACCACGGTTAGGTGGTATATACAATTATGGACGGGCTGCCGAGTGCCGACACAGAGGTAGCCACAGCCGTGAACTACCGCACTGTACTGTGTCTGCTGCTAATATATAGACTGGTTGATAAAGAGATAGTATACTCGTAACTAGTATGTATGTATAAAGAAAGAAAAAAAACCCACGGTTAGGTCACTGGTATATACAATTATGGACGGGCTGCCGAGTGCCGACACAGAGGTAGCCACAGCCGTGAACTACCGCACTGTACACTGGTTGATAAAGAGATAGTAGTATACTCGTAACAACTAGTATGACTGACTATGACGGTATAAAGAATGAAAAAAAAACCACGGTTAGGTGGTATATATTATAATACAATTATGGATGGACGGACTGCCTGCCGAGTGCCGACACAGAGGTAGCCACAGCCGTGAACTACCGCACTGTACACTGGTTGATAAAGAGATAGTAGTATACTCGTAACAACTAGTATGACTGACTATGACGGTATAAAGAATGAAAAAAAAACCACGGTTAGGTGGTATATATTATAATACAATTATGGATGGACGGACTGCCTGCCGACTGCCGACACAGAGGTAGCCACAGCCGTGAACTACCGCACTGTACACTGGTTGATAAAGAGATAGTAGTATACTCGTAACAACTAGTATGACACTATGACGGTATAAAGAATGAAAAAAAAACCACGGTTAGGTGGTATATATTATAATAATACAATTATGGATGGACGGACTGCCTGCCGACTGCCGACACAGAGGTAGCCACAGCCGTGAACTACCGCACTGTACACTGGTTGATAAAGAGATAGTAGTATACTCGTAACAACTAGTATGACTATGACGACGGTATAAAGAAAGAAAAAAAAATACCACGGTTAGGTGGTATATAATTATACAATTATGGATGGACGGACTGCCTGCCGAGTGCCGACTGCCGACACAGAGGTAGCCACAGCCGTGAACTACCGCACTGTACTGTGTCTGCTGCTAATATAGACTGGTTGATAAAGAGATAGTATACAACAATATACTACTATACTGGTGGTCAGGCACTGGTCACCACTAGTCACACTGGCAGTGGCACTCCTGCAGCAAAAGTGTGCACTGTTTAATTTTAAATTAATATAATATTATGTACTCCTGGCTCCTGCTATAACAACCTGCAGTGCTCCCCAGTCTCCCCCACAATTATTATAAGCTTTTATACATTGATGTGCAGCACACTGGGCTGAGCTGAGTGCACACAGACTGAGTCACACTGTGTGACTGCTGTGTATCGTTTTTTTCAGGCAGAGAACGGATATAGCAGAGAACGGATATATTAAATAAAAGTTAACTTAACAACAACTGCACTGGTCACTGTGGTAAACTCTGTCTGCACAATCTCTCTCTCTCTCTCTCTCTTCTAATCTATTCTAATGGAGAGGACGCCAGCCACGTCCTCTCCCTATCAATCTCAATGCACGTGTGAAAATGGCGGCGACGCGCGGCTCCTTATATAGAATCCGAGTCTCGCGAGAATCCGACAGCGTCATGATGACGTTCGGGCGCGCTCGGGTTAACCGAGCAAGGCGGGAAGATCCGAGTCGCTCGGACCCGTGAAAAAAAAAGTGAAGTTCGTGCGGGTTCGGATTCAAAGAAACCGAACCCGCTCATCTCTACTTCTTGTGCTGACATGCTTGGTGGCAATGGTCCAGAATCTATGACTTTAGTTTCAGTTGTTACTGCATATCCTGTCCTTGGGGATCCATTATCATAATATCTTGATCCATCGACGAACAGGTTCATGTCTGGATTGTCCAGTGGTGTATCTTGGACATTAGGAAGAGGTAAAGTCTCTAATTCCATGAGGGCTAGGCAATCATGTGGAGATGTTTGTTGTATTTTCTGCGTCTGTAGCAGCATTTTTATCCTCATCTGACGATTTACCATCATTACCATTTCCCCCTCTCCTCCCCTCTTTTGAATCGTTGATGGGAAGGAGTGTAGCTGGGTTTAGTACAGTGCATCTTGTGATGGTGACATGGGAGGCGCTTAATAGTGCTACTTCATATTTGGTAAGTCTGGCTGCAGAAAGATGCTTGGTTTTTGCTTGACTTAGTATTTCTGTTACAGCGTGCGGTACTTGTATACACAGTGGATGATCAAGCACAATGTCTGTCACCTTTTCCTTAAGTATTGCTGCTGCTGCCACTGCTCGGACACAGGATGGTGCTCCTCTGATAATCGGATCCAGCTGGGCTGAATAGTATGCCACTGGTCTTTGTTTTGTTCTGTATTTCTGGGTGAGCACCCCTAAAGAATGCCCTCTGTTTTCATGGCAGAATAGGTTAAAAGGCTTTTTGTAATCAGGCAATCCCAATGCTGGGGCTGTTATTATGGCTTGCTTTAGTTTTCTTACTGCTTCTTCAATGGTGTCCCTGCTTTCTGCTGACGCCTCCTTTTTTGTTAATTCATATAGGGGTTGCATCAGTAATGAGGCTGAGGGTATCCATTCTCTGCAGTATCCAATAAGGCTCAGGAAAGCTCTGATTTCTTTTAATGTTCTTGGGGTTTTTTCTTGAGTTATTGCTTTTGTTCTTTCATCAGTAAGGTGCCTTGTTCTTTGGGATATGCAGTGTCCTAAAAAGACAACTTTTTTCTGTACTAGCTGTAGTTTGTCTTTTGACACTCTGCAATCTTCTTCTGCCAAAAAGATGAGTAGTGATACTGTTTCCTTTTTGCACTTCTCTTCTGTCTCTGCAGCAATAAGCAGATCATCGACATATTGAACTAACTAGGTGTCTGTAAAGTGCGGTCTCCATTTCTGCAGGATTAATGCCATTGCCTCTGAGAAATCTGATGGACTGGTTGCTCCCCCCCTGGGGTAATCGTGTCCAACAGTATTGTTTCCTTTGGACCAGAGTTTTTCTGGTACTGCCTTTAACCAGTCAGGTACATCAGCCAGATCTTGTTTTGGTGCTGGGTTGGAATCTTGTCTTATATGATATATCTTTATGGCTGCTTCCATCTGTTGATGAACCTTCTCTGGTAATTTTACTGGAAAATTTAATTTCTTTTGGTGTGTACTGTATGCAGGCTTGAATCAACTTTAGAACATCTGCTCCTAATAAGTTTACTGGACAAGTACTAGAGGTGAGGAATTGGACCGGAATGGGAGTTTCAACATCTTCAATGGTTTATACCATAGGTTTACTTTCCTTTCATTTCACTGTAGTTCCTTCTAAACCAGTTGCTAGAAGTGTCTTAGTGGTCATTAATTCACTTGGTACCTCCTGTTGCTGTAAAATAGTTCGGCTTGCTCCCGAGTCTATAATGCATTGATATTGGTGACCTGTTGGCAGTACAAGGGTCACTTGATCATTTTCTTGTTCAGATGGTGTTTTGGCAGGGAGGTACCTCGGGAAGCCACTTTTTCATGCTTTAGGTTTTTCTTGCTGGTTTTCACACCATTCTTTGTATTTCCTGCAATTCTTTTTGAAATGTCCTTCTTGCTTGCAGAAATAACACTTTCTGTCACCTTGCTTGGTTCCTCTTTTGAGTTCCTTCCGGTGGCCCCTTATGATGGGCTTCTGGTCTTCCACTTGCTTTGTACAACGTGTACTGTTACCTTCGGTATTGCATTCTTTTCTTTGGCTTTTCTTATTTTTTTCATTCTCCCTTTCCTCCATTCCTTCTAGCACCTGAACTATTGCGTCAAGTTCCATATAAGAGGTTTCTGGCCTGACCTGGAACAACTGAGTTCTGTAGACTTCTGACAACCCATTTAGGAATTTAGTTTTTAACAGTCTTTTATGTTGAGGGTTATCCGTTGCATAACCTTCATCAGTGTGTCGTATAGTGACTTTATCATAGTAAGTTCTGATGGACTCAGTCTTTTCCTGTTTCAAATCTGGGGCTGCTGGTGCTCTGAGCTTCTGTGCATGACACCATCTCTTAAGTCTTGTCATGTACATCTGTCCACTCTCAAACGTTGTTCTATTTTCCTCTGTCGGAGCGTTCGCTATGGCTGGGCAATCATCTACTGCATCTGCTTTTAACATGGTGCTTACTGTTTGGGCAGTTCCTGGTCCTAGTATAGCCTCACACAACTGGTGGTAGTCGACCCATGCCGGTGTCCATATGGTTTGAATTCTTTCCATATAGGCATAAAATGCTGCTGGATTTTTTCTAGGATCTGGGGAATTGGCAACTATACTTGCGAGGTCGTTGCCATACCATGGTTTGTGGTGTTGACTCTGTACGATATATGGTTCGTTCGTCCTGGCTACATCATCTGGGTTGCGTAATCTCTGTACTTTTACTGGATACAGAGAAACAGGCAATGATGACCGTCTTTCAGCATTTCTAGTTGCATAGATATCTTGGCATGGTGGTTCATGGGGTGAAATCCAGTTTCCACAATTTGGGCAGTGTTCATATCCTTCTGGAACGCAAAACTGACATACCGGACACAATCTTTCTGGAAAATATGTCACTTTATTCTGTACATTATGTACCTGGGCATGAAAAGCTGTAGAGGCTGTGTCTTGACCCCTTGCTTCTCCTCTCCACCTGATTTGCACCCTTTCGCCTATAGTTCCTGATTGTGGACTATTGTTTACTGGACTCATAGCTTGATTCCAGGTGTCCACCACTCGTTTAAACATGAGGGGAGCTTTAGGTGGCCAGTTTCTTTGGTTTGATCTTGTTGGGGTTTCTTGTGATAAAGTATCAGGACACTGGGGCATACTCTGTACACATAGCTCAGGTAAATCATTCGGATTTTCAACCACAGATCCTTTCAAGATAGGGCTGATTATTCGCCACTCTTTTCCTAGCTCATCTCTTTTCAGTTTTACTGTTAGTGAGCTTGTAGATGATTCCATTCTGTTCATACTATGGGTACCTTGGTTTGCATACATGTCTGAGTATAGGGGTGGGGTATAGTGTGCAGGTGCTGTTGCTGAAATTGCAGGCAGTGAGTTTAACGCTGGTTGTGGTGCTATTGGGTACTCTGGTACAATGGGGAAATCATTTTCCTCATTTCTTCTTCTATTTTCTGCTTCTAATTCTTTTGCTACAGTGATCCAGATGGATGCTTGATCTCTACAAGTATGCTTAATTATCCAACTCTTGTTACAGGAGGCAAATTTTTCCCATTTCTCTAAGTCTAGTGTCCCTTCTGACGGAAAACCTGCTCTTTTGAAAATGTTTACTTATTCCTTTCAGAGCTTTCCTCCCCTCCCTGTTACTAACAATATCCACGGGTTTGTCGGGCCCTGACATCTTTATAGACCGCACTCCCATGCCTGGGTGTGTGTGCGCGGAACCCCTCCTGATGTGGTATTTTAGTAACCCCTTATGAGGGAATTAAAATCTCCTTGTGAGACGCTGACTCTGAAGAATCTCTTCTATCCTTGTACCTAAAGAGCTCCTTAAATCTGTCTGTGGACAAATGACTGGGGTTGTAGTGTTGCCCCTTCCTCCCTGTATTGGTGGAAAATCTATTAGTACTGCTCCCCAAGTGAGACCTGCATAATTGATTATTTCTTCTGGATCACTGAGATGCGTCCCTAATATTATTGTTAAGTCACTCCAAGGGTCTATCCCCCTGTCTATATAGACTCCTGCTTTTACCAGTACCCCTGTTGATCCTTGTGTTTCCTTTCAGACAGTAGCTGTTCTTTATTACTGACCCAATCCTACCCCTTAACTGTCTTGCACAGGGACATACAATATATACAGTACAATGTGTGCAGGAGAATCTAGTTACTGGCACTGGTTCCATTATTTAGCAGACACCCGACTCCCCCCCACCTTTTCAAAAGCATATTGACAGAGTACATACAACAGTGCAAGGATCCCAAAACAAGGATGACAATAAGTGCTATATCTGACAGACTCTCGACCAGCTCTTATATCTGGTTTTTCTGTCTTCTGGATACCCTCTTACTGCTATGTCTGTTATCTATGTGCACGGCAGCTGTTTGAGGCTATAGGGGCAAATAGGTCTTAGTCCTGGGATTATGTGGTTCCTAGGCCAATAGGTTATGATGTTAGACCAATCATTCTCAATGTAATGTTCCAACAATTCCCTTTTTTTTTTTTTTAAATGCCAACCTATTGTACAATAAAATTCATCATCATTTTCCACATAACCAAATGAGACTTCAGTGCTTGTAATTGCCACCAATCTCGGTGCTACGGACCCTTTGTATTTTCTTAACACAACAACACAGGTACAAGATTTGCATACACCTCTTTGGTTATTTATCAATTCAAACTGTTTATCAGCATTAGAATACACCTTGGCCATACGCCACCTTTTAAAAATGTAAAAGTTTCCTGGATATTTGATTAATTCCCCCTGTACACTTGTGACAAATTAGCTGAAGATATTTACCCACAATTTAACAATATAACATACATGTATGGTACCTTAAAAAATTTCTTCGGACTGACACTGGGCTCTTTAAGATATTCTCTGATCTTCCCAACTGGACTTCCCCAGATACATTCAAGAAGCGCTGAGTCAAGTGAGCAGGTAGAAATCTACACATTAAATCTCACTTACCGTTTTTTTTTATCAGCGGTTCCAGAAAGATCAGAGGATTTGTTGCCAGTGGAGGAGATGCTGGAAAATCCCAGACGAGCCCCCAAAAATGTTAGGGTATTTTAACCTGTTCAGGTCTGGTCTATTAACTCTCTTCAGTAATCAGTCAGAATTTTGTTCCTTTAGCAACCGGTTGGAGGTCAGTGAATGAAAAGATGACACAGGATTATGTGTAACCTAAACAGACCATAGCTGACCTGCTTTAGGGGCCATTATATGTTTATTTTTATAGTTTAAAGACAAAGGAATCATGCTTGCCAATACATTTAGCCAATCAGAATACACCATGTATGTCTCAGAACCTGAAATACATCAATTGTCATACAAGATTCTAATTAGCAATTAGAACATTCTTGAATATGGTTTATTGCTTTGTGATTATCAGTCTCTCGGACACATGCTGAAAACATTCTTCCCGATCTTCCTGACTGGCCTTGGACACATCGGACACATCTGGCGTTGTATGTCCTTGAACAATTCATGCTTTAGACAAGATATTCGGAGTATATAGTTTTCTGAATATCTGTGCAATATTTAAGGATACATGAACACATTTTGTGATTAACAGTAAATATCTTAATCAATGCGAAAAAGCTTGAATCAATATATTTGCTATACTGCGGAAGCTCCTACACCATCAGTACATAATCAACTATTGGGTATATTAAGTACTGTATGGTGAGTGACCAAATAAGAGCACTGTGAATAATTAACTATGTAAAATTTCAGTTTATAATAATATATACCATATATTTTGGATTGCAAGAGGCAAATACTGCGCAGATCAAGGTTCAAATAAAACGGAACATATTTATTTTATTTTTAATGCCTATTCATAAAACTGGCATCTTTCTTGGTCAAACTGTAAAGTATTGAAGCATTGGTAATGTGTGTCAATGTCTGTGGTACAATGAATATATATCTTCCACATACATTTTAAACAGATCACATAAGGGGAGTAACCAGAACTTTATGGGCCCCATAGCAACACACTGAAGTTATCCCTGTCCCAAGCTTCTTGAGACACACCTCTCCACAGCAGTTACTAATTGTATGCCCTATAATAGTGCCCTAGTTCATTTTCTGAACTATAGTAGTGCCCTAGTTAATATTCTGCCACATAGTAGTGCCCTAATTTATTTATAGCAGTATCCTAGTTTGCATGATGCCACATTGTAGGGCTGCCAGAAAACATTATGCCACATAGTATCCTTAATTCACATTATAACATACAGGGAGTCCCAAGTTCATATTATGTCACATTACCATGCCCCCTGTTCACATTTTACCACATTAGAGTGCCCTCCAGTTCAACTTAGCCATGCCACAGTGCCCCAGTTCATATTATGCCACACTATGGTGCCTGTCATGACTGTGGTTTTTGTGAACCCGGTGTTAGTGAAGTCTGCGCGGGCGGCTGGAGGACTATGTGTTTATTAGGCTGGTCTGTAGGAATCAGTATGAAGAAGGAGCAATCCCTGACCGGGGATCAAACCCGGGCCTCGGCAGAGGAAACCGTATCCTGACCACTGGATCACCAGGGACTTTGTGTTGATAGCAGGATGGTGAATGTATTGGTGAGATTGAACTAGATATACTGTCACAGAAGTGGGTGCTTGTGTACTCAAGGTTACTATGTAATAGTAATAGGTTTTCTGGAGTTGTGCAGAACTGGGCTGGTTACTGGCAAGATTGAGAACCAGACTGGTTACTAGTGAAACTGAGAACCAGGCTGGTTACCGGTGAGACTGGGAACCTCACTGTGAACCGGGCTGTTGTACCGGTATACTGGAACGCAACTGTAATCCGGGCTGGTACCGGATATAACTGGAAACGCAACTGAAAGTAGAACGATGACTGTGGCTGTGACTTTAAGACAAGACTGAAGAACACTGCTGCTGTGGCTTTAAGATGAGACTAAAGAATACTGCGGCATAGTTTTAAGACGAGACTGGAGAATACTGCATCTGTGACTTTAAGAAAGGACTGAAGAACACTGCAGCTGTGGCTTTAAGATGAGACTAGAATACTGCAGCTGTGGCTTTAAGATGAGACTGTAGAATACTGCAGCTGTGGCTTTAAGATGAGACTGTAGAATACTGCAGCTGCAGCTTTAAGATGAGACTGAAGAATACCGCAGCTGTGGCTTTAATATGAGACTGTAGAATACTGCAGCTGTGTCTTTAAGATGGGACTGTAGAAATACTGGATATCAATGGTAACACAACTGTAATCCAGACTGGATAGCAAAAGAGCAGAGTTTCACAGTAACCAAAGTAAAAGTGTTACCTTTAGGGAACTCAGCTTCAAAGCTCACACAGAGCTGTGTGTGACACAAGGAACTGGCAGAGTCTCCAACTCAAGTCTCCTGACTTATACGTCCTGGTCCTTGGTGATTTGTGAGCAGTGTTAGGTGATTCAGAGAGTCTCAGGCCGGCACAGGATTGGACAGCTCTGGGTCAGGTGAACAGCCACTGTCACGTGATGACTCTAGACAAGGCTCTGATGTGGAGTGAGGTCTAGCAGGCCAAAAGAACACTGAAGCCTGAACTTCTACAAACGAACAGACGATGCTAGCTTTTAGGCTTAAACTTCAGATTGCTGAAGTCAGATTCACACAGAAGATTAATCACCACAGGTGGAGCTCGTTAACTCTGCACTCAGGAAACTCATGGTACTGACAGGCTGTTTATCCCAGTGAGCAAAAAGACACAGGATACAGGACAGATGGCAGGGATAAGTCACCAAATATCAGAACTACAATTTCATATTGTGCCACATTACAGTGCCCCAGTTCCTAATATGTAACATTATAGTGCCCTCCACATTACTGTTAATTTTTTTGTGGCAATTTTTACTTTGCAGCACATGGAACCCCAATTAGTGTACCGCATCTCATTGAATGGCTCACTTCACTCGTTATGCTTTGGGCAAGGTGCCTGACTTCACTACCATGAAAAAATTCAAAAAGAAAAAAAAAACTCATGTTGACCATATGTTGGGTCCACCATTGTCATGGCAAACATTTCAATCTGTCGACCTTTTGACCATGTTGTCCATATGCATGTCGGCCATTTGGTGTCGACCATTTGACTGTCGACTTTTTAAAAGGCCTATCATACGGATACCACACATTACAATGAGCTTATCAGATTATGACATTTTGTGCCCTCCAGTTCACATTATGCCACATTACAGTGTCCCGTTACCATTAGAACCTTTGCTTCTTGTATAAATTTACCTTCAGACCATGTGTATAAGGTGTATATGAAACATACTGTATTAGACTTTGGTCCCATCCCCAAGATATCTCATTATGGTATGCAGTGTCAGACTGAGACATGAAGGGCACACCGGGGAAATGCAGTAGTACACACCTCTCACTGACAATGTAATGTCACACAGTTCAGGCTGGGCAATGAATCAGACCCAATTGCTTAGCAGCCAAATCTGGGAAATTGGTATGCAACTTCATAACTTGGATCCAGGCCCGCCACCACACACACACACACACACACACACACACACACACACACACACACACACACACACACACACACACACACACACACACACAGGAAAGGGGGCAAGCCATAGTGCATACAAGTATTTATTTATCAGTATATAAAACAGCTGCAGCATAAATGGATTATGCTCATGCTGAGGTATTAATCACTGAAGGCTAGTTACTCATACTGCACCAGACAATCTGCAACTGTATCCACCGAGAGGCTGTGGGCGGATGCCTCCTGGTGAAGGCATCAACACCAAGTTCACAACGAGTGATGACCCTTGTTTTATTATCCTACTACAAAGCAATAGTGTCATTATCCTCTATAAAGAATGGCATTCTGCGTGGTCTAATTATTTCAGTTTTCAAAGTATTTGGTTACTTTTCAGTTACTTTAAAAGGCTAAACCCCCCAAATTGACAGGTTGGGTCTCCCAAATATGAACATCTGATATCCAAAATATTTTGACTGTGTGACTGATATAGTGACAACTTCACTTTCTAAAGGTGTGTACACACAGTGAGATTTCGGCTATGCCCAATTTTCACTGTGCTATGTCGACTGTGGTTGGTATCACAAACCTAGATGACTGTGCTTGAGATACTGGCTATGTGCGATTTTGGCTAAGTGTAAATTTTGACTACACTTTTCCTGTATACTAGATAGTCAAAATTGACTTGCCTGCACAGTCTTTCTAGGCTTGCGATACTGACCTCGTGGGACCGCACATCGGTATTGCAAGGTGACTTTCACCTTGCGATCTGCACTAACTTTCTTTGCGATTTTGACTATATCGCAAGTAAAAATTGCACCGTGCGTACACACCTTAATACACAAACTTTGCTTCTTGTATAAATTTACCTTCAGACCATGTGTATAAGGTGTATATGAAACATACTGTATTAGACTTTGGTCCCATCCCCAAGATATCTCATTATGGTATGCAGTGTCAGACTGAGACATGAAGGGCACACCGGGGAAATGCAGTAGTAGGGGCACATGCTTAGGGGTGTGGGTAGCCACTCCAGATATTTTGGCTAGCCATTAGAGAGTACATGGGCTCCTTGATGAATATATATAGTAAATACTGCTAGTGCATGCATGATAATAACAGTAATGCTCTGTAGTGAATACACCATAGCCCTATGCAGTATAGACATGTATAACTCAAGTGCATAGTCTAGAACGTGATCCCTAGAGGAGAAACTGGGTCCACAGGCAGTGGGGCCCAAAGGGGCAACCCCCGGTTGCCCCTGTGGGCCAGTCCGAACATGATGGTATGCACATATTACAAACCTCAGAAAAATCCAAAATACTTCTAGTCCCAAGCATTTCGGCTATGGCATACTCAACCTGTATAACCAGTGTTCAGTAACCAGTGCTCAGTAAACGCGTTAAGATGGGGAGCATGAAAGTCACTTGTTTGTGTCAGGTGCTCAGAGAGATCAACTCATCAGCAAAATGTCCTAGGAAATGATTTTGAAATGCTGAAAACTATGGAAATGCAAATGATCCTACAATGTTGCCAAGTCATTGAGATACGTTCAGGATGCCTGCGGTCAGGGTGCCGGCAGTGGAAAACCCGGCACCAGAATCCTGACACGCGTGCAGAAGACAGGTGTCAGAATCCAGACATCAGTGGAAATGATTACGCCGGAATCCAGACGGCTGGCATCCCAATCGTAAGTATGTTGGGACTGTTAGGATTAGGATGGGTGGGTCAGGTTTAGGCACCACTGGAGAGGGTTAGGGAGAGGCTGTGGGGAAGGGAGGGTTAAGGTTAGGAGGGTCTGGGGGAAGGGTAAATATACTTACCCAACCCCTGTCAGGATTCTCTGCATCGGGATGCTGCTGTCAGTCTTCTACCCGTTGGTATCCTGAATGCCGCCCGTGCGATCACCCCCAGTTCCTCTACTAGGCTGGCTAGGCATCCACCTAGGAAGCAATGGACACTGCTCTTTTGTGTTCCTTTTAATTTAATGATGGGCCGATTGACTTTTTATGAAGGTCCCTGTCTGCTGCATACCTCACATCCACCTGATGACCACCTGTTGCATCACTCCCACCCCCTGACTTACTGTATCTGCTATACTATACCTGTCTATTAACTAATCCCATCCCTTACTTTGCTGGCATCCCATCATCAAACCCATGAGCTGACACCAATCACTCCCCACTGTTGCCCTGAGAACTCTTTCTCCATCCATTACCTGCTGTTCAAATGCTCCCTATTATCACTCCCATTGACTGTGCCACCATGTCTGAGGACACACGTTTATATATCCATTAAAGCGTGTGGGGCGGTCCCAAATAATAATCTTTCCTGTGGCCCTATGGGTTCTTAGTCCACCCCTGGTTCCATGACTGAGTACAGAGAGAAAAATAATGTGAAATGTGTTTGTGTACAGAAGTTTCTCACAAGTGTATATAGAAGAATAAAACTCATAGGACAGGCTAGATTGCTTCTCCACAGACTGTACATAAAATGTTCTTAGGAGTGATTTCTCGGCAAGCAGAAAAAATAAATATATGTTTAGTAATATTGGGAGTGCTGCAAGAAGGACTGAATAATATGGTGTATTTAAAGTTCAATCCCGCTAGTATATAACTTGTAATTTATAAAAATACACCTAATATTTTCCTGTATAGTTATCCATTCACTATGTTAATGCATTCACAATTATTCATGTGAATACAGATGATGGCCCTAAGCATATCAGTAAAGGATCGCTAATATCATTAGTTAATTTTAACATCTCATTATTGCAGCTAATGGGCCAGGAAAATCAAGGTGAATGAATGAATTAGTGCGTGAATTTCACTGGATGTTTTTAAATGAGTTTAGCAAATAATCTGATTTAAGTTTTATTTTCCATGAACACTGATCAGAGGAGAATGGGGATCTCCTAGAGAGCTGATTAGAATAAATTCACTTTCTATTACTGGGAAAAATATATAACGCAGGTCTGTCCATGTAATTATGATAAATATGTATTGCATTCTGAAATTATCATTATTAATATTTGTTTGTTTCATAATTCTCAGTGTGTTAATGAGCAAAATAATTCTCAGACTTGTCACACTGGGGTTTTATGAAGCCTTTGCTCACAGAGAGGGAGCATGTTGATTTGCATGCAACAGGGCCGATTCAAGGCTTGTTCTAGCAGTGTGGGTGAATTGGAGATCCAAAGCTAAAGGGGCACTGCGTACCGGCCAACCCTGATACTACTGACAGAGGTTAAATTGTCTGCTGTGCCCTACCCAGCACAAAAGCAGGTGGCGCAGCTGGCTATAAGGTCGCAGCCATCTTCCCCTCTGCCAAAGCTGTAACATGCCGAACCCATGTTTCTTTCTCTGCTGCGCAGCTCTGAGGTGAAGTAGTATACATTGTGATGTCATCATATTGCGCCACCGAAGAAGAGCAGCTCAGCCTCAAAGAGGTGCCAGCAGACACTGGGCAGGTGGCCCATGGTTGGTGGCCATTCCCAAGGAGGGTTCCGGAGGAACCTTCTACTAGTGATATCTGCGGCATATAGGGCCTAATTCAAGGTTGATTGCAAAACAACATATTCCTCTAATGGGCAAAACCATGTGCACTTTCTTGCTTTGCCCCCACACTTGCCACCCTCCCTCATGATGCCGTGGCCTTGCTGCTCTGCCCCCTCAGGCTGCTGCCTCTGCCTTAGCGCCACGGGCCGCCCCGCCGGTGCCTATTTCGGCGGTGGCCTGCATGACAAGATCTCTGCGCCGCGGCTGTCCTGGACGGTGGGAGCTCTGTGTTGGAAACTCCTTCACTGCCTGGTGACATCACAATGCCTGTTTGTTCCCCGGCGGGAAGCCGCACAGCTGTGGTTCACGCTGGTTTAGCTGCGGCTGCTCCACTCACTGTGTCCCTGATTGGGCAGGCGGGCGTGGGCCGTGGGTTATGTGGCCAGGACGGAACAAAAGGGACAGGAGGGATGGGTGACAGGGCCAGGAAAGGGTGATGAGGGCCAGGGCAGGGGTGACAAGGGCCAGGGCAGGGGCGACGGGGGCCAGGACAGGGGCAACGGGGGCCAGGACAGGGGTGACGGGGCTAGGACAGGGGAGGCGGGCCAAGGACAGGGGCGACGGGCCAAGGACAGGGGCGATAGGGCCAGGACAGGGGTGACAGGGCAAGGAAAGGAGTGACAGGTCCATGACAGAACACAGGGCACAGGAGAGATTGGAATTAGGGACAAAAGAGTGGTGACAGTGACAGATACAGATGTAGATGTGTCTTACCGGAGTCACTGCTTCTGGCTGCTGCTGTCACACTCCAACCTGGGGGGACCCGATGCTGCTGCTGGAGACTGGGCTGTGCTCACTCTCTCAGGCTGGAGTCCTGCTTCCTCCCCCCATGCTCCCTCCCTCAGTCAAACACCAGGGCTCCTCGCAGCATACCTTGAAGCGAGCTGGGACTCTGGTGAGACATCTCCCGCAGGAGACGCTGCGGCCGGGTGTGGGTATGTGGGACGGGGCGGCGCATGCCGGCGGACTTCTGCAGCGCTGCCTGCCGGCTAAGTGAATGGCGCGAGAAGGAGCTGGGCGCACCTCACCACGGGTGGCAGCGCTGCAACTAGCGGTGGGGCTGGAGCAAGGCAGGATGGGACCTGCACAGCAGCAGGTGCCCCACAAAACTGCAGCGGCCCCAGGTTGAGCAGGCTCTGCTCACTATGTATATCCTGTTCCGGGCTGCTGTGTGACAGTGACTGGGTGCAGGAGGGGGGCGGGCCCAAGAGGTAGTCGGGGGCCCGTAGCAACTGCACTCCCTGCACACACGGTAGCTACGCCCTTGCTTGGGGCCCATGGTAACTCATACTTGCCTACCTGACCCTCTCCATGAGGGAGAAAATGCTCTGTTCCTGGACTTTCCTGGTAATGTATGATTGCCATCACCTGTGGTGAGCTAGTTAATTGATAAGAAAGGTTTTTCACCACAGGTGATGGCAATCATACATTACCAGGAAAGTCCAGGAACAGAGCATTTTCTCCCTCATGGAGAGGGTCAGGTAGGCAAGTATGTGGTAACTCGGTGTATTTTTTCAAGTGTGGTTACTAGATGGTCATTCGTATATTTCTGCTGCGGGGTACACTGGGCTCCACAAGGATTGGACAATGGGGTGTAGAATAGGATCTTGATCCGAGGCACCAACAGGCTCAAAGCTTTGACTGTTCCCAGAATGCACAGCGCCGCCTCCTATATCACCCCGCCTCCCAGCACAGGAGCTCAGTTTTGTAAGTTGGTGCTGCAGTAAGCAGGCACTTAACAGAGGGGCTGCTCCAAGCAGCCCTAAGAAAAGCTTTTTATGAGGTAAAATGTGAAGACTTCAAGGGCAGCAGCGGTGGTAAATGTCTTGTGACATTCACTGCTGCAGCTTCAGCTCTCCCCAGCGGCACTGTACACTCCCGAGCCCTGGTTGCCGGGTACCTACAGCGGAGGCTCCGGTTTTCTTTACCTTAGACACACACGGCTGGGGATCTCCAGGATCGCGTGGCCGCGCTTCGGGAGGTGGTAAGTGGGTCCCGCTTGCGGGACCTGGTCTTTATCGCGATCTGGCGCGGTCAGTGAGAGGCGGGCCGCGCGCGCTGGCGGTGGACACTGTGGCAGTACAGGCGATCCCGCTAAGTGCCTCTGGTTACTACAGGTTGAGCTAGTGTGAGATAGTGCACCTGCTACCTTTTCCCTCTGTACACTTTACTAAGTCTCAAGCAGAGTAGCACCTCACTACCTAATTAAGGTCTGCAAATTAGGGCCCTTTTCCCTCTGTAACTGATGTATTCATACATTTTTGAAGGTAGGAGACACCTTCACCCTAATTTAGCACCCAGCCCCACCCACCCCTCTGATTTTAAATAGTTCAACACTCTAGCCTTTACATTTGGAATGAGCACACTGAGGTAAGACTCCTACATTTTGTTTAATATGGCAGTCCATAATGGGGGGGATTCTCTGGGGTGCGGGGCTCCCTGTGCCTGCCGTGGCTGGGTGTCCCTGGGGCATCGCAATTTAACACTATTTCATCACTCCATGGCACTTATAGTTTGTTTTATATATATATGTAACACCTTCACATAATTTTCTTTTACTCCTCACATTATTCACACATGCAGCAGCAGCTGCTCCTACCTCTTTAACCCTATATTTTTATCACTCCTGCGATGCCCTGGGGTTGTCTGGCTGGGTGGCTCTGGGGTGTCCTGCCCCCCGGACCTGAACCCCTATAGTTAGTGTTAGGGACTTACCCAATGAGAGGCTACCTTGATGCGGTGGGTAAGCTCATAGCCCTGGCCAGGAATATGCTAAGTGCCTCTGGTTACTACAGGTTGAGCTAGTGTGAGATAGTGCACCTGCTACCTTTTCCCTCTGTACACTTTACTAAGTCTCAAGGAGAGTAGCACCTCACTACCTAATTAAGGTCTGCAAATTAGGGCCCTTTTCCCTCTGTAACTGATGTATTCATACATTTTTGAAGGTAGGAGACACCTTCACCCTAATTTAGCACCCTGCCCCACCCACCCCTCTGATTTTAAATAGTCCAACACTCTAGCCTTTACATTTGGAATGAGCACGCTGAGGTAAGACTCCTACATTTTGTTTAATATGGCAGTCCATAATGGGGGGGATTCTCTGGGGTGCGGGACTCCCTGTGCCTGCCGTGGCTGGGTGTCCCTGGGGCATCGCAATTTAACACTATTTCATCACTCCATGTCACTTATAGTTTGTTTTATATATATGTAACACATTCACATAATTTTCTTTTACTCCTCACATTATTCA
Source organism: Pseudophryne corroboree (assembly GCF_028390025.1). Classification (NCBI taxonomy): domain Eukaryota; kingdom Metazoa; phylum Chordata; class Amphibia; order Anura; family Myobatrachidae; genus Pseudophryne; species Pseudophryne corroboree. The sequence goes on along the minus strand of NC_086450.1, from coordinate 401,444,058 downwards.
CACATGCAGCAGCAGCTGCTCCTACCTCTTTAACCCTATATTTTTATCACTCCTGCAATGCCCTGGGGTTGTCTGGGTGGGTGGCTCTGGGGTGTCCTGCCCCCCGGACCTGAACCCCTATAGTTAGTGTTAGGGACTTACCCAAAGAGAGGCTACCTTGAAGCGGTGGGTAAGCTCATAGCCCTGGCCAGGAATATGCTAAGTGCCTCTGGTTACTACAGGTTGAGCTAGTGTGAGATAGTGCACCTGCTACCTTTTCCCTCTGTGATCCCACTAGATCACCAGGGCATAGGTGCAGGTCAGGTTTTCTCTCTAAACCAATTCTTATATCGCCCACAGTACCCAGTAGTTTTGCCAGCAGAGGGGATAAGGCTTAGACCTGAAGCCCCTCCCCCAGCCCCAGGGCACCATTTCTAGCAAGTGTTCCCGCCCTGGAGCTGCATATCTGTCTTTTCCTCACTCCCAGTCAGTGTCTGCGGCGCCATTATCCCTCAGCTCACTGTTCCTGGGACTGCTTGGGCAAATCCTCCTATGTAAAGCCGCCTGGTTGTCAGCGCTGTGCCTTTACATGACACTTTAGTATTCTACCTGCCTTTTTAGACAGTGCTAGTTAAGAAAGAGTGCATTTAGTCAGGGTTTTATAGTACAATTACCCTGTGATATACATCCAGTTCTTACTGTGTACTGTTATATCTATTGTTATATAGCTGTGTAAGCTAGTCCAGTGCAGTATTATTGTCAGTAAGAACCTCTGCATTGTACAAACTGTGACTTTCTGTGTGTGCATTTGATAGCTGAGTGGTGTCCATTTCGTGTCTTTCACTCATATTGATATCCCTATATTCCATAACCTGAGGGGTTTTTGTGCGTCAGGTGTTATCTAATATAGGATTTTCACAAAGATATACTGTATAACGTATTTTTCTCTGTGATTTAGTCACCATATCTCTTCTTTATCTCTGCTAGTGCTGACTACACTGCGCAGGGGTTTGGGTTTAGAGGTGTAGTGCTGCTGATAATTGTACTGTGTTACCTCATACTGCAAGTTATATCATGTCTGCTTCTGAGGGTAACGGTTCTGGGGCTAAACACACTGCTGGTGTTGCTGAAGCCACAGACAAATATGAGGAGAATATAGCAGCTGTGGGCTCTGGTTCTGGGGGCTCCTTGCCCCCCAGTGGGGCTGTGGCAGTGGAGGCACATACTGACCCAGCGTGGGCCGCTTTTTCCACGCTTCTGCATACGCTAGATCATAAACTAACATCCCCTATGGGACCCCCAATGCCGGTACAACCGTATGTGGTCCCTGCAGCTAACCCGCCGTGGGCGGACGATTTATCTGCTCAATTAAAGAAGTTGAACCAGTCCTTGACTACTAAAAAGTCTGACCAACGCTCGCCTAGGTCCAAGAGGTCCTCTAAGCGAGCGCTTATCTCCTCACAATCCATTGCCATCACTGACACCTCGTCTGATGAAGACGGCACATATACTGACCCCACAGGTTCTGACTCAGATACGGCTGATGGGGAGGGTAGTTCACATGTGGATGTTCCTGATCTTTTGGAGGCTATTAAGTTAATTTTACAGATTACGGATGATCGTGAGCCATCCGTCCCTCCTAAGAAACCAGATAGGTTCAAGCGTCAGAAGGTGGTTAAACAAGTTTTACCTCACTCTGATCACCTAGTGGATATACGTCAGGAACCCTGGGTAAACCCGTGTACGAAGTTTGTGCCTCAAAAGAAGATGCTGGCTCGCTATCCCCTCGCGCCAGAGCTGTCTAAGAATTGGGAAACGCCTCCTCCAGTGGACTTACATGTGGCTAGGATGGTGGTTTACTCAGCTCTACCTGTCACTACCGTCACGTCTCTAAAAGAGACTACAGATAAACGTGTGGAGGGTTGTCTGAAAGCGATTTACACCCTCACGGGTGCTGCACAAAGGCCCACTATTGCAGCTACATGGGCTGCAGAGGCTATTGAAGCATGGGCCTTGGAGTTAGAAGCTGAAATCTCCTCTGACCATGCTAGACAATGCTTGTCATATATTGTCACAGCTTCTCGATATATTAAAGAGGCGGCTTCTGATGCCGGTATCCTAGCAGCCAATCCTCTACTACGTCAGTCCTGGCTCGCCGGATATTGTGGCTGAGATCCTGGTTTGTGGATCTGGACTCTAGAAAACCCCTGGAGGTACTCGCTTTCAAGGGAGATATTCTGTTTGGGGAGGACTTAAATAAGATAGTGGCTGACTTGGCTACTGCCAAAACTGCCAGTCTGCCTAATACCGCTCCTTCTGTGTCGAAGGCTAAAGGTACGTCCTTGCGCCCCTTTCGTCCTTCAGGTAAAGCAAAAGGTCAGGTGTACCATAAGCAGGCCCGCACTTCTAAACCTGGTAAGCCGAAGCCCAAAAGAGCCTGGGCTGCCCGTCAGCCAGCTGCCAAGACCGATAAGCCTGCTGCATGACGGGGCGGGCCTCCCCCTGGGGGATCCCAGGGTGGGGGGCCGGCTTCTAGGGTATACCCAGGAATGGTTGAAGACCACTTCAGATGCCTGGGTACGGGAAGTCGTCACTCGAGGTTACGCCATAGCCTTCAAAAACCGACCCTCTCATCGATTTTGCCAGACAGACGTCCCTTTGGACCAGACAAAGGCAAAAACTCTACACTCGGTGGTACAGACCCTCCTGGATACAGGAGTCGTAGTACAAGTGCCTCTTGCTCAGAGGGGCCGGGGGTACTATTCTCCGCTGTTTCTAGTCCTGAAACCAAATGGGTCCTCCCGGCCCATTCTCAACCTCAAGGCATTTAACAGGTTTATGAAGATTTCCAAGTTCCGTATGGAAACTCTTCGCTCTATAGTTCTGGCCTTGGAACCTGTGGACTACATGGTCTCCCTGGACATACAGGATGCTTACCTGCATATTCCTATAGCAGTGTCACATCAACAATACCTGAGGTTTGGTACTGGCAACATCCATTACCAGTTGCAGGCATTACCTTTTGGTTTAACAATGGCTCCGCGAGTCTTCACCAAAGTTATGCGCGTGATGACGGTGGTACTCCGCCGTCAAGGGGTCAGGATACTGCCGTACCTGGATGACTTGTTAATCCTAGCAAATTCCCCAGATCTTCTCCTGCGTCATCTGGATATGACGGTCCGGTTTCTACAAGCCCACGGGTGGCTCATCAACTGGAAGAAATCCTCCCTGGTCCCTGCTCAGAGCATGGTGCACCTGGGAGCGCTGTAGGACACTCACAACCAGAGGTTGTTCTTGTCTCAGGAGAAAGTCCTGAAGCTTCAGGACAGGATTCGTTGCTTCCTTTCTCGTCCGCAAGTGTCGATACATTCGGCAATGCAGGTGCTGGGCCTCATGGTATCAGCATTCGACATGGTGGAGTATGCTCAATTCCACTCTCGCCCCCTCCAGAGGCTGATTCTAGCCAAGTGGGACGGCCTGCCTCATCGGATCAGATCTCAAATGATCTTATTGACTCCGGAGGTCCGTCTGTTGCTGCTTTGGTGGCTCCGGGACCAATAATTGTGCAGGGGTCGTCCCTTCTGGATATCCAACTGGGTCCTGTTGACGACAGATGCCACTCTAAGAGGTTGGGGCGCGGTGCTGGAGCAGCACTCCCTTCAGGGTCGGTGGACCAAGGAGGAATCTCTCCTCTCGATCAACATTCTGGAATTGCGGGCGGTCTTCAATGCGTTGAACCTGGACCAGCATTTAATTCAGAACCGTCCTGTTCAAGTACAGTCAGACAACGCCACCACAGTGGCTTACATAGATCATCAAGGCGGCACTCGAAGCTGTTTGGCAATGAAGGAAGTCTCAAGGATTCTACGTTGGGCGGAACGCCATCTACCGGCCATATCGGCAATATTCATTCCGGGAGTCCTGAATTGGGAAGCGGACTTTCTCAGTCGTCAGGACGTACATGCCGGTGAGTGGGGCCCCCATCCAGAAGTGTTTCAACTCCTAGTGGAAAAGTGGGGTCTTCCAGATGTAGATCTGATGGCGTCTCGACACAATCACAAGGTTCCGGTCTTCGGAGCAAGGACAAGGGATCCTCAAGCAGCATTCGTGGATGCGCTGGTGGTGCCATGGAGGTTTCGGCTGCCGTACGTGTTCCCTCCGATGTCACTCCTGCCCAGGGTAATTCGGAAGTTCAAGCAAGAAAGAGGAAATCTGCTTCTCATAGCTCCGGCGTGGCCTAGACGGCACTGGTTCTTAGACCTGCAAGGCCTATCGTCGGACCGTCCACTTCTACTTCCACAATGCCCAGACCTCCTCGTTCAGGGCCCCTGTGTCTACCAGGACCTAGCCCGGCTATCTTTGATGGCGTGGCTCTTGTAGCTTCCGTCTTGAGGGCTAAGGGTTTTTCTGAAGAGGTCATTAAAACTATGTTGCGGGCCCGGAAACCGGCTTCTGCTTCGATTTATCATAGGGTCTGGCATTCCTACTTTGTTTGGTGCACATCTAACAATTATGACGCTTCCAAGTTTAGTACAGCCAAACTTTTGGCTTTTCTGCAGCAAGGCCTAGATTTAGGCCTGCGTCTGGCCTCCCTCAAGTTTCATATTTCTGCCTTGTCGGTGTGGTTTCAGAGAAAAATTGCGACTTTACCTGATGTTCATACTTTCACTCAGGGTGTGTTGCGTATCCAACCTCCCTATGTCCCGCCTGTGGCTCCTTGGGACTTGTCGGTGGTTTTGGAGGCGTTGCAGGAGCCTCCATTTGAACCCCTTGGTTCAGCTGACCTTAAGTGGCTTTCCCTTAAGGTGGTGTTCTTGCTGGCTATTGCCTCTGCTAGAAGAGTGTCGGATCTGGGTGCCTTGTCTTGTAGTTCCCCATATCTGATTTTTCACCGTGACCGGGCGGTTCTTAGGACTCGTCCCAGATATTTACCTAAGGTGGTTTCTTCGTTCCACCTTAATCAGGAGATTGTGGTTCCGGCCTTTGTCTCTCCTGATTTGTCTCCCAAAGAGCGGTCTTTGGATGTGGTACGGGCTCTCCGTATTTATGTGAAGAGAACTGCTTCTATTCGAAAATCTGATTCTCTCTTTGTTTTGTTTGGATTTCACAAACGTGGCTGGCCTGCTCACAAGCAGACCCTGGCCAGATGGATTAGAATGGTGATTGCACATGCTTATGTGAGGGCTGGTCTGTCTGCTCCTGCTCACATTACGGCCCATTCTACTAGGTCTGTTGGACCTTCTTGGGCGGCCCAACGTGGTGCGACCCTTGATCAATTGTGCAAGGCGGCTACATGGTCCTCAGGGAACATGTTCATAAGGTTCTATGCCTTCGATACTGCCGCTTCCCAGGATGCTTCCTTTGGATGCCGGGTTCTTGTGCCAGCTACAGTGCGTCCCCATAAGGAACTGCTTTAGGACATCCCCATTGTCCAATCCTTGTGGAGCCGAGTGTACCCCGCAGCAGAAAACGAGTTTTAAGGTAAGAACTTACCTTTGTTAAAACTCTTTCTGCGAGGTACACTGGGCTCCACAAGGCGCCCACCCTGACGCACTTAGCTTCTTTGGGTTGGTATGGCATTAGCCGCTGACACTTCTCCTGTGAGAGTGTGGTGTATGTGGCTACTAACCGTTGTCGTCTCTTTTTCTGCTACTGCATTGGGCTGGTTAACTAAAAACTGAGCTCCTGTGCTGGGAGGCGGGGTGATATAGGAGGTGGCGCTGTGCATTCTGGGAACAGTCAAAGCTTTGAGCCTGTTGGTGCCTCGGTTCAAGATCCTATTCTACACCCCATTGTCCAATCCTTGTGGAGCCCAGTGTACCTCGCAGAAAGAGTTTTAACAAAGGTAAGTTCTTACCATAAAACTCGTTTTTTTTTGGTAGAGCATCATGGACTGGCTAGAAGTGCCGCGTGTCTTTTAGGTGTGTGCCAGGTGCGCTTGATTGGAGTTCGGGGGCCTCGTGGTGAGCCCCTGTTGTATTTGTTGCTGTCTTCTAGGCAGGCATTGTGGCTTAGTAGTAAGGCCTCCGCCTATGTAGATATAGGTTTTCGGTTCTAGTCTTTCATTTGTGGACCGTGGGGGGTTCCTGCGGGGTTCGTCCTTCATATGAGGGGCAACTTCTGGGTCATTTTGCACGGTGTGCAGTTTATTGTCCATATATGGGAGCCGATGACGGTAGCCGCGGCACGCTTCCTGTTGGTCAGATTGTATGGTCTTCTGTGGTGCCTCGGTTGGTCTGCAGAGGTGCTAGTTGAGCCCTGGGCTTTGCAGCGTGTGTGCATAGGTTAATGTGGTGTCACAGATTTGTTGTCTTTTTTGGGATTGATTTGGGTTTTGGTGGCGGTGTCAGGGCCTTCGGCGCCTGCCTGTGGCGGGAGAGCGCTGCAGTCTCATTGGCTTACTGTGGTGCAAGATGTCGTCGTGGGGCACCTACCCTCTCATTACTTATCGAGTTTGTCCTGCTCTGTGTGGGGGACCTGGACGCCCTTTGTGCAGGAGCATTTCAGTCTTGGCCATGAGGTATGGTGAGTCCCCGCGATGCTAATGAGTCATTGCAGGGGGGACGTGACAATCGTCCCCTAGGGCCCGATACAATAGTCAAGGCTCGAACTGAGATTGCAGCGTCTCCCGGCCACCTTTACCTAGTAGGTCAATCACATTTGGAATAAATAGCTGTGATCTTTAAGCCAAGCCGTTTATGTGTCAGTGTCAATTATTTGTGTCCGTGTCGTTTATTTTAGGGTTAAGTAATCATTATGGCCAAAAGGGTAATGTTACGGTTTGTATACGTTAAGTACTGTACTTCTTTGAGAAAATGAGGGTCAACGGTCACAAGGCTTTAATGATGTTTAGTAATACACCTATGGAGCTCTTATATAAAATAAAAAACAGACTACAGTACACTTAAATGAAAAAACTAAAAAAAAAAAAACACTTCTAAGGCACACACACAGGAACACTGACAAATAAAATAAAAAAAATTATACCCCTATATATGAGTTCAATAAAACTCAGATATTAAGGGGTATATTTACAAAAGTGCGGGTTTTCAGAAGTGGAGATGTTGCCCATAGCAACCCATCAGATTCTAACTATCATTTATTTAACACCTTCTAGAAGATGATAGGTAGAATCTGATTGGTTTCTATGGGCAACATCTCTAACTCTATATAACCTGCACTTTAGTAAATATACTAAGTGCCAGATTCGTATTTCACTTTGACAACCTCATGAACAACTGTCATAGCTAATATGAGGATACAGTTCAGCCCCAAGGCAGTCTGCTAACACATTCTGCTACATAAGCTGTTAAATACAGTATATCACACTTCAATCTGTGAGAATGAGACTAGAAACATATATCGCGATTTGCTATATATGACTCTCCTTAGACTTCAATATACTAGGTGTTACATAGACTACTTACAGTAACATCTTCCCTGTCAGCATATGAAATAGTAATAATAATCAGGGCCTGGTGCTAGGGTATAAATTTGCGCCCTCCCATATTCAACAAAGGGTCAGGGAAAAGGGGTGTGGTCTCAGAAGTAAGGGGCATGGCCACACAATAGTACCCCCATTTAAAATTACGCCACACAGTAGCACAATCTTATTCATCTTATACGTAATGTCCCACCCATTGTAGTAGCGTCCTTATATGTAATGCACCCCAGCAGTAGTAGCATCCTTATACATAATGCACCCACAGTAGTAGTAGCGTACTTATACGTAATGCCCCCCCCGTAGTAGTAGCAGCGTCCTAATACGTAGTGCACCCCCAGTAGCAGAAGAGTCCTTATAAGTAATTCCCCCCTAGTAGTAGTAGCGTCCTTATACGTAATGCCCCCACAGTAGTAGTAGCGTCCTTACATGTAATGGCCACCCCCAGTAGTAGCGTCGTTATACGTAATGCCCCCCCTTCCCCTGTAGTAGTAGCGTCCTTACATGTAATCGCCCCCCCAGTAGTAGTAGCGTCCTTACATGTAATCGCCCCCCCCAGTAGTAGCAGCGTCCTTACATGTAATCGCCCCCCAGTAGTAGTAGCGTCCTTACATGTAATCGCCCCCCCAGTAGTAGTAGCATCCTTACATGTAATCGCCCCCCAGTAGTAGCAGCGTCCTTACATGTAATCGCCCCCCCAGTAGTAGCGTCGTTATACGTAATGCCCCCCCTTCCCCAGTAGTAGCAGCGTCCTTACATGTAATCGCCCCCCAGTAGTAGCAGCGTCCTTACATGTAATCGCCCCCCCAGTAGTAGTAGCGTCCTTACATGTAATCGCCCCCCCAGTAGTAGTAGCGTCCTTACATGTAATCGCCCCCCCAGTAGTAGTAGCGTCCTTACATGTAATCGCCCCCCCAGTAGTAGCAGCGTCCTTACATGTAATCGCCCCCCAGTAGTAGCAGCGTCCTTACATGTAATCGCCCCCCCAGTAGTAGCAGCGTCCTTACATGTAATCGCCCCCCCAGTAGTAGCAGCGTCCTTACATGTAATCGCCCCCCCAGTAGTAGCAGCGTCCTTACATGTAATCGCCCCCCCAGTAGTAGCAGCGTACTTACATGTAATCGCCCCCCCAGTAGTAGCAGCGTCCTTACATGTAATCGCCCCCCCAGTAGTAGTAGCGTCCTTACATGTAATCGCCCCCCCAGTAGTAGCAGCGTCCTTACATGTAATCGCCCCCCCAGTAGTAGCAGCGTACTTACATGTAATCGCCCCCCCAGTAGTAGCAGCGTCCTTACATGTAATCGCCCCCCAGTAGTAGCAGCGTCCTTACATGTAATCGCCCCCCCAGTAGTAGCAGCGTCCTTACATGTAATCGCCCCCCCAGTAGTAGCAGCGTACTTACATGTAATCGCCCCCCCAGTAGTAGCAGCGTCCTTACATGTAATCGCCCCCCAGTAGTAGCAGCGTCCTTACATGTAATCGCCCCCCCAGTAGTAGTAGCGTCCTTACATGTAATCGCCCCCCCAGTAGTAGCAGCGTCCTTACATGTAATCGCCCCCCCAGTAGTAGCAGTGTCCTTACATGTAATCGCCCCCCAGTAGTAGCAGCGTCCTTACATGTAATCGCCCCCCCAGTAGTAGCAGCGTACTTACATGTAATCGCCCCCCCAGTAGTAGTAGCGTCCTTACATGTAATCGCCCCCCCAGTAGTAGCAGCGTCCTTACATGTAATCGCCCCCCCAGTAGTAGCAGCGTCCTTACATGTAATCGCCCCCCCAGTAGTAGCAGCGTCCTTACATGTAATCGCCCCCCCAGTAGTAGCAGCGTCCTTACATGTAATCGCCCCCCCAGTAGTAGTAGCGTCCTTACATGTAATCGCCCCCCAGTAGTAGCAGCGTCCTTACATGTAATCGCCCCCCAGTAGTAGCAGCGTCCTTACATGTAATCGCCCCCCCAGTAGTAGCAGCGTCCTTACATGTAATCGCCCCCCCAGTAGTAGCAGCGTCCTTACATGTAATCGCCCCCCCAGTAGTAGCAGCGTCCTTACATGTAATCGCCCCCCCCAGTAGTAGCAGCGTCCTTACATGTAATCGCCCCCCAGTAGTAGCAGCGTCCTTACATGTAATCGCCCCCCCAGTAGTAGCAGCGTCCTTACATGTAATCGCCCCCCCAGTAGTAGTAGCGTCCTTACATGTAATCGCCCCCCAGTAGTAGCAGCGTCCTTACATGTAATCGCCCCCCCAGTAGTAGTAGCGTCCTTACATGTAATCGCCCCCCCAGTAGTAGCAGCGTCCTTACATGTAATCGCCCCCCCAGTAGTAGCAACGTCCTTACATGTAATCGCCCCCCCAGTAGTAGCAGCGTCCTTACATGTAATCGCCCCCCCAGTAGTAGCAGCGTCCTTACATGTAATCGCCCCCCCAGTAGTAGCAGCGTCCTTACATGTAATCGCCCCCCCAGTAGTAGCAGCGTACTTACATGTAATCGCCCCCCCAGTAGTAGCAGCGTCCTTACATGTAATCGCCCCCCCAGTAGTAGTAGCGTCCTTACATGTAATCGCCCCCCCAGTAGTAGCAGCGTCCTTACATGTAATCGCCCCCCCCAGTAGTAGCAGCGTACTTACATGTAATCGCCCCCCCAGTAGTAGCAGCGTCCTTACATGTAATCGCCCCCCAGTAGTAGCAGCGTCCTTACATGTAATCGCCCCCCCAGTAGTAGCAGCGTCCTTACATGTAATCGCCCCCCCAGTAGTAGCAGCGTACTTACATGTAATCGCCCCCCCAGTAGTAGCAGCGTCCTTACATGTAATCGCCCCCCAGTAGTAGCAGCGTCCTTACATGTAATCGCCCCCCCAGTAGTAGTAGCGTCCTTACATGTAATCGCCCCCCCCAGTAGTAGCAGCGTCCTTACATGTAATTGCCCCCCCAGTAGTAGTAGCGTCCTTACATGTAATCGCCCCCCCAGTAGTAGCAGCGTCCTTACATGTAATCGCCCCCCCAGTAGTAGCAGCGTCCTTACATGTAATCGCCCCCCCAGTAGTAGTAGCTTCCTTACATGTAATCGCCCCCCCAGTAGTAGTAGCGTCCTTACATGTAATCGCCCCCCCAGTAGTAGCAGCGTCCTTACATGTAATCGCCCCCCCAGTAGTAGCAGCGTACTTACATGTAATCGCCCCCCCAGTAGTAGCAGCGTCCTTACATGTAATCGCCCCCCCAGTAGTAGCAGCGTCCTTACATGTAATCGCCCCCCCAGTAGTAGTAGCGTCCTTACATGTAATCGCCCCCCAGTAGTAGCAGCGTCCTTACATGTTATCGCCCCCCAGTAGTAGCAGCGTCCTTACATGTAATCGCCCCCCAGTAGTAGCAGCGTCCTTACATGTAATCGCCCCCCCAGTAGTAGCAGCGTACTTACATGTAATCGCCCCCCCAGTAGTAGCAGCGTCCTTACATGTAATCGCCCCCCCCAGTAGTAGCAGCGTCCTTACATGTAATCGCCCCCCCAGTAGTAGCAGCGTCCTTACATGTAATCGCCCCCCCAGTAGTAGCAGCGTCCTTACATGTAATCGCCCCCCCAGTAGTAGTAGCTTCCTTACATATAATCGCCCCCCCAGTAGCAGCAGCGTCCTTACATGTAATCACCCCCCCAGTAGCAGCAGCGTCCTTACATGTAATCGCCCCCCCAGTAGTAGCAGCGTCCTTACATGTAATCACCCCCCCAGTAGTAGCAGCGTCCTTACATGTAATCGCCCCCCCAGTAGTAGCAGCGTCCTTACATGTAATCGCCCCCCCAGTAGTAGCAGCGTACTTACATGTAATCGCCCCCCCAGTAGTAGCAGCGTCCTTACATGTAATCGCCCCCCCAGTAGTAGTAGCGTCCTTACATGTAATCGCCCCCCCAGTAGTAGCAGCGTCCTTACATGTAATCGCCCCCCCAGTAGTAGCAGCGTCCTTACATGTAATCGCCCCCCCAGTAGTAGCAGCGTACTTACATGTAATCGCCCCCCCAGTAGTAGCAGCGTCCTTACATGTAATCGCCCCCCCAGTAGTAGTAGCGTCCTTACATGTAATCGCCCCCCCAGTAGTAGCAGCGTCCTTACATGTAATCGCCCCCCCAGTAGTAGCAGCGTACTTACATGTAATCGCCCCCCCAGTAGTAGCAGCGTCCTTACATGTAATCGCCACCCAGTAGTAGCAGCGTCCTTACATGTAATCGCCCCCCCAGTAGTAGCAGCGTCCTTACATGTAATCGCCCCCCCAGTAGTAGCAGCGTACTTACATGTAATCGCCCCCCCAGTAGTAGCAGCGTCCTTACATGTAATCGCCCCCCAGTAGTAGCAGCGTCCTTACATGTAATCGCCCCCCCAGTAGTAGTAGCGTCCTTACATGTAATCGCCCCCCCAGTAGTAGCAGCGTCCTTACATGTAATTGCCCCCCCAGTAGTAGAAGCGTCCTTACATGTAATCGCCCCCCCAGTAGTAGCAGCGTCCTTACATGTAATCGCCCCCCCAGTAGTAGCAGCGTCCTTACATGTAATCGCCCCCCCAGTAGTAGTAGCGTCCTTACATGTAATCGCCCCCCCAGTAGTAGCAGCGTCCTTACATGTAATCGCCCCCCAGTAGTAGTAGCGTCCTTACATGTAATCGCCCCCCCAGTAGTAGCAGCGTCCTTACATGTAATCGCCCCCCAGTAGTAGTAGCGTCCTTACATGTAATCGCCCCCCCAGTAGTAGTAGCGTCCTTACATGTAATCGCCCCCCCAGTAGTAGCAGCGTCCTTACATGTAATCGCCCCCCAGTAGTAGCAGCGTCCTTACATGTAATCGCCCCCCCAGTAGTAGCAGCGTCCTTACATGTAATCGCCCCCCCAGTAGTAGCAGCGTACTTACATGTAATCGCCCCCCCAGTAGTAGCAGCGTCCTTACATGTAATCGCCCCCCAGTAGTAGCAGCGTCCTTACATGTAATCGCCCCCCCCAGTAGTAGTAGCGTCCTTACATGTAATCGCCCCCCCAGTAGTAGCAGCGTCCTTACATGTAATTGCCCCCCCAGTAGTAGTAGCGTCCTTACATGTAATCGCCCCCCCAGTAGTAGCAGCGTCCTTACATGTAATCGCCCCCCCAGTAGTAGCAGCGTCCTTACATGTAATCGCCCCCCCAGTAGTAGTAGCTTCCTTACATGTAATCGCCCCCCCAGTAGTAGTAGCGTCCTTACATGTAATCGCCCCCCCAGTAGTAGCAGCGTCCTTACATGTAATCACCCCCCCAGTAGTAGCAGCGTACTTACATGTAATCGCCCCCCCCAGTAGTAGCAGCGTCCTTACATGTAATCGCCCCCCCAGTAGTAGCAGCGTCCTTACATGTAATCGCCCCCCCAGTAGTAGTAGCGTCCTTACATGTAATCGCCCCCCAGTAGTAGCAGCGTCCTTACATGTAATCGCCCCCCAGTAGTAGCAGCGTCCTTACATGTTATCGCCCCCCAGTAGTAGCAGCGTCCTTACATGTAATCGCCCCCCAGTAGTAGCAGCGTCCTTACATGTAATCGCCCCCCCAGTAGTAGCAGCGTACTTACATGTAATCGCCCCCCCAGTAGTAGCAGCGTCCTTACATGTAATCGCCCCCCCAGTAGTAGCAGCGTCCTTACATGTAATCGCCCCCCCAGTAGTAGCAGCGTCCTTACATGTAATCGCCCCCCCAGTAGTAGCAGCGTCCTTACATGTAATCGCCCCCCCAGTAGTAGCAGCGTCCTTACATGCAATCGCCCCCCCAGTAGTAGTAGCTTCCTTACATATAATCGCCCCCCCAGTAGCAGCAGCGTCCTTACATGTAATCACCCCCCCAGTAGTAGCAGCGTCCTTACATGTAATCGCCCCCCCAGTAGTAGCAGCGTCCTTACATGTAATTGCCCCCCCAGTAGTAGCAGCGTACTTACATGTAATCGCCCCCCCAGTAGTAGCAGCGTCCTTACATGTAATCGCCCCCCCAGTAGTAGCAGCGTACTTACATGTAATCGCCCCCCCAGTAGTAGTAGCGTCCTTACATGTAATCGCCCCCCCAGTAGTAGCAGCGTCCTTACATGTAATCGCCCCCCCAGTAGTAGTAGCGTCCTTACATGTAATCGCCCCCCCAGTAGTAGCAGCGTCCTTACATGTAATCGCCCCCCCAGTAGTAGCAGCGTACTTACATGTAATCGCCCCCCCAGTAGTAGTAGCGTCCTTACATGTAATTGCCCCCCCAGTAGTAGCAGCGTCCTTACATGTAATTGCCCCCCCAGTAGTAGTAGCGTCCTTACATGTAATCGCCCCCCCAGTAGTAGCAGCGTCCTTACATGTAATCGCCCCCCCAGTAGTAGTAGCTTCCTTACATGTAATCGCCCCCCCAGTAGTAGTAGCGTCCTTACATGTAATCGCCCCCCCAGTAGTAGCAGCGTCCTTACATGTAATCGCCCCCCCAGTAGTAGCAGCGTCCTTACATGTAATCGCCCCCCCAGTAGTAGTAGCGTCCTTACATGTAATCGCCCCCCCAGTAGTAGCAGCGTCCTTACATGTAATCGCCCCCCCAGTAGTAGTAGCTTCCTTACATATAATCGCCCCCCCAGTAGTAGCAGCGTCCTTACATGTAATCGCCCCCCAGTAGTAGCAGCGTCCTTACATGTAATCGCCCCCCCAGTAGTAGTAGCTTCCTTACATGTAATCGCCCCCCCAGTAGTAGTAGCGTCCTTACATGTAATCGCCCCCCCAGTAGTAGCAGCGTCCTTACATGTAATCGCCCCCCCAGTAGTAGCAGCGTCCTTACATGTAATCGCCCCCCCAGTAGTAGTAGCGTCCTTACATGTAATCGCCCCCCAGTAGTAGCAGCGTCCTTACATGTAATCGCCCCCCAGTAGTAGCAGCGTACTTACATGTAATCGCCCCCCAGTAGTAGCAGCGTCCTTACATGTAATCGCCCCCCAGTAGTAGCAGCGTCCTTACATGTAATCGCCCCCCCAGTAGTAGCAACGTCCTTACATGTAATCGCCCCCCAGTAGTAGCAGCGTCCTTACATGTAATCGCCCCCCCAGTAGTAGTAGCTTCCTTACATGTAATCGCCCCCCCAGTAGTAGTAGCGTCCTTACATGTAATCGCCCCCCCAGTAGTAGTAGCGTCCTTACATGTAATCGCCCCCCCAGTAGTAGCAGCGTCCTTACATGTAATCGCCCCCCCAGTAGTAGCAGCGTCCTTACATGTAATCACCCCCCCCCCAGTAGTAGCAGCGTCCTTACATGTAATCGCCCCCCCAGTAGTAGTAGCTTCCTTACATATAATCGCCCCCCCAGTAGCAGCAGCGTCCTTACATGTAATCACCCCCCCAGTAGTAGCAGCGTCCTTACATGTAATCGCCCCCCCAGTAGTAGCAGCGTCCTTACATGTAATCACCCCCCCAGTAGTAGCAGCGTACTTACATGTAATCGCCCCCCCCAGTAGTAGCAGCGTCCTTACATGTAATCGCCCCCCCAGTAGTAGCAGCGTCCTTACATGTAATCGCCCCCCCAGTAGTAGCAGCGTACTTACATGTAATCGCCCCCCAGTAGTAGCAGCGTCCTTACATGTAATCGCCCCCCAGTAGTAGCAGCGTCCTTACATGTAATCGCCCCCCCAGTAGTAGCAACGTCCTTACATGTAATCGCCCCCCAGTAGTAGCAGCGTCCTTACATGTAATCGCCCCCCCAGTAGTAGTAGCTTCCTTACATGTAATCGCCCCCCCAGTAGTAGTAGCGTCCTTACATGTAATCGCCCCCCCCAGTAGTAGTAGCGTCCTTACATGTAATCGCCCCCCCAGTAGTAGCAGCGTCCTTACATGTAATCGCCCCCCCAGTAGTAGCAGCGTCCTTACATGTAATCGCCCCCCCAGTAGTAGCAGCGTCCTTACATGTAATCGCCCCCCCAGTAGTAGCAGCGTCCTTACATGTAATCGCCCCCCAGTAGTAGCAGCGTCCTTACATGTTATCGCCCCCCAGTAGTAGCAGCGTCCTTACATGTAATCGCCCCCCAGTAGTAGCAGCGTCCTTACATGTAATCGCCCCCCCAGTAGTAGCAGCGTCCTTACATGTAATCGCCCCCCCATTAGTAGCAGCGTACTTACATGTAATCGCCCCCCCAGTAGTAGCAGCGTCCTTACATGTAATCGCCCCCCCAGTAGTAGCAGCGTCCTTACATGTAATCGCCCCCCCAGTAGTAGCAGCGTCCTTACATGTAATCGCCCCCCCAGTAGTAGCAGCGTCCTTACATGTAATCGCCCCCCCAGTAGTAGCAGCGTCCTTACATGTAATCGCCCCCCAGTAGTAGCAGCGTCCTTACATGTAATCGCCCCCCCAGTAGTAGCAGCGTCCTTACATGTAATCGCCCCCCCAGTAGTAGTAGCTTCCTTACATATAATCGCCCCCCCAGTAGCAGCAGCGTCCTTACATGTAATCACCCCCCCAGTAGTAGCAGCGTCCTTACATGTAATCGCCCCCCCAGTAGTAGCAGCGTCCTTACATGTAATCACCCCCCCAGTAGTAGCAGCGTACTTACATGTAATCGCCCCCCCCAGTAGTAGCAGCGTCCTTACATGTAATCGCCCCCCCAGTAGTAGCAGCGTCCTTACATGTAATCGCCCCCCCAGTAGTAGCAGCGTACTTACATGTAATCGCCCCCCAGTAGTAGCAGCGTCCTTACATGTAATCGCCCCCCAGTAGTAGCAGCGTCCTTACATGTAATCGCCCCCCCAGTAGTAGCAACGTCCTTACATGTAATCGCCCCCCAGTAGTAGCAGCGTCCTTACATGTAATCGCCCCCCCAGTAGTAGTAGCTTCCTTACATGTAATCGCCCCCCCAGTAGTAGTAGCGTCCTTACATGTAATCGCCCCCCCCAGTAGTAGTAGCGTCCTTACATGTAATCGCCCCCCCAGTAGTAGCAGCGTCCTTACATGTAATCGCCCCCCCAGTAGTAGTAGCTTCCTTACATGTAATCGCCCCCCCAGTAGTAGTAGCGTCCTTACATGTAATCGCCCCCCCAGTAGTAGCAGCGTCCTTACATGTAATCGCCCCCCCAGTAGTAGCAGCGTCCTTACATGTAATCGCCCCCCCAGTAGTAGTAGCGTCCTTACATGTAATCGCCCCCCCAGTAGTAGCAGCGTCCTTACATGTAATCGCCCCCCCAGTAGTAGTAGCTTCCTTACATATAATCGCCCCCCCAGTAGTAGCAGCGTCCTTACATGTAATCGCCCCCCAGTAGTAGCAGCGTCCTTACATGTAATCGCCCCCCCAGTAGTAGTAGCTTCTTAACATGTAATCGCCCCCCCAGTAGTAGTAGCGTCCTTACATGTAATCGCCCCCCCAGTAGTAGCAGCGTCCTTACATGTAATCGCCCCCCCAGTAGTAGCAGCGTCCTTACATGTAATCGCCCCCCCAGTAGTAGTAGCGTCCTTACATGTAATCGCCCCCCAGTAGTAGCAGCGTCCTTACATGTAATCGCCCCCCAGTAGTAGCAGCGTACTTACATGTAATCGCCCCCCAGTAGTAGCAGCGTCCTTACATGTAATCGCCCCCCAGTAGTAGCAGCGTCCTTACATGTAATCGCCCCCCCAGTAGTAGCAACGTCCTTACATGTAATCGCCCCCCAGTAGTAGCAGCGTCCTTACATGTAATCGCCCCCCCAGTAGTAGTAGCTTCCTTACATGTAATCGCCCCCCCAGTAGTAGTAGCGTCCTTACATGTAATCGCCCCCCCAGTAGTAGTAGCGTCCTTACATGTAATCGCCCCCCCAGTAGTAGCAGCGTCCTTACATGTAATCGCCCCCCCAGTAGTAGCAGCGTCCTTACATGTAATCACCCCCCCCCCAGTAGTAGCAGCGTCCTTACATGTAATCGCCCCCCCAGTAGTAGTAGCTTCCTTACATATAATCGCCCCCCCAGTAGCAGCAGCGTCCTTACATGTAATCACCCCCCCAGTAGTAGCAGCGTCCTTACATGTAATCGCCCCCCCAGTAGTAGCAGCGTCCTTACATGTAATCACCCCCCCAGTAGTAGCAGCGTACTTACATGTAATCGCCCCCCCCAGTAGTAGCAGCGTCCTTACATGTAATCGCCCCCCCAGTAGTAGCAGCGTCCTTACATGTAATCGCCCCCCCAGTAGTAGCAGCGTACTTACATGTAATCGCCCCCCAGTAGTAGCAGCGTCCTTACATGTAATCGCCCCCCAGTAGTAGCAGCGTCCTTACATGTAATCGCCCCCCCAGTAGTAGCAACGTCCTTACATGTAATCGCCCCCCAGTAGTAGCAGCGTCCTTACATGTAATCGCCCCCCCAGTAGTAGTAGCTTCCTTACATGTAATCGCCCCCCCAGTAGTAGTAGCGTCCTTACATGTAATCGCCCCCCCCAGTAGTAGTAGCGTCCTTACATGTAATCGCCCCCCCAGTAGTAGCAGCGTCCTTACATGTAATCGCCCCCCCAGTAGTAGCAGCGTCCTTACATGTAATCGCCCCCCCAGTAGTAGCAGCGTCCTTACATGTAATCGCCCCCCCAGTAGTAGCAGCGTCCTTACATGTAATCGCCCCCCAGTAGTAGCAGCGTCCTTACATGTTATCGCCCCCCAGTAGTAGCAGCGTCCTTACATGTAATCGCCCCCCAGTAGTAGCAGCGTCCTTACATGTAATCGCCCCCCCAGTAGTAGCAGCGTCCTTACATGTAATCGCCCCCCCAGTAGTAGCAGCGTACTTACATGTAATCGCCCCCCCAGTAGTAGCAGCGTCCTTACATGTAATCGCCCCCCCAGTAGTAGCAGCGTCCTTACATGTAATCGCCCCCCCAGTAGTAGCAGCGTCCTTACATGTAATCGCCCCCCCAGTAGTAGCAGCGTCCTTACATGTAATCGCCCCCCCAGTAGTAGCAGCGTCCTTACATGTAATCGCCCCCCAGTAGTAGCAGCGTCCTTACATGTAATCGCCCCCCCAGTAGTAGCAGCGTCCTTACATGTAATCGCCCCCCCAGTAGTAGTAGCTTCCTTACATATAATCGCCCCCCCAGTAGCAGCAGCGTCCTTACATGTAATCGCCCCCCCAGTAGTAGTAGCGTCCTTACATGTAATCGCCCCCCCAGTAGTAGCAGCGTCCTTACATGTAATCGCCCCCCCAGTAGTAGTAGCTTCCTTACATATAATCGCCCCCCCAGTAGCAGCAGCGTCCTTACATGTAATCGCCCCCCCAGTAGTAGTAGCGTCCTTACATGTAATCGCCCCCCCAGTAGTAGCAGCGTACTTACATGCAATCGCCCCCCCAGTAGTAGCAGCGTCCTTACATGTAATCGCCCCCCCAGTAGTAGTAGCTTCCTTACATGTAATCGCCCCCCCAGTAGTAGCAGCGTCCTTACATGTAATCGCCCCCCAGTAGTAGCAGCGTCCTTACATGTTATCGCCCCCCCCCCAGTAGTAGCAGCGTCCTTACATGTAATCGCCCCCCCAGTAGTAGTAGCGTCCTTACATGTAATCGCCCCCCCAGTAGTAGCAACGTCCTTACATGTAATCGCCCCCCCAGTAGTAGTAGCTTCCTTACATGTAATCGCCCCCCCAGTAGTAGCGTCCATAATGCGTGCGCACACAGACATACCTCACACACACAATTCACACATATATACACACATACACCCCCACCATATACGTAAATTTAGCACAGCTACGATCATCTTGGAATGAGGGCCATGGTTTTGCCCATCTGCTAACAAATTTGCTGCTGCGATCAGGTCTGAATTAGGCCATTTGTGCGCTGATATCGCTTCTCGCCCATGTAAGAAAGTGATCTCACGCATGCCCAGTGAGCCGGCCGGGCAGTAAGACACAGCACATCAGCACTAGGCTGATGCATACCTCCCAACTTTCAAAAATGAGCAAGCAGGACTCCTGCGCGGTGTGGGCGCCAGAAAAGGGGGCATGGCTTCAAAGAAAGGTGGCGTGGCCTTGCGGTAATGCCTGCGTTTTTCATCACTGTGGGGCATGGCCAGCGCTCTGTGAGCTGCTGACGTGCCCACAGTCCCCATGTCCCCGTGAATAGACGCTATGTGCGTGTGTGCACAGCATCTGTGCACAGCATCTGCGTGTGTGCACAGCATCTGTTCACCGCTGCTCTACAGCAGAGCAGCGAGTGACAGGGAACCTCCCCTGCCCCCCACCACCACCACGGGACACTGCTGCCCACAGGTGGGACAGCGGGACAGTCCCAAAAAAAACGGGACTGTCCCATGAAAATTGGGACAGTTGGGAGGTTTGCTGATGCACTGTGGTCTGACATAATTCGCAGGAGGAGGGAGTTTTTACTGTCCCGCTCCGGCATACGAGATGTTTATACATGTTGTTGTTACTGCTTCGCCTTAAAAAAGAGGTGAAGCGGAAAGCACTACAGCAGGAATAATACATCTGTCCCTATATTGTGTACCATCAGCAGACGTTAACTGAGCTCAGTGTAACAAGATACATTGTTAAAGTTACAATACTTGGTTTAACATTCTCCCATATCAGAATAATGCATTACTATATGGTAATGTGTTATATATGAATGCATATTAAGAGTTACTATAGGAGATACAGTAAGATGTTAATATTGTGATAAAGGGAATTGCCTGACTAGTGGGAGAAGCTGGAAGGATTGAGGGTCTAGTACCTAAGGGTCACAACCTATACTATAGGGCAAATGCTGGTTGACTTTACTTACAGTAGGAGGCATAAAACCAAGTAGTCACGGAATCATTCTCATTGGGTAACCACGATGTTGTTGCTAAGTGTTCCTGTTGTTGTTGCTAATACAGTAAGTAATCACATCAGCAATTCTTACTGAATTAGCCTGTCAGAGTTCTTGGGTTTTGGGAATCTGAATTTGCAGCTTGAGGCTCAGTGTCGGCAACCTTAGACAGGATTAGCCGGGCAGGCTGAATTAAGGTCTTTTTCATAGGTCTCCTATGAAGGTACTGCTGGTGCTGTGGCTTGAAAGACTGTGAAAGCAGATGGTTTGGCAGAACCCGACTGCCCAAGAGCGAATGCCTGGCGGAACCCTGGAGATAGGTCGACTGGAGGCTAGGACAAACTGTTGTTCACTGAGAGTGTAGGGTATCTGGAGGATCAGCAAGTGTGTCGAGGTGACCAGGAAATTCAGAAATAGAAAGAATTTCAGGAACTGGATGCTACAATAGCACTGCTGTGGAGCACAGATCAACTAGCACACACAACGCTGTGTGAGAGATGTTGCACTGGCGATCTCTTACTCAGAAAGCCTCACATTTATTCCTGCAGGCTGTTTCTCATTGACTTTGCTAGCTTTGCTGGTCACTGGGTGAATTTGGTCAGCTGACCCTTCAAAGATGGCAGTGCCCATACCGCAACTCTGCAGCTGAAAGCTGCACAGGCACTCGCTGCTGGCTCTGCTCCCAGGCCTGCCTGCAAGCTGTGACCACCGCCAGCAGCTTGCACCCCCTCCAGAGGTACCGCGCCAAAGTGTCCGGACGGGTAAGTACCGGGACTCCCGGAACCCGATCTGCCACACCGTGACATAGTCCCTGTGCCAGCAAAACTGTTTTGATCGACTGCGAGCTGCTTTTGGGGAGGAAGCACCATCCCAAACCACTGTGTTTGAGTGGTTTGCAGAATTTTAGTGTGGGAGACAGTCCCTGGAAGACGAGGAGAGCTGTGACCAAACTGAAGAGAAAGTTGCTGCCATGCGGACCACAGTTGAGGTTGATCCCAGGCTGACCATGACCCAGTTAGAGACGGAGATAGACATCCCTTTGGGATCCATCTGCTTGATACTCCATGAAAAGTTTGGCCTGAGCAAGATTTCTGCATGCTGGGTGCCCCAACAGCTGAGTCAAAAGCAGAAGGAGGCTCGTGCGACCGCCAGGTTTGATGGCAGTCACTAAAATTCTGTCTGGGAGATCATTAGTGGTGATGAATCCTAGACTCTGAGACCAAACAACAGTTGGAGGTGCGCCGCCAACGAAGTTCCGACGCAAGTGGAGTGTAGCCAAGCAGATGGTGGTTGTTTTTGTGGCCAAGACTTGTCATGTAGCTACTATACCACTCGTACAGTAGCACATCATTTCTTGGGACTGGTATGCCGTCAATGCCTGCCGCGAATGCTGGAAGCCATTTCCAGGCGCCATCCAAGAACTCACACTCGTGGTGGCCTTCTCATCACGACAATGCTCCTGCCTCCAAATCCAGGAAAGTGGTGGATTTTCTGGCTCATGAACACATCGAGGAGCTTTGTCATCCACTGTACAGTCCAGACCTGGCCCCCTGTGACTTCTTTATGTTCCCACAAATCAAGCACCAGATGCTTGGGGTTCGTTTTGAGTCACCAGAAGCTGCAGTGGAGACCTTCATCAGCATTTACAGTAGAAGACATACCTGCTTCGGACTGGTCCAGATGCTTCACCAAGTGGTTTTAGCATATGCAACTTTGTATAGACTCTTCTGGCGAATACTTTAAAAAAAATACAATGTTCTCTTTGTTTGTAGATATAATTTGTGCTTCCAGAAACTTATTGCACACCGCCCGTATTTTGACTGTCATATATTGTACATGCACTATTGATGCTCAGATCCTGTAAAGAAGTGATGTCTTCGGGATACCAGAACAATAAAAACTTTATTTTATGATTACACCAGTGTATGATCTCAGTGTTAACACCTACAAACTTCATTGCACCAGGGGTTATCCCAAGCAACCCCTGGAGAAACTGTACTAATTTCTTGGGTGGAGGCACTAAACCAATTGTATTTTGCAACTTCCCAATAGAACTTGGTGGGTCAGTGGATGTTTTCAGACAGCCAGGTAACAACATTTAAAGGGGGGGGAGAGGGTTATATTATATATATATATATATATATATATATATGTGTTTCCACCTCTGTGAATGTGCCATTTCCTTTTCTCTAACGTCCTAGTGGATGCTGGGGACTCCGTAAGGACCATGGGGAATAGACGGGCTCCACAGGAGACTGGGCACTCTAAGAAAGATTTAGTACTACTGGTGTGCACTGGCTCCTCCCTCTATGCCCCTCCTCCAGACCTCAGTTAGAATCTGTGCCCGGACAGAGCTGGGTGCATTTTAGTGAGCTCTCCTGAGCTTGCTAATAAGAAAGTATTTTAGTTAGGTTTTTTATTTTCAGAGAGCTTCTGCTGGCAACAGACTCTCTGCTACGTGGGACTGAGGGGAGAGAAGCAAACCTACTAACTGCGGCTAGGTTGCGCTTCTTAGGCTACTGGACACCATTAGCTTTAGAGGGATCGAACACCGGACCTGACCTTGTCGTCCGTTCCCGGAGCCGCGCCGCCGTCCCCCTCTCAGAGCCAGAAGTCAGAAGCCGGCGGGTTGAAGCAAGAAGACGTCAAAATCGGCGGCAGAAGACTCCTGTCTTCATATGAGGTAGCGCACAGCACTGCAGCTGTGCGCCATTGCGCCCACACTAACCCACACACTCCGGTCACTGTAGGGTGCAGGGCGCAGGGGGGGGCGCCCTGGGCAGCAATAAATTACCTCCTGGCAAAAAGCAGCATATATACAGTTGGACACTGTTATATGCATGAGCCCCCGCCATTAATTTTACACAAAATCGCGGGAGAAGCCCGCCGCTGAGGGGACGGGGCCTTCTTCCTCAGCACTCACCAGCGCCATTTTCTCTCCACACTGAGAGGAAGCTCCCCAGGCTCTCCCCTGCAGAAGCACGATAGAGAGGGTGAAAAACAGAGGGGGGGGGGGGCACATAAATTTGGCGTAAAAACAATATATACAGCAGCTACTGGGTTAACACTAAGTTACTGTGTGATTCCTGGGTCATATAGCGCTGGGGTGTGTGCTGGCATACTCTCTCTCTGTCTCTCCAAAGGGCCTAGTGGGGGAACTGTCTTCAAATAAAGCATCCCCTGTGTGTGTGGTGTGTCGGTACGTGTGTGTCGACATGTCTGAGGTAAAAGGCTCCCCTAAGGAGTAGATAGAGCAAATATGTGTGTGAGAGGGTGTCTCCGTCGACAACGCCGACACCTGTTTGGATATGTGTAAGTGCTGAGGTGAATTTATTGCACAAAAGATTAGAGAACAGACAGGAAATCTACCCATGTCTGTCCCTATGTCACAGAGACCTTCAGAGTCTCACAATGCTCACTATCCAAAATAATAAACACTGATATCGACACAGAGTTTGACTCCAGTGTCGACTACGATAATGCAAAGTTACAGCCAAAATGGCTGAAAGGTATTCAATATATGATTATTGTAATAAAAGATGATTTGCATATCACTGATGACTCATTTGTCCCTGACACAAGGGTACACATGTTAAGGGGAAGAAAGCTGAGGTAAATTTCCCTCCTCTCATGAGGAAAAAGAGCGGGAATCTCCAGACAAGAGACTGCAGCTTCCCACAAAAAATTCTCAGGCAGTATCCTTTCCCCACTAGGGCCAGGATGTGATGGGAATCTTCCCCTAGGGTGTCACGTTTGCACAGAAGGTAGCACTAGCTATTCTAAGGGATCCTGCAGATAGCGTGCACATTCTAGTACACTACTCAGACCGGCGATCGTGTCGGCATGGGTTTATAGCGCTGTGGCAGCGTGGACAGGTACCTTATCAGCAGAGATTGAGACCCTAGTATGCATATAGATAAATATATATATGTGTATATATAGAGATATATATATATATATATTAAAGATGCTGTCTTAAGAGATAGGTATATATATATAAAACATGCCCAAAGAGACATGAGTATACTGGGTCCTAGAGTCAAAGCTATGTCGATTTCTGCTTGACGTGTCATGTAGAATGTGCAATGGACAGATGATGCCGACTTAAGAGGCATATGGAAGGCTGAGGATTGTGTGGAGAAGGGTTCTCGGACCTGGTCTCCACAGCTATAGCTGGTAATTCTGATATTTTGCCTTATATTCCTGCACAGCCTAGGAAAGCACGACATTATCAAATGCAGCCTTTTGAATAAAGAACAAAGAAAGTCCGAGGTGCGTCCTTTCTTGCCAGAGGCGGGGGCAGAGGAAAGAAGCTGCACAACACAGCTAGTTCCCAGGAACAGAAGTTCTCCCCGGCCTCTACAAAGATCCACCGCATGTCGCTGGGGCTCCACAGGCAGAGCTAGGCCCGGTGGGGGCACGCCTTCGTAAGTTCAGCCACAAGTGGGTTCACTCCCTGTTAGATCCCTGGGCAATAGATATTGTGTCTCAGGGATACAAGCTGGACTTT
This sequence comes from Pseudophryne corroboree, assembly GCF_028390025.1. Lineage (NCBI taxonomy): Eukaryota > Metazoa > Chordata > Amphibia > Anura > Myobatrachidae > Pseudophryne > Pseudophryne corroboree. The sequence continues at coordinate 401,419,389 of NC_086450.1, read as the reverse complement.
GAGAAGATGCCCCCTCACCGACGGCCCTGCCGGCTCCCCCCCACGAGAGGGAAACAGTGTTAACTGCAATTCACAAATTGTATCTTCAACAGGTGGTGGTCAAGGTTCCCCTCCTTCAACAAGGAGGGGGTTATTATTCGACCATGTTGTAGTCCCGAAACCAGACGGTTCGGTCGGCCCCATAATGAATTTAAAATCCCTGAACATATACCTGAAAGGTTCAAGTTCAAGATGGAATCGCTAAGAACGGTTATTGCAAGCCTGAAAGGGGGAGATTTTATGGTGACTCTGGACATAAAGGATGCATACCTTCATGTCCCCATTTATCCACCTCATCAGGCGTACCTCAGAATTGCGGTACGGGATTGTCATTACCAATTTCAGACGTTGCCGTTTGGTCTCTCCACGGCCTTGAGAATATTCACCAAGGTAATGGTGGAAATGATGGTGCTCCTGCGGAAGCAAGGTGTCACTATTATCACGTACTTGGACGATCTCCTCATAAAAGCGAGATCAAGAGAGCAGTTGCTGAACAGCGTATCACTTTCTCTGGAAGTGTAACGGCAACATGGCTGGATTCTATATATTCCAAAGTCGCAGTTGGTTCTTACAGCTCATCTGCCTCTCCTAGGCATGATCCTAGACACAGACCAGAAAAGGGTTTATCTCCCGATAGATAGAGCTCAGGAGCTTGTGACACTCGTCAGGAATCTATTAAAACCAAAACAGGTGTCAGTGCATCACTGCACTCGAGTCCTGGGAAGGAGGGTGGTATCATACGAGGCCATTCCCTTCGGCAGGTTCCATACGAGGACCTTCCAATGGGACTTACTGGACAAGTGGTCCGGATCACATCTTCAGATGCATCGGTTAATCGCCCTATCCCACAGAGCCAGGGTGTCTCTCCTGTGGTGGCTGCAGAGTGCTCACCTTCTTGAAGGTCGCAGATTCGGCATTCAGGACTGGGTCCTGGTGACCACGGATGCAAGCCTCCGAAGGTGGGGGGCAGTCACACAGGGAAGAAATTTCCAAGGGCTGTGGTCAAGGCAGGGAACTTGCCTTCACATCAATATCCTGGAACTAAGGGCCATATACAACATCCTAAGTCAAGCGGAGACCCTGCTTCGCGATCAACCGGTTCTGATTCAGTCAGACAATATCACCGCAGTGGCTCATGTAAACCGCCTAGGCGGCACAAGGAGCAGGGTGGCGATGGTAGAAGCCACCAGAATTCTTCGCTGGGCGGAGAATCACGTAAGCACACTGTCAGCAGTGTTCATTCCGGGAGTAGACAACTGGGTAGCAGACTTCCTCAGCAGGCACGACCTCCACCCGAGAGAGTGGGGACTTCATCAAGAAGTCTTCGCGCAGCTTGTAGGTCGGTGGGAACAGCCACAGGTGGACTTGATGGCATCCCGCCTCAACAAAAAGCTACAGAGGTATTGCGCCAGGTCAAGAGACTCTCAGGCGATAGCTGTAGACGCACTGGTGACACCGTGGATGTTCCAGTCGGTTTATGTGTTTCCTCCTTTTCCTCTCTTACCCAAGGTGCTGAGAATCATAAGGAAAAGAGGAGTGAGAACAATACTCATTGTTCCGGTTTGGCCAAGAAGGACTTGGTATCCAGAGCTGCAAGAAATGCTCACAGAGGACCCATGGCCTCTGCCTCTAGGGCAGGATCTGTTGCAGCAGGGACCTTGTATGTTCCAAGACTTACCGCAGTTGCGTTTGACGGCATGGCGGTTGGACGCCGGATCCTAGTAGAAAAGAGGGATTCCGGATGAGGTTATTCCTACGCTGATAAGGGCTAGGAAGGACGTGACGGCTAAACATTATCACCGTATACGGCGAAAATATGTTGCTGGGTGTGAGGCCAGGAATGCCTCTACAGAGGAAGTCCAGCTGGGCCGTTTCCTTCACTTCCTACAGTCGGGAGTGACTTTGGTCCTAGAATTGGGGTCCATTAGGGTCCAGATTTCGGCCCGATCCATTGTCTTTCATACAAAAACTAGCTTCTCTACCTGAAGTTCAGACGTTTGTAAAAGGAGTGCTGCATATTCAGCCCCTTTTTTGTGCCACCAGTGGCACCTTGGGATCTTATCGTGGTGTTGAGTTTCCTGAAATCTCACTGGTTTGAGCCGCTTAAGACCGTGGAGTTAAAATATCTCACGTGGAAAGTGGTAAAAAATTGTCGGCTTTGTCATGCAAAAGCCCCTATCTGGTTTTCCATATGGACAGGGCAGAATTACGGACTCGTTCGCAATTTCTGCCAAAGGTGGTGCCATCTTTTCATGTGAACCAACCTATTGTGGTGCCTGCGGCTACTCGTGACTTGGAGGATTCCAAGTTACTAGATGTAGTCAGGGCTTTGAAGATTTATGTAGCCAGATCGGCTGGAGTCAGGAAACCTGACTCGCTGTTTATCCTGTATGCATCCAACAAGCTGGGTGCTCCTGCTTCAAAGCAAACTATTGCTCGCTGGATCTGTAACACGATTCAGCAGGCTCATTCTGCGGCTGGCTTGCCGCTTCCAAAATCAGTAAAAGCCCATTCCACAAGGAAGGTGGGCTCTTCTTGGGCGGCTGCCCGAGGGGTCTCGGCATTACAGCTTTGCCGGGCAGCTTCTTGGTCGGGTTCAAACACTTTTGCAAAGTTCTACAAGTTTGATACCCTGGCTGAGGAGGACCTTGTGTTTGCTCATTCGGTGCTGCAGAGTCATGCGCACTCTCCTGCCCGTTTGGGAGCTTTGGTATAATCCCCATGGTCCTTACGGAGTCCCCAGCATCCACTAGGACGTTAGAGAAAATAAGATTTTACTCACCGGTAAATCTATTTCTCGTAGTCCATAGTGGATGCTGGGCGCCCGTCCCAAGTGCGGACTTCTTCTGCAATAATTGTATATAGTTATTGCTTAAAAAGGGTTATGTTATGGTTGCATCAGGTTTGTCTGATGCTCTGTTGTTGTTCATACTATTGACTGGGTATGTTATCACAAGTTATACGGTGTGATTGGTGTGGCTGGTATGAGTCTTACCCTGGATTCCAAAATCCTTTCCTTGTAATGTCAGCTCTTCCGGGCACAGTTTCCTTAACTGAGGTCTGGAGGAGGGGCATAGAGGGAGGAGCCAGTGCACACCAGTAGTACTAAATCTTTCTTAGAGTGCCCAGTCTCCTGTGGAGCCCGTCTATTCCCCATGGTCCTTATGGAGTCCCCAGCATCCACTACGGACTACGAGAAATAGATTTACCGGTGAGTAAAATCTTATTTTTTCTTCTGTGCTTTTCAGCTGTGCATTTCTTTCATCAGGTAGAGTTGTTTATTGTTTGGTTAGACTATATAGCAACAAAAAGCAATGCATTTTTTAATAGACTGTACAAGTGGGGTGTGGATCATTGGTCGACAGTTACTAGGTCGACCATTATTGGTCGACAATGACTAGGTCGATACCTAAAATATGTCGACACAGTTATTAGGTTGACATGGAAAAGGTCGACATGAGTTTAAAAATAATAATAATGTTGTTTTCTACGTAAAATGACCGTGAACCTCAATTAGTGCACTGTGTCCCCTCGCATGGCTCGCCAAGCTTCAGGCAGGGTGCCTCGCTCTGCTACCGCTGTGCTCGGCACAGGTTACTATTCCCAGTCGTAGTCCACGGGGATCGTAAAGTATGAAAAAGTAAAAAAAAAAATAATAATAATTTTTTGAAAAACTCACCACGACCGTTTCATGTGTCGACATTTTCCATGTCGACCTAGTGACCATGTCGACCTAATGCATGTCAAATAATAGTGGTCGACCTAATGAGTGTCGACCTAAGTGTTGTCGACCTAAAGACCGGATACCGTACAAGTGCATGTAGAAGCCAAAAATTAATGGCACTTAAAGGTTGAAAACCCTAACCACCTTTAGCATTGCTGCAGATTGCAGAGAGATGCCCCAATAGATTGTATTGCCATGAACAAGAAAAGGGTAAGGCGGGGGGAGGGGGGGTCATTCATACCTGATCGCGGGGCAACAATTTTTGCTGTCTTGCGTTCAGATAGTCACGGCCTACTTGGGGAGTGTATTTTTGCTGTGCAAGTGTGCGATCACATGTGTAGCAGAGCTGTACAAACTGATTTTGTGCAGTCACTGCGCAGCCCAGGACTTACTCAGCCGCTGCGATCACATCAGGCTGTTCGGGACCGGATTTGACGTCAGACACCCTCTCTTCAAACGCTTGGTCCTGTCTGCGTCTTTCCGGACACTCCCTGAAAACGGTCAGCTTCCACCCACAAACGCCCTCTCCTTGTCAATCTCCTTGCGAACGCCCATGCGAATGGATCCTTCACACAACCCCATCGCAGGGCGCCGATCCCCGTTGCAGCAGTCCGTCGCGCCGGCGCAGTGCGGCTCAGACACATGCGCAGTTCGGATCTGATCGCCTGCTGTGCGAACACGCACAGCAGCAATCAGATCTGAATGACCCCCTCATCTATTAGGTGTGTAGTCAGGGTGAGCCTGTACATTTTCTATGTATAGTAAATTAAACAGTGAATGTACATGCAACTTGAATAGTATGTTGAAAACAAAAACAGGTACAGAAATCCCTATTAGCAATAGCTGAGCAAGGGATGGAATACAATGATTCCAGTCTAACATTGATCTTTTTCTTTCTTCATTTTTTTAGTTTAAAAGGTCTAAACCTTTCATTTCAGTTTTAATGGAGTGGAATATTGTGGCACGCAAGCAGAGGAAATAAAAATAAGTGGAGCATTAGGCTTCTTTAAGTACACATCTCGTACTGTATTTCCAGCTAAACACATACTACTTGCCATTCTTGGTTAATAACTGCATTCAACCATTGCAGAACACTTATAGTAAATGCTTACAATGAGGCTGGTTCTCAAGCAGTCAGCCTTTCATTTGCAACAGTGCATGAAATATACTTTAAAAATCCTGGTAATAGTTTTATTTTGTAAGTGCTGGATATCAGCTGAACCGCCTAAGGGGGTCATTCCGAGTTGTTCGCTCGTTATTTTTTTGTCGCAACGGAGCGATTAGTCGCTAATGCGCATGCGCAATGTCCGCAGTGCGACTGCGCCAAGTAAATTTGCTATGCAGTTAGGAATTTTACTCACGGCATTACGAGGTTTTTTCTTCGTTCTGGTGATCGGAGTGTGATTGACAGGAAGTGGGTGTTTCTGGGCGGAAACTGGCCGTTTTATGGGTGTGTGCGAAAAAACGCTACCGTTTCTGGGAAAAACGCGGGAGTGGCTGGAGAAACGGAGGAGTGTCTGGCCGAACGCTGGGAGTGTTTGTGACGTCAAACCAGGAACGAAACTGACTGAACTGATCGCAGATGCCGAGTAAGTGTGGAGCTACTCAGAAACTGCTAAGAAGTGTCTATTCGCAATTTTGCTAATCTTTTGTTCGCAATTTTGATAAGCTAAGATTCACTTCCAGTAGGCGGCGGCTTAGCGTGTGCAAAGCTGCTAAAAGCAGCTTGCGAGCGAACAACTCGGAATGAGGGCCTAAACCAGGTTCTGAATTAGGCGGAGGCTAATATTGCAGTGCAAAATGTGCAATGCACAGCGCAAATACCGGTGTGAAAGTGTGTGCCTCATTTCACACAAATCATACCTCCTGAAAAACTGAATAGTAGAGATGGGATGGCTCATGCGTTCAAAAAAGGGTGCATAGCCTCAGATCGGGGAGCATAGCCACACAGGAAATGCTGCGATCACGAATCATGCCCCCCCCCCCCCTTCCCTGTTTTTGTCACTGTAGGGGCATGCCCAGCGCTCTGAGAGCTGCTGACTATGCACTCTCTCCCTGTGAATAGACACTGGGCCTAATTCAGACCTGATTGGTGCTGCACTGCAGCCGATCAGGTCTGAACTGCGCATGCTGTCTCAGCCCTGACGGCTGTCTTAGCACTGCGATCGCCTCTGCCTGGCAGAGGCAGTCGCTGGGCGGGAGGGTGCGGGCCGGTGGCGTTTGGCCGCCATTTAGGGGCGTGGTCCAGGCAATGCAGGCGCGCCAGGACCGTTGGGGGATGGGGTGGGGGTCGTGGCGGCAGCATGACATCACATGCGGCCGCTTCAACCCTCACAGCGATGAGTAGCTCCTGCCAGTGCACAGGAGCTGCACTGGCAGGGTGATACTCCTAAAGTAAAACAGCTTTTGTACTTGTGCGGGGGGGGGGGGGGGGGGGGGTCGTGCCTGTGCTGGGCGTCCCCCCGCATGTCTGTGACTGATCATAGATGTGCTAAATTTAGCACATCTACGATCAGGTCTGAATTAGGCCCATTGTGCACATGCAGAGCAGTGAGTACACAGGGGCCCACCCAACTGCCCTCCCACCACCATGGAACCCTGCGGCCTGCAGGTGGGATGGCGTGACAGTGCCCAAAAGGTGGGACTCTACCATCAAAATCAGGACAGTTGGGAGGTATGCAATAAATGCACCTAGATTTCCATTGTACAGCCTAGGAGGATTACCGGTGGCTCCTGTTTTGCAGAGCCATTTAGACATGAACTGTAATTTTGTGGGGATGCGTTTAGCATCCCGGCGGTCAGGATTCTAGTGGTCATATGCAGGGGTTAAAGTGAGCTGGAACGGGGCGGATCTGCGTTCCGTCAGTTCCACTTGGAGACGGAACGCAGTTCCGCCTCCTCCGGCTCACCTAACCCGATGTGTGCCCGACGCCGCACAGGGAGATGCTGGGTGCCCGCTGAGATTGTGTTACCAGTGGGCACTCGGTTCTCTTTCCACAGCGGAAGCCGGAAGCAGGAGCTCACTACTGAGCTCCGGCTTCCAGCTCTGTCAGTGTGCGTTATGGAAGAGACGTTATGACGTCTCTCCCATAGTGCCGAGGAGCGGAAGCTGGAAGGACTGCAGTGGTCGAACGCGGGAGCGGGGCTTGGTGAGTATGGTATTTTTGTTGCTGTTGTTGTTTTTTTATATATATGTGTGAGTGCTTCTACTGGGGGCAAACTATAAGGAGGCAAACTACAAGGGCGCAAACTACAAGGGGGCAAACTACAAGGGGGCAAGCTACTGGGGGCAAGCTACAAGGGGGCAAACTACAAGGGGGAAAACTACTGGGGTCAAACTACAAGGGGGCTAAACTACTGGGTGCATAACTACAGGGGCTAAACTACTGGGGGCATTACTACTTGGGGGCTAAACTACAAGGGTACAAACTACAGGGGGGGCTAAACTACTGGGGCATAACTACTTGGGGCTAAACTACAAGGGGGCTAAACTTCAGTGGGGCAAACTACAGGGGGCATTACTACAAGGGGCAAACTACTGGGGGCAAAACTACTAGGGGCATAACTACAGGGGCTAAACTACTGGGGGCATAACTATAGGGGCTAAACTACTGGGGACATTACAACTTGGGGGCTAAACTACTGGGGGCTTTACTAAATGGGGCAAACTACATGGGGGCTAAACTACTGGGGCATAACTGCAGGGGCTAAACTACAGGGTGCATTACCACTGGGGGCTAAACTACAGGAGGGGCTAAACTTCAGGGGGGCTAAACTACATGAATGCTAAACTACAGGGGCTAAACTACTGGGGGCATTACCACTGGGAGGCTAAACTAAAGGGGGTGTAAACTACTGTGGTCATAACTGCAGAGGCATTACCACTGGGGGCTAAACTACTGGGGGCATAACTACTGGGGCTAAATGACTGAGGGCATTACTAAAGGCGACATTACTACTTACTGGGGGCAATACTACACAGGGGCATTACCATTAAGGGCATTACTATTAAGGGCATTACTAATGGGGGCACTACTAATGAGGGCATTGCAAAGGGAGCACTTTATAAGGGGCATCACTCCTGCGGACATAAGGGGCACTACTACTGGGGACATTGCATAAGGGGCTCCACTACTATGGGCTCTATATAAGGGGCACTACCACTGTGGGCACTACCAGTACAGTGGACAGTGCATAAGGAGCACTACTATTATGGACATTGTATAAGGGGCGCTACTGCTGTAGGCATTATGTGTATTACGGGGGGCTACTACTGAGGGCATTATGTGTATTAGGGGTGCTACTACTGTGGACATTATTACTATTGTGTGACCACGCCCCTTTTTGAGATCACGCCTCCTTTTATTTTGGGCGCGCACAATACCTTTATTACATGGGCGCCAGGGGGAGGGGGGGGTGAGTTCCACCACCTCTATAGGACCACTTTAAGCACTGGTCATATGACGCTAGAATCCCGACACCACTCAGGAGACTGAAGGTAAGTATCGGGGTTCAGGTTAGGGTTTGCCCACTCCTGGAGGATTAGGGTTGAGTTAGGAGAGGGGGGAAGGTAATAATAATAATAATAATTAATAATAATAATTTTATTAATATAGCGCTTTTTCTCCAATAGGACTCAAGTCGCTTCAATACTTAACCCCACCAAAGTCGGGATCTTCACTGTCGGGATGCCGCTGTCACACCCAACCCTTTGTGTAGTAAGACTATTGTTATGAGATAATGGGCTGAAAGGCTACATTTTGAGGCATACTTTTTGTCCTGCATAGTTATTCTCACTCTCATTGATATATAACTGTTGTATGATGTTTGAAGTCACTGGTTAATGTTTTGGGTTCAATTTAATTAGGATAGATGCAGAATCACTGCGATGTACGGTAGATGTGCAGCACTCACAAAACCTATACTGTACTATACACACAGTACAGTATGGTAGGCTCAAATTGTGCATTGTATGGGACTGCAATCTAAAATGTCCGATATACTGTAGAGGTGAAATTGGGGGATTTTGAGGCAGAAAACCATGAGGGGAGAGAGTCCTGCTTATAATATTCGTATGGCCCTGCACTTAGTTCTATGCTAGTAAAATTGGGTCAATTGCAGTTAAGTTGTGACCAGATTTGCATATTTGTCTAATATATATATATATATTGGGAGATATCATCTGACAGCACACCTTTATTACTTTTTTAGATGCTATCTGAAAATATTAATCATTCCCAGTATGTGGGAGTGGAATCAGCAGCAGAAAGAAAGAAGTAATGATGCCACTGTATAGGTCATTGGTACGGCCTCATCTAGAATACTGTGTTCAATTTTGGAGGCCACATCTTCAGAAAGATATGAATACATGTACAAAGAAGGGCAACTAAAATGGTGCATGACCTGCATCACAAAACTTACCCGGAAAGACTAAAAAATATCAATATGTATAGTTTGGAGCAGAAGATAGATTGAATTTCAATAGAAACACTAAGGAGCGCTAGTAATATATAAAAAAGTTATTTATTGATTTTATTAAACAATTGTTTGGGTTAATTACCACAGTATAACCAATTTATCTAGTAGCTATAGGGTGACATAAAACCACAATGATAGTGCAGAGTAGATATATAGATCAGCTAATTAGCTTATATTTAAAAATGCAGTACTGCAGGCAAAAATAAAAATCAGGAAGTCCTCCAATAATTATGTATGGAATAGATAAAACGTCCCACAGTTTTTATTGAGAGTGATACTTTGTATTTGTCGCAAAATTGTGTTTACGAGGCACTGGTCTCACCCGTAGTAGCTGGTTTCCGCTGATTCCCGTCGATGGTAATTTGCAGCATAGACAAGAGGCGGCTGGGAGTATGTCTCCTTATGATATTTTGTAGGAGACGCCGCAGGTTCTCAGCAGTCAGTCTGCTAACGGGGCTTTTCAAGCACAGCGGTAAAGCGTAAAGATGTACCGTCTTTTCAGACACCAGCAGCGGAGAGACCTCAAGGTTAAACAGGTGTTTGGAGAATAAGGGGAGACTCCTTCAAAGGACAAGCAGTGTCCACGACCCTCAACGCGTTTCTCCGCCCCAGACAACCGGCGGTTTCATCAGGAGGAATAGGTGTCCAATAGAAGGATCAATGAGTATTTAAGTCCTTTTGTATCCAATCAACGTTAGGATGGTAATGCACACACCTGAGCATTTACTCAGTGTTGAATTAATTTAGGTGGATGTTTTTAAAACACTTTGTATCCAATCAGCTGTTTTAATCAAGATACAAACACCTGAGTGGTCCCTCGGTGTTGTATTCTTTATATATTCAATTCATATCTGATAATTGGTACAGGTACTTTATTTGAAAAAATAAATAAAATAAATAAAACAAAACAAAAACAATCCAGACATAATTTGCAATGAATAAATAAATAAACATAACGGACAGAAGCATGAATCACATGAGTCCCCACATGATCATATAGATATATATAAACTAGGCACATCAATATACATCATAATATGACTATTTGCATTTCTTATCGTTATGAGGGGTCTCATGCATTTATTGCCCCTTTTTCCGATCTTCATACATAGATAACAGATACATATATATGTATATCATTTTGGTAAAGAACGGCATCCCAGAGGAGTATGGCTGTGGTTTGATCCTATGATCTCTTGAGACCTAAGATTCTAGGGGGCTAGGCCAAAAAATCCCCACCAAGTGTCGACTAGATATGAGGAGCCAAACAACACTACTAATTCCTCCCATTTTTTAGAACGGGAATTATATCCCATTTGGAAGAACCGAAACAGATTCAGCCCCCTAGACATACAGTCACCAAAAAGAAGAAGGGAATCAAATTTAGAGGATGTAGAGGAGGAAGAAACGAATCCAGAAAAAAGCTTAAAACAAAAATAAGGAACAAAGGGATATTCAACCTGTCCTCCAGAAAGTTATCTGAGAGTGAAAAAGCCATTTTGGCTAAAGGGTTGAAATTTGCACCCACTAAGGATCCCCAATTCTTCGACCTCTACATCGAACTAAATAGATACACACGTGATCTCTGTAGAAAGAGATATTTTCATAATAAAATTCTAAAAAACAAAGGTATTATGGGGGCTCCCATAGTACTGGATTCAAATGATCAATCTACTTTAGATATATTGACAGATTTACAACTGGAGGGAGATACATCAAAAACAGTACCTATTTTTGATGTGAAACGTATTAATAATGGTAATCTGTTCCGTAATAAAAGTGAGTTCTATCCGACATATTATAAAAGTGGATATATAGAAACATTTTACACCACCACCTTACAGGATTTTAAAAATCTCTGTGAAAGGATAGGAAATAGTAAAAGAAAAAGAAGTGTTAGAGATAATTTACATATTAATGAGAGATGTGCTTTGAAGACTCTACAAAGAGACAGGACTATTATAATCAAGACAGCTGACAAGGGGGGAGGGACTGTTATTCAAAATGTATCTGACTATCTACAGGAGGCCTATCGGCAACTTAATAATAAAAATTTCTATATCAAACTTCATGGGGATCCCACCTTGAGCTTTGCTGGAGAACTTAAGGAGATGTTGACACGAGCTGTGGCGTGTGGTGCAATCTCCAGGACTGAATATCAATTTCTGTTCAACACTCATCCTGTTACCCCCACTTATTATCACCTCCCGAAAATTCACAAATCCCTCACATCACCCCCTGGTTGCCCTATTATATCGGGAGTGGGTTCCTTAACTTCTCACCTTTCAGCTTTTGTAGATTCATTTTTGCAACCATTTGTAAAAAATCTCAAATCTTACATTAGAGACACTACTCACTTTTTACAACTGATTAAAAATATCAGCTGGCAGGGGGACTATTTATTAGTCACCTGCGATGTAGAATCATTATATACGAATATCCCTCACAAAAATGGAATACAAACAATTAAACATTATTTGGATCTTGATTTAACACTTTCCCCTCACCTTAATCAATTTATTTTAGACGCCATTCACTTTATATTAACACGGAACTATTTCACGTTTAATGGTGACTATTATTTACAGACACATGGTACCGCCATGGGCACCAGGTTCGCCCCAAGTTTTGCAAATCTATATATGGGACGTCTCGAGGATCAATATATCTGGAACGGACCCTATCGGGCGAACCTGGTGCTTTATGGCAGGTACATAGATGATCTTTTTATTATTTGGAATGGGGATCTTTCTTCAGTCACTGCATTTGTTGACTTTTTGAATTCCAACACATATGGTCTCACCTTCACTAGCACAATACACAATACAGAGATCACGTTCTTGGATATTGCACTACACGCCAAACAGGATACAGGTGAACTATCGACAAAAACCTATAAGAAAAAGGTTGATTGCAGCTCCTTTTTAAATTTTTCAAGTTGTCACTATCGACCTTGGCTAAGGAACATCCCCAAAAGCCAGTATCTAAGGTTGAAGAGAAACTGCTCGAGTGACTCTGATTTTAAAGTACAGAGCAACGAGCTTACGCAATCATTCAGAGAACAGGGTTATCCCCAGGAGGTTTTAGATGAAGCTCTCTTGCAGACCTCTATGAGAGATAGAGAAGAACTCATCTTGCTGAGTGATTCTGCTACTCCCCCCTTGTCAGCTTTAACTAACCATGAACCAGTCTTTATCTCTAAATTTAATAGCGCTTCAAATTCAATTAGAAATATAATTAAGAAAAATTTCCCTATATTAAAAATGGACAGAGTTCTCACAGATTCCCTTGAACAAGAAGCAAAAATTACATTTAAGAAAACCATGAATTTACAAAACTATCTATCCCCCAGTCATTTTTCAAATGAACAGAGTCTCTTGAGCTCCAATCCGAGTGTCCTTAGAACAGGTTGCTATAGATGCAATAGACCTAAGTGTATTACCTGTAGATATATCAAGGAGAGTACACAATTTTTATCATGTAGAACCAAAGAACCTTTTGATATAGTGAGCAACATAAATTGCCTCACTACATTTGTTGTTTATCTAATTTCATGCAAATGTGGGAGCCAATATGTTGGCAGGACCACACGTTGTCTTAGCACCAGGTTTCTGGAACACAGAAGATTAATAAATAAAAAATCAATGAATCACAGTGTTCCTAGACATGTTAATTCCCTGCATGGAGGTGACTGTGGGGTTCTACATATTAAGGGAGTAGAACATATAAAGCAGACATTCCGAGGTGGGGATAGATATAATCTCCTCTGTAAAAGAGAAGCGTATTGGATATGTGTTCTGGACACTCTGTTTCCTTTGGGTCTTAATGAAAACATCGAGTTAAATAATGTATAAAATTCCATTGTTTTCTTCTTATTCCCCTTCTGCTATATATATCTTTATATGCTAACTAGATTTATTATTTTTTCCAACATAATCTAGGTGGGCGTGTTTCACGTTAATATCAAAATGTGAAGAGAAACGAGTGAAACAAACTATATGTCCACTAGTGACTAGCTTCCTTTGTGACACTGTATCATTGTGTCTCCCACTACCTAGGTATATTATATACACCTGGGGAACGGGAAATTCCCTTTCTCTATGTGTATATTTATATACAACTTGTCTCATTTTTTGGTTCCATTTGATAACTATTGATGCTGCCTTCTCCCTTTCCCTTCCCCTTTATATATATTCTTTTAATTATTAAAACTTTACCAACACTAATATATAAAAACTATATAAGTAATAACTTTATGCAGCTATTATTCCCATGCTGGATCAGAACTGATGACCTCTCTCACGATAGCCCAGTTACGTATCCACTGGACTATTGTGGATGTTTGATTAAGATAGGGTACTTAGAATCTTAGGTCTCAAGAGATCATAGGATCAAACCACAGCCATACTCCTCTGGGATGCCGTTCTTTACCAAAATGATATACATATATATGTATCTGTTATCTATGTATGAAGATCGGAAAAAGGGGCAATAAATGCATGAGACCCCTCATAACGATAAGAAATGCAAATAGTCATATTATGATGTATATTGATGTGCCTAGTTTATATATATCTATATGATCATGTGGGGACTCATGTGATTCATGCTTCTGTCCGTTATGTTTATTTATTTATTCATTGCAAATTATGTCTGGATTGTTTTTGTTTTGTTTTATTTATTTTATTTATTTTTTCAAATAAAGTACCTGTACCAATTATCAGATATGAATTGAATATATAAAGAATACAACACCGAGGGACCACTCAGGTGTTTGTATCTTGATTAAAACAGCTGATTGGATACAAAGTGTTTTAAAAACATCCACCTAAATTAATTCAACACTGAGTAAATGCTCAGGTGTGTGCATTACCATCCTAACGTTGATTGGATACAAAAGGACTTAAATACTCATTGATCCTTCTATTGGACACCTATTCCTCCTGATGAAACCGCCGGTTGTCTGGGGCGGAGAAACGCGTTGAGGGTCGTGGACACTGCTTGTCCTTTGAAGGAGTCTCCCCTTATTCTCCAAACACCTGTTTAACCTTGAGGTCTCTCCGCTGCTGGTGTCTGAAAAGACGGTACATCTTTACGCTTTACCGCTGTGCTTGAAAAGCCCCGTTAGCAGACTGACTGCTGAGAACCTGCGGCGTCTCCTACAAAATATCATAAGGAGACATACTCCCAGCCGCCTCATGTCTATGCTGCAAATTACCATCGACGGGAATCAGCGGAAACCAGCTACTACGGGTGAGACCAGTGCCTCGTAAACACAATTTTGCGACAAATACAAAGTATCACTCTCAATAAAAACTGTGGGACGTTTTATCTATTCCATACATAATTATTGGAGGACTTCCTGATTTTTATTTTTGCCTGCAGTACTGCATTTTTAAATATAAGCTAATTAGCTGATCTATATATCTACTCTGCACTATCATTGTGGTTTTATGTCACCCTATAGCTACTAGATAAATTGGTTATACTGTGGTAATTAACCCAAACAATTGTTTAATAAAATCAATAAATAACTTTTTTATATATTACTAGCGCTCCTTAGTGTTTCTATTGAAATTCAATCTATCTTCTAGTGTACAGGGCATCCAGTTGCCATGTAGGAGCTGCTCTATAAACTAATTTTGATTGGTACATTTTAAATATATATTATTGGAATAGCGCCCGATTAAGCAAAGTTTCTATATATTGCATGTTGTTCTATAAATAGTTTGGAGCAGAGAATGGAAAGGGGGACATGATTGAAACTTTCAAATAGGGAGGCCAATCCCGGGCCGTTTTTTTAATCCTGGGATTCGGGATTGAAAAACGCTCAATCCCGGGATCCCGGGATTGCAGTAGGGATCAGTTAAGAAGGGTGTAGGGAGCAGCGATGGAGGGTAGGTAGCGGCGCGGGAGGGTGTAGGTAGCATCGCGGAAGGGAGGGAGGGTGTAGGTAGCGGTGCGGGAAGGTGTAGGTAGCTGGGCGGGAGTATGTAGATTGCGGTGCGGGAGGGTGTAGGTAGCGGGGAGGGTTGGTAGCGGCGCGGGAGGGAGGCTGTTAGCACTGCACGGAGGGAGGGTGGGTGTAAGTAATATCACTTACTATTAGGTGGGCGGCAGCCATGGACACACTGAACGCGGCGGCATTTCAAATGAAGCGCCGGCCGCCAGCCAACCAGAGCTGGTGGACCGGCAGCCAATCAGGGAAGCGGCCGCAGCAGTCGCTCCTTATTGGCTGCCGCTGCTGCGCCAGCTTCCCTGATTGGCTGCCGGTCCGCCAGCACTGATTGGCTGGCGGCCAGCGCCACATTTGAAGTGCCGCCGCGTTCAGCGTTTGTCTATGGCTGCCGCCCGCCTAATTGTAAGTAGTATTACTTACACACCCTCCCTCCCGCACATGCGCAGTGTAATCCTGTGAATCCCGGGATTGGATGCTCCAATCCCGGGATTCAAATCCCGGCATTTTTGGGCCCAAATCCCGGGATCCCGCCGATCCTGATCCCGGGATTGGCCTCCCTACTTTCAAATATATCAACAGTTTTAATAAAGTCCAGGAGAGAAACATTCTTCAAATGAAGAGAAGTAGAACATGAGGACATGCACTGAGACTGAAGGGAGGTACGGGAGGTACAGTAGGTTCAGGGGAAATTTGAGGAAAAATGACTTCACAGAAAGAGTAGTGGACAAGTGAAATAGCCTCCCATCAGAGGTGGTAGAGGCTAAGACATTACAGCAATTTAAACAATCATAGGATAGACATAAGGATATACTTACAAAGAAATAAGGATCAAATAAGGTTTGAGGTAAAAATATGGTAAAAAAGGGGCAGACTAGATGGACCAGGTGGTTCTTATCTGCCGTCAAATTCTGTGTTTCTATGTAGAAGGGTGCACTGCAGATAACAGAGATCTCTGCTATGGTCCCTTGTTGTTAAAAGTAGTCCCAATAAGTTTCTAAGGGGGCTGCTACATTTTGCCCTGGTAGTTACCGCAATCATTGTAGGCTCGGGGCTACCTTCTGCAAAAGTTGCCAGGAGAACATTCCGAAGGGTCCTCCCCCTGCACACTCCTTTAATACATGCACAGCCAGATGACCTTGCATGTGCAGTAGTGTGCCTGGGAACCAAACTTAGCCCCCTCATAGGGAGTCCTGTTCCTGGATGTGATTAACCACTTGTCTGGCATAGTCCATTATTTGTGACCGCACCAGCAAGTGCATTATCTGTTCTCATCGCAAACGATGTGACCAGTCAGATCATACTTGCCTACTCTCCCGAAATGGCAGAGAGGCTCCCAAAAATTGGGTGGCCCTCCCGGCACCCCGGAAGAGTGGGCAAGTCTCCCAGCCTGCTGCCACCTGCCTGCAAACCCCTGCATGCATTCACAACCTTCCGCAACAGTAGGGGGCGATGGCGTGATTTGCAGTGAATCGCGTCATTGTGGCTCTGCCCCTTGCCTCACAGTGCCTGTAATCTTGGCATTGTGTAGCGGGGGCGGGTCCGTGATGATGTAATTTTGCAGACACTCCCCTTGCTCCGCCCCTACCCAGCATCACCCCCACCATG
Organism: Pseudophryne corroboree; assembly: GCF_028390025.1. Taxonomy (NCBI): domain Eukaryota; kingdom Metazoa; phylum Chordata; class Amphibia; order Anura; family Myobatrachidae; genus Pseudophryne; species Pseudophryne corroboree. The sequence goes on along the minus strand of NC_086450.1, from coordinate 401,402,584 downwards.
GCAAGACCCCCAGTATGCTGCACTACACCCCCCTGCCATGCCAAGCTGGGGGTCAGCCACAACATCGGCAAGTATGAGTCAGCGATATAGCATGGGCAGCTGTCGGAAGATAATCTTCCGGCAGCCGTCACCACTCACAGAAGGACCTCATGGCCCCTCTACCTCCGTGCACTGCTCCCTATCACTGCTGATCTGTCAGCATGGCAGAACTCCCCACCCAGTGGCTGCACAGAAGAGCAGCTCTCCAGTGTGTACCTGAAAAAACAATATCTTGCAAATATAAAAAACATATGTTTTTTTACAATAAAATCATTTTGGGAAAGTTTAAGTATATGTTCTTCACCTGGCTCACTCATAAAAGAAGCAAAAATTTCTGAGCAGTTTTTTATATGAGGTGTCAGTTAAGTGGTTAATGATGAATACAGGGGGTTATTATTATTATTTCCTTTATTTATATGGTGCTACAAGGGTTCTGGAGCGCCTAGCAAATAACATAAACAAATGAGCAAAACAAGAAAACACTGACTTAGGGGGTCTATTCAATTGATGTCGGATCCTTTCCAACGGAAATTATACGACAGTTCACTATTCAATTTGTGGCCAAATCCGACAGGTTTTGCCCATTTCCGACAATGTCAATCCGACTTTTTTTAAAGTCAGATTGACTTGTCAAAAACGGACCAGAAACCTGTTGGGTTTAGCCGCATATCCGACTAAACACGTGGATCCGTGGCTAATCCACCAATCCACTTGTTTTACGACAAGTCGGAATTGCCGAGTTGTCGGAAAAATGGCAGCCCCATTGAATCTTTCCAATTAGACGGCAGTTCCAACTAGAATTGAATAGACCTATTACAGTACAAGACAATGCAGGACAAGTGCATGGTTTATGAGCACTCAAATAAGCAGCAGGGTGGCAGAAACCATGGGGTAGGTGCCGTTGTAGGGAGTAGAATGCACTATGAGGAAGGAGGGCCCTGCTCGTGAGAACTTACTTTCTAAAAGGGAGAAAAAGGGGGTACACGGGTGATCCTAAATTTCTTAGTACGGAGATAACTGCGTATATATTATAATTATCGGGGCTAATTCCCCATAATTAATAAATAGGCCCTTTAGTGTTCATTGGTGCTGTATTTCATAAATGGTTTTTATAATTACTGTGTGGTTGTGCTGCATTCTGATATAGGCATATTACAATAAAGCAATGTTTGTGCTTACAGATTCATCTTCATGGTTTCTCTCATTTGTCTAAACTGGGATACTTGTATCTCACCTTTAATCAAATGTTAGACAGAGGCCTCAGATATTTTTAACCTTTGTATAATTCAGCATATATTTCCTGGAACAGTCAACACTAAAACATCCGTATGTTTACTGTCTTCCTGCGGACCTTGAAGTAGCTCAATATAATGACTCCAGGGAGTGCATGATTTCCCTGCATGAGAGTAGCACACTGAGCCCAGCAATCTATACATTAGACACTATCCAAACACACTGCTCTCTGCTTAGAGCACCAACTAGTAACAGTTACCAAAGAGTCAATCACATGATGATCATATCTAATCAATTACCTATATATCATTTCATTCTATATAGCATACATACAGTACATACAATAATATACAATGGGCCTTCTTCATGTTTGTATGCAACTGCAGTTGCAATTGCGATTTTTTTAGGCTATGGAGCTGCTTATTTTAGCAAGTGAAGATGCTGCCCAGAACTGAAAAGAGACGCCCCCCCCCCTGCTATCGAAAGTTTATTCACAATTTTGTACACATTCGCAGCCTATACGCAGAAACGAGGAACATCGAGGTTAAGGGTTAGCCTATGGCTATGCAGAATGGTCACAGCAGTAGCGACGCCATGATTTTACATGTACGATGTGGCAGCCGACAGCAGATACACACCCTGAAAACGGCCTTGACACTCCTGCATTTTTCCAGCTAGTCCCCATAAAAACCTCCAAGCAGTCAGCTGATAATTAATCGCTCCATTGCATTAACATTGGCTATTGCATACAAAAGTGAATTAGGCCCAATGTCTTCTAATTTTCTAGTAATGTTTTGTGATAATCAGGGGCAAAAAAAACAATGTTTTTGTATTAAGGGCCCATTTAGTAAAAAAATATTGTGTTATACTGTTGAAAATTATTAGCAGTTTCATGTTGTGGACTCCGCAATTTTTATATATATTAAAAAAAAATCTGTCTGGACAGACCAAGCAAAAATGACCCGTGCTGGAGGGAAAACACTAGGTGGCGCTGAGCACTTTTTCCTGTCTAAATACTGCAACATACACTTGTATCCCAGTGCGCATGCTACTGCCTACAAACAGGGATGCCGAGACATCAGATTGAGAGGGGGCATGGCCAACCTTGGAGGCGTGGTAATACTGTAGGGTATGCATGGTTAAGAGTATAAATGCAGAAATGGGGTGTTGCTCCATCTCCCCCACCATGGGCAACCCAGAAAGGCCTGGGCCCGGGTACACTGTACCCACCCCACCCCCTTCTAAGGACCCTTGTCCACACATGTGCAGAACGGGTTCCAATTCCGAGGGACCCACAAAGTGGTGCACTCTGGGAGAAGGCAGAAAGAGAAACAGGGTAAATCTGGATAAATCATAAATACAGTAGAATGGGCTACATAAGCCTTTTCCCAGAAATTAGATAAAAATTGCCTTGATGAAGAGAGCCCTCAGAGTTGATTGATACGCGTGGACATTTTAGCTATCAATAGATTGAAATAACGTTCTCCTTTTCATCTAAATAAGTAGAAAATCTGGCTCCAAAAGAGACATAAAATCAAGGAAATATTTATTAGACTTTGGAGCCTTATTTCTAACTGGAAGTATAATGACATTCAGTCACCTGCTCCAGAACCCCGGATTGATTGCCCGGAAACAAAAAATCATAGTTAAGTCCCGTTTTTACCACCTGAAACATTATTAGGGCTAATTGAATTCCCCCCTAAGTCAACTTTTTATTTTGCTAGTATTTGCTTGGTTTAGAGGGTCAAACAGATCCAGACGCTAATCCAGCCTGCAGATGGAGGCAAACTGCGCATTGCAGTGGCCACAATGCGGCTGCGCGGGCAAACACATTGCAGTCGCATCCCCAATGGATGAAACCACAATTTGGTTGACAGTGGTGAGCGTTTGTGGGGCAGCGATGCAGGTTGTGAAGGCGTAGAGGGTTGTGACTGTTTCCACTGAGCCCACAAGGGGCTTCATTGCGCTCGCTCCCCCACCAGCATTCTGGCAGCCGGAATCCCGGCCGCCGGCATACTATACCCAACCTGAGTACTACACAGCCGTGTAGTACTATGGCACTCAAACATGGTGGCATGATGACGCTACACATGCACAGACTAAGGGAGATGCATCAGTTAGTGGCATTATGGAGGTTGCACTCCTTATACCAACATTTATTACAAACTTCGGGGCAGATGTATTAAGCCTGGAGAATTGATAAAGCAGTGATAAGGCGGAAGGTGATAACGCACCAGCCAATCAGCTAATAACTGTCACCTTGCATTTATCACTGCTTTATCACTTCTCCAGGCTTAATACATCTGCTCCAGGGTGTTGTAAAGGTTTATGTCAATGCTCCATAAAGGGATAGTTGGAACAGCACATATTTCATATTTCACCTATTAGATCTAAAACTTTGTTCAGAATGTTTATATGTTTTTATTCCAGTTTAACTTGTGTTGATATAGTAGGGAATTCAATTAGCTGCTGTAAATGACCCCCGTAGGGTAATCCAATTATTCCCGATGGCCAGCAATATCAGGGATTTTGTTTCACCTGCCCGGAGGCAACAGAAACAAAATCCCTGATAAGTGCTGTTTTTTCCGCAGCCGCGCTCTCCAAAACACATGGATCCGAGAACTTATTCCAGATCCCGTACTTTTGCGATAGAATGAGTACATTTTTACACAAAAAGGGGCATTTATTTAATTGGTCGAAAAAAACATTGGGCACAAATATCATGAAAGGTCCATTTTTTTTTTCTTTGGAAAAATAATTAAATTCCAGTCATAGAGATTGCCCTAGTTAAATACAGTGATGGTATTTAAACCAGAGCACAAGAACATAAAAAGTAATGCTATAGATCTCTTGTCCTCCATTGGCAGTTACTTCAGGGGCTAATTGAAATAAAGTTAAGGACAAAAAAAAAACCTTTTGCGCAGTCCGAAACCTAACAATCAAAACTTAAAGTTCTTTCACTTCCTTTTCGTGCAATGCAATTTCATCTGTGGGACGCATAGGGATACAAAGCCTGATTCTTTTATCTTAAGGCACTTTATTCTCGTGGAGGCCTCAAAAGAATATATTTTCATTGTTACAGCCAATAGCATACCTGGTGGGAGATCCATTTCTGATTCATCATTGTCCTTCAGTGGGAGGAAGCCTGCAGAGGGGATACAAAGGCAGGCATACGGCTATGACAGCACGAGGGGAGATGCTTAGAACATCTCTCGTGTCTTGACAGAAAGTTGAACAGTCTCTTAGGTAAAGGAAGTTTTAATTGTAATATTATTAATATCCAGCCAACTCTGAACCAAATAGCCAGAAGACCATCTGTTTTATTAGGATGCAGTTAAAGAGTATAAACAGTTTAAAGTCACCTCCTAGGATGACCTATATGGCGGCTTTACAATATATTAGATTCCAAGGACTACTTCCTTACCTTTAATATCTATTAGAAGTAGACAGTTCTTCTAATACCCCTTTAACACCGCACAAATTAACCGGTATCGACCGGTTATATCGCCGATTCAACGTGGGTTGCTGTGTGGTGTGAAAGGGGTCACTGATAAATTCCCGTGAATAAAGAAGGGTTATTACCAGGTTAGGTGCAGTGTGAATGGGTTGCCGGGTCGATACGGCCCGGTACCCATTCACAGCATAAGCAGAGGCGGAGTGGAGATGATCTCATCTCCCAACGCAGAGCCGGCCCTAACCAATATGATGCCATAGGCAAGATTTGGTCTGGTGCCCCCTAGCACCGTGCTAGTTCTGCCTCTAACCCTGCACCCCTTTCCCAGCACCATCGCCCCCACCCATAGCAGTCCTCATTTTGGTGTTCCTATCCCCTATATTTTAAATAGGAAGAGTGCGCCCATTCCACGCACAGCCCATCATCTGATAGCGTCCCTTATGTATGTTACCTTAAACAGTAGTACCACTTTACCTTATATAAGTTACTCCTCACAGTAGTGCCCCTTATTCACATTACAACACACTGAATTGCCCCTTATTCACATTACACCACACAATATTGCTCTTTATTCACATTAGACCACACAGTAGTGCACTTTCTACACAGTACTCCACACAGTAGAGCACCTTACACACATACAGTAATGCCACACATTAGTAATGCTTTTATACACATACAACACAGTAATGACCATTACACATATGACACACATTATTAATGTCCTTAGAAACATAATGCACCTTATACATAATGTAAACCTTTATTAATGCCCTTATACACAAAACATCCCTTACACATATATGCTGTACATTATTAATGACCTTATACACATAATGACACACATAATGTTTCTTTAACATACTGTATGTCGCACATTATTAGTGCATTTAAACACATAATGACACACACACACAGTGCACCTTACACATATGCCGAACACTACTGCACAACCAACCCACCTGCACATAGCACTCACATGGCCTCTAACACTGTCACCTCTGCCTCTGCCTGGATACAGATGTGTCCACATACATCTTGCCTCAATATGCCATGCAGCAGGAGTCAGCTAGCAGCTCTAGGCCAGCTCTGCTAACGTCAGGCAATTTTTTTTTGCCAAAAATACATCTCATTTGCATTTCTACATGACTAGGATGCACAAGTAGCTTTTGCTGATTAAAACGATATGTGGCATGCTAATATTCTTTGTGCGACTGGCTGTATCTGCATACAAAATGCTTAGTGATTTCCGGGAATACACTGTAACGTACTGTAGCATTTCATATGCAGATAAAACCACAGTCACAAACAGAATATAGGTATGTTGCATATCATTTTAATCAGCAGAAGCTGCTTGTGCCCCTAGGCATTCCAAATGCCCTAGGCATTTTCCTAGTTTGCCTATGCCTAGGGTTGGCTCTGTCCCAGCGCAGCCTCTGTACCTGCCCCCGATGCCAGCTCCGCACCCGCCCACGATGGCAACCCCGACCCAGCATAATGCCGGGTCGCACCCGGGAAAGACCCATTTCCAATTCCCGGGTGCAACCAGCATTGCGATGTGAAAGCGGCATTATTCTATTTATTATGCTGCAGTGTTTGTATAACGAGAATATAACCCTACCTTAACTGTACACAGTTACATGGGGACGCATTTAGCATCCCGATAGATGGGACCGACGCCAGAATCCCAACACCACTCAGGAGATGGGTGCCAGAACACCTACAGTCGACTGTTAGGGTTAGGGCCCAGTTGGGAGGGTGGGGGTTAGGCACTAGGGGGGGGGGGGGGGGTAGCCCTAGCCACCACCTTCAGAGGGTTATCCCTAGCCTCCACCGCACATCGTATGTGGGGACAGGGCTTGCGAGAAAGCTCTATCCCTGCAAATCCTCTTAACGCAATTGTTGTGCGCGTGAGTGGCTGACACTAGGTACCCCCCTGGCCCATTCTCAGATTCTCCGAGAGTTTTTCGAAAACGGGAAAGACTCCTCTGTGTGCCCAGGGATGTTACTCGCCAGTTCTCGCAAACATTGCCCCTGCTAATTACATTTAGTACATTGCGACTAAACTTACTTTTACTTAAAGACAAAAACGTCTGTGGCGATATGGACTAATAGTAATCACAGAACTGTGATGATTATAAATACAGAGGCCCCCCTGTCTTGTATCCAGTGTAAAATGGGAGTCTGTGATTGAAAGTTAAAAGCGATTAACCCCTTGTCAGAGTAACGGGCCTATTTATTAAAAAGTAGTGAATAGAAAATCTGTTATCACCATCAATTAAATATGGCTGGCACAGCAGACGCAGTTGCCTCGAGATACCTTCCAGGAGTGCAGCTCCATTAAAGGAGAAGGGACTGTCGTCATTTCATATGTTCCTATTGTACATTTTAATGTTTTTATTACCCTGTTATTTCTGTCCATACAAATGTAATTTCCCATATATTGGTTGGGATGTACTAATATGCAATTAGTATTGTGAAAAACAGAGCTATCCTTCACAATCTCCGACGTGCCCACTCTGCACACCCTGCATCCATTTCTCCTCTTACCTTTCCGGAGTCCTGCAAAATCACCAGGAAAATCGCCGTAGCACCATTTTCCTGGAGACCTGCACATGAGCTATAGACTTTGGCACAGAGCCAGAGTCTACTAGCGCTAGAGTGGGGCTGCCGGCTAGAGAGGAGGGAAGGGGCACTGACGGAGAGTGCACACGGGCACCCTTATCTCATGATATGCCCCTGGATACATAGATCTATACATACAGCGGGAGGCAGTCAATTTACCAGCTGTCAAGATCCCGGTTGTCAGAATACCGACGCCGAAATCCCAACACCAGCTGAAATACTGGTGGTCAGAATCCTGACCGCTGGCTGGAATCCCCACTAGGGTCCACACCACCGGAACTGAAGCGTGGTGAGCGCAGCGTGCCCGCGAGGGGACATATAACGGTCGCCGCCAGTATCCTGGCATCCGTCCCTGACCACCGGGATCCCAACAGCCGGGATATCATACTGATCCCTATACAGCATACTGTATTATTAGGATAGATTTTGTTTTAATGCTCTTCCTTCATTTTTATTGTGTGGTTGAAGGCACTGAAACTTCTCTGAATCTGTTGCAGACTTTTGTGGCTGTAAGATAGAGTAAGCTCAGTTATAAAAATATAATCGATGGAATTAACAAGAAAGCGAGAATGATTGTATTGGAGAGCAGGTAACTGTCTCCTCAGTGATCATATTTTAACTTAATCACTTAAAAGATGACAAAGTGGTAACTGGAGGTGACAAGTTGAGCCAATGCAAATGATATTATCTTTATATTACGTGTCGTACAGTCCATGGAGAGAAAGAGTTGAAAAAAATGCGATTTGACTTTTCTGCAGCATATTGTTAAAAGAGCACAATGGCAGTACGGTATATGTGCCTTTTCTACACTAGAGTACTTGTAGTCCCACAACGGTTTGAGATCCTCAGGTTGCCTTTGCATTCACGTTGGGTTGTAACAACATTTCAGGAGTTGTACTATAGTTGCACAACGGCTGGAGAGCTGCAGCTGGCCCAACATACAGCTATACTGCTCCCGGCTCACACCCCCTGCTCTGCACTTGTTTCCACTACCAGGTGCCAAATAGTGACGCGTTATAAAAAAACAATGATTATGGCAATTAAGGGATGGGAAAAGCACATTGCCTCATCCTCATAGCAAAATTAGAGAGACCACCTCTTGCTTTCAGGCACATGAGCTCACTAATTATACGCACGACTCACCAGAGACCTCCCATCTGTTTTTTTATTGCAGAGTGGGGGCATCAAGACAAGTTAGGGCCCCAGAGAGAGTGGGGGTGACCCATCGTTGCCTGGGCCCCCTTTAACTCTGGGCTCTGCAGTTCAACCTCTGATGCACTTGTGAGACATGATGGCCAGGAAAAGATAGGCTGCTTCACTGGGAATTTTCCCAGTGGGTCTATGGCTCAGAGGGCATTACCTAGACGGTCATTAACAGTGGGGCCGGCTCTGGTAGTTTATACGGTAGAATGCTGACTGTGCATGTCCAATGTTTGTGGGATTTCAAGCCACCAACGCACATTGTCACCTTGTGTGCTGGGACTACATTCACCACAGTTTGGGAGACCTTCACAAGCCAAATATATATTTATCTCTTCCTAAAAAGTCATTGATTTGTCTGTAATAGGTATGTCAAACAGCTTGTCACAGACTGGCTCTCATTGAATTTTCAAACTCATTATTCAGTATTTGTCTACAGCTGTTTAATAAAAAAATAATAATAATAAAAACAACTGAAAAATGCTATATAATTCTCTTTTTTATATATATATATATATATATATATATATATATATATATATATATATATACATACATGCGACTTACAGTTAAAGACAATATAGACAAGTACAGGGTAAATAAACATAGCTACATCAGCAGACTACACTGCAATAAGTATCAGGTGGCAGAAAACTGCTGGATGTGGTGCAGCTGAAGATTATTAAAGTAAGAAATGGATAAGCACATGAGGGAAGAGGGCCCTACTCGTGAGAGCTTACATTCTAAAGAGATATATATATATATATATATATATATATGTTTGTTTTTGTTTTTTTAACAAAACGGCCATCCACCAGACAAGACACAGTTGTACAGGGAAAGCAGTCTGTTTACTTCCACAGCACAGCAAATAGGTCTATCACAGCAAGTTTACTTGGTACCTTAACCAGGCACCAGTCCACAAACAGCATGCACACAAATCTTAGGCTCCCTGTCTCTAAACCACTGGCCTGCCCTCTATCGCCTGGCCACTTGTTGGCATCAGGAGCCCTGAGCCCTTGCCCTAACGAGCTTTATAAAAGAGTGGCACAGGTGTACCTGATTGCTTCGATTGTCTGCTCCAAAACCTGAACCGGACCTAAATGGATGGGAGCCGGCCCACTCTCTCTCCCATCCAAACCCCGGGGACCCAAAACCGGCTGTGCTAAGGCTGAATGACAACCTGCTGTGTCCCAACACCTCCCTAGGGCTTCCTCTTGGTCCAATCCTAAACCTAGGTCATTTTGGCCCAGGGCACCCAAACTGTGAGTCCTTCTTTGGCGCACATACCTGCTCGCCAATCTCAGTAGGCGTACCCCTTTTTGGGTCAGCCTCTCTGAGTCTTCCTCCTCCCCTCTAGCTTCACCCCACAGGACTCTGCACCTTCTGAGAAGAACTTCCTCGAAAGGCCATCCACATTGCCCTCTAACCCTCCGGCTCTGTGATGGACCCTGAAGTGGTACGGCTGGAGGGCAAGGAACCACCGTGTTATCTAGGCATGGGTCTCCTTATTTAGGCACATCCATTGGAGCTGAGCGTGATCGGTGATTAAGGTGAATTCTCGTCCCAGGAGATAGTACCTCAGAGTCTCTACTGCCCACTTGATAGCCAGTCATTCCTGCTCTACCGTGGCATATCACTGTTCCCTAGGCAGTAGTTTCCTGCTAAGATAGAGGACTGGTCTCTCCTACTCACCTACCTCTTGAGACAACACTGCTCCGAAGCCTGTTCCTGAAGTATCTGTCTGCAGGATAAACCTTTTACCGAAGTCTGGGGCTATCAACACTGGTGCTTTACACAGGGCATTTTTTTTGCCCTTGTAGTACCTGGAACGTCCACACAAGATTGTTCAAACTTTGCTTTTTCAAGCAATCAGTGGGCGGAGTTGCTCTGGTGGCAAAGTTTGGAACAAACTTGCGGTAATATCCCAACAGGCCTAAGAAGGCCCTAAGTTAGGTATTCCTCTCAGGCCTTGGCCAGGCAGCAACCGCCTCCACCTTATTGACCTGAGGTTTGATTTGGCCCCGGCTCACCACATACCCCAAGTACTTAGCCTCTGACATACCTATCGCACACTTTTCTGGGTTGGCCGCAAAGCCATGGAAGTGCAGAGGTTTTAATACGGCTTCCACTTTGGCCAGATGAGACTCCCAGTCGTCGCTGAAGATAACAATGTAATTTAGGCATGCAGCTGCATACTTTTGGTGGGGCTGGATGAGCTTATTCATAGCCTGATGGAATGTGGCCGGGGCCCTGTGAAGACCAAATGGCAAGACTCGATACTGAAATAAGCCATCTGGGGTGGAAAAGGCCATTTTTGCCTTGGCTGCCTCAATCTGCCAATAGCCTTTGGTAAGGTCAAGAGTGGTCAAGTATTGGCTTTGGGCCAGTTGCTTGACCATCTCATCAACGTGTGGCATGGGATAGGCATCAAATTTAGACACCTGGTTCAACCTGCGGAAGTAATTTCAGAACCCCAGTGCTCCGGACAGCTTGGGAACGAGCACTATGGGGTTATTCCACCCGCTGGTGGACTCTTCAATAACACCCAGGCATAACATGTCCTCCACTTCCTTGCATACTGCGTCCCTCTTCGCCTTGGGTATCTGGTACGGCTGCAGATTGACCACTACCCCCGTAGGAGAGATGATGTTGTGCTCGATGATCTTACTCCTCCCTGGAATTGTCGAAAAAACATCTAAAATTCTCCTAACCATGTCTTGAGCTTGACGCGCCTTGACCTCGTCGAGAAATCTGTCAATTGGGACCGCACATACTGAGATCTTGCCTACTCTTGCAGTTGCTGTCGAAGAGCTTTCCTTCCAAGTCTTCAGCAGATTTATATGGTAGATCTGTGTAAGCTTTCGTTTCCCCGGTTGGCTCACACGATAAGCCACTGGCCCCACAGCCTCGAGTATTGTTTATGGCCCTTGCAAATGGGCATACAGCTTGCCCTCCACTGTGGGTACCAGGGCCAAGACCTTGTCCCCAGAGTTAAAACTCAGCTGGGACGTCAAAATGACGTTTCTGTCTAGACTGAGTCATATGGTCCCTGACCAATGGGGCTATCTGCTGGTACCGCCCGAAGAGCTGGTGCACAAACTGTACTACATTTGGCTCTGGGGACGTCTGTTGTTCCCACCCCTCCTTTAGGAGGTCCAGGATTCCCCGGGGCTGCCTGCTGTACAACAGCTCAAAGGGGCTGAAGTCAGTAGAGGACTGGGGAACCTCTCGGATGTCGAACATCAGAAAAGGTAAGGGCTGGTCCCAATCCCTTTTGTCCTGGGCGACTGCCCTGCTGAGCATCTGCTTGATTGTGCAATTAAAACTTTCCACCAAGCCATTGGTCTGGGGATAATACACTGAGGTGCGAATCTTTTTAACCCCCAGCACCCGATATAAGTCGCTCATCAGCCGGGACATAAAGGGGGTATCCTGGTCAGTGAGGACATCCTTGGATATGCTCAGGTGGGAGAAGATCAGTAGTAGTTCTTTGGCAATGGTTGCTATCTTCATATTCCATAGTGGGATGGCTTCAGGGTATCGTGTGGCATAATCAAGGAAGACTAAGATATGCTGGTGTCCCCTTGCTAATTTTTCCACCGGCCCCACAATATCCATCCCAATCCTTTCAAAGGGAATGGAGATTACTGAAAGAGGTATGAGCGGAGCTCTGTACTGGGGCTTTGGTGCGGTATGCTGGCAGATGGGACACTCCTAAAAGTACTTTGCTACTGCTGCCCAGATTCCCAGCCAGAAAAACAGCTGCTGTACCCTCTGCAGAAATTTCTCCTCCCCCAAATGTCCTCCCCACAACTGTGAATGGGCAGCTTCTAGGACCAGAATCTGATGGACCCGTGGCACTATAAGCTGCTCAACTTTCTTACACCGTTCCTCTGCAACCCTGTATAGTAAATCCCTCTCTACTATGAAATAAGGGCTGCCCTCCCTGGGTAAGGGCGAATACTTTTTCCCATTATAACTACAAATGTTCTGGAAAGCTTTCATGAGGTTTGGGTCTTCCTGTTGGTCTTGTCTGAAATCCTGAAGAGACATGACAGTTCTTAATGTCATTTCATCACTCGCCTCCTCTGAGTCGGTCAGTTCTTCTGGAATAGATGTACCGATTCCACACAGACAGTCAGCTCTTGAATAATTACTTGACCTTCGAGCTACAGAGATAGGAGAGGAAAACAGCTCCTCGAGTTGAAGTGCCAGCAGTTCCGACAGGCCAGGGAAATCCTGCCCCAGGATCATAGAATAGGGCAAGCGTGGGGTGACGGCTGCCACCAGCTGGATTGTCCGCCCCCGATGTTGCACTGGAAACCGCACTCTGGGGTACTTGCGAGTGGCACCATGGACGCAGAGCACCTCAACCATAGGTAAGACCTGGACAACGCCTTCAGGGACCGACCCCATGGAAGTAATTGCAAACTCACTCCCGGTATCGACATGCGCCTGGATTGACCATGCTGTGATCTGGAGGGTCACCTGGAACCAGGAGGGCACAGGTGAACCCTTGCTTCCGACACAGCTGTAGGCTGGTCGACCCAATTTCCCTGCTCCGCACTCCACAGGCACAGGCTTTTTGGTAGTCCTTTCGGATGTGGCCCTGTTCCCCGCACTCATAGCAGATGACCGGAATGGTCCGGGCCCCCGTTTCCAGAGGTAGACGGGTCCGGGGTCTTGGAACTGGTCAAGTCTTTCGATCTAAGGGCTTAGCCATTTTCCCTAGTGTAGCATATCTCTCCATTGCGATGGCTAGGTCCTCCATATTTTGGGGGTCAGCCTGGAGAACCCACCTTTGCATGCCTCTGTCTAAGACCCACACACAGTGGTGTGTGGCTACGGTCTCCACCACATGGGCGACCGTATTCCTCTCCAACTGAATCCAAGACCTCGCCATCTTTAGAAGTTCAGCCAGCTGGATTCGAGAATTCTCTGTCATGGTCCAACATCAGACCTTGGTTACGCCGATGCAACCCAATATGGCAGCTTTAAGCTGCGAATAGGTGGATGCTAGGTCCACCGGGAGGTCATGGTACATTTTTGGGGGATCCCCCACCAAATATGAGGCCAGCTTATTTGCCCAGCTATCCTCTGGCCATCCCAGGTGTGGGGCCACACGCTCAAAGGTCCCCAGGTAGGATTCTACATCATCTGAGGGACACATCTTTTGCCACGGCCTAAGCTCCTGGTGATGCTGTCACAGGAGACCCACTTCATCACGAATCAGTTGCAGGGTTTCCTGCTGAGCCTGTACTTGTGTTTGGAGAAGCTGCATCTGGGATTGTTGCCCAGCAGCCCTATTAGTTAGGGCCCTTAACAACTCCTCCATGGTAGACAGAACGGAAGCACAATATATAAACTTCACGTCCTTTAACATACACTACCAAATCACAATCCAACAAAACGGGGTAACAAAAAAACAATTGACACAAACACCCTAGCTGGTTACTAACCTGACCAAAGAAAGTTTGCAGAGTCTGTGGAGACTGTCTGCTCCAGCAGCTCCTGCAGCCGCTGGGTTCCCACTGCACTTAGGGGGTCATTCCGAGTTGTTCGCTCGCAAGCCGTTTTTAGCAGCTTTGCACACGCTAAGCCTACGCCTACTGGGAGTGAATCTTAGCATCTTAAAATTGCGAACGATGTATTCGCAATATTGCGATTACACACCTCGTAGCAGTTTCTGAGTAACTTCAACCTTACTCGGCATCTGCGATCAGTTCAGTGCTTGTCGTTCCTGGTTTGACGTCACAAACACACCCAGCGTTCGCCCAGACACTCCCCCGTTTCTCCGGCCACTCCTGCGTTTTTTCCGGAAGCGGTAGCGTTTCTTCCCACACGCCCATAAAACGGCCTGTTTCCGCCCAGTAACACCCATTTCCTGTCAATCACACTACGATCGCCAGAACGATGAAAAAGCCGTGAGTAAAAATCCTAACAGCATAGCAAATTTACTTGGCGCAGTCGCAGTGCGGACATTGCGCATGCGCATTAAGCGGAAAATCGCTGCGATGCGATAAAACTTACCGAGCGAACAACTCGGAATGACCCCCTTAGTGCGTCCAGCAGAAGGCCCCACGTTGGGTGCCAATTGTAACAAAGTGACCTTCCACCAGACAAGACGCTGACACCGTTGTATAGGGAAAGCAGTCTGTTTACTTCCACAGCACCGCATATAGGGGGTAATTCCAAGTTGAATGCAGCAGGATTTTTGATAGCAATTGGACAAAACCATGTGCACTGCAGGGGAGGCAGATATAACATTTGCAGAGAGAGTTAGATTTGGTGGGTTATTTTGTTTCTGTGCAGGGTAAATACTGGCTGCTTTATTTTTACACTGCAAATTAGATTGCAGATTGAACACACCCCACCCAAATCTAACTCTCTCTGCACGTTATATCTGCCTCCCCTGCAGTGCACATGGTTTTGCCCAATTGCTAACAAAAATCTGCTGCGATCAACTTGGAATTACCTCCCATAGAGGCAGATGTATTAACCTGGAGAAGGCATAAGGAAGTGATAAACCAGTGATATGTGCAAGGTGATAAATGCACCAGCCAATCAGCTCCTAACTGTTGATTTACATATTGGAGCTGATTGGCTGGTTCATTTATCACCTTGCACATATCACTGGTTTAGCACTTCCTTATGCCTTCTCCAGGTTAATACATCTGCCCCATTGGTCTTTATCACGGCAAGTTTACTGGGTACCTTAACCAGGAACTGGTTTACAAACAGCATGCACACAAATCTCAGGCTCCCTGTCTCTAACTCACTGGCCTGCATTCTATCGCCTGGCCACTTGTTGGCATCAGGAGCCCTGAGCCCTTGCCCTAATGAGCTTTATAAAAGTGTGGCACAGGTATGTCTGATTGCTGGGATTGTCTGATCCAAAACCTGAACTGGACCTGCATGGATGGGAGCACGCCCACTCTCTCACTCTCCCATCCAAACCCCATGGACCCAAAACCAGCCGTGCTAAGGCCAAATGACAACCTGCTGTGTCCCAACACCTCCCTGGAGCTTCCTCTTGGTGCAATCCTAAACCCAGGTTGTTTTGGCCCGGGGCACCCGAACTGTTGTGCCCTGTCCTGTAAACACCCAGGGTGGCATCCTGACTGGACTGCCACTATATATATATATATATATATATATATATATATATATATACATACACGGATACCGCGAGAACTTACCTATCTGACTGCATTGTTCCAACTGTGGAGTTTGGTGGAGGAGGGATAATGGGAAGGGGGCTGCTTTTCAGGATTTGGAGCTAGGCCCTTATCTCCAATGAAGGGAAATCTTAATGCTTCAGCATACCAAGACATTGTGGACAATGCTGTGCTTCCAGCTTTGTAGTAACAGTTTGGGGAAGAGCTATGCGCATGGCTGGTCCGTGTACAGTACTGACATGTAATACAGCAGTAACAGAGCTATGTACATGGCTTATCAGTGTAGAGTACTGACATGTAAAACAGCAGTAACAGAGCTATGTACATGGCTTATCAGTGTAGAGTACTGACATGTAATACAGCAGTAACAGAGCTATGTACATGGCTTATCAGTGTAGAGTACTGACATGTAATACAGCAGTAACAGAGCTATGTACATGGCTTATCAGTGTAGAGTACTGACATGTAATACAGCAGTAACAGAGCTATGTACATGGCCTATCAGTGTAGAGTACTGACATGTAATACAGCAGTAACAGAGCTATGCACATGGCCTATCAGTGTACAGTACTGACATGTAATACAGCAGTAACAGAGCTATGCGCATGGCTGGTCCGTGTACAGTACTGACATGTAATACAGCAGTAACAGAGCTATGTACATGGCTTATCAGTGTAGAGTACTGACATGTAATACAGCAGTAACAGAGCTATGCACATGGCCTATCAGTGTAGAGTACTGACATGTAATACAGCAGTAACAGAGCTATGCACATGGCCTATCAGTGTAGAGTACTGACATGTAATACAGCAGTAACAGAGCTATGCACATGGCCTCTCAGTGTAGAGTACTGACATGTAATACAGCAGTAACAGAGCTATGCACATGGCCTATCAGTGTAGAGTACTGACATGTAATACAGCAGTAACAGAGCTATGCACATGGCCTATCAGTGTAGAGTACTGACATGTAATACAGCAGTAACAGAGCTATGTACATGGCCTATCAGTGTAGAGTACTGACATGTAATACAGCAGTAACAGAGCTATGCACATGGCTGGTCCGTGTACAGTACTGACATGTAATACAGCAGTAACAGAGCTATGTACATGGCCTATCAGTGTAGAGTACTGACATGTAATACAGCAGTAACAGAGCTATGCGCATGGCTGGTCCGTGTACAGTACTGACATGTAATACAGCAGTAACAGAGCTATGCACATGGCCTATCAGTGTAGAGTACTGACATGTAATACAGCAGTAACAGAGCTATGCGCATGGCTGGTCCGTGTACAGTACTGACATGTAATACAGCAGTAACAGAGCTATGCACATGGCCTATCAGTGTAGAGTACTGACATGTAATACAGCAG
The DNA here is from genome assembly GCF_028390025.1 of Pseudophryne corroboree. Lineage (NCBI taxonomy): Eukaryota > Metazoa > Chordata > Amphibia > Anura > Myobatrachidae > Pseudophryne > Pseudophryne corroboree. Next base: position 401,385,479 of record NC_086450.1, on the reverse strand, counting down.
TAACAGAGCTATGTACATGGCTTATCAGTGTAGAGTACTGACATGTAATACAGCAGTAACAGAGCTATGTACATGGCTTATCAGTGTAGAGTACTGACATGTAATACAGCAGTAACAGAGCTATGCACATGGCCTATCAGTGTAGAGTACTGACATGTAATACAGCAGTAACAGAGCTATGCACATGGCCTCTCAGTGTAGAGTACTGACATGTAATACAGCAGTAACAGAGCTATGCACATGGCCTATCAGTGTAGAGTACTGACATGTAATACAGCAGTAACAGAGCTATGCACATGGCCTATCAGTGTAGAGTACTGACATGTAATACAGCAGTAACAGAGCTATGCACATGGCCTATCAGTGTAGAGTACTGACATGTAATACAGCAGTAACAAAGCTTTGTATATGGTCTATCAGTGTACAGTGCTAATATACAGAGATATGTACATGTCCCATCAATCAGAATACCGACTGCGGCATCCCAATGGAGAGAATCCCAACAGGGATTAGGTAAGTATACTTACCCTCCCCCAATACCACCCTAACCCTCCCTTCTCGCATCCTGAACCTAGTCCCTCCCCCCTTGCAGCCTAACCCTAATCCTCCCCGGTAATGTCTAAACCTAACCCCCCCCTCCTGCAGCTTGACTCTAACCATCCCTCCCCCACAGCCTAACCCAAACCCTCCCCGGGGGTGCCTAAACCTACCCCCCTCGCTGCAGCCTATCCCTAACCTAAAGCTCTGTTACTGCTGTGGAATTCGGTCGGGATTCTAGCATCGGGATTCCAACTGCCGGCATCCAGACTGCTTCCCACAGCAATAACAGAGCTTTGTACATGTCCTATCAGTGTACAGTACTGACATGTGCAGCAACAACAGTACTTTGTACATGTCCTATCAGTGTACAGTATTGACATACAGGGCTGTTTCTAGGCAATCTGGCTCCCAGTGTGAGATTTAAAAATGTCCCCCCCCCCCCCTACCTTCCCCATTGCCATAAAAAAATAAGCCCCCCTCCATAAATATAAAAAATAAAGAATTTGTGCACGCCGAAGGCACGCGCGCTCCCGGAAAGAGGGTGTGGTCTTGTTAAAATGGGCGTGGTCACATTAAATGGGCGTGGTCTTGTCTGGAAGGACTACCTTACACCCCAGTTTTTGACCCTGCACAAACAGATCATGGCCACCACAGGAAAAAGAAAAAAATTCTACCATATTAAAGCCCAAACACAGTAATGCTCCCTGCACCATATTATGCCACACACTGCAATGACCTTGATACATTAAATCCCCATTTTATACATTACGGCAGGCAAGAGTCCCCATTTTACATATTAGGGCAGGCAACTGTCCCAATTTTACACATTACGGCAGGCAACTGTCCCCATTTTGCACATTATGGCAGGCAACTGTCCCCATTTTACACATTACGGCAGGCAACTGTCCCCATTTTACACATTACGGCAGGCAACTGTCCCCATTTTACACATTACGGCAGGCAAGAGTCCCTATTTTACACATTACGGCAGGCAAGAGTCCCCAATTTACACATTATGGCAGGCAAGTATCCCCATTTTACACATTAAGGCAGACAAGTGTCCCCATTTTACACATTACAGCAGGCAAGTGTCCCCATTTTACACATTACGGCAGGCAAGTATCCCCATTTTACACATTAAGGCAGACAAGTGTCCCCATTTTACACATTACAGCAGGCAAGTGTCCCCATTTTCCACATTACGGCAGGCAAAAGTCCCCATTTTACACATTATGGCAGGCAAGTATCCCCATTTTACACAATAAGGCAGACAAGTGTTCCCATTTTACACATTATGGCAGGCAAGTATCCCCATTTTACACAATAAGGCAGACAAGTGTTCCCATTTTACACATTATGGCAGGCAAGTATCCCCATTTTACACAATAAGGCAGACAAGTGTTCCCATTTTACACATTACGGCAGGCAAGTGTCCCCATTTTACACATTACGGCAGGCAAGAGTCCCCATTTTACACATTACGGCAGGCAAGAGTCCCCATTTTACACATTACGGCAGTCAGAGTCCCCTTCTACAAAGGAAGAGAGTGAGTGAGAGAGAGAGAGAGAGAGAGAGAGAGAGAGAGAGAGCCCGTGCCTTCCCACCTCTCCCTCCTTCTAGCTTGCAGGCAGGCAGGCTTCCCAGGTGGCTCTCCCTCCTCCCATCATCAGTACTCCGCTCGGGGGCGGAGTTTCGTACAATGATGCATTTGCGTCGTGATGTCACGACGCAAACGCGTCATTGCACTTAACTCCGCCCCTCGAGTGGAGTAGTAATGACGGGGAGGAGGGGGAGCAGCAAACTGAGCCACCTAGAGCCGCGGCGGGTGCCCCGTGCCAATGCACACCTCGCCCGCCGCAAGAAACGGCTCTGCTGACATGTGCAGCAGTAACAGTACTTTGTACATGCCCTATCCGTGTACAGTACTGACATGTGCAGCAGTAACAGTGCTTTGTACATGTCCTATCAGTGTACAGTACTGACATGTGCAGCAGTAACAGTGCTTTGTACATGTCCTATCAGTGTACAGTACTGACATGTGCAGCAGTAACAGTACTTTGTACATGTCCTATCAGTGTACAGTACTGACATGTGCAGCAGTAACAGTACTTTGTACATGTCCTATCAGTGTACAGTACTGACATGTGCAGCAGTAACAGTACTTTGTACATGTCCTATCAGTGTACAGTACTGACATGTGCAGCAGTAACAGTACTTTGTACATGTCCTATCAGTGTACAGTACTGACATGTGCAGCAGTAACAGTACTTTGTACATGTCCTATCAGTGTACAGTACTGACATGTGCAGCAGTAACAGTACTTTGTACATGTCCTATCAGTGTACAGTACTTACATGTACAGCAGTAAGAGATGACCTGGATCATGATGATGCCATTCTCGCTGTCTGTAAGTAGATCTCCATCTCGGGTAAGAAGCTACCCTTTAACATTAGCTTGTGACAGAGTTTCTCCATGGCATCACTACTATATGAGAGCAGTTCTCGGATAGATACCTGCAGGAGGGAAAAGTGGAGTTATGTGAGACCAACACAACTTTGTTATTTCATGTTTTAACTTTGGGTTCCCAAAATTACAGAGCAGAGTACAACATCAGTTTTTAGATCATTATATAGATTTTAAGAATTCTGACAAATCACAGCTGCTTCAGTCCTGCTACAGACTATTACTTATCAAGTAATTATTCTCATTTATGTGTACAGTGCCAGCATTATTATACAGAAATGAGCAATCAGATAATCTAATTAATGCACACTATTTCCAGCTCAGGTGGAGCATACATTACAGGTATATCACAAGTACACAAATATACACACAAGGGCCAAAACAGTCAGAAGCACATTAAACTGCTATCCTGCAAGGCTATAATACCAACCACTGTGCCACCTGTGACGCCTGTTACAAATAGATACTGTACCTCCTTTTCATAGTATAATGAGACAGCAACAATGCCTGGGAGTTTCTTGGTTTCTGCATAAAACTCTGCTTAGAACCTGCAATCCATTGTTAGTAGTGGTTCTATAAAAGAAGACCTGTCTCCTCAACTGGCACAGTCCATACTCAGGGGCAGATTTATTAAGCCTGGTGAAGTGATAAAGTGGAAGGTGATAACGCACCATCCAGTCAGCTCCTAACTGTCATTTTTTAAACCCAGCCTGTAACATAGAAGTTAGAAGCTGATTGGTTGGTGTGTTATCACCTTCCACTTTATCACATCACCAGGCTTAATAAATATGCCCCTCAGTTACCTGACACTTCCATATCTTTACATCTGGCTGTATCAGTAATGCTGAACTCTCCATGGTGCTGAATGATTCCTGTCAAACTTTGAGGTGAATGTACAAAAACAAATACATAAAAATAAGCAGAGATTTTCTTTAAGAAACATATGACTCAGTTACTCCTGTATTATTTACAACGCTTAGCAATAATGATGATCTTTTCCCCATTCTTATTTTGACTGAAGTGTCAGACAGGTCTGCAGAGCAGCTGTTGTGCTATGTTATTGTTATGTGAATGCATTTACTCTATATGCTGTTCTTACTTCAGGAGCTGACAGGAGGGTACAGACATCTGTTTAGCCTTTGCTGTTCTGAGTTCTGCCTCCTCCTTTATCCTTCTATAGTCACTGTGAGCTGTGAAGGGGGCGGGGCAAGCAAATAGTGGGGACACAAACACAATGCAGGGACAGTGGATGGGGAGGGGGAAGTGTGGATGTTGGGGCTAAGCTGGGTACACACTTAATGATGTGTGTACCCGGCGATATAGGCTGCGACAAGACCCCACACCGGCAAGTGCATACACACTTGCTGATGTCAGCAGCGATGGAGCGGCGATGCGGGAAGCTTGTCCAGCATGCGTTCGGCAGCATGGCATTGCTTGTGACATCACCAGATTGAGCTTCATGTACAGCCGACGGCCATTGATGCAAACGAACTTCAGGAGCGCACATCTTTGACGATATGGTGGGTACACACTGGATCATTTGAACAATATGTCATTCAGAAAAGTTGGAATCGGCCACATCGTCCAGTGTGTACCCAGCTTTAGTTTGCAGGGAGTGGGAGGTGGGGAAGTGGTAGGCTAGTGTTAGACACTGGGGGGAGGGTTAGGGGCAGGGATAAGGGCTAGTGGAACAATACTTACCAAAACACTGGAGGAACAGAGTTCTGCACCAGAAGTGACTGCCGAGACCTGGGAGCAACGCTGGAGCCACTGCCGCTGTCAAGAGCACATAAGTGAGCGTTGGGCCACCAGGGACATTAGGTCAACATTCTATCACGTCGACATGTCATCCATGCAGACATGATGAATGTTGATATGGTCACAGTCAATATGCATGTCAACATTTCAACAGTCTGTCGATATAATATGCAAAAACATTATAGACAATTACATGTGATCATTGATTGCGGGTAAATGTCTCGCCGGGGGCTATTCAATTAGCCCTGATAAGCCGGCGTGAGACGCAGCTTATCAGGGATTTTGTTTCACCTGCCTCAGGCAGGCAAAGCAAAATCCCCGAAAACAGCCCCGCTTTCATCTGTTTTCATCCAAAAATGGGTCTGTTTCTACCAAAAACACAGGTTTCACTGAACCTGTGTGTTTTCAGGTGAAAAGGATTTTTTTGGGTGACCTAATTGGATACCTCAAGAAAGAAAAATCCAAGAAACATCAGGAAAATACACAAATAATGTCTGTTTTTCGGTCCCAATGCTTTTTTGCGGGTAATTGAATACCCCCACAGTATAAAACACCATACCATAGCTAACTTAATCGCCTTTATGGCTGCTGGCAGGATGCGGCTGCATTCTTGTCTTATATGCTATCTATGCATTTACATATTCCTTTACATTATTATTATTTTACAACACAATGCCTGGACCTGAAAAACACACAAGTTTTTTTTTTTATACAGTGCGGCAACTCACAATGCTAATAGTAATGGTGGCACACTGCACCTAATGAATGTTATTATCATTTTACAACACACTGCCTGAACCGGAACAATTTTTAACAGTTTTTTTTTTTTTAACATGGTGCCTGCACTTTTGGGACCTGTCAATCATGTAACTATCCTGATAATATTTGGACTATTAGAAGACATATATTTTGTGTCATTGTATTTCTCTATATTGTGGTTACTATGGTTGGAATTATGGGGAGAACATAAAGGTCCAAGCCTAAGGCTGCTGAAGTGTAGAGGCAGCCATGCACTCACTTTCCACATTATTGCTTTCATTTATGGGCTCAATTAGAGCTGTACTATTTACATTTATCTGTTTATATAGCTATGGTAGGGTAAGATCCCAAGGGCAACAAAATGGGGATATGGCGTAGCAAAATTAAATTGTGTCAGGGACAGCATTATTCCACATGAGGTTAATGTGGAATGGCAAGATTATGCAGGATTGGAACAGCAGCAATGGGTCAGATGAAATCCAGTCTGGGTTTTACAGAGTCTGTTGTAAGCCGCAGCTGGGTTAATCATGACAACTTGTCTGCTACCTTTAAAAAAAACGTGTTTGTTCAGTAGGTCATTGCTCCTGATGCCAGCAAGTGTCCAGGCGGTAGGTTGGGGGTCTGGGGTTACATTGGGAGCTAATTGGAATCTGTACTTATTAAAACTTGGAATGTTGAGCTGCTGCTTTAAAGACTGCCTGTAAAACCTGACCTGCAAAACCTGCATGTGCTGTGTAACCTTCCTCAGGTAGAAATAAAGTGATTTGGACTGTACTCCGTCTGATTCTGTCATAAAATGAACTAGGGATGTTCACAAAAGTATATACCGTCAACATACAGGGATATACTATTTACTTTCAGAATTTAAAAAAAAAATGGAAACCTTGTACATGGCTAGATAATGGACTAATATACAGATATACACATTAGTATATATTTTTTATGTCATCATTTTTTACAGGAGTGGCAGAAAGCAGTGTCAGTTAAATCAGATTGGAATTAAATTTCACGCTCAAATCTGCAAACCTTACAGAATGCATTAAATTAAATGGGCTAAAATAGAGCTGAATTATGCAGAGTAATTCCTAACAAGCAGAGACTGTGCATGATATATGCAAATACTCAGCCTATTGTTTGTGAACTTCATATCAGTTTTGGTCCAGTGACTGCGAGAGAAAAATGACGAATTAGCATGGGAAAATTTCTTAATATATTTTCTTCTTTTCTTTTCCCTTATACAGGAATGGTGGCTCTCCAGAACGGGGGGACACAGATCCACGTGCTGTGCTAGTACTCTAGCTGCCTGTTACAACCAGCAAGGCCTGAGATGTTTTGGATTGGATCACCTGCAACAGAAGCAAACCAGTATACAGCAGCCTTTAGTGCCACAAGATTTTTGCACCAACCCCTGACTCTCAGAGTGTCTCCACTGACATTTCCAAGAACGGCTATTGCGTAAAAGTTATCATTAAACAGTCTGTGCTTTATCTAGAAGTAAATTTAAATGGGTTGCTTTCTGTTGATTTAATTTTGGTCCATATCTGTTGTATATAGTCCAGCAGGCAGGGGGTGTAGAGAGCTTTCCCGCAACCTGATAATGAAGGGGCGTGGCCTAATCACGGTGGTGTGGCCACGTTTCCTTTAAAAAAAATAAGCACAGGAATTACTTTTTAGGCAACGTGACCCGACCTACATAGGGGGGCGCAGTGTGCCCCTCAGCCAAAGTCGGACTCAGGGAGGGAACACACTGCTGCGCTCAGACTGGTGCTGTGCTGGGGAAAGAAGCTGCTGCCGGTGATAGATTAAAGGGGAGGCGGGGGGAGCTGGTCATGTGTACCTGGGCCCGTTCAAGAAGCTTGGGTAATTAGTTACCTCCCCCTCGTGTCGCCACTGACAGCTGGCTGCTAGTGGTAGACACAGCCAATCAGTGATGAAACAGAATGTGCTGTGTGAGGTACTGTATCACCATAGAGTCTCCTGTTTTCATCATCCATTAGTTTCGCTTTGCAGTAGCACACCAGTTATGTAGCGGTGGCAGCGGGATGTAGTTATGTGACTGGCGGCAACCCATGGCAGCAGCTACAGTACTACCATGCCCAGGGCTTCTCGTTTTGTCAACAGAGACATTAGCCAATGTGGTTTACCACAAGTCATAATCTAGGAGGTCTATTTATCAATTAATATGTGCGTTCCCCCAAATGCATGTACAGGACCGCAGGGTTATCTGCTGCGATTCCCCATTTTTGCTTGCAAAAGCAGCCCCCATACGTTTATATGGAGGCTGCTTTTTTGCAGAATTAACCAAGCTCGGAAATGCAATGGGCCGTTAAGTAATGCCATCTGCAGATGGCATTAGCCATTGTAGCCTATGGGCTACAGATCACAAGAGTTACCGATCCCTGCCCGGCATTCTCCACTGAGGAAGGAGACGTGAAGTGTTCTCATTAACGATTACATCACTTCTTTCTAACACACTTCAGGTATTTTTTTAATACATTAGAGCAATACATTATTTCTTATTGCCATGAATAGCTGTAATAATAAATAACAATTATTGGGTTATTACTAAATAGGCTCCTAAAAGTCCTTGTAAATCTCCATATAACTATTGACCAGGGACGTGCAGTCAGGGGAGGCAGGGGAGGCAGTGCCTCCCCTGTCATACTGATTAAAATAATACAAAGAAGATATTTATAACACATATTCTGTCATATAAATCTTCTTTGTATTATTCTCATCATTTAGGCTTTGTAAATGCAGGCAGCTGTGGATGGGAGGCAGCGGGAGCAGTGCCTCTGGCTGTCAATAATAAAGTGGCTGAGGCGGGGGGCGGGGCCAAGCCACCGGCAGAAAAAGCCCATTCAAAAAAACGAGGAGAAGAGGCAGCTCTAACTCTGCCTCATTGACAGGGCTGTCCCCTCAGCCTATATACAGAGCACGCCCCTGCCCCTCTCTGGCTCTCCCCGCTGTCTATCATTCTGACAATGCCCCTTTCCTCCAATCACCGCTCCCATACACGGAGAGGAGGTCTGTGAGGATCTGGCTTTGAATGTGGGTGAGTAGCATGTTCCCCGAGGCGCCCCTCTCCTGTAACCAAAACACAGCCACAGTACATACAGTTTTGTGTTGAAGCTGCAGCAATGCAGCTTATCCCCTGGCCAGTGTGATGAGCTCCGGCCACATAACATCAGCCCGAGGCAGAGGCACCCAACCTGCCAGAGCAGGGGCTGGTGACACCCCCTACCCCTCTCATCACAGCTCCTTTCAGGTTGTCTGGCACTCAGTCTGTTGGGGGCGGACCCTGTACACACAGACTCTGACAAGTGAATGCAATTTACTATAGATGTAATATATGGATAAGTCATTGAGTTTGTGTGGTTGAGCCAGTAGTCTAGTGGTTAGGCATGCTGGCTAGCAACTGAGAGGTCCTAGGTTCACTCCCCACTATGGGTTGCAAATATATTTATTTAACACATTGATTTTTATGATTCTATTTTAACCATAACTATCTGCTATAGGCATCAGTTAGGTTGAATGCTGGAGGACATGGTTTTGATTTCCAACAAGGGTGAAATGTTTCTATTTATTTAACAAAATGTTTTCATAGACTTTTAATATTCCAAACAAAACCTTCTTCCTGTAACTAGTTTGCTGGCCTAATGGTTAGGTGGTTCACAATGCTGTGGTCGTGGGTTTGATTCTTTGCTAGGTTATATATGTTTTTAATTCTGAATTGATTATTAAAATATCGTTTATGTCTTTAAGACATTATACATTATATTATTTTCTACTGTGAAGGATTTCTGCCCCTCCCCACAAAAAAAATAAAAATAAAAATAAAATAAAATCTAAATACGCCCCTGGGTGGCGTTGCATTGGGGACTGTTTGCGCTGCATGTCCCTGGAGGCAGAGGGTGATATGCAGGGGAGCCCCATCAGAGCACAGCCTGGGTAGAGAATGACAAGCATGGGCAAGGGGCATAATTTGGCCGGTTCCCTACCTCAGTATGGGTATACTTACCTTGATACGGAAAAGTGCGTCTCTCCTCCTTCGCAGCGACATCTTCCCAGTAACAACTTTGGGACGATGGCGCCGCACAGTGCGCCATATTCCAAAATATCACAGGGAAGGTGTGGTACTGTATATGCAGTAAATCCGGCGGATACTAGCCAGTGCCTCCCCAGCCATTGACCTCACCGCAAGTCACTGCTATTGACCAGTCACATCTCTGACAAGATAGCAGCCATTGTATGTTTTTAACAAATATTCATGACAGTATAGTCTGTCAGTGCACAAGTGACCTCTAGTTGTCAGAGAACTACTGTAGTTATCACTGTCAGTAAAGTATATCTTGCCTTAGTGATACCACCAGGTCCCCCTGGGAGAGCTGTTGGATCTTGGTTTAGTGAAGTGTAGGGTTTGGCATGCCCCATTGCAAATACAATGGCTCTCTTTTGGGACACATTTATCAAATATTAGGTATTAGACCCAGTGGTGTCAGAAGGGGGGTGCAATGCGCACCCGAGTGTCCCTGAACAGGGGTGACGCCAAAATGCCGGCTTCTCCACAGTGACAGGAGCCGGGTACTGCAGTGTGACATTCTCCGGCAGTGTGAAATTCTCCTGCAGCACCCAACTCCTGTCATAGAGTATGAGCCGACAGTGCAGGCACTAGTCTTTGTGGGCCATCCAGCATCTGAGCTGGGCTGCCCCAGGAGTGATGTCATTGGGATTCCCGTTGAGGCAACACCCTCTTTAACTTAGACCACACCCCTTTTTGGAGGAACCCTCTCCCAGTTGTTTATGCAAACTGTAGCTCATAGGCTTGGTAAATCGGACAGCTTCACAATCCCCATAGAAACCTATGGGACTATATCTATCTATATATATATATATATATATATATATATATACACATACACACACACACACACACATACACTGTACATAGATATATAAAATACGATTTTTATTACCTGCCAGTAAATCCTTTTCTCGTAGTCCGTAGGGGACACTGGGAATCCAGTTAGTCCCATGGGGTATAGACGGGTCCACTAGGAGCCATGGGCACTATAGAAGTTTGATTGTGTGTGCTGGCTCCTCCCTCTATGCCCCTCCTACCAGACTCAGTCTAGGAAACTGTGCCAGAGGAGACGGACATACTTTGAGAGAAGGATATATAAATGGAAAGTGGTGAGAATTCGAACCAGCACAACCATAACAAGAGGAAAGCCATGCTAACCAAACTTGCAAACAGGGACAGCAACAGATGAACCAAACAACATTACTGAACCAAGTAACATAGCAGGAACAACGAAGCACTGGGCAGGCACCCAGTATCCCCTATGGACTATGAGAAAAGGATTTACCGGTAGGTAATTAAAATCCTATTTTCTCTTGTGTCCTAGGGGATACTGAGAATCCATCTATTCTAGTACCATGGGGAAGTGCCAAAGCTCCCAAACCGGGTGGGAGAGTGCTGAGGTTCCTGCAGAACTGATTGACCAAACTGAAGGTCCTCAGAGGCCAAAATATCGAACTTGTAAAACTTAGCAAACATGTTCGAACCCGACCAAGTAGCTGCTCGGCAGAGCTGTAAAGCTGAGACACCTTGGGCAGCTGCCTAAGATGAACCCAACCACCTAGTAGAGTGGGCTTGAACAGATTTTGGAATAGGCAAACCTGCCATGAAATAAGCATGCTGGATAGTGAGCCAGATCCAGCGTGCCATGGACTGCTTCGAAGCAGGACACCCAATTTTATTGGGATCATAAATAACAAACAGCGAGTCGGACTTTCTGTGATGAGCTGTTCTCTTTACATAGACCTTCAAAGCCCTTACAACATGGAAAATTAAGTAGGGGCTCTTGTGAGACAACGCCTCCAGCTCCAACACACGCCTTGCTGAAGCAAAGGCCAACAGTGTGACGGTCTTCCACGTAAGGTACTTTATGTCTACCTCCTGCAACGGTTCTAACCAGTCCGATTGAAGGAACTGCAGTACCAAATTGAGATCCCAAGGTGCCGTGGGAGGCACAAAGGGAGGTTGTAAGTGCAGAAGACCTTTTAAGAACGTCTGGGCCTTAGGGAGAGAAGCCAATTGTTTCTGAAAGAAAATAGACATGGCCGAAATCTGAATTTTATTGGAGCCTAGGCGTAGGCCCACATCAACTCCCAACTGCAGAAAAAGCAGGAAACATCCCAGATGACATTTCACCGCAGAAAATTGACTGCTATCACACCAAGAGACATATTTCTTCCGGATACGATGGTAATGTTTAGACGTTACCCCCTTTCTGGCTTGGATCATAGTCGGGATGACCTTGTCAGGAATCCCTCTCCTGGCTAGAATCAACCGCTCAACTTCCATGCCGTTAAACGTAGCTGTGGTAAGTCTTGATAGATGAACGGGCCCTACTGAGAGTGAGCATTTGGTGGAGGGAGACAAGGCAATAGCAGATCACCTAAATAATTATTTTTGCTCAGTATTTACTACGGAAGGAGAAGGGATGGGGCCACAGTTAAGTTGCAAGGACATTCATGAAAATAAGGTAGATGAAAGTACATTTACAGAGGAGAAGGTCCTAACAGAACTTAAAGTGGATAAATCAATGGGGCCAGATGGGATACACCCAAGGAAACTCAAAGAGCTAAAAGATGTGCTGGTTACACCTTCAATAGAATTATTTAACCAGTCGCTAAATACAGGTGTCATCCCAGAGGACTGGAAAAGAGCAAATGTAGTTCCACTGCACAAAAGTGGAAGCAAGGAAGGAGCAAGAAACTACAGACCAGTAAGCCTTACATCAGTAGTAGGGAAAGTAATGGAAAAACTATTAAAATAAAGAGTTGTGGAATATCTTAAATTAAACAATTTACAGGAACCAAAACATCATGGATTTACTGGTGGGAGATCATGCCAAACAAACTTTATTGACTTTTTTGACTCTGTGACGAAAATAATAGATCAAGGGGGAGCTGTTGATGTAGCATATCTAGACTTTAGTAAGGCATTTGACACTGTCCCACATCGCAGACTGCTAAATAAACTTGAAAGCGTGGGGGTGGATTATAAAACAGTTAAATGGATAAGAACCTGGTTTCAGGATAGGAAACAGACAGTTGTAGTAAATGGAGTGCAATCTATGGAGGGAAATGTTATCAGTGGAGTACCCCAGGGATCTGTACTTGATCCAGTTGTCTTTAATATCTTAGTTGGTGACATTGTAAATGGTATTGAAGGGAAAGTATGCCTTTTTGCAGATGATACAAAGATATGCAACAGGGTCGACACACCGGGAGGGGTAAAACAAATGATTGATGACCTAGGTAGGCTTGAGAAATGGTCAAGAACATGGCAACTACAGTTTAATTCTAAAAAAAAAGCAAAATCATGCACTTGGGTCTCAAAAACCCAAAGGCTAAATATAGTATCAAGGGTACTATAATGGAAACTACTGAGGAGGAAAGGGATTTAGGAGTCACTATTTCAAGTGACTTGAAGGCAGGAAAGCACTGTAACAAAGCAATGAGAAAGGCAAGTCAGATGCTTGGTTGCATAGAGAGAGGAATCAGTAGCAGGAAAAAAATAAGTGATAATGCCACTGTATAGGTCATTGGTGCGGCCCCATCTGGAATACTGTGTCCAGTTCTGGAGACCATATGTCCAGAAGGATATAAATACATTAGAGAGTGCACAAAGAAGGGAAATTAAAATGGTGCATGGCATACATCACAAAACTTACCCGGAAAGGCTAAAAGATCTTAACATGTATAGTTTGGGTGAGAGAAGGGAAAGGGGGGACATGATAGAAACTTTCAAATATATCAAGGGTCTTAACAAAGTTCAGGAGGGAAACATTATTCAAAGGAAGAGAAGTATTAGAACTCGAGGACATACACTGAGACTGGAGGAGGGGAGGTTTAGGGGAAATTTAAGGAAAATTACTTCACAGAAAGGGTAGTGTATAAGTGGAATAGCCTCCCATCAGAGGTGGTAGAGGCTAAGACTGTAGAGCAATTTAAACATGCTTGGGATAGGCATATGAATATCCTTACAAAGAATTAAGGTTCAAAAAGAGGTGAGATTGCCTAAAGGATAAAAAAAGGGGCAGACTAGATGGGCCAAGTGGTTCTTGTCAAATTCTATGTTTCTATGTTACTGCAGAAGATCCTCTCGAGGCCACGGATTTTTGATCAGCATCTCGAGAAGATCCGCATACCAGGCCCTTCGTGGCCAGTCCTGAGCAATGAGGATTGCTTGAACCTTTTCCCTTTTTATTCTTTTTAGAATTCTTGGGATCAGAGGAATGGGAGGAAACAAGTACACCAGCTGGTAAACCCACGGAGTTGTCAGGGCATCTACTGCTACTGCCTGTGGGTCCCTCGACCTGGAACAATACCGCTTGTGTCAGGATTCTGTAACTTTGTCTGTCCCCAGAGGGGGCACTAGGGGGTCAGTGTAGGAGTGATAGAGGAAACGGGGAGACTGACGAAAAGGTCCGCGCATGTGCCCTTGATATTTATTATCACACAGGGATAACGGATGACAGGAACAATGAATAATAACTTAATCCGATAAATGAATATTTCAAAAGTCACTGGTAACAAATGAGCAATGAAGATGAACTTGTAACTTGATATAAATGATAAGGCAATAATGAAATCAGATGCAGCAAACAAAACTCCGATATATAACATGTAGCAATCAAAGCACACAGTCTCTGAAGAAGCACACGTCTTTAAGCCAAGCAAGGCCCTAGCAGGAGACAGTTCTAACACAGCAAGTTGTTAAGTGCTGAATGCAATGCACAATGCTAGATGCTGGTAATCAGGTGGACAGGCTGAGTAATGGAAGAACACCTGAAGAAAGTCTCTTACTGCAAGTTGTTGTGGCAAACTGAAGACTGAAGAATGACAACAAGGAAACCATTGGAAACAGGAACACAGGAACCAGGAGAACTTGTACACCGAATGTGACTCGTAGGAAAGCTGGAATGGATGCTGGTACTTGTAGTTCCACAGGAACACTGGAACAGGGAATCAACTTGGAAATGCCAGAAATAGGAGATCGCTGGAAACAGGGGATTGCAGACTGGAACTGGAACTGGAAACAGAACTGGAATGGAACTGCTGGAACCTGTAGTTCCACAGGTCCAATACACTGCGGAATCTCTGCAGACAGAGGACTGAAGACAGGAGACGCCTGTTCAAAGGATGTGATGCATTGTCCAAGGCGATGAGACTGAGCCAGGAACTGGAGTTTATACCCCTTGGTCTGTGATGATTGGATGTTGCATCTCTGTGAGAACACACCCCGCTGGATTGGGTGTTCAGATCAGCTGTGAGTTAGCTGAAGCACTGTGTACTCCAGACTGCAGTAGACTGAAAACTGGAACTGGACTGAACTGCTGGAACCTGTAGTTCCACAGTAGTGATGTGACGGAGAATGCAGATTCCTGACAGCTTGAGCTTCTTGTTGAGTCGAGAGGCCATCATGTCGATTTGTGGATATCCCCACTGACGTGTTAACCACCGGAACACCTCTGGAGACCCCATTTCCCCATGTGCAGATTGTGTCTGCTGAGGAAGACTGCTTCCCAGTACTTACGCCCGGAATGAAGATCGCCAACAACACCACTGCGTGTTTTTCCACCAAGAGGAGGATTCTTGACACCTCTGACATTGCGGCTCTGCTTTTCATTCCACCCTGTCGGTTTATGTACGTCACCGACGTCATATTGTCCGACTGGACCTGAATGTCCTAGTTCTGAAGAAGAGATGAGGCCTGCAGAAGGGCGTTGTAGATATCCCTGAGTTCCAGGATATTTATTGGAAGGACAACTTCATGACTCGACCATCTTCCCTGAAACTGCACCCCCTGGGAGACTGCTCCCCAACCTCTAAGGCTTGCGTCTGTGGTTAGCAGAATCCAATTCTGTATCCCGAACCTCCGACCCTTCACTAGGTGAAAAGTCTGTAGCCATCACAGGAAGGAGATCCTGGCTTTCGGTGACAGATGAATCCTCTGGTGCATGTGAAGATGCGATCCAGACCATTTGTCCAACAGATCCAGCTGGAAGGGCCTCGCATGAAACCTTCCATACTGAATTGCTTCGTAAGAAGCCACCATTTTCCCCAGAAGGCATATGCAGAGATGCACTGAGATTCGGGTTGGCTTCAAGATGGCCTGAACCATCAACTGGATTACCATAGCCTTTTCCAAGGTAAGGAATAGCTTCTGAGACTCTGTGTCCAGTATCATTCCCAGTAACTGAAGCATCTGCGTTGGTTCTAGGTGAGATTTTGGCAGGTTCAGAATCCACCAATGATCCAGGAGTAGTGTGGTTGAGAGGGCAATGTTCTCCAACAGCTGTTCCCTGGGCGGTGTCTTTATCAGAAGATTGTCGAAGTACGGAACTATGTTCACTCCCTGTCTGCGGAGCAACATCATCATCTCTGCCATCACTCGGTGCTGTGGAGAGACCAAATAGCAGGGCCTGAAACTGGTGGTGGCAGTCCTGCAGTGCAAACTGTAGATAAGCCTGATGAGGCGGCCAGATCGGAATGTGAAGGTATGCATCCTTGACATCCAAAGACGCTATGAATTCCGCCTCCTCCAGACCTGAGATTACCGCTCTCAATGACTCCATCTTGAATTTGAACACTTGTAAGTACGGGTTCAATGACTTGAGGCTCAGACCGGTCTTACCGCACCGTCCGATTTTGGTACTACAAACAAGCTGGAATAGTAACCCGTGTTGTGTAGATGAGGTGGAACTTGAATAATGACCTGGGTCTGTAACAGTTTTTGAATGGCGTCGTGTAAGTTTACTCTCGCCTCTTGTGAAACTGGTAAGCCTGATTTGAAGAATCTGTGAGGTGGGAGCTACTGGAACTCCAGTCTGTAGTCCTGGGATATAAGGTCTATTTTAGCCGGGCTCCCACCCTCCTGTCATCCAGGCATTGCGGTCTACCATCATGTGGAAGGTTTTGAGGAAGCAGGGCCTGAGCCCTGTTCCTGTGATCCAGCAGTCGCTGGTTTGCTTGGTTTACCTCTAGCACCCCTGGCAGTGGTAGAAGAACCTCTGGTATTGTCCCTAAACTTGGCAGTCCGAAAGGACTGCAGATTGGGTCCTGAGCAGGCCTTCCTAGCTGGAAGAGCTACAGAAGGTAGGTATGTGGACTTACCTGCAGTAGCGCGGGAGATCCATTTGTTGGGTTCATCTCCAAATAAGGCCTCTCCTGTGAAAGGCAGGCCTTCCACTCCTTTCCTGGAATCCATGTCAGCAGTTCACTGATGTAGCCATAATCCTCTGTGTGCCAACACTGCCATAGCTGTAGTGCGTGCATTAAGCAAACCTATTTCTTTTATGGCTTCCACCACAAAGTTCGCAGAGACTTGTATATATTGCAGGAGCAAAATAATTCCTAGGAATTTGAAATTTCTTATCTGGATTAACCGACGATTCTTCAAACATGGTATTTAGTTCCTTTGACACAGGAAAAGTGGCTGAGGATTTTTCCTTAATATTAAAGTAAGATTCCTCACTCTCCTTCCCCTTTCATGGCTGTAGCGCCAGTCTGGGTACTGTGTACACTACAGTGTACTTAGTAAGGAGACTCAGTCCGCCCCGTGTAGAAGCCATGCGTCTCCTTACCCTCATGCCGCCATAATGGCCAGCGACCCGCTAACCGGGACGCTGGCTCAGTACTCACCACTCTTCATTCTTCTGGCTTTGTTAGGGGTGGAGGCGTGCTGCGGGAATGTATGCTCGCTGTGGTGGGGCTTGCGAATAGTTCCCTCAGGAGCTAGCATTCTGTCAGCGGGGAACGGGACCATTAACCATTAGTGGGGTTGGGCCATTCCCCCCTAAGTCCCACGAAGCAGGCAGGCTGGTGCCATCCAGTCCTGCCTGAAAATAACAAACTTTAAAAATAAATGTAGAAAACTCTTCAGGAGCTTCCACAAACATGATCGGCTCATCCGGGCACATTTTGTAAACTGAGTCTGGTAGGAGGGGCATAGAGGGAGGAGCCAGCACACACTATCAAACTTCTATAGTGCCCATGGCTCCTAGTGGACCCATCTATACCCCATGGTACTAAATGGATTCCCAGTATCTCCTAGGACGTAAGAGAAATATAAATATGTGTGTGTGTGTGTGTGTGTGTGTGTGTGTGTGTGTGTGTGTGTGTGTGTGTGTGTGTGTGTTTGTGTGTGTATGTGTGTGTATGTGAGTGTAAGCAGCAGGGCCACTTCTTCGTATGGGGAGAACATCTCTAAATAAATACGTAACACCGACAAGTTAAACAGCTTTTTTACTTAATAAACAGAAATCAATTTGCTCATCTCAAACACTATTTATATTCTGCTTGTCTCTTTTCATAATTCTCATCTTTGTATCTTCCAACCTAATATTCTCATCTCCTATTTGTCTCAGTTGTCTGTGTCTTCACTCATCCTTTTCTCATTTCTCTCTGCCCTTTCTCCACCGTGTCCTCGGGCATTGTTGTTTACAGTAGCTGTGTCTAAAGATTGATTGGTGACTATAGCAATGATTTATTGCTGTGGTTTTACTATCCATATCAGTTATGACAGTCATAAAGTGTTTATTTTTTTATTTTTTTTAAATGCGACTTTTCTTACGTGTAGCATTTAAACCACAAACAATGTTTTCCAGCTCCTGGTCAAGTACAACGTTCTGTGATGAGTAGCATTGGCTGGCGGTGGACAGTGCAGTTTGCATACAGTATGTTTGTTTTTGTAAAGCACAAATTTGGATTTTATAGGTCCACTTTTAAACTGTGTATTAGTAGAATAATTATTATATACTTACATTTCTGTATAATTTAGTATGAAAATCTACCATTTACCATTTTTGTTGTTGAAATGTTAGCAGCTGTTATCTCTGTAGTTTTTGTTGTCAGGCTCAAACAATAGATTTGTCATTACATACAGTATGATGATGTAGATGATAGACTAACCGTAAAGAAATTTACCTGGAACACCTCTGACGGTGGGCCACCACTGTAACTCCCCTTGTCCACACCACCACCCATTCCCGCCCACTCCAATCCTGTTATGCTTAGTGGCACTACAATGCCTTATCCAACCTCCCAAAAAAGCAAACAAATAAACTCGTCTGTGCCTCCCATTCTCACCAGCCTGTAGCACACATGCCCCCAGTCTGTTACCCCAATGCCTCCAATTACCTATAGCCCACATGATGTATCACATGACTGGTGTAGTCACATGATGGTGACAGGTTCAATTTGGCAAGACTGGTATGTGCCAGGATGCAGTTGCGGCACCTGAAATAAGTGGCAGAACAATCTGACCTCAGTTCTATTCCTGGTGTTGTTGCACTTCTAAAGTAATAAATGCCTGACTCCCCCCCACCCTCCAATCCTCTACCATCTCCAGCACTAGATATCCTGGGCAGGTCTCTTCTGTAATAGACAGAGTAGGATTAACAATAGGACAACCGGAGCGATCACCCAGGGGCCCCCAATGTTGGGGTACTCTGGCGTATGTGAACTGTGTTTTCTGTGTGGCATAATGTGAATTGGGGGCACTACAGTGTTGTTTAATACATTTGTGGTGCTGGGGGTATTTACCCATTCTACTTTTTAATATCATCGTCAGCATATCTTATACAGATGGAGCCTCGCTCATCTAGCCTTCTCTGCTACGCCATGGTGCTCCAAGGTTTATTAGCATAAGCCTTTCATCTATTGTTCTCAGCTGCAATACAATACAGAGAGAACAATACAGCGGGGGATTAAGTCATTACAGCAGGGGATTAAGTCCAACAGCACCTTAATCCTATTAAAGGGATAGATGAGCAGGGCTCCATCTGTAGGTAAATTTATTGGTAGGGGCCCCCACAAGTTAGTTGCCCTGGAACCCCATGATGGTGTATGTACATCTCTGATAGTGGGGAGACTGCGCATAAGTATGACTGTTCTGCACATGCATATTCATACTCGGTGCCTCAAGCTGCAGCCTGACTGACAGGTTGCTGGAATTTGTAAGAGGAAGGTGGGCAGAGCTGACCAGCATTACCAAAAAATGAGGGGGAAAGGGGTGGGCTGTGACCCGCCGCTCATTCTGGGTCAGCTAGGGCTGAGGGCTGTAACTATCTGGTGATGTGTCTTCGGTTGCAGCACTTGGAAGCCATATGCAGGCAGGAGGACTCTTTTTCCTACAGACGTCTTCTGCAGAATTCATTGTACGAATAGCATATTCGTTGTACGGTAATGAACAGCCGCTTCCTTCCTGTGACTGTGCATTACCGTACTACTATAAATTAAGCCCAGACTCACAATATGATTTGGTAAATACTATACTGCTGTATACGTTTGTGGCTAGTTACACATCCAAAACTATAACAGTGACCAGAGGCGTAGCTAGGTGCCATGGTGCCCGAAGCAAGGGTATGTTTTCGGCGCCCTCTCCCCTGTACTGAATTGGGGGCATGTTACATTTGAAAAGAAAAAATATTGAAAAATCCAAAATCCAAACAGGGACAGTGCGCGCCAAAGGAGCGCATCAAAAATATAGGGGAGGTTATGCCATAGTAGAGCCGCTTATAAATGTTACTCTGCAGCTTCTTATGCAGAGAGAGGAGCTACAGCAGCAGCCTGGGGCAGAGACGGGTGCTGCAGCACCCAAGGCAGAAAGAGGTGCTGCAGTAGCCGGGGCAGAGATAGGTGCTGCAGCACCTGGGGCAGAAAAAGGTGCTGCAGCAGCTGGAACAGAGAAAGATGCTGCAATAGCTAGGACAAAGAGAAGTGCTGCAGTAGCCGGGGCAGAAAGAGGTGCTGCAGTAGGCGGGGCAGAGAGCGGTGTAGCAGGACAGAAGTAACCCTGCTGTACAGCTACAAGTAGACAGTGAGACAGATAAGGAGGGCGACAGAGCTCCGGCATGTGTCGGCAGTCAGTGTCTCCTGCTGACTACTCTGATCTGCCCTGCTCCTACCTAGTCTCAGAGTCCGAGTCAGTGTGGTATAGCGGGCAGAAGGAGGGGGTGAGCAGGCGGTGGTGCACCCTCTAACTTTTCCAGCACCCGGAGCTTGCGCTCCACCGGAGCCACCCTCACTACACCCCTGACAGTGACACTGGTTGCCTGTATTTCTTTATCTTAGTTTATATTAAACCAGCAAAAAGTATCAATTGATTTATTAATTGAAAATGTTCTTACTATTAATAAAGTAGAAATGAAGTAGGTGTAAGTAATGTGTTTCTCATGCAGTTGGTGTAGAGGTGGGAGTACAGACAGACGGAGCACAATTACCTAAGATCTTTTACACAATCCAGAAATTCCTGAAGCCCACTGGTTCATCCTCCAGAGTTTTGGCACATCATGCCTCTCTCATATTACAATAATCAATAATGCCAGATTTCAGAGAACATTTCACTTTTCCTGTATGTAAGATAAGTGAAACCACTGCTACAATGTACAGAAAGTTCAAACTGTTAAACATTTTAATTGCTGTTTGATACTAGTAAGTTGCTTTAGCCATATAGTCTGACAAAACATATTTCAAATGAGCTTATAAATTCCATTTACATTGTTCATATACTGACAGTGAACATGCCGGTATGTGCAGTATGTTGGCATGTTAATTATTGACATGTGAAACGCTGACATTCTGCATGGACTGGCAGTGGAGGGTGAAGGTACGGCTGTGGGAGGGGAAGATTAAGGTTAGGCTATGGGTGGGCAGGTTCGGCACCAGGGGGAGGGTTATGGTTAAGCGTTGGCTGTTTGAGAAATGAGAGGGCTTGTGTGCAGGCTCCGTGCGGTCCTTCCTATCTGGCAGCACTGGTCTCCAGGAACAGAAGCGCCCATGGGGTCTATTTACTAAGCCTTGGATGGAGATAAAGTGGACAGAAATAACGCACCAGCCAACCAGCTCCTAACTGTCATTTTACAAACCCAGCCTGTGACAAGGCAGTTAGGAGCTGATTGGCTGATACTTTATCTTCGTCCACTTTATCTCCATCCAAAGCTTAGTAAATAGACCCGCATGTCACGTTCATGCTGACTTCGTTATTGCGCATGTGCACCAGGGAAATGGGCGTGTGCCATTTTCGGGTGTGGATCTTTAGATCGACAGTGTCTAGGTCGACAATGTTTAGGTCGACCGCTATAGGTCGACAGTCACTAGGTCGACAGGGTCAGCAGGTCGACATGTTCTAGGTCGACAGGTCAAAAGGTCGACATGAGTTTTTTATTTTTTTTGTGTCATTTTCTTCGTAGAGTGACCGGGAACCTCAATTAGTGCACCGTGTCCCCGTACATGTGCCTCGCTCCACTGCCACTTCGCTCGGCACAGATTACCATTCCAATCGTAGTCCACGTGGATCGTTAAGTATGAAAAAGTAAAAGGAAAACGTGAAAAACTCGTGTCGATCTTTTGACCTGTCGACCTAGAACATGTCGACCTTCTGACCCTGTCGACCTACTGACTGTCGACCTATAGGGGTCGACCTAAACATTGTCGACCTATACACTGTCGATCTTCAGACCAGATTTTTCTCATTGATTTTCTGCTGCTCTGCAGCACCGGCCAGCGTGGAGAGGACATTATTATTATGGGTGCAGGGTGTGCGGTGTGGGCCCCAAACACCGTGCACCAATTATAGATATACCAATGTGGTTAGAGGTTAGCGATACTCACCACTATAAGCGCCGAAGGATCCACTGGAAGTCCTCATCAGCTGACCACCAGACCCGGAAGATACTGCTGGAGCTGTCAGACCTGCTGTACTGGGTAGAGGCCCCATACATCTGCAATGGATGGTTGCAATATCCTGATCCCCCCCAATTCCAGGACTTTAAATGTGTGTGGTTGCGAGGTCTTACTAGCCTTTACTAAGGCTCACGATGGGACCGAAACGTCAGACATTTCTGTAACACTGGTGGCATGTAACTAATAAATTCCTGGATTTTTGGTACTGCAGGAAAGGGTGAGTGCCCTCTACAGTACTTTGTTCTATTTACTGTACATGTGTACGCTAACAGGGCTCTGCTAGTATACTGAGGCTGCACCCCAGCATGAAATACTGCTTCAGTATTTGCAGGTTACAAACATTGTGATATATATTTAGGTTTCTTCCATCCACAGTCTGAAAGAGATCAATAGAGGAGTAACATCAAACAATAACGCTTCCCAATTTTGTTGTGTTCTCCCAGACTCCCAAGAAAGTCATCATCCTTGCTTATACAGCCTACTTACCCAAAGAAGTTGGCAGTCTAGGGTCTTGATGACATAATTTATGGCTGTGAATTGCATAACTGTGGCCCCGCCCCTGGTGCATGACACTGCACATTGTGGCATTGTACAACAAGGCAATGATGATGTCATTCATAGCTCTATGGCCCCCATACCTCTCGACTCGCCTAGTCTTCCCATACTGAGATCTCCCAAGAGGGACTACTGAAAAGTCAGTAAGTGTGACTAAAACAGAGAACTATGGTAAGTTGGAGACTCGATGGAAGACCAAAACACCACATTCTGAAATTGTTTTAAAAATTATTTTATATGCAAGGAATGACACAGCAAGTATTTTTTTTCTGTATCGAGTGCACAGTAAGTGCAACTCTCACGGTAATACTATGGAGAGCCTGTGCTGGACCTGGTCAGCACTGGGCTTCTACAGAAGCAGATGTTCCATCTGGACACCGTCAAGAAAGAGATAGATGACATGTGTTCTCTGATCACTTTGCATTTAACGCAGTGACATCTTGCTAACGCTTAAATCAGATGATGCACAAGCTCTAAATAACTCAAACCTTGTCCTGTTCTTTTCTAAAATTAACTAGGATCTAACTGAGAAAAACAGAACAGCTGTCATTTGACTGATTATAATATTTAGTACATGTTGAAAGAATAACTGTCTTTAAAAAACCTCCCTGCACAAGAATCCTGACAGTGGGTGTGTTGACTTGTTTCAATGGCTATAAAGCTGCTATGTGTAGGAAGATTGCAAGGGGTAACGCTATCCAAATATAAAATACAGTAGGTCATGTTTGACAAGCCACAGTCACCGCGCAGAAGCTGTCTTTGCACTTCCATTTGTGATAGCTATGCTCTATGACCCAAGTAAGATGCTGCCCTTGTGATTGCACAGAGAACTCAGCTGTAAAAATAAGAATTTACTTACCGATAATTCTATTTCTCGTAGTCCGTAGTGGATGCTGGGGACTCCGTAAGGACCACGGGGAATAGCGGCTCCGCAGGAGACTGGGCACATCTAAAGAAAGCTTTAGGACTATCTGGTGTGCACTGGCTCCTCCCCCTATGACCCTCCTCCAAGCCTCAGTTAGGATACTGTGCCCGGACGAGCGTACACAATAAGGAAGGATTTTGAATCCCGGGTAAGACTCATACCAGCCACACCAATCACACTGTACAACTTGTGATCTGAACCCAGTTAACAGCATGATAACAGAGGAGCCTCTAGAAAAGATGGCTCACTACAGCAATAACCCGAATTTTTTGGTAACAATAACTATGTACCAGTATTGCAGACAATCCGCACTTGGGATGGGCGCCCAGCATCCACTACGGACTACGAGAAATAGAATTATCGGTAAGTAAATTCTTATTTTCTCTAACGTCCTAAGTGGATGCTGGGGACTCCGTAAGGACCATGGGGATTATACCAAAGCTCCCAAACGGGCGGGAGAGTGCGGATGACTCTGCAGCACCAAATGAGAGAACTCCAGGTCCTCCTCAGCCAGGGTATCAATTTTGTAGAATTTTACAAACGTATTTGCTCCTGACCAAGTAGCTGCTCGGCAAAGTTGTAAAGCCGAGACCCCTCGGGCAGCCGCCCAAGATGAGCCCACCTTCCTTGTGGAGTGGGCATTTACAGATTTTTGGCTGTGGCAGGCCTGCCACAGAATGTGCAAGCTGAATTGTACTACAAATCCAACGAGCAATAGTCTGCTTAGAAGCAGGAGCACCCAGCTTGTTGGGTGCATACAGGATAAACAGCGAGTCAGATTTCCTAACTCCAGCCGTCCTGGAAACATATATTTTCAGGGCCCTGACAACGTCTAGCAACTTGGAGTCCTCCAAGTCCCTAGTAGCCGCAGGCACCACAATAGGTTGGTTCAGGTGAACGCTGAAACCACCTTAGGGAGAAACTGAGGACGAGTCCTCAATTCCGCCCTGTCCGAATGGAAAATCAGATAAGAGCTTTTACAGGATAAAGCCGCCAATTCTGACACGCGCCTGGCCCAGGCCAGGGCCAACAGCATGACCACTTTCCATGTGAGATATTTTAACTCCACAGATTTAAGTGGTTCAAACCAATGTGACTTTTGGAACCCAAAAACTACATTGAGATCCCAAGGTGCCACTGGAGGCACAAAAGGAGGCTGTATATGCAGTACCCCTTTTACAAACGTCTGAACTTCAGGGACTGAAGCTAGTTCTTTTTGGAAAAAAATTTACAGAGCCGAAATGTGAACCTTAATGGACCCCAATTTCAGGCCCATAGACACTCCTGTTTGCAGGAAATGTAGGAATCGACCCAGTTGAATTTCCTCCGTCGGGCCTTACTGGCCTCGCACCACGCAACATATTTTCGCCAAATGCGGTGATAATGTTTTGCGGTTACATCCTTCCTGGCTTTGATCAGGATAGGGATGACTTCATCCGGAATGCCTTTTTTCCTTCAGGATCCGGCGTTCAACCGCCATGCCGTCAAACGCAGCCGCGGTAAGTCTTGGAACAGACAGGGTCCTTGCTGGAGCAGGTCCCTTCTTAGAGGTAGAGGCCACGGATCCTCCGTGAGCATCTCTTGAAGTTCCGGTTACCAAGTCCTTCTTGGCCAATCCGGAGCCACGAATATAGTGCTTACTCCTCTCCATCTTATCAATCTCAGTACCTTGGGTATGAGAGGCAGAAGAGGGAACACATACACTGACTGGTACACCCACGGTGTTACCAGAGCGTCTACAGCTATTGCCTGAGGGTCCCTTGACCTGGCGCAATACCTGTCGAGTTTTTCCCAACGGTTTATAATCATGTGGAAGACTTCTGGGTGAAGTCCCCACTCTCCCGGGTGGAGGTCGTGCTGAGGAAATCTGCTTCCCAGTTGTCCACTCCCGGAATGAATACTGCTGACAGTGCTATCATATGATTTTCCGCCCAGCGAAGAATCCTTGCAGCTTCTGCCATTGCCCTCCTGCTTCTTGTGCCACCCTGTCTGTTTACGTGGGTGACTGCCGTGATGTTGTCCGACTGGATCAACACCGGCTGACCTTGAAGCAGAGGTCTTTCTAAGCTTAGAGCATTGTAAATGGCCCTTAGCTTCAGGATATTTATGTGAAGTGATGTCTCCAGGCTTGACCATAAGCCCTGGATATTCCTTCCCTGTGTGACTGCTCCCCAGCCTCGCAGGCTGGCATCCGTGGTCACCAGGACCCAGTCCTGAATGCCGAATCTGCGGCCCTCTAGAAGATGAGCACTCTGCAACCATCACAGGAGGGATACCCTTGTCCTTGGTGACAGGGTTATCCGCTGATGCATCTGAAGATGCGACCCGGACCATTTGTCCAGCAGGTCCCACTGGAAAGTTCTTGCGTGGAATCTGCCGAATGGGATTGCTTCGTAGGAAGCCACCATTTTTACCCAGAACCCTTGTGCATTGATGCACTGAGACTTGGCTCGGTTTTAGGAGGTTCCTGACTAGCTCAGATAACTCCCTGGCTTTCTCCTCCGGGAGAAACACCTTTTTCTGGACTGTGTCCAGGATCATCCCTAGGAACAGAAGACAAGTCGTCGGAACCAGCTGCGATTTTGGAATATTGAGAATCCAATCGTGCTGCCGCAACACTACCTGAGATAGTGCTACACCGACCTCCAACTGTTCCCTGGATCTTACCCTTATCAGGGAATCGTCCAAGTAAGGGATAACTAAAATTCCCTTCCTTCGAAGGAATATCATCATTTCGGCCATTACCTTGGTAAAGACCCGGGGTGCCATGGACCATCCATACGGCAGCGTCTGAACTGATAGTGACAGTTCTGTACCATAAACCTGAGGTACCCTTGGTGAGAAGGGTAAATTTTGACATGAAGGTAAGCATCCTTGATGTCCCGAGACATCATGTAGTCCCCTTCTTCCAGGTTCGCAATCACTGCTCTGAGTGACTCAATCTTGAATTTGAACCTCTGTATGTAAGTGTTCAAAGATTTTAGATTTATAATCGGTCTCACCGAGCCGTCTGGCTTCGGTACCACAACAGTGTGGAATAATACCCCGTTCCCTGTTGCAGGAGGGGTACCTTGATTATCACCTGCTGGGAATACAGCTTGTGAATGGCTTCCAAAACTGTCTCCGTGTCAGAAGGAGACATCGGTAAAGCCGACTTTAGGAAACAGCGAGGGGGAGACGTCTCGAATTCTAATTTGTACCCCTGAGATATCACCTGAAGGATCCAGGGGTCTACTTGCGAGTGAGCCCACTGCGCGCTGAAATTCATTGAGACGGGCCCCCCACCGTGCCTGATTCTGCTTGTAAAGCCCCAGCGTCATACTGAGGGCTTGGCAGAGGCGGGAGAGGGTTTCTGTTCCTGGGAACTGGCTGATTTCTGCAGCCTTTTTCCTCTCCCTCTGTCACGGGGCAGAAATGAGGAACCTTTTGCCCCTTGTCCACGAAAAGACTGCGCCTGATAATACGGCGTCTTCTCATGTTGAGAGGCGACCTGGGGTACAAACGTGGATTTCCCAGCTGTTGCCGTGGCCACCAGGTCTGAAAGACCGACCCCAAATAACTCCTCCCCTTAATAAGGCAATACTTCCAAGTGCCGTTTGGAATACGCATCACCTGACCACTGACGTGTCCATAACCCTCTACTGGTAGAAATGGACAACGCACTTAGACTTGATGCCAGTCGGCAAATATTCCGCTGTGCATCACGCATATATAGAAATGCATCTTTTAAATGCTCTATAGGCAAAAATATACTGTCCCTATCTAGGGTTTCAATATTTTCAGTCAGGGAATCCGACCACGCCAACCCAGCACTGCACATCCAGGCTGAGGCTATTGCTGGTCGCAGTATAACACCAGTATGTGTGTAAATACATTTTAGGATACCTTCCTGCTTTCTATCAGCAGGATCCTTAAGGGCGGCCATCTCAGGAGAGGGTAGAGCCCTTACAAGCGTGTGAGCGCTTTATCCCCCCTAGGGGGTGTTTCCCAACGCACCCTAACCTCTGGCGGGAAAGGATATAATGCCAATAACATTTTAGAAATTATCAGTTGTTATCGGGGGAAAACCACGCATCATCACACACCTCATTTAATTTCTCAGATTCAGGAAAACTACAGGTAGTTTTTCCTCACCGAACATAATACCCCTTTTTGGTGGTACTCGTATTATCAGAAATGTGTAAAACATTTTTCATTGCCTCAATCATGTAACGTGTGGCCCTACTGGAAGTCACATTTGTCTCTTCACCGTCGACACTGGAGTCAGTATCCGTGTCGGCGTCTATATCTGCCATCTGAGGTAACGGGCGCTTTAGAGCCCCTGACGGCCTATGAGACGTCTGGACAGGCACAAGCTGAGTAGCCGGCTGTCTCATGTCAACCACTGTCTTTTATACAGAGCTGACACTGTCACGTAATTCCTTCCAACAGTTCATCCACTCAGGTGTCGACCCCCTAGGGGGTGACATCACTATTACAGGCAATCTGCTCCGTCTCCACATCATTTTTCTCCTCATACATGTCGACACAAACGTACCGACATACAGCACACACACAGGGAATGCTCTGATAGAGGACAGGACCCCACTAGCCCTTTGGGGAGACAGAGGGAGAGTTTGCCAGCACACACCAGAGCGCTATATATATACAGGAATAACCTTATATAAGTGTTTTTCCCCTTATAGCTGCTGTATCTTTAAAACTGCGCTTAATTAGTGCCCCCCCTCTCTTTTTTAACCCTTTCTGTAGTGTAGTGACTGCAGGGGAGAGACAGGGAGCTTCCCTCCAACGGAGCTGTGAGGGAAAATGGCGCCAGTGTGCTGAGGAGATAGGCTCCGCCCCCTTATCGGCGGCCTTATCTCCCGTTTTTCTATGTATTCTGGCAGGGGTTAAATGCATCCATATAGCCCAGGAGCTATATGTGATGCATTTTTTGCCATCCAAGGTGTTTTTTATTGCGTCTCAGGGCGCCCCCCCCCAGCGCCCTGCACCCTCAGTGACCGGAGTGTGAAGTGTGCTGAGAGCAATGGCGCACAGCTGCAGTGCTGTGCGCTACCTTGTTGAAGACAGGACGTCTTCTGCCGCCGATTTTCCGGACCTCTTCTGCCTTCTGGCTCTGTAAGGGGGCCGGCGGCGCGGCTCTGGGACCCATCCAGGCTGGGCCTGTGATCGTCCCTCTGGAGCTAATGTCCAGTAGCCTAAGAAGCCCAATCCACTCTGCACGCAGGTGAGTTCGCTTCTTCTCCCCTTAGTCCCTCGATGCAGTGAGCCTGTTGCCAGCAGGTCTCACTGAAAATAACAAACCTAAACTAAAACTTTCACTAAGAAGCTCAGGAGAGCCCCTAGTGTGCACCCTTCTCGTTCGGGCACAGAGATCTAACTGAGGCTTGGAGGAGGGTCATAGGGGGAGGAGCCAGTGCACACCAGATAGTCCTAAAGCTTTCTTTAGATGTGCCCAGTCTCCTGCGGAGCCGCTATTCCCCATGGTCCTTACGGAGTCCCCAGCATCCACTTAGGACGTTAGAAAATCATCATTGTGCAGCTGTCAATCTGGGATTTAAATGAGCTAGTTACAGTATAAGCACCTCCCAACAGCGGTTTCATCAGGACAGTCCTGCTTTTGGGATGGGTATGAAATCCCAGCAGTAGGGATCCTGATGGACAGAAGACAGACAGTGTGATCCCGACGGGCAGAATCTAGACACATACCGGTAAGTATTTTTACCCTACCCCTAATTCTAAACCATTGCTCCCACAGCCTAACCCTAACATCACTCTCCCGCAGCCTGCCCCCCACAGCCAAGCCCTAATATCTCCCTCCTGCAGCCTAACCCTAATTGACCCCCCCACAGCCTAACCCTAACCTTCCCCTCCTGCAGCCTAACCCTAATCGCCCACCCCCCACAGCTTAACCCTAACCTTCCCTGCCCACAGCCTAACCCAAATGTCCTACTCCCGCATCCTAACTCTAAACTCCCGTAGCCTAACCCTAACTGTTCCCTCCTGCAGCCTAACCCTAACCTCCCCCTATAGCCTAACCCTAACTTCTCCCACCCTCAGCCTAACCCTTACCTCCTACAGCCAATCCCTAACTACCCCCCAGTCTAACCCTATCTGTATCCCTCTCGCAGCCGAACCCTAACTTTCCCCTTAGTGCCTAAGCCTAACCCCTACCCATGTACTTACCACCAAGATCCTACTACTGCGCTCTGCATAACATCTAAGGATCTCTGTCCCACCTGAACAGGATTAGTGGAAAAGTCTGACAAATGGTCTAAAACATATATAATATTCATTAAACACACATAAAATCAATAAAAAAGTATCACATACAGTAGCGGGAGAATACTTAATGTCCAGTATCTGGAACAAAGAGCGATCACTCTTCCTGACAGGTTCGTGTTATATCACAGACCAAATGAGACTCAAGACCTGTCCATATACAAGTCCAAAATCCTCCCCCAGGAGGTGGTTCCTCTGTACGATATTCCACAGAGTAGGAGAGAGCAGAAAGAGAAAAAGGACCAATGATATGGTCGGGGCCGGTTCTAGACCTTGTGGCGCCCAGGGCGAAAGTTCTCTCCCCCCACCCCCCGAAAGGCAAAACAGGGTCAGTGCGCGCCCTCGGCGCATGGCAAAAATAGGGGCATGCTTCTTTGGAAAGGGGCGTGGCCACAGAATAGTACCGATTCACATTACATCCGTCAGTCACAGTACGCCACACAGCAGTGTCCGTCAGTCACATTACACCACACAGTAGTGTCCGTCAGTCACATTACACCACCAGGTGTGCCCTCAGTAGTTGTGACCCCTGTAGATTTGCCCCAGTAGATGTGCCCCCTCCCCCCTGTAGATTTGCCCCCTGTAGATGTGCTCCCAGTGGATGTGCCCCTGTAGATGTGCCCACTGTAGTTGTGACCCCTGTAGATTTGCCCCGTAGATTTGCCACCCTGTAGTATATCCCTGTAGATTTGCCCCATGTAGATTTTCCCCCTGTAGTTGTGCCCCCTAGTAGTGCCGCTTACACACACAAATAAAAAAAAAAAACCACACTATACAGTACTCACCAGCACCGCTCCTGCTTCCCGACCGCTGCAGCCCTCCGTCTCTGGCCGCACGCTACTCGGATCTATGGGAGAGATGTCATGACGTCTCTCCCATAGTGCCGCACAGACACTAGAGGTCAATTAGGCCTCTAGCGTCTGACAATGGTGCTGGCTGCAGCGGGTGCCCACACAGCCCACGGCGCCTGCTGCAGACGGTGACTGCGGGATTCAGGGTGCGGGTGGGTGGCAGGCGCATGCCAGGTGGCTGCGGCCATGCCGACAGGCCTCAGCGCCTCGGGCACAGGCCCGGCTTGCCAGCGCCAGAACCGCTCCTGGTTATAGTATATCTCAGAATCAGATATAATACCCCTAGGGTGTGTTAAAAGAGACTATATGGAGTAGGCATTCATGGTTATAGCCTTCCTCTTTAAATAGGATGTATATCATTGTGCCGTACTCACACAGGGGGGCAGAGGTAGCCACCCATAAAGGTTTCTTTACATCGATTCCTTAACCTCAATAGTGGTGCATGGAAAAGGAAAACCACACCCAAGTGTCTGAGGAATGGGCGTACCCAACTCACAATAAGTAGTGTAGAGATGTACTAATAAAGGTATCTTTGACACTGTTGATGTTCTTCTCTTTCCTCCTGATCACATTTATTTTAGAGATGTGCACCGGAAATGTTTTGGTTTTGGATTCGGTTCCGCGGCCGTGTTTTGGATTCGGACGTGTTTTGGCAAAACCTCCCTGAATTTTTTTTGTCGGATTTGGGTGTGTTTTGGATTCGGGTGTTTTTTTACAAAAATCCCTCAAAAACAGCTTCATTCATAGAATTTGGGAGTTATTTTGACCCCATAGTATTATTAACCTCAATAACCATAATTTCCACTCATTTCCAGTCTATTCTGAACACCTCACACCTCACAATATTGTTTTTAGTTCTAAAATTTGCACCAAGGTCGCTGGATGACTAAGCTAAGCGACCCAAGTGGCCGACACAAACACCTGGCCCATCTAGGATTGGCACTGCAGTGTCAGACAGGATGGCAGATTTAAAAATAGTCCCCAAACAGCACACCATGCAAAGATAAAAAGAGGTGCAATGAGGTAGCTGTGTGACTAAGCTAAGCGACCCAAGTGGCCGACATAAACACCTGGCCCATCTAGGAGTTGCACTGCAGTGTCAGACAGGATGGCAGATTTAAAAAATAGTCCCCAAACAGCACATGTTGCAAAGAAAAAAAGAGGTGCAATGAGGTAGCTGTGTGACTAAGCTAAGTGACCCAAGTGGCCAACACAAACACCTGGCCCATCTAGGAGTGGCACTGCAGTGTCAGACAGGATGGCAGAATAAATAAATAGTCCCCAAACAGCACATGATGCAAAGAAAAAAAAAGGTGCACCAAGGTCGCTGTGTGACTAAGCTAAGCGACCCAAGTGGCCGACACAAACACTTGGCCCATCTAGGAGTAGCACTGCAGTGTCAGACAGGATGGCAGATTTAAAAAATAGTCCCCAAACAGCACATGATGCAAAGATAAATTAAAGAAAAAAGAGGTGCAAGATGGAATTGTCCTTGGGCCCTCCCACCCACCCTTATGTTGTATAAACAGGACATGCACACTTTAACAAACCCATCAATTCAGCGACAGGGTCTGCCACACGACAGTGACTGAAATGACTGGTTGGTTTGGGACCCCACCAAAAAAGAAGCAATCAATCTCTCCTTGCACAAACTGGCTCTACAGAGGCAAGATGTCCACCTCATCCTCATCCTCCGATTCCTCACCCCTTTCACTGTGGACATCCTCCTCCTCACAGATTATTAATTCGTCCCCACTGGAATCCACCATCTCAGGTCCCTGTGTACTTTCTGGAGGCAATTGCTGCTGGTGAATGTCTCCACGGAGGAATTGATTATAATTCATTTTGATGAACATCATCTTCTCCACATTTTGTGGAAGTAACCTCGTACGCCGATTGCTGACAAGGTGACCGGCTGCACTAAACACTCTTTCGGAGTACACACTGGAGGGGGGGGGGGGGGGGGGGGGCAATTTAGGTAAAATAAAGCCAGTTTGTGCAACGGCCTCCAAATTGCCTCTTTTTCCTGCCAGTATACGTACATACAGTGACAGTAGACGACATGTCAGTAATCGTTGGCAGGTCCTTCAGTCCGTACCAGATGTCAGCACTCGCTCCAGACTGCCCTGCATCACCGCCAGTGGGTGGGCTCGGAATTCTTAGCCTTTTCCTCGCAGACCCAGTTGCGGGATAATGTGAAGGAGGAGCTGTTGACGGGTCACATTCCGCTTGACTTGACAATTTTCTCACCAGCAGGTCTTTGAACCTCTGCAGACTTGTGACTGCCGGAAAGAGAGATACAACGTAGGTTTTAAATCTAGGATC
The DNA here is from genome assembly GCF_028390025.1 of Pseudophryne corroboree. Lineage (NCBI taxonomy): Eukaryota > Metazoa > Chordata > Amphibia > Anura > Myobatrachidae > Pseudophryne > Pseudophryne corroboree. The sequence continues at coordinate 401,352,260 of NC_086450.1, read as the reverse complement.
AAGCACGGTGGCCAAAATGTAGTGCTCTGATTTCAACAGATTGACCACCCGTGAATCATGGTTAAGCGAATGAAGGGCTCCATCCACAAGTCCCACATGCCTAGCGGAATCGCTCCATTTTAGCTCCTCCTTCAATCTCTCCAGCTTTTTCTGCAAAAGCCTGATGAGGGGAATGACCTGACTCAGGCTGGCAGTGTCTGAACTGACTTCACGTGTGGCAAGTTCAAAGGGTTGCAGAACCTTGCACAACGTTGAAATCATTCTCCACTGCGTTTGAGTCAGGTGCATTCCCCCTCCTTTGCCTATATTGTAGGTAGCTGTATAGGCTTGAATGGCCTTTTGCTGATCCTCCATCCTCTGAAGCATATAGAGGGTTGAATTCCACCTCGTTACCACATCTTGCTTCAGATGATGGCGGGGCAGGTTCAGGAGTGTTTGCTGGTGCTCCAGTCTTTGGCACGCGGTGGCTGAATGCCGAAAGTGGCCCGCAATTCTTCGGGCCACCGAGAGCATCTCTTGCACGCCCCTGACGTTTTTTAAATAATTCTGCACCACCAAATTCAATGTATGTGCAAAACATGAGACGTGCTGGAATTTGACCACATGTAATGCAGGCACAATATTGGTGGCGTTGTCCGATGTCACAAATCCCCAGGAGAGTCCAATTGGGGTAAGCCATTCTGCGATGATGTTCCTCAGTTTCCGTAAGAGGTTGTCAGCTGTGTGCCTCTTATGGAAAGCAAAAAAATATATATGAATAGCGCTCCCCAATTGGGATATATATCACCAAAGCGTAATGTCCATCAGATTCTTGCAAGGAATAATGATGACAGTATTTCACGTTCTGATATCTTCTTACATAGACGTCCAAGATACCTCAAATGAGATCAGAAAAGACGCCTCTCATAGCGTAAAACAATTTTTTCATTTATTCTAAAACTTTTTTTAAAATTCATACGATAACAATGAACAAGTTATCCACCACCATACAGAGTAACTGCGTACCAGAGTGGGCCTATACAAGGCATGTGTTGCACATGGAAGGGTTAATCCCGGGCGTAACTCCTCCACGGTCCAGCTGTTCCGCCTTTCAAGGTTCCACGCCGTATCAGTCTCTGCCTTGATCCACCAACGCGTTTCAACATAGAGTATTTTTCAAGGTGTACTGGTGGTTGTTAGGCCTTCTATATTTATACTACTACTGACCAATCACAAGTAGGTGGGCGGTCTTACACTCATTAATACATTTCCAATTGTCAATTTCACTCAGTTATAAAACCTTTTTACATTCTCCAGTATCCCCAACATGTACATACCCTTATCAAATGAAAAATCACTCTGGATATGCATTTATATGGGTTTAATTTGTAAAAAATTCCGTTTTACCGTAAATGGTCATTACCATTTCCGGTCCGTCCAGGTTGCTGCTCTCCTCTCTCAATTACTTACAGTATAGTTCCCCTCAATCGAGCTGGTTCACCTCGCTCCATATTACTCTCAATCCGGCTATATCGGTGGAACGCATCTGCGCTCCACCGGCCACTTCCGGTGTACGCGATGGCGCTCCGGCGCGTGGAACGCATTTGCGTTCCACCGGTCACTTCCGGTTTCCGCGATCGCGTCTTTTTCATTCTGTTCTTGTGGGCCGCAAATGCGTTCCAGCTATACAAGATTTCAGCTTCCTGGTCGTGCTATATTATGAATCCCCTTCCCTCTGTTTTAAAGTACATAGTATTTGAGTGACATTTTGTTAAAATGGTTTCTCCCATATTACATAGGGAAAATGATCTTTAATGGGATATCACATCTAAGAACAATTAATTTATTACTTATTTATATATCCCATATGTTTGCATTACCAGAGAGACCTTTTTCTGTAATAACTGCATGCATATACCTTATCCCATAATTAACATAATTCAAATATACATAGTCATCAGAAGGTCGCCTTTTTTACAGGAATACCATTGTTATACTCCACAATTCATTATATCTAATCTATTAGTGTTTTAGTGCATTGCTCTTTATTTCAAAAACCACTTGAGTTCAAACTCACTATTCAGCCCTCTTGGTTCAAGGGTTTGCATATCATATATTAACTTCATTTCTGCTTTTGCTAGAGCAGATTCTGTTCCTTTCACCCTCCAATTGCCTTCGATCTTTCTAATTCCTACCATTCTTTTAATCCCCTTTGTATTGCATTCATGTATATCCTTAAAGTGTTTTGAGACTGTATGATTCTCAAAACCTTTTTTAATATTTCTCAGATGTTCCCCCCATCTTTCTTTTAACATCCTTGAAGTCCGCCCAATATATTCCAATCCACATTCACATTGTATCAAATAGATGCAGTTTTTGCTTGTGCATGTAATGAAACTTGTTATTTTATAATCCTTTTTTTGTTTAAAATCTAAGGTTATTATTTTGCTTTCTTGTTTTGTATGTGTTCTACACACTAAACATGTACCGCATCTATGAAAACCAACTGTTTTTATTCTACCTGTGCGTTTTTCAGGTACAGCACTTCTCACAATTTTATTTTTTATATTGGCAGCTCTTCTGTATGTGAATTGTGGTTTTGGCGGAATTATATTCTTGAGTATTGGGTCCTGAAGTAATAGGGGCCAGTGTTTAGAAAAAATCTTTTCAACTTGTTTGTATTCATTGTTGAATGTGGAAATGAAAGGTAACACAGGATTTCTCCCACTTTTATTTTCCTTATATACTATGAGATCTTCCTGTGTGGATGCACCTATCTCCGCAATATCCTGATCTATCTGTGATTCTGCATAACCTTTATTAATAAATTTATTTTTTAACTCTCCAACTTGCTGCCTAAAAACACCATCCTCCGTACAATTTCGTCTTATACGTTGTATTTGGCCTTTTGGAACATTATGTAACCATCTTGGATGGTGATGGCTGCTGGTATGTATATAGGAGTTACTATCTGTTGGTTTGAAATAATTTTTAGTATGCAGATTCGTCCCTTTTTTATATATAACCAGATCTAAAAAATCAACTTCTTCCAGATCAATTTTAAAAACTAATTTAATATTCAATTGGTTCTCGTTGAGTTTGGTGCAAAAATTGTCTAGTCCTAATCGATAAATTAGGCCAAAAGGCCAAATACAACGTATAAGACGAAATTGTACGGAGGATGGTGTTTTTAGGCAGCAAGTTGGAGAGTTAAAAAATAAATTTATTAATAAAGGTTATGCAGAATCACAGATAGATCAGGATATTGCGGAGATAGGTGCATCCACACAGGAAGATCTCATAGTATATAAGGAAAATAAAAGTGGGAGAAATCCTGTGTTACCTTTCATTTCCACATTCAACAATGAATACAAACAAGTTGAAAAGATTTTTTCTAAACACTGGCCCCTATTACTTCAGGACCCAATACTCAAGAATATAATTCCGCCAAAACCACAATTCACATACAGAAGAGCTGCCAATATAAAAAATAAAATTGTGAGAAGTGCTGTACCTGAAAAACGCACAGGTAGAATAAAAACAGTTGGTTTTCATAGATGCGGTACATGTTTAGTGTGTAGAACACATACAAAACAAGAAAGCAAAATAATAACCTTAGATTTTAAACAAAAAAAGGATTATAAAATAACAAGTTTCATTACATGCACAAGCAAAAACTGCATCTATTTGATACAATGTGAATGTGGATTGGAATATATTGGGCGGACTTCAAGGATGTTAAAAGAAAGATGGGGGGAACATCTGAGAAATATTAAAAAAGGTTTTGAGAATCATACAGTCTCAAAACACTTTAAGGATATACATGAATGCAATACAAAGGGGATTAAAAGAATGGTAGGAATTAGAAAGATCGAAGGCAATTGGAGGGTGAAAGGAACAGAATCTGCTCTAGCAAAAGCAGAAATGAAGTTAATATATGATATGCAAACCCTTGAACCAAGAGGGCTGAATAGTGAGTTTGAACTCAAGTGGTTTTTGAAATAAAGAGCAATGCACTAAAACACTAATAGATATAATGAATTGTGGAGTATAACAATGGTATTCCTGTAAAAAAGGCGACCTTCTGATGACTATGTATATTTGAATTATGTTAATTATGGGATAAGGTATATGCATGCAGTTATTACAGAAAAAGGTCTCTCTGGTAATGCAAACATATGGGATATATAAATAAGTAATAAATTAATTGTTCTTAGATGTGATATCCCATTAAAGATCATTTTCCCTATGTAATATGGGAGAAACCATTTTAACAAAATGTCACTCAAATACTATGTACTTTAAAACAGAGGGAAGGGGATTCATAATATAGCACGACCAGGAAGCTGAAATCTTGTATAGCTGGAACGCATTTGCGGCCCACAAGAACAGAATGAAAAAGACGCGATCGCGGAAACCGGAAGTGACCGGTGGAACGCAAATGCGTTCCACGCGCCGGAGCGCCATCGCGTACACCGGAAGTGGCCGGTGGAGCGCAGATGCGTTCCACCGATATAGCCGGATTGAGAGTAATATGGAGCGAGGTGAACCAGCTCGATTGAGGGGAACTATACTGTAAGTAATTGAGAGAGGAGAGCAGCAACCTGGAAAAAACGGAATTTTTTACAAATTAAACCCATATAAATGCATATCCAGAGTGATTTTTCATTTGATAAGGGTATGTACATGTTGGGGATACTGGAGAATGTAAAAAGGTTTTATAACTGAGTGAAATTGACGATTGGAAATGTATTAATGAGTGTAAGACCGCCCACCTACTTGTGATTGGTCAGTAGTAGTATAAATATAGAAGGCCTAACAACCACCAGTACACCTTGAAAAAGACTCTATGTTGAAACGCGTTGGTGGATCAAGGCAGAGACTGATACGGCGTGGAACCTTGAAAGGCGGAACAGCTGGACCGTGGAGGAGTTACGCCCGGGATTAACCCTTCCATGTGCAACACATGCCTTGTATAGGCCCACTCTGGTACGCAGTTACTCTGTATGGTGGTGGATAACTTGTTCATTGTTATCGTATGAATTTTAAAAAAAGTTTTAGAATAAATGAAAAAATTGTTTTACGCTATGAGAGGCGTCTTTTCTGATCTCATTTGAGGTATCTTGGACGTCTATGTAAGAAGATATCAGAACGTGAAATACTGTCATCATTATTCCTTGCAAGAATCTGATGGAATCTGATGGACATTACGCTTTGGTGATATATATCCCAATTGGGGAGCGCTATTCATATATATTTTTTTGTTTCACATATGTATTCTGGTTTGTGGTAACCTGTTGAGTAGCTGCACCCCTTGCATTTCAGCGCAGTTGATATATCTCTCTGTTTGAAACTCTTATGGAAAGCGGTGATACAAAGCGTAGCCTGCCTAGGAATGAGTTGGCGTTTGCTACTGGTGCCGCCGCTGCTGTTCTTGATGCGGGAGGCAATACATCTACCCAGTGGGCTGTCACAGTCATATAGTCCTGAGTCTGCCCTACTCCACTTGTCCACATGTCCGTGGTTAAGTGGACATTGGGTAAAACTGCATTTTTTAGGACACTGGTGACTCTTTTTCTGACATCTGTGTACATTCTCGGTATCGCCTGCCTAGAGAAATGGAACCTAGATGGTATTTGGTACTGGGGACACACTTCCTCAAGCAATTCCCTAGTTCCATGTGAATTAACGCTGGATACCGGACACACGATTAACACCACCGAAGCTGCCAAGACCTGAGTTATCCGCTTTGCAGCAGGATGACTGCTGTGATATTTCATCTTCCTCACAAAGTATTGTTGGACAGTCAATTGCTTACTAGAAGTAGTACAAGTGGTCTTCCTACTTCCCCTCTGGGATGACGATCGACTCCCAGCAGTAACAACAGCAGTGCCAGCAGCAATAGGAGTTACACTCAAGGATGCATCGAAGGAATCTCAGGCAGAAGAGGACTCGTCAGACTTGACAGTGACATGGCCTGCAGGACTATTGGCTTTAGTGGCTAAGGAGGAAATTGACACTGAGGGAGTTGGTGGAGTGGTTTGCAGGAGCTTGGTTACAAGAGGAAGGGATTTAGTTGTCAGTGGACTGCTTCCGCTGTCACCCAAAGTTTTTGAACTTGTCAATGACTTCTGATGAATGCGCTCCAGGTGACGTATAAGGGAGGATGTTCCTAGGTGGTTAACGTCCTTACCCCTACTTATTACAGCTTGACAAAGGCAACACACGGCTTGACACCTGTTGTCCGCATTTCTGTTAAAGTAATTCCACACCGAAGAGGTGATTTGTTTTGTAATTTGACCAGGCATGTCAATGGCCATATTTGTCCCACGGACAACAGGTGTCTCCCCGGGTGCCTGACTTGAACAAACCACCTCACCATCAGAATCCTCCTTGTCAATTTCCTCCTCAGCGCCAGCAACACCCATATCCTCATCCTGGTGTACTTCAACAGTGACATCTTCAATTTGAATATCAGGAACTGGACTGCGGGTGCTCCTTCCAGCACTTGCAGGGAGCGTGCAAATGGTGGAAGGCGCCACCTCTTCCCTTCCAGTGTTGGGAAGGTCAGGCATCGCAACCGACACAATTGGACTCTCTTTGGGGATTTGTGATTTAGAAGAACGCACAGTTCTTTGCTGTGCTTTTGCCAGCTTAAGTCTTTTCATTTTTCTAGTGAGAGGATGAGTGCTTCCATCCTCATGTGAAGCTGAACCAGTAGCCATGAACATAGGCCAGGGCCTGAGCCATTCCTTGCCACTCTGTGTCGTAAATGGCATATTGGCAAGTGTACAATCTCATCAGACGCTTTTAATTTTGATTTTTGGATCATTTTACTGTACTTTTGTTTTTTGGATTTTCATGCTCTCTACTATGACATTGAGCATCGGCCTTGGCAGACGACGTTGATGGCATTTCATCATCTCGGCCATGACTAGTGGCAGTAGCTTCAGCACAATGTGGAAGTGGATCTTGATCTTTCCCTATTTTACACTCCACATTTTTGTTCTCCATTTTTGTATGTGTGGAATTATATGCCAGTAATATATCAATAGCAATGGCCTACTGTACCGTACTGCTATATATTATATACTGGTGGTCAGCAAAATTATGCACTGTCCTCCTACTATATATACTGAGCACAAGTAAAATGCACCACAGGTATGAATGGATAGTATACTTGATGACACAGAGGTAGGTAGAGCAGTGGCCTACTGTACCGTACTGCTATATTTTATATACTGGTGGTCAGCAAATTTATGCACTGTACTTCTACTATATATACTGCGCACAACTAAAATGCACCACAGGTATGGATGGATAGTATACTTGACGACACAGAGGTAGGTAGAGCAGGGGACTACTGTACCGTACTGCTATATATTATATACTGGTGGTCAGCAAAATTATGCACTGTCCTCCTACTACTGCACACTATAACTAAAATGCACCACAGGTATGGATGAATAGTATACTTGACGACACAGAGGTAGGTAGAGCAGTGGAATACTGTACCATACTGATATATATTATATACTTGTGGTCAGCAAAATTATGCACTGTACTCCTACTATATATACTGCGCACAACTAAAATGCACCACAGGTATGGATGGATAGTATACTTGACGACACAGAGGTAGGTAGAGCAGTGGCCTACTGTACCGTACTGCTATATATTATATACTGGTGGTCAGCAAAATTATGCACTGTCCTCCTACTACTGCACACTACAACTAAAATGCACCACAGGTATGGATGAATAGTATACTTGACGACACAGAGGTAGGTAGAGCAGTGGCATACTGTACCGTACTGCTATATATTATATACTGGTGGTCAGCAAAATTATGCACTGTACTCCTACTATATATACTGCGCACAACTAAAATGCACCACAGGTATGGATGGATAGTATACTTGACGACACAGAGGTAGGTAGAGCAGTGGCCTACTGTACCATACTGCTATATATTATAAACTGGTGGTCAGCAAAATTATGCACTGTTCTCCTAGTAGTACGCACAACAACTAAAATGCACCACAGGTATGGATGGATAGTATACTTGATGACGCAGAGGTAGGTAGAGCAGTGGCATACTGTACCGTACTGCTATATATTATATACTGGTGGTCAGCAAAATTATGCACTGTCCTCCTACTACTAAACACACAACAACTAAAATGCACCACAGGTATGGATGGATAGTATACTTGACGACACAGAGTTAGGTAGAGCAGTGGCCTACTGTACCGTACTGCTATATATTATATACTGGTGGTCAGCAAATTGTGCAAAACTGAAATGCACCACAGGTATGGATGGATAGTATACTTGACAACACAGAGGTAGGTAGAGCAGTGGCCTACTGTACCGTACTGCTATATATTATATACTGGTGGTCAGCAAACTGTGCAAAACTGAAATGGACCACAGCTATGGATGGATAGTATACTTGACGACACAGACGTAGGTAGAGCAGTGGCCTACTGTACCGTACTGCTATATATTATATACTGGTGGTCAGCAAAATTATGCACTGTCCTCCTACTACTAAACACACAACAACTAAAATGCACCACAGGTATGGATGGATAGTATACTTGATGACGCAGAGGTAGGTAGAGCAGTGGCATACTGTACCGTACTGCTATATATTATATACTGGTGGTCAGCAAAATTATGCACTGTCCTCCTACTACTAAACACACAACAACTAAAATGCACCACAGGTATGGATGGATAGTATACTTGACGACACAGAGTTAGGTAGAGCAGTGGCCTACTGTACCGTACTGCTATATATTATATACTGGTGGTCAGCAAATTGTGCAAAACTGAAATGCACCACAGGTATGGATGGATAGTATACTTGACAACACAGAGGTAGGTAGAGCAGTGGCCTACTGTACCGTACTGCTATATATTATATACTGGTGGTCAGCAAACTGTGCAAAACTGAAATGGACCACAGCTATGGATGGATAGTATACTTGACGACACAGACGTAGGTAGAGCAGTGGCCTACTGTACCGTACTGCTATATATTATATACTGGTGGTCAGCAAAATTATGCACTGTCCTCCTACTACTAAACACACAACAACTAAAATGCACCACAGGTATGGATGGATAGTATACTTGACGACACAGAGTTAGGTAGAGCAGTGGCCTACTGTACCGTACTGCTATATATTATATACTGGTGGTCAGCAAATTGTGCAAAACTGAAATGCACCACAGGTATGGATGGATAGTATACTTGACAACACAGAGGTAGGTAGAGCAGTGGCCTACTGTACCGTACTGCTATATATTATATACTGGTGGTCAGCAAACTGTGCAAAACTGAAATGCACCACAGCTATGGATGGATAGTATACTTGACGACACAGACGTAGGTAGAGCAGTGGCCTACTGTACCGTACTGCTATATATTATATACTGGTGGTCAGCAAACTGTGCAAAACTGAAGTGCACCACAGGTATGGATGGATAGTATACTTGACGACACAGAGGTAGGTAGAGCAGTGGACTACTGTACCGTACTGCTATATATTATATACTGGTGGTCAGCAAAATTTTGCACTGTCTTCCTATTATATATACTGCGCACAACAACTAAAATGCACCACAGGTATGGATGGATAGTATACTTGACGACACAGAGGTAGGTAGAGCAGTGGACTACTGTACTGCTATATATTATATACTGGTGGTCAGCAAAATTATGCACTGTACTCCTACTATATATACTGCGCACAACTAAAATGCACCACAGGTATGGATGGATAGTATACTTGACGACACAGAGGTAGGTAGAGCAGTGGCCTACTGTACCATACTGCTATATATTATAAACTGGTGGTCAGCAAAATTATGCACTGTTCTCCTAGTAGTACGCACAACAACTAAAATGCACCACAGGTATGGATGGATAGTATACTTGATGACGCAGAGGTAGGTAGAGCAGTGGCATACTGTACCGTACTGCTATATATTATATACTGGTGGTCAGCAAAATTATGCACTGTCCTCCTACTACTAAACACACAACAACTAAAATGCACCACAGGTATGGATGGATAGTATACTTGACGACACAGAGTTAGGTAGAGCAGTGGCCTACTGTACCGTACTGCTATATATTATATACTGGTGGTCAGCAAATTGTGCAAAACTGAAATGCACCACAGGTATGGATGGATAGTATACTTGACAACACAGAGGTAGGTAGAGCAGTGGCCTACTGTACCGTACTGCTATATATTATATACTGGTGGTCAGCAAACTGTGCAAAACTGAAATGGACCACAGGTATGGATGGATAGTATACTTGACGACAAAGAGGTAGGTAGAGCAGTGGCCTTCTGTACCGTACTGCTATATATTATATACTGGTGGTCAGCAAACTGTGCAAAACTGAAATGCACCACAGCTATGGATGGATAGTATACTTGACGACACAGACGTAGGTAGAGCAGTGGCCTACTGTACCGTACTGCTATATATTATATACTGGTGGTCAGCAAACTGTGCAAAACTGAAATGCACCACAGGTATGGATGGATAGTATACTTGACGACACAGAGGTAGGTAGAGCAGTGGACTACTGTACCGTACTGCTATATATTATATACTGGTGGTCAGCAAAATTTTGCACTGTCTTCCTATTATATATACTGCGCACAACAACTAAAATGCACCACAGGTATGGATGGATAGTATACTTGACGACACAGAGGTAGGTAGAGCAGTGGACTACTGTACTGTACTGCTATATATTATATACTGGTGGTCAGCAAAATTATGCACTGTACTCCTACTATATATACTGCACACAACTTAAATGCACCACAGGTATGGATGGAAAGTATACTTGACGACACAGAGGTAGGTAGAGCAGTGGCCTACTGTATCGTACTGCTATAGATTATAAACTTGTGGTCAGCAAAATTATGCACTGTCCTCCTACTACTACGCACAACAACTAAAATGCACCACAGGTATGGATGGATAGTATACTTGACGACACAGAGGTAGGTAGAGCAGTGGCCTACTTTACCGTACTGCTATATATTATATACTGGTGGTCAGCAAACTGCAAAACTGAAATGCACCACAGGTATGGATGGATAGTATACTTGACGACACAGAGGTAGGTAGAGCAGTGGCCTACTGTACCGTACTGCTATATATTATATACTGGTAGTCAGCAAACTGTGCAAAACTGAAATGAACCACAGGTATGGATGGATAGTATACTTGACGACAAAGAGGTAGGTACAGCAGTGGCCTTCTGTACCGTACTGCTATATATTATATACTGGTGGTCAGCAAACTGTGCAAAACTGAAATGCACCACAGGTATGGATGGATAGTATACTTGACGACACAGAGGTAGGTAGAGCAGTGGCCCACTGCACCGTACTGCTATATATTATATACTGGTGGTCAGCAAAATTTTGCACTGTCTTCCTACTATTTATACTGCGCACAACAACTAAAATGCACCACAGGTATGGATGGATAGTATACTTGACGACACAGAGGTAGGTAGAGCAGTGGACTACTGTACCGTACTGATATAATACTGGTGGTCACTGGTCAGCAAAATTCTGCACTGTCCTCCTACTATATACTACAATGCAGCACAGAAATAGAGCGTTTTTCAGGCAGAGATTGTATAATACTGGTGGTCACTGGTCAGCAAAACTCTGCACTGTCCTCCTACTATATAATACTGGTGGTCCCCAGTCCCCACAATAAAGCACACTGAGCACAGATATTTGCAGCACACTGAGCACAGATATGGAGCATTTTTCAGAAACAGAACGTAGATATTTTCAGCACACTGAGCACAGATATTTGCAGCACACTGAACAGAATTGAGAGAACACTGCACATCCTCTCCCTATCATCTCCAATGCACGAGTGAAAATGGCGACGACGCGCGGCTCCTTATATAGAATACGAATCTCGCGAGAATACGACAGCGGGATGATTACGTTCGGGCGCGCTCGGGTTAACCGAGCAAGGCGGGAAGATTCGAGTCTGCCTCGGAACCGTGTAAAATTAGTGAAGTTCGGGGGGGGGTTCGGATTCCGAGGAACCGAACCCGCTCATCTCTAATTTATTTCCTTATTACCCGTGAAGAGTTTAGTGGTATGTGATATGAGTAAATGGGAGAATATATCAGGAGCGGGACTTTTTCCAAACAATTTTATTATAACATAATAGCTTTAAAAACAACTTGTGCATACTAGACACTGATCAATAAGGAGAAAATGGAGAAACATATGGGCTGGAGTGGGATGAACAGTCCAGACTGCCACACTGCAGATAATAAGTCGCCTATTCGATTAGTGTCCCATAGCCCATCTATAAACGCATTCTCAAACATCCAAAGTATATATATATATATATATATATATATATAGTCCCATGGATCCGGCTCTCCTGAAACCTCATAGCTATAATATAATATATATATAAACTACTGAGGAGGAAAGGGGTACTGCGTTCAATCCTGGAGGCCATATCTTCAGAAGGATATTTTACATACAGTAAGAGACTGTACAAAGAAGGCCAACTAAAATGGTGCATAGGCTACATCACAAAACTTGCCTGTAAAGACTAAAATATCTTCACATGTATAGGGGGTTATTCAGGGTTGTTAGCAAACCAAAAAAGTTAGCAATTGGACAAAACCAGTTTGCACTGCAGGTGGGGCAGATGTAACATGTGCAGATAGATTTAGATTTGGGTGGGTTATCTCATCCAAATTTGGGGATATTTTCTGTGCTGCCATCAAATAGGCGTTATTGATCTATTCTTTGTCGGACTAGCCGGCTAAGGGGTAGTTTCTTCCCGACAGCAATAAACATGTTAAATAGGAAAAAATTAAGGTAAATGGGAGTGTTGTGGTTTGAGAGTTCTTCCTTGTCCTCGTGGTTTCTGTACTTGCTTGCTTTTTAATTTTGTTGATTGTTCATGTCTTGTGAACTATTGATGATAATAAAGTATTATTATTATTATTATTATATTGTTTCTGTGGAGGGTAAATACTGGCTGCTTAATTTCTACACTGCAATTTAGATTTAGTTTGAACACACCCCACCCAACTCTAAATCTCTCTGCACTTGTTACATCTGCCCCACCTGTAATGCAACATGGTTTTGCCTAATTGCTAACTCTTTTTGTTTCGCTAACAAACCTGAATAAGGTCCATAACTTGGAGCAGAGAAGGGAAAGAGGGGGCATGATAGAAACTTTCAAATATATCAAGGGTTTTAAGTCATAGTCGAGGAGGGAGACATTGTTCAAAGGAAGAGAAGTATTAGAACACAAGGACAGATGGAGGCCAAAAGGTCGACATGAGTTAGGTCAACATACATTGGGTCAACCACATTTGGTCGACATGCATTAGCCCGACATGATCACTAAGTCGACATGGTCATTAGGTAGTCATGTACTAGGTCGACATGTAAAAGGTCGACATGAGTTTTTCACAATTTTTTTCATTTTTTGACCTTTTTCATACTTAACAATTCACGTGGACTACAATTGGGAATGGTAACCTGTGCCGAGCGAATCGAGGCACTGTTCCTGAAGCATGGCGAGCGGAGCGAGCCATGCAAGGGGTCACGGTGCTTAATTGGGGTTCCTCGTCACTTTTTGAAGAAAACTACACCCAAAAAAGTTTAAAAAACTCATGTCGACCTTTTCCCATGTCAACGTAGTGAACATGTCGACATAAAGCATGTCGACCAAACATGGTTGATCCAATGTATGTCGACCTAACTCATGTTGACCTAATGAACCACACCCCACAAGGACATGCACTGATACTGTACGGAGGTAGGTTCAGGGGAAATTTGAGGAAAAATCACTTCACAGAAAAAGGGTAGTGGATTAGTGGAATGGCCTTCCGGCAGAGGTGGTAGAGGATAAGACAGTAGAGCAATTTAAATATGTATGGGATAGATATAAGGATATCCATATAAAGAAATAAGGAAGAAATTAGGTAACAATATGGTTGAAAAAAAGGGGTAGGTGGGGCCACGTGGTTCTTATCTGCAGACAAATTCTATGGGGTATATTTACTAAAATTCATATTTGTACTGATTTGGAGAGAGATTCATCACGAATGACATCGAATGTGTGAATTTGCAAATTTTTGAAAATTTTACGCCTCATTTACTAAGCTGTCGTATTTGTATTTTTCGTGTTTTACGATGTCGATGTCATTCGTGGTTTTGTAAGCTAGAATGCGTCCGATTTAGTGGTTTTGCGGCCGTGTTTTGATGTTTTTTTACGTCTGCGTCACATTTCTGTTATGGCAGTGTTTATCCGTTCCCGGACGCGTTTTTTTTCTAAGTTTCGTTTTTGTCACTCGTCCATGATTGGTTTGATTCGTGATGGAGGAGTGTCTGTGCACATTACTATAAAAACGCCCCAAACCGTCCGAACCTTGTGGGTTTAGCTAGTGGAGAGGTGAGAGGAAGGTGTGTTAGGAGTTGGTGAGTAGTTTGGAGTTTTTGGCGGTTTTGAGGAGGTTCTTTGTGATTGTTGAGTGTTGTACTGTGTGTGTAAGTAGACTTGTCATACTTGTTGTGTAGTTATTTAAAAGTCTGTCTAGTTTTTTGTCATTGTTTTTTAGTTCACGTCTATTGTCATTGTTTGTGAGTGAGTGAGTGAGTGAGTGAGTGTGTGTGTGTTTGGTGTGTGGTGTGTAGTGGTAGTGGAGGAGTGTGTTTACTGTTTTTTTTCTCAGTGTTATTTGTTGTTTGTCCTGATTATGTCCCAGTCAGAGGTGAGTGAGGTGGAGGAGGTGATAGGGAGGAGGTGAATGAGAGGGAGGAGGTGAGTGAGAGGGAGGAGGTTAGTGAGGTGGAGGAGGTTAGTGAGGATGAGGGGCAGGTTGTTGCTGCGGCCTCCAGTGCTAGTGATGGTGTTGTGGCTCCGCAGCCACGCACCACTACAAAGACTGGCCGCAATGTCAAATTTACCTACGCAGAAAATATGGCTTTGGTGCGGGAGCTGATGAGGCATCATCGGCAGTTGTTTGGCCATGATGTTGCAAAGGTGTCGTCACGCAGGAAGACTGTTCTGTGGGGGAAGGTCGTGGCGGCTGTGAATAGTGAGGGTGTGGTGAGGCGGACCGAGGGCACGTGTCGTAAGCGTTTCTACGACATAAAGCGCCGTGTCAAGGCAAAGATGGCCAAGGAGGCTAAAGTAGCCCGCCAAACCGGGGGTGGACACCCCTTCCGTGCATCTTACCGTGATTGGGAGGAGCCTGTGCGTACACTCATTCCGCCAGAAGTGGTTGGTGCCACTCATGTCCGGGATTCGGATCGGCCAAGGCAGGATGGTGAGTTTGTTGTGTTTTTTTTTAACAATTTAAACATGTGTGCTTTGTCCTTAGTTGTCTGAAATGTATTATAGCTAATTGTGGTTGTCAGTTTGTTCATTCTTCTAATGTGTTGGTGATGTAGTGCAGGCCTGGTCAACCTGTGGCTCTCCAGCTGTTGTAAAACTACAAGTCCCATCATGCCTTGACACAGTTTTGCTATTAGGGAATGCTAAAACTGTGGCAGGGCATGCTGGGATGTGTAGTTTCACTACATCTGGAGAGCCACAGGTTGGCCAGGCCTGATGTACTACTGTTATTCTCAATTATGTTTTTTTTTTTTCTGGTTGCCTTGGAGTTTTTCTGGTGTTTTATGTCAAAAGTAAATGTTTGTAGGTGTATTTTACTGTTTTTTTTTATCTAAGTTTTTTTGTAAATACATTTCATAGCATTTATGTTTATTGTGTGTTGTTCTGGGTTGTCCTTTGTGTGCTCGATGTGTTTTTTAATGCATATTTGGTTTTGATGTTTCCAATTTTTTGCAGATATTTTTGTCTAGTGTTTTATTTTTTTTTAAATTTATATGCCTTTGTGTATGGTTTTTTAGCGTCATTTTTGCTAATTTAAAGAATAAACACCCAATGAAGTCAGGCAGAAAAGCATAAGCATCGTTTAGTTTAATTCTCATCAGGTACCACATATGTTAACATCACAATAAGGAATTTGCATAAACATATCACCAAAATAGTATGTTCATAATGACATTCTTGATATTTCTACAGTACGCCAGAGAAGCAGCACAGCCAGGCCACAGCCAACACTGCCAAGAGATGCAGATGGTGGCAATGCCGGTAAGATTTAGCTGTAAACACATATTCTGCAAACACATAGCAACACAAAAGATTAATGATTATGTTATCACATAGGTTCTTCTTCGGCAAATCCACCTACACTAATGCGCCCATCACAGGGCTCGGTTACTGTGCCAACGAGGCCACCCAAGAGATACCGTCTTGAGGCTCCGGCTCCAGCTCCAGCACCACCACCCCAACGGCGCATCTCCGCAGTGTCGGCGGTGCCACCACTAGCTCTTTTGGCCAGCCCCCAAAGTGAGGAACCACAATCCCCTCAGTTGTCTGGTGAGTAAAAATAACAATTACGTGTAAATAAGTAAACAAACAGTGGTGTAGATTTATTAACCTGGAGAAGGCATAAGGAAGTGAAAAAACACTGATATGTGCAAGGTGATAAAGGCAGCAGTACAAAATAAACACAACTATTAATGTACATATTGGATATGTTTGCCTTGTGCCTTTATCACCTTGCACATATCACTGCTTTTTCACTTCCTTATGCCTTCTCCAGGTTTATACATCTGCCCCACTGTTAGTACATAGAAAATAAAAATACACTAATGACCAGTCATCCTTGCAATAATCAACAACAACAAGCAGATGGTGTTAAGGTATTTTTAGATGGATAATTGTCTGATTGGCCATATCAACACATTTTAGTAACATTATTTTTGTAGTAAAAAATCAACATAAATGTTAAGTCTCATCCAATTGTTTTGCATGGCAAACATCACCAGTTCTAAACATAGTGCCCCGTAATACTATTTCAGCCATTGTTAATGTGTACATTTTAGGCCACTATATTTGTTAACGTTTTTGCCAGACCACTGACTGCCTTGAACACTTTATGAGTGTACTGGTCAACACATTTATTGTATTGTGTGTGTTGTTCCAAAGGAAGCTTCATACCCAATATGTAAATATAGTACTTTGTATTTGTTAGAGTTCTTCGTGTTTAAGCAGTAATTATGGCTCAGAGTCCAACTATTCCCCCCCAAAATAAAACAACTGAGTAGTGAACGTTAGAAGCCACATATTTATAAAAAAAGGTGAGCAACATAGTTAAGTTTATGCCACAATCTATTTAGCAATTACAACATTAATATTAAGAAGTAATACATGTTGACGTAAAGCTATAGTAAGACCAATGCTACATATTTACTAAATAGTGTCTGTCTTCAACCCCATACAGACCCAGCCATCAGCACCGAGGATGCCCAGCAGAAACGTGACCAGAAGACCTTCACACTCCACCTGCAGCCCATCGATTCTACTCAGCCAACCACGTCGCAGGACATACCCCAACCACCACAAACATCCCACAGCCCCCAATTGAGCACAACACAAGTTGACACACAAATGGGCCCTGAATTTTGTAGCCATTGGTCATCACAACAGGCGCAACACTACGCGTGCCTCACCACCCAAAGCCAATACCTGTCAAGTCTGCCCCATCATTTGCCTAGACTGAGTCGCAACTCAGGCAGACTTATAGTGCAGGTGGACAGAATCGCTAACTCCATAGAGCAGATGAGGGCAGACAACAGCCAAATGCAAACAAACCTACAACGCATCTTGGATGAACAGCAGCGGCAGCAACAAACACTAATCCAGATCATGCAACACAACCAAATGATCAACGACAGCCTATCACGCATGATAGCTAACAACACTGCTAATACTCAGCTCACAGCAAGCTTAAACATCCTAAGTCAAAGCCTTAGTGTGTTGGCATCACACCATGCCACATCTAGTTCTGGGACAACGACACCAAGCCACACCCCAGTTCATTCCCCAGTCCGACGCTCAAGTCGAACCCGCACCAACGAGCCAGCACAATCATCAGCACCCAGCACACAAAAAAACACAAATAATAATGGCTGGTCAGAATATGTTGACCATTCCAATGTTTTTTCTTTTTGATTTGTCACAACAATTTGTGTGTTAAAATTAATAAATTGTTAACACGCAATTTGTGTATTGTTTAAATAGCTCCACAAACCACATGCACATTAGTGTCTTGGGCCAGATGTGGATTGTTAGAAATATATTGCCTGCCCCTAGGTGTCCTCAGCTAAACGTGTGTAATCTATGTCACCCAGCACATTGTCTATGGCCGCAGGATCAGATAAAGCTACCCTGACTGCATGCCACTGCGACTCCTGGGTAGGGAAGCAGAGAGAGGCATCTATGTAGCCATAGGCGTGCGCAGCTAATTTTATTAGGGGGTGCACTACTGGAGGGCCGTGTCTATATAATACACCCAGGAGAAATTACATGTAACATAATGGTGCTACTACCGGCCGCTACTGACTGCCCACTATGGCATAACCCTGACTCCTAGCTGCCGCTACACCCTATCGCTGCTAGCACTTCCCCATCCTATTCCTGACCCCGTGGCGGAGCTAGAGAGGGATAAGCCTAGGTGCATGTGCATTCGCCCCCCCCCCACACACACACCTCACCACCAGACAACCCACCTCTTGCACCACCACCCCACCCCCAGCAACTACACCCTGATTTTGAGTGGGCCACTCTGGAAAGTACGGGAGGTTTAGGGGGATGAACATTTCAATTTTAATATAACACGACTAAAGTTTAAAATTTACACATGTGCCATCTTTCTATGCCATCAGCTTCCTCCTCTGCAGCGCACCAGCATTTGTCACACATGTTCCCATGCTCACCAGCTACTGACAGTAGTGCCCCTTATTCACATTACACCACACAGTATGAGGCGAAATCCACATTACACTACAGCATGAGCTGAAATTCACATTATGCCACACAGTATGAGCCGAAATTCACATTACGCTACACAGTATGAGCTGAAATTCACATTACGCCACACAGTATGAGCCTAAATTCACATTACGCCACACAGTATGAGCCGAAATTCACATTACGCCACACAGTATGAGTCAATTTCACATTATGCCACACAGTATGAGCCAATTTCACATTATGCCACACGGTATGAGCCAACTTCACATTACGCCACATGGTATGAACCGAAATTCACTTTATGCCACACAGTATGAGCCAAATAAACATTATGCCACACAGTATGAGCCAACTTCACATTATGCCACACAGTATGAGCCAACTTCACATTACGCCACATGGTATGAGCCGAAATTCACATTATGCCACACAGTATGAGCTAAATTCACATTATGCCACAGTGGCAGATACACGTAATGTCCCCAGCAGTGGCAGATACACATAATGCCCCCAGTAGAGCCAAATACATATAATACCCGCAGCAGTGCCAGATACACATAATGCCCTTAGCAGTGACAGATACACGTAATGCCCCCAGCAGTGACAGATACACGTAAAGCCCCCAGCAGTGCCAGATACACGTAATGCCCCCAGCAGTGACAGATACACATAATGCCCCCAGCAGTGACAGATACACGTAATGCCCCCAGCAGTGACAGATACACGTAATGCCCCAGTATAGTGCCAAATACACGTAATGCCCCCAGTAGAGCCAAATACATATAATACCCCCAACAGTGCCAGGTACACGTAATGCCCCCAGCAGTGACAGATGCACGTAATGCCCCCAGCAGTGACAGATGCACGTAATGCCCCCAGCAGTGACAGATACACGTAATGCCCCCAGCAGTGACAGATACATGTAATGCGCCCAGCAGTGACAGATACACATAATGTCCCCAGTAGTGCTCACCATTATTATTTAATAATAACAACACATTATTAATAATATATATCTAAAGTAATTTAAAAAATACAAATTTAACATATTTTAAACAATATACATAGGCGGCACTTGAAAACAATTCTCACAGAAGCTGCGAATATGCCATCAACGTTTCCAAGTTTATTTGCACCTCATCATCAGGATTTAAATAAGTATAATAAACGTACCTTATAAGGAATCTAAACACCACGTGCAAACGCCACTGCTGCCGGCTCTGGTGTGAAGACGCCCACCAATGACGTAGTCACCCAGTGTCCGGTGCCATGACTACCAATAAAAACAAAGTACAACAAACATTGTAAATCTACGGCAAGTGGAAAGTATCAAAAATCTAAAATAGCAAAACATACATGCATTCAGCTATAGTAATTGCGAATCATAATCAGTTCCATAATCACAACAGGGGTTGTTTGTTGTGATTATGGAGCTGATTATGATAAGCTATTACGATATCATGGTGTAATGATATGCTGATTATGATACGTACGAGTGCCGCCTATACAGAGATTTATATGAGACCTCTTGCTGTGGAGTCTTAAGGAAGGCACTGGTAAAGCTACCTGCTATTGGGAGTGCTGCTTCCACTATATATATCTATATATCTATATATATACACACATATACATATATATATATATATACATATATATATATATATATATATATATATACACATATATATACATATATATATATATATACACATATATATATACATACATATATATATATATATATATCATTGTTCTCATCAGCTGAAAAGCCCTATAGAATGTAAGACTGTATTGGAGACATTCTGAAGACTGATTAGCCCATTTACCACACTACAAATAATGAATCATGGCAGTAGCGTGTTACTGCCTGCAGCCAGCAGAGTGACACTTCACAACAGCCCAGCAAATAGGTCTATGGAATCCCCGCAAGCATCTTACGTTAACAAAACCCCAAGTGGCAAGTAGCTGTGGGGTTGGTCCGGTGTATAGATAGGCCGGCACACAGGGATAGAGTCCAGGCGGAGGGAAGACTGAGAGTAGAGAGCGCAGGTGGCGGGCAGGGATGGAGGACGCGAGGCGGCATGACATCAACGTGGGGCGGAGCCAGCAGCATGAATCTATGTCAGACAGGGCACCCAATGCGGCGGCCGGCCAAGAAACTATTACTGTACACTGTCACTCACATGACCGGGCAGCGGGTGCAGCAGCAGATGGGTAGAGGAATGAACACTGATCACCGTGCTGCTGGCGTGTGGGGGGTGCCCGACATTAGGGGGTGCCTGTGCGCACCAGGCACCCCCCGTGCGCACGCCTATGTATGTAGCCATCCAGGACATCCAAAACCTGAGTGGCCATTCAAAAATGAAAGGTGAGTGTCATGACCTGTAATCAATACAATACTGTGTTCTATTACATGACAGAAGCACCACTTAGACATAGACGTGTATGTATGTTTTAACTCACCTGAATTAAATATTTTTAAAAGGTGGCCTGTGAGTTACTAATTACATCGCCAGTCACAGGCTGGAAGCTGCCAGTAGCCATAAAGTGCAACACAGGCAGGAGTTTGTGCAGGCCTGAGACAGAGCGAGAGCGTGCTGTCTCAGGGTCTAGGTTCAGTTTGACAAAGTCATACAGAGGGAAAATATTATTTACATTTAGTCTGAGCATCTGTATAACATGGTCATCAGCAAATTTGTTATCGTTTAAACGCCCACTAAAAAAACAAGCCATGGCCAGCCTACACGGAACATGTACAACCTGCTTACCCTGTTGATTTTCCTGGCCTTGGTTTATTGTAGCCTCATGGAGCAGTGTCAGGTATCCGCCAGCAAACAAGACAGCAGTAAAACACACAGTAGCAGCCATTTCAGATTGAGAGTGGTGAAAAATGTGTTGGGGCCCCTTTTAAAGGTCCAAAAAGTCAGGTGTGACTAATGTAGAATTGACAACACATGTAAACACGCTTCTCAAAAGCAGGTCTACTATTTTTTAGGCTTTTTGTACGATTAGTAACTTTTTGCGGCCGCAATTCCATTTTCACGGTAGAGATTTCAAATACGAATGCTTAGTAAATAACCGAGTTCTATATGTAAACAGCCGCGTTTGACCGATGGTGTATTCATTCGTATTTTTACTACACACCCGTAATAAAAATACGAATGCCCTCATCACTGCCGTGATTTGAGTTTAGTAAATTCGCGAGATGACACTTTGAAGAAAAAACAGCATCTCAGTCAAAATCGGGAGCTTAGTAAATATACCCCTATGTATCTCTGCAAGGCTTAGTAACAGGACCCTTAGTACCTGATAAAACATCAATCATTTAATGAATTTGTTACTGTAGGCAAATTAATAATAAATAAAAAATGATATTTCTATTACAATGATAACATAATATTTGACCTATATTAAGGGGTCAATATTATTTAGAAATGAAGTAAACGGACAATATTAGTTTTATGTTAATTGGGATTAGTCTAATTAATTAATGAGGGAGGCACATACATGCTGGTACTTGTAGTGCCACAAATGTGCAATTGGTGGCTCCATCATTAATTAAATAAGTTTGTAACAATTAACATAAAATGAAATATTGGCTCCTTTTAATTAATCTAATCTATATTAATCTAATCTATATTAATCTATATTAATCTATAAATAATATTGAATTGTAATAGTACTGATATTGTCTGCATAATTAAAATATAATTTTTATTCTATAGTATTAATTTGGGTGGTCTTCAGTATGCCGACTGACGGGATCCCGGCTCCGGGATCCCGACAGCCGGCATACCGACACTTATTCTCCCTCGTGGGGGTCCACAACCCCCCTGGAGAGAGAATAAAATAGCATGGCGTGCGTAGCGCGCCACCATGCCCGTAGCGTGGCGAGCGCAGCGAGCCCGCAAGGGGCTCATTTGTGCTCGCCACACTGTCGGTAAGCCGGCGGTCGGGCTCCCGGCGCCGGTATGCTGGTCGCCGGGAGCCCGACCGCCGGCATAACGTAGTGAACACATTAATTTGCCCCCAATCATGAATTCATTCATTTAAAAAAATGTTCATATGCCTCAGACTGTTATTAGTCCATGAGCCATTCATCCTGATGAGGAATATGCTTATTGACACAAGCACAGAAAGTGATGCCATGTTTCAGGTGCGTTTATGATGGATAACACCTAATTATTAAGTCATTTTCTGTTATTGCATGAGAATCATATTATACACTCATCCCTGCTAAATGCCATGTATACCTGTGTGACCAGGTGAAGAGGCCACACTCCATGGGGTAAATTTACTAAGGCGGGAGGTTTTTTTTTAGAACTGGTGATGTTGCTCATAGCAACCAATCAGATTCTATTATCTTCTATAAGCAGCTAGATAAATGTTAAGTAGAATCTGATTGGTTGCTATGAGCAACATTACCAGTTCTAAAAAAAAAACCACCTTAGTAAATTTAAACCCATGACTCAATAAGTGGACCACACCCATTTCACAAGAAAAAAAGGCCACACCCCCATGACTGGAAAAAACAATCACAAACTGTTACTAGTTAAAGCACTTTGAGTCCTGTTGGAGAAAGAGCACTATATAAATACAATTATTATTATTATTATTATTATTATTATATGACATAACAGTCAAAGATGACCATATACTACTGTAAGTGCCTAAAACCCCAAGTCCTGACAAGTCTTCATTCTCTCATACATTACCTGTGGCAGTGACATCACAATGCCACAGCGGTGTTCTAACTGCAGCAGGGTATAAAGCAGGGAGCCCAGAGCCCATTCATCAGTCTGACCTTGACCAGAGCTAACAACAACCATGGCTCAGCTAAGAACAGTTCCTACCGGCAGAAGACATGCCAAGAGAAGACATGTCCACAGACATAGCCACGTTCACAGAAGACAAAGACGCAGAAGGGCACCGAAACCAAAAAGCCACAGAAGAGGTAAATCCTCATATAATCCAGGTTACTGTACTGCTATTGTAGGCTAAATATGGAAGGGGTAGAAATACATTTATAGTCCTTGGGGGGATACTTATAATGATGACAGGCAAAATAGCTTATTCTGTCACCTGTCACAACCACTGATCTTTTCCCAGTGTTTTTTTCCTGCGTTTTGTTAAATGAGATCTTACAGTATAATATAACCAAAATTGGGATGGCAATTTGGAAATACATTATGAGTAAGTAGAATTAAAATGGTAAAATAATAATACATTCTAAACCAATAATATTGTTGTTTTAAATCGTGTGCCCATAACTGCTTAGTAAATACTGTATAACCCTTGGAGTATGTCAGGATAGAAAACAAGGCTATTGTAGCTATTTTCTGGTGGTTTTGCCTTTAACAAATCCGCGTAAATATAGAGAACCTGCGATGTGGCGACATGGCTGCTTGATAAATCCCCCTCCCCCTTGTCTAGGCTACATAAGAAGCACTAAAGACTTTAGGAACCATTCATTTCTTCATATGTGAGCTAGCATAAAACAAGTAATCTATTATAAACTCTCATTTTACATTGTAGCAGGCTACAGACGCAGACGCCGTCATCACGTAGAATGATGGACGCGGTCCTGCGACTTCTCCCTGCTCACTGACTCTTCTGCAACAAAATACCCCAATCTATGAATGTACATGACACAGTAGGACAATGAAGGCTTCCTCTTCGGCATACGCTTATGTGTAATCTTACCAGACTCCTGTCTTGTTCAGCATCAAAAAATATAAAAAAAATAAAAAAGCATAGCAAAAAAAGAAAAAAGTAACCTACTGAGCAACATGGTCGCCTCTGTTCATTTATGTTTTACAGTGTTTATTAAAGTGTTATTATTTAGCGTGATTCTCCTGGGTGGCAAAGTATTAGATACAGATTACCTGACATTTGCCTAATCTATATCCTGCTAAAAGTCTGTCTTGGGCAGGAGGGGTTTAGTGATAATTACTCACAGCTCTCACTGGCTGCCTTCAAACATACATGGATATCAGGGCAAAAAGAAATACCTTTGGGTATGAAAAGGAACAAATGTAATAGAAGGTTGGTAGACACATTGGTTTATTAGGTAAGTACTGTACATTTGTGATCAATTGAGGGATCCATAAAAGGTGGTCAAACAAAAAAAAATAATAACAATTGAATAAGAAACAGATAAGAACGTGTGTTATGAAAATATAATCTTGGAAACAATATACAGTAATAGCAATCTAAGCAAGTGGAAAAAATTAAGTGGTGCAGCTAGGGGCGTCTTAACAGCACTGTAGGCCCTGGGTAAAGCAATGCACTGGGGCTCCTATCCAACCATTCACGGAAAGAAATAAAAAAATTGTCCTTTGCAGTCACTCTACATTCTATTCTCTATTACTGTGTCACACTGCTGCTTCCTCTATTCTCAGCTACCTCACTGCTGTTCTCCCTGTTCCACGCTACTGTATGTATCTGCTGTTCCCTCTATTCCCTTCTACTGTGTCCCTGCTGTTCCCTTTATTCCCTGCTACTGTGTCCCTGATGTTACCTCTATTCAGGGGCTGGCTGGGCAGGGGGGAAAGGGGGGTGCCATCTGCCCCCCGGGCCAGTGCAATTTAAGTGTTCCAGGGCCATTTTCCCACTGCATTCCCTGTGAAAAGCTGGGCCACTTGCTTGAATCTGCCCCCCAGGCTGAAAGTTGCCAGCCAGCCCCTGCCTCTATTCCCCATTACAGTGTCACACTACTGTTCCCTCTATTCCTTTGTCACTGTTGTTCCCTTTATTCTCTGCTACCATGTCACACTGCTGTTCTCTCTATTCCTTATGCTCTATGTCACACTACTGTTCCATCTATTTTCTACTCCTATGTCACTACTGTTAACTTTTATTTCCATTAATATGTCACACTACTATTCCCTGCAACTATGTAACACTACTGTACCCTCTATTACATAGAATTTGACAGCCGAACCATATGGCCCATCCAGTCTGCCCTTTAGGGTTAAGGTGTTAGAGTTAGGGGTTAGGGTATTAGGGTTAGTTTAGGGGTTTGATACACACACAGGTTTTATTGGTCATACCTGATCTCTGCTATGGTGACCAAAAACCTTAAGGGCTCTAATGCATGGGTACGCGTGGGTACCCATAACACAGTCAACCTAACCTGTGCTTACTGCAGCTTGAAAGTCTATCAAATGAATGATCATTTATCTACAGTGAGTACTACATAGGTATACACTATCATATATACACCGTCATTTATACACCATCAAATCACTTGAAGGTTTAATAGCCGAAGATCATCCATGCTGATCTCAACATGGGTACAAAGCGCATGCCTGTGTGTATCCCGTGGGGTGGCGGCTGTTACTGGCCACGGCTGCAGTACAAGCTAATGGGCCTTCAGGATCACAGAGCCCTTGGGCAACTGCTCATTAAGTCCATACAAAGAGACAGCCCCGGGTGCAGATATGAGGGATAGGGAAGAGGGTGATGGGGAAAGAGATTAGAGATGGAGACAGGGGAGATGGTTGAGGGTTACAGAGATGAGAGAATGTGAAATGGGAGCAAAGCTGTATTAACCCAACCCAGCAGTGTGTTGGGGAGGGTTATTCTAAGGCTGGCTTTGTACAGCGTAAATATATTCACAGTAATGTTTGCTACAGGTACTAGTTATAAAAAATAAATAAATGATCAGGTGCAGGTTATTATTCCTGCGGCAATAAGGAGTGATTTTTCTTTGATATTTAGCAAAAAGTGCTGATAAGAGTTTGTACCAGTGAAGTGCTCAGCGGTGAACAGATAGCTACTGTATATACAGTTAGCTGGCAGAGCACATGCGTACCCATAGCAGGGTGCATCCATAGCACTCATTTCAGCAAACGGCCACTGTAGTGGACAGAAGGATTAAATGACTCCATAGGGACAAAACAGCCGGCAGGGCCAAGCTCTGAAAAGTCTTCTTGATATACAGTATAGAGCCAGATCAGTCCCCATTAAGAATAATGGGGACTGCAATGTAACCCATTAGCCTGATTCAGGAGATACCTCCAATGGGGTTAGTATGGTGGACCTGCAGATGGGATGCCGGCGATCACAATACCGATGCCAGCATCCTGATCTTTAAAATCCTGACAGGGGCGAGGTAAACATGTTAGCCCCTCTTCCCTACCCCCTTAACTCTAAACGCCCTTTCCTGCAGCCATACCCTAACCCTCTTCCTTTAGTGCCCAAACCTATCCTCCCCCGGTGGTGCCTAACCTTAACCCCCTCCTTCCCGCAGCCTAACCCTAACATCAACCCCCCCCCCCTGCAGCCTAAGCCTAACCCTCCATTTGGCGCCTAAACCTAAGCTCCCAACCCCCGGCCCCTAACCCTAAACCGTCTGCTATATTTACGGTCAGGAAGCTTGCCTTTGGGATTTCGGCGTCAGCATCTTTACCACATCTCCTCTGATATATCCTGCACTATGCTCTTTTTTAATACATTTCTAGGTAAAGGGGGTTTGATATATACAGTAGGTCCCTATGACATAGGAGTGCATCACTGGACTACTACAATTTGTAGCATATCCTACTAAACTCATTATTTAACATTTTTCTCATAAAAACCATCTCATGCTTTATTTTGGGGGGATGTGGTCACGTGACCACCACTCGGGATCCCGACGGCCACCATGCTGACGCTGGCATCCTGAGCAATCAAAATGCCGGCAGACAGAATGCCGACCCACAGAGTCTATTCCCACTCGTGGGTGTCCACGACACCCACAGAGTGGGAATAGAACCTGTGGCGAGCGCAGGGAGCCCGCAAGGGGCTTTGTTGCCCACCACTGCCGGCATTCTGCTGCTGGGATCCCAGGGTCGGTATACTGGCCGCCGGAATCCTGAGCACCAGTCTCCCAGCCCCAACCCATTTTGCAGTATCTGAAACTATACAGCAACCAAACACATGTATTCCATTTGTTATCCTGGCTGCATCAGGATCCCAAATTCAAGTAAAAATAAAACAGGAATATACTGGGAAAACTGAGACACTCGAGAAACCTACTGTATGTATGGCCTCATCAAACATTACACCCAAAGGAGCAGTCTTTGTTACGGAAACAGCAGTGTACGCTACACTAAAGTATTGCACTTGTGGGAATTGCATTCCAACCAACATTAACTCAACAGCCTCTTTTGTGCATGCAATTTTTTATTTTGAATTTATTGCTGGATCAGACTGGTGCTCATTGCCAGCCTAATTCACAGGAAGGAACAGATGTGAGATACAATGCCTCTTTGTGGCGTGAGAACATCAGAATGAGATATGTGAATGAAAAAATAAGAATAGCTGTGTATATTAATGATGGAGGGAGAGCGAATGCCCCTTATGCATGGAAAACACCACATCATTATAATACCAGAACAGTGGGAGGTACAGGTAGACAGACTGAGTACAAAGAACAGTCCTTGTAGCTACGAGACAGAAAAAGCAGCTAGGCGCATCACTGGGAAGAATGTTGATAAATAAAAGATAATATACCAACAGCCATTAAATAATCATGAACGTAATAATAAGAACAATGCAAAAGCATGTCATTAAACAAAATATTTAAACTAGAACAGAATTTCATATTTCCATTTTAAACTGTATCTGTCACCTACAAACAGTAAAGTATGTAACCAATATTCTATTCATCTTATTTACCAAGAAAGATGATAATTAATTTTGGTTTATTGATAATGGGCAATGGCAATGGGCCTAATGCAGATCTGATCGCTGGGCTGCTAATTTTGCTGTCCTGCGATCAGCTAGTCTCTGCCTACAGAGGGAGTATTTTTTCGCTGTACAAGTAAGTGTGCGATCGCATGTGTAGCAGAGCTGCTCAAAATCAGTTTGTGCAGTCTCTGCGCAGCCCAGGACTTAAGGAGGGTACACACGGAGAGATCCGCGTTTAAAATCTAAGCAATCTGACTAGATTGCTTAGATTTTAAGCATGGATCTGCCGTGTGTATGCCCCCAAGCGATAGCGATGCGCAGGGCGCCGGTGCTACATTGAGCCTGCATGCAGGCTCAATCTAGCAGGTCGCTCACTTCACCGCTGTGTGAAGTGAGCGGCCCCCCGTCAGTCCGTCCCCTCGCTCAGCACATCGCGCTGTGCTGAGCGGCGGGAGAGATGTGTGCTGAGCGGTCTGTGTTAAGATCGCTCAGCACACATCTCCCCCGTCAGTACCCCCCTTTACTCTTCCAGTGCGATTGAATCCTGCTGATCGCGGCCGGAGCTGACGTCAGACACCCTTCCTCAAAACGCTTGAGCACGCCGGCGTTTTTCCGGACACTGACTGAAAACGCTCAGTTGCCACCCACAAACGGCGTCTTCCTGTCAATCACCTTACGAACGCCCATGCGAATGGATCCTTCACACCGTCCCGTCACTGGGCGCTAATGCCCGTTGTAGCTGTCTGATGTGCCTGCGCATTGCGGTGCATATGCATGCGCAGTTCGGATCTGATCGCCCGCTGTGTGAAAATTCAGAGCAGCGTTCAGATCTGAATGACCCCCAATATCCGGTGATGAACGTAAGCACTTATATTGGTGAGGACCACGAAAGGGATCCGGGGTGTAGGTGAGTTGTGAGAAAGCTTCACCACGGACTGTTGCAGTAGGTAAGTATATGCTTGGTACTAGAGATGTGTACCCTCAGAGTTTTATTTTTCGGTTTTGGCTAAACCACCCTGAAGTGTTTTGGTTGGGAATTGATTTTGGATTTCTTGAAAATTAATAAAAATATCTAAAATCATGTAATTTAGATTTTTATTCCTACAGTATTAGTAACATCAATTTTCACTCATTTAGAGTCAATTTTGATCACACTCTCCTGTGTGAATGGCACCTGAAATTACAAGGGAGGGACTTACTGTACAAGCAATCCAAAACCCAAGATTCTGATTTTAAATCGGAGTCCTGAACCAAGGGAAGCTCCAAGTTGGGACTCCCCTAAAGAAATCCGTGCTGGGACTCTGTTCAACTTGGATCCCTTAAATTCAAGTGAGTTCAGATTTCTAATAAACTGAACCGCACACCTCCACTTTTTACTTCGACCATTAGTGTCCCAATTTCTGACTGTAAAAGGCTTTTAGGCTTTTTTTACCAAAATAACCCTGAACTAATGGCAACCACTCTTTTTAACTTTATGGCAAAAAAATAAAATAAACCCCAGATATTGATATGGTGCAAGCTCATAACTTTCTTCCCCAGCTCCAATGTTTCCCCCAATCTCTGTTTCGCATTTCACCTCTCTCCCCCTTGTAGTTGCCCAACAATACCACCTGGATAAGCTGTGACTAGAAGACATAGCATTTTTTGCACACAGAAACAATATTGGGGCCAAGGGAAGAATATGTAGTGTATAACTCTAACCACCGCACACCATGTCTGTGCAATGGGGTTCTGCAGTCTGTCCTGCAATCAAGTCTAAACCAGGACAGCCAGACACGCTAAAGCACTCATGCATACAGCATCTATTCACAGCCCAGCATCTTGGAGACTGCTAAAGATAGCATTGCCAAGTAGAAACCTATGGGCTTCTTTCCGTGATTTCCCCTGAGAGGGATCCTATTGGATCCCTCCTAACACCCCCTGCAGCGCATGCATCACTCGACACGTGCAGAAGGACTCCTGGGTCCTAAACATGGAAATCCTTCTATCGCTGAGGATAGCTCCTGCAGAGAGCATACAGTGTTAAGGCTCCCATCCACTAGTCCGATATGGCCTGATTTTATGCAATTGAGACGAATTGCTGAAACGGATTGCATGAAAAGGGTCACACTGCATGTCCTTTTCATGCAATTGCGATGCGAGGTGCGCTTCCATGTGTCTCCCATCTCAATCGCAGATCACACGTGCTGCACGTTATATTTATCTCAATCACACAGAAATACTGTAGGTTTAATAAAGTTAGATTGCGTGAGATAAATCACATGTAAAAAATACACTCAAGTAGCAAATCGCAATTGCAGGGCTCCCGGGAAGCTCCCAGCCAGATTGCAGGAAACATGGATCCAACTCATTGCTGAGATAAAACTCCCTAGTGGATGGGGGCCTTCAGTAAATGATGTTATGTTTGCAATGTGTGGTGAGATGCATCACATGCAAATTGTGATGTGTCATGCATCCAGCCCTGGGAGTGAAAGGTAAGCAGGAGATATCCGTGACACCTACTGCGATACCTTTTTGGTGAATGGCTTGTACACTTAAGTTATACAAAAGGAGGTGAAAATTTAAATTTCCACCTGCTTTTGTATAATTTAAGTGATGACGAATAGATCCCACAGTCTTTTTTCTTACTCCCTCTCTCTTTCACTCCTTCTCTCGCGCCCTCCTCCATTTCACTCCCTCTCTGTCACTCTGTCTCGCACCCTCCTCTCTCTCACTCCCTCTCTCATACTCATCTCTCACACTTCCTCGCACTCACCCCCCTCTCTTGCACTCCCTCTATCACAGTCCCTCTCTTGCACCCTCATCCCTCTCACTCCCTCACTCCCTGTCACTCCCTCTCTCACACTGTTCTCTCCCTCACTTCCTCACTCGCACCTTCCTCCCTCTCACTCCCTCTCTCTCTAACTCTCTCTCTGTCACTCCCTCTCTCTCACTCCCTGTCACTCCCTCTCTCACACTGTTCTCTCCCTCACTTCCTCACTCGCACCTTCCTCCCTCTCACTCCCTCTCTCTCTAACTCCCTCTCTCACACTCTCCTCTCTCGCACCCTCCTCTCTCTTACTCCCTCTCTCTCACTCTCGCACCCTCCTCCCTCGCACCTGCTCTCTCTCACTCCCTCTCTGATCACTCCTTCTCTCACACTCTCCTCCCTCTTTCTTACTCCCTCTCTAACACAGCTTCTCTCTCAGGGCGGGATATACTATCCTTCGCCCCCGCGTTAATTGCCGTTTTCTCTCGTTCACACTCACCGCTCCGCTGCCCGCCGCTTCCCCTTAGCTCCCCCTTCTGCTTTCTCATTTCCCTATCCCTCCTCTTCACCGCCGTGGCCACTGAGTTCTCCTCTCGCAGCGCTCCCCATGGCCGTTGGCGCATGCACACCAATCACTTTTTTTTTTCCGGGCATGAGCACACAGCCTTCCTGGACGGATCCTGTAGGCTTCCTGCGCCGCAGTTGCAGCTTCCGGCCTTGCGCATGCGCCAACGGCCATGAGGAGCGCTGCGAGAGGAGAACTCAGTGGCCGCAGCGGTGAAGAGGAGGGAGATGGAAATGAGAAAGCAGAAGGGGGAGCTAAGGGGAAGCAGCGGGCAGCGGAGCGGTGAGTGTGAATGGAGAGAAAACTGCACTTAACGCGGGGGTGAAGAATAGTATATCCCGCCCTCCTCCCTCTCTGTCACTCCCTCTCTCACACTCTACTCTTTCGCACCCTCCTCTCTCTCACTCCTTCTCTCTCACTCCTCCTCTCTCACTCCCTCTCTTACTCCCTCTCTCTAATCCCCATTTCACTCACTCTCTCCCTCCCTCTCTTTCACTCTCATCTCTCTCACTCCCTTTCTCGCAGTCTCTTTCTCTCACTCCCTCTCTCGCACCCTCCTCTCTCTCATTCCCTCTCTCACACTCTCCTCTCTCGCACCCTCCTCACTCTTACTCTCTATTGCACCCTCCTCTCGCAATCCCTCTCTTGCACTCCTTCTCTCGTACTCCCTCTCTTGCACCCTCCTCTCTCTCACTTCCTCTCGTACCCTCCTCTCTTACTCCCTTTGTCTTGCACTCCCTCTCTTCCACTCCCTCTCTTGCACTCTCTATCTCTCACTCTTCTCTCTCTTCCTCTCTCTCACTCCCTCTCGCACCCTCCTCTTTCTCACTCCCTTTCTCTCTTGAACTCCCTCTCTCTTGCTCCCTTTCTCTATTTCTCTCTATCTCACTCCCTCTCTCGCACTCCCTTTCTCTCAGTCTCCTCTCTTACTCGTCTCTCACTCTCCTCTTACTACCTCTCTCTCTCACACTCCCTCTACCTCCCTCTCTCTCACTCTCCTCTCTTACTTCTGCTCTCTCTCACTCCCTCTCACTTTCCTCTCTCATACTCTCTACCTCTCACTCCCTCTCTCTCACTCTCCTCTATTACTCCCTCTCTCTTACTCTCTCTCAGTCTCCTCTTTCTCACACACCTCTCTGACTCTCACTCACTCACTCACTCACTCACTCACTCACTCACTCTTCTCTCTCATACTTTCTCTCCTGACTACACCTGAATTAGGGGTAATTTCTTGGAAAGTCATCTAACTAAAAATAGTTCACGAATAGTATATAAAATACAGAGCTACATTTATAAGTAATGCATAGGATGTGTTTGCACTTAGAACTAAATAAAAGACAGAGAACTAACCCTATATGGAGCAAATATGGGCGTTGACATGCAAATATCTTATCATTTTAGCCTCTCTTCATATTAAGTGAATTCCTAAGAGGCCTAGGCAATCTGCTTTGTATACAGTCTTTGAAGCATAGCCCCAGGTAAATTTGAAAAGCTAAAATCCAAATTCTTATGGGGCTGTTTCATTTTCCTTAGCTGTCATAAGCACAAGATATGCTTTCTCCAATGACATATTCTTTGAGCTATCTGCTGAGCGCTCAGGACATCGGCTACTGCAGGAAGTGAGCAAAACTCACTACATACAAATTATAAAGGTATTGGGCCTAATTCAGACCTGATCGCTACTGTGTATTTTCGCACAGCAGCCGATCAGGTCTGAACTGCGCACGCGCCGCAGTGCGCTGGTGCATGCTAGACAGCCAATGGCTATATCAGCCCTGCGATCGCCTCTGCTTGATTGACAGGCAGAGGTGGTCGCTGGGCGGGAGGGGGCGGGCCGGCGGCATTTGGCCGCAGTTTTAGGGGTGCGTTCCAGTCCAGGGGGGGTGCCGTGGCGGCTGCGTGACATCACATGCAGCCGCTGCGACCTGGAGAGCGACGAGTAGCTCCCTGCCATCACGCAGGAGCTGCGCTGGTAGGGAGCTACTCTTCAAGTAAAAAAGCATCACTGCTGTGCGATGCTTTGTACTTGTGTGGCGGGGTAGGGCCTGAAATGCATGTAAGGGAAGCTAATCGTAGATGTGCTAAATTTAGCACATCTACGATCAGGTCTGGATTAGGCCCATTGAGACAAACTGAGATGTATCTATTATGTTGGCAGCCCAAGCCTGGATGTTTCATACACAGAGCCTGATTAGTATTCTGATGGAATTCCACAGCCGCAAGCAAGCAGGTATACAATTTTGTATCATTAAAATTCTAATGCAAGAGGAGGGGTCTGTAGGAGATAGATGCCTTCTATTAGCATTTGCAGGACCCGAGTGCTGCGTCTGAGGACGCAGCCTCAGATCACCACTGCGACCGTAGTTTTAAACGACGATGCCGCCCCCGCTCCCCAAATTCTGCAGCATGTCAATCATGCCGCTGACAGGGTGCTGCGAGCGGCATCACAAGACCTGTTCTGCATGTGCACAGGATACACTTTGCACCTGTGCAGAACCCCAGAAATCGTATTTGTACTCAAACCATCGGATTTGCAATTGCATACAAATTTGAATCAGGCCCTCACTTCCAATCCTCTCTGCTCACCAGAAATCCAGGCTGAACGTAAATGTGACACTCTGAACCGGAGCCCCTTAATTTGTATTACAAAGGGTATGCATTGCAGGCAACTGTCGGACTGGATAAGACATGAGTAAGGTCCCCTAATTTTCCCCATGCTGAGCTTCGATTACTACCCATCCTGTTAATGCTGAAGGGGTTAACACTCCCTTCTGCTGTTGCCTGGGAGACGCCAGCAGGACCAGTGAGCAGACAGGCACTAGGACCCTTGGACTTACTTATAATGGAGGAGGGAGTGAGAAGGCTGATGGAGTTTTGATTTGCTATGGCAGAACGGGAAAAAGAGGAGGCTGGGTTTGCACCAGTGTGTGTGAGAGGAGACACGCTGTGGAGAGCGGAGCCGCTGCTGGGGAGACCGCTGTGAGGAGACACGCCATGGAGAGCGGAGCTGCCACTGAAGAGACCGCTGTGAGAGCTACCAGCCACTGCAGTGACACCAGCCTGCCCAGTATTGAAGCTCCTGGGAAAGGTCTCAGGTGATAGAGGGGAGTGGGTGAGGCCGCTGATAGCAGGTACCTACCTCTGACACACAGACACTCCAGCTAATGCCCTCAGTTAGAAACCCAGAGTCACCCAGCTCCGCATACACAGCTGAATAGGGGTCAGATGAGAGAGAGAGAGAGAGAGAGAGAGAGAGAGAGAGAGACGCTTTTCCTTTTACTTGGCAGACACAGCTATTAAGAGTACTGGACAGTATTAAATATTGTACCTTTCAACAGGGGAGTCCATTTAATAACCAGCATGACCCTTTTTGGATATAATTTACCTCAGGAAAGACAGGAGCCAGGTAGCAAAATAAACTGTAAACTACCTTAGTGAACAGGGTGACAGAAAAGAGCAGGCCCCTTGTGTATTTTAGACACTCCACAGCTTGTATCAGCCAGCTTTATTATACCTTGCCTGCAATCTATCTGCACTTTTCATGTGACGCTGAACTGTATTGTGAACACACTCTAGCTGTTCAGAGCTTCAGCTACTAATATAGCCTGCAACTGCCACCTGTGCTTATAACCCTACTGCTTTGACTGGAAACTGCTTTAAATTCATTTGCACCCTGCTGAATCTCTTATTAAGTCTGCCAACTTATGCATGCCCCTTTATTCTCTGAACGGTGTGAGGAATTAGTTCACTATATTTCACCCTTCACTGAACTGCTTACTTGGCACTGTATACCTACTGTCTGCTAACCTGCAGTATCAAACTGTGCTTAATTCTGCTATTGACTTTCAATTATCAGCATTACCTGCTACTATTAAGACAGTAGTTTACAAAGGGTTCAGAATCTTAGCATGTAAATTGACTCTTTTGCTGTTCTGGTTTAGTTCCGGTACTAGGTATACAACTCAGTCACCAGCAGCTTGTGATGACAACAAAGGTTACCGTCCCGAGTGGGCATAGTAGAATATTTCTAATTCTCAGTATGTAAATGCATATGCAAATGATTTACTGATTTGATTATCTGTATACTGTGATATTGCTGTACCGTTTGCAACCTTTTACTATATCCTCATGTGCACCCTTTGTCTTATTTGTGGAAGTGTATTTGCCTTTTAATCAATTATTCTCACAGAGGTGACCAGTTTGATGTGTGGTGACTTGTATGTTGGGTCCACCGGGGTTGGAGTTCCTCGTCTCTCTGCCTAGGGTTCCAGAAGTGAGACTCAGTCAAAGAAGTGATTCTGAGTGAAGAATCCAGGTACGTCCACCGACACCTGCACTCACAATAACACTCCACCATACCTACCTGTTACATAAATGCACTTGACCATTTGCATTTTTAAATGCATATTTGTGTATAACATTGTGCGGAATAAGGTACAGTACATGCCATCATTATCATCATACATCTTTCCACCAGCTTTGGAACATAACAGAATGTAAGCATGGTGTGGGGCAATGTGCTACAAAACTGAAGCACTATACATGGTCAGAAGCTGATTCCCTCACATGCCCCCCTGCCCACCCCCTTTTCCCTAAAACATCCCTCTGCCCATCATCCACTACCCACCAGTTTTCCCTCGCATTCTCCTCTGCCTGACAGCTTATTTCTTAAATATCCCTCTGCCAAGCAGTTTTTCCCTCACATACTCCCCTGCCCATCATCCCTCATATTCCACTCTACCCAGAAACATTTTCTAGCATGAACATCTGCCACACCAACCCAGCTTCTCCCTCACATTCCCCTCTGCCCAACAGCTTTTCCCTCACATGTACTCTCCCCAACAGCATTTCCCTCATATTCCACTCAGCCCACTAGCTTTTCCCTCTCATGGCTTTTTTTCTCTCACATGTACTCCGCCCAACAGCATTTTATCCTTCTACTTACCTCATTCTCCTACTGTTGTGATTGCAGTTGCACCAGAAACGTTAGAGCATGCAGCAGAAAACACCGGGGTAGGTTACATATATTTGCACACATATACAGACAGGACACACAGGGTATATTAAGAGAGGAGGCCTCTCTGGGCCACCTGAGCCCACTCTTCTCTAGCCAGCAGTGCAGTGTCAGCACTATGGTCACTAGAAGACCCTACACCCATGCCAGAGTCTAGTGCACATGCGCAGGTCTCTGGGTAAATGGCATGGCAGCCATTTTCCCAGAGATTTTCTAACTGCGCATGCACAAAATGCTGGGAAAAAAGTGTGCCATTTTCCCCGTGATTTGTGACTTCTGAAGTGTAGGTAATCAAGACCTTTAAGCAGGCAAGGATGTGCAATCAGGGCAGAACTTCCCCTGTCATACTCCATGTCAAACTCCTGAGATTTTATATAAAAATGATTAGAATAATACAAAGAAGATACTTATAACATAAACATCTTCTTTGTTTATTGTAATCCTTTCTATAGTTGACACTCACTAGCTTTATGGAGATCCCTGGTGCTGCAGGGAGAGGAGAGATGAGGCAGCAACAGCTCTGCCTCAGTTCTTCAGAGCTGGGGACAGGGGCCACACTATGGACAGTAACACTGCACAGAAAAGGAGCTAAGAGAAGCATGCCTCTGAATGTGGGGGCGGGTCTTGTGCACTGATGGACACTTGGATGTGTCATCTGACCAGGAAGTGCACTTTGGTCAGAGCTCAGTCAGCAGCATCACGAGAAGATACAGGGATACAGGTAGGAGACTCAATGGACACTGTAGCTTTGTGTAGTGAGGAGAGAGAGAGTTACAGTGAGTAGGAGGTGAGACAGGCTCCCAGCATTCAGACCCATCCCCATGTGCCTCTCCGTCCATTTACCTCAAGGCACGTCACTGGATGCAGGGTGTGCGGTGTACATACAGGCAGGGTTACATATAGAGACACATACATACAGATAGGGTTATATATAGTGACACACACATACAGGCTGGGTTACATATAGCGACACATACATACAGGTAGAGTGGCATATAGTGACACATACATACAGGTAGAGTGGTATATAGTGACACACACATATAGGCAGGGTTACCTATAGAGATACATACAGGTAGGTTGGCAGAGGGTGACACACATACAGGCACGTTTCCTATAGTGACACACACATACAGGCAGGGTTACATATAGAGACATATACATACAGATAGGGTTATATATAGTGATTAGTGACATACACATACACGCTTGGTTACATGTAGAGACACATACATATGTAATACTCTGAGATTATGATATATATGTATGGCTATACAGAAGGTTCTCTAATAATGTATGTCATTAATATATAATATACATGGCCCTCACGGGAGAAAGAGAGACTGTCAGCAGTAATTGGGACCCTTCATAGAGGGTAATTGTGCAGGACAGAGCAATGAGTGGACCGGGAGCAGTAGAAGCGCGTGGCCCCAGGGGCTGAACCGTGAGCCCGCACGAGAGACAGCCAGCGCGTGCGGTGAGCGGCCAGTGGAGCCACGAGGAGAGAGGCCATAAAAGGAGAGCTGACTGACGGTTGGTGTGGCAGAGCGGAGCGGCAGGATCCGGAGAGAGAGAGAGAACGAGAGCCGGAGACACACTGTGCGGCGAAACTAACTGCGCCAGTGAGCCGCTGATCGAGAGCCGACCAGGTACCGCTGACTAAAATGTACCTGATCTTGGGCTCTGGTGGTCTCCAGGCGGCGTGGGGTGATCCCAACCCCGGTGAATTTGGAGCGGAGAGCGGCCGTGACGGCGCTGTCCGCGACTGCAGTTGGAGGAGGGGTCTTCCATCTGTGACGCCCTCAGAAAGGCATGGTCCATCTACACGACTGGAGCAGTGAGTGACACTGGAGGGAGGTCTAATAAGCGGCCCCGGACACCCCATATACGGGTAGGGGTGGGTCCGGATAGCAACTGATTGGATAGGACCTTACACTGAAGGGGATCCCCTGCAGCACTTCATTATGAAATGCCCTAACGTGTCTGTGCATTGAAGGGGAACTAGTAGTAGTACTCTATTATACAGCACTGATTCAAGCTTGTGTGAAATTACAGGAGTTTATTTGACACAGCGATTGTCAGCCTTAGAAAGGTATTTTACCGCCATCTGTTGAAACACAAAAGTGAGTTAGCCAACCAGATTAATTTGACTCCATTCATGGACATAGTACGCTCAGTTAAGGCGCAGATGTAGCGATTGATAAAACCGAGAGCTGCAGATTCAGTCACCTTGTGCAACTTAGTTACAGTGCAGGAGATCTCTACCGCTAACAGTAATCAGCTAATGAGCAAGGACATAACTGACCACAGTTTACAGACATCACCAAAGAGTAGCAGTAATTTACGATTGAGCAGATTAACTGTAGAGCAGTTCTCATAAGCAGAGGAATATAAAACTAATTTATTCAGGAGCGACTGCGGCCACTTTGAATTAATCGAGAACGTTACGACAGTCAGACACGTGGATTTTTGTCAGGGATTACAAAACATCTGAAGTAATTTAACTCCAAAGCAAAGTAAGGAATCTTCCTAGATTACATGGAGTACGGAAGGAAATTATCTCCAGTTGATTGGTACCACAGAAACTTCTCAGTATGTGCACCAACGAGATAATAAGAGTACTCAGAGAGACACTAAATTTAATATAGAAACGTTAATTTAGTATCATTCCTTAAAGTTAGTAGAGTAATATACTGAAGGTAATGCCGATAACCTTTGTTATACCTTAGATTGTTTAGGATAAGAATAGGATACATTGCACTAATCTTCTTTACCTAGGTTGGTTCAACTACGGTGTAAAGAGAAAACTCACAGAGTGTTCCAGAATAGTAAAAATTTTATTATTACTTTTATTATTATTGAGGGCACCACGTTGTTGCCGTAAGTCATTATAACTATAGTTTGGTACTGTGTTATTGTTACACGAGATTGACCGCTGAGGCGCAAACACCGCTAATAAAGCTTTTATTCTGAAGAAATCGGCTGTATAATTGTCTCACCAAACCAGATTGGAGTGTCACAGCATCATCAGAACAAAGCCAAGGCACAACCAACATTCATAACACCTAGTACGGGTATTACAAAAATTCATACAGATAGGGTTATACAGTA
This sequence comes from Pseudophryne corroboree, assembly GCF_028390025.1. NCBI lineage: Eukaryota > Metazoa > Chordata > Amphibia > Anura > Myobatrachidae > Pseudophryne > Pseudophryne corroboree. The sequence goes on along the minus strand of NC_086450.1, from coordinate 401,312,237 downwards.
TATAGTGACACACATACAGGCAGGGTTACATATAGAGACATACATACAGATAGGGTTATATATAGCTACACACACATACAGGCAGGGTTGCATGTAGTGACACACTCATACAGGCAATTTTACATATACAGTAGAGCAGAATTCAATTGTTTTATCATATTCAATTGATCTTTTTTATCAAACATTTTGCGCCCACAGCAGTTGGATTTAGCTGTGTAAGGAGGCTAAATTCAAATAAACTAATGGGTCCAATGCAAAAAAGTCCCATTTGGTAACCCAAATGGGTAACTTTTCACACGTTTCAGCTTGTCAGCTCTGCTGGGAGACATCTGCTGGCTACCAGTGGAAAAAAACATTTGAATTCTGTCAATAGAGTCATACACACAGGGCCGTGTCTAGAGCCGTGCAATCGCACAGGGTGTCGCGGACAGTGTCAGCATCGGTATGCTATGCAGTCCAGCTGACCAGGTAGAATACTGCTGAAAATGTTCATCCCAAAATGGCTGCTGCCTTAGTGGAGATAGATGTTTGAGTTCCTACTTGACCTCTATCATCTGTCAGGGAAAAGGAGAGAACGCCGGTAATCGGAAGTCATAGGAGCCACTGGGGAGATTCCAGGAGACGCCTTGGAGATGCTACAGTGACCGTGAGTGTAAAAACAGGAGGTGGCCAGTGGCGGGAAACCCACTAACAACAAGCAAGAAGTTTAAAATGTACTAATACTGTCAGTGGCACATGGGGACTCTGAGGGCAGTAGGCAGTATTCAGTCAGCAATAGCTGTGCTGTGCTGGTGGCAGTGGCATAGGCACAGGGGGACTCTGAGGGCAGTAGGCAGCATTCAGTCAGCAATAGCTGTGCTGTGCTGGTGGCAGTGGCATAGGCACAGGGGGACTCTGAGGGCAGTAGGCAGTATTCAGTCAGCAATAGCTGTGCTGTGCTGGTGGCAGTGGCATAGGCACAGGGGGACTCTGAGGGCAGTAGGCAGCATTCAGTCAGCAATAGCTGTGCTGTGCTGGTGGCAGTGGCATAGGCACAGGGGGACTCTGAAGGCAGTAGGCAGTATTCAGTCAGCAATAGCTGTGCTGTGCTGGTGGCAGTGGCATAGCCACAGGGTGACTCTGAGGCCAGTAGGGAACACTCAGTCAGCAATACTGTGGGGAATATTAAGGTTTGAGGGACATAACTGTGGGGCATAATAAGGTGTCTTGGGCATTACTGTGTATGGCTTATTATGGAGCATTACTGTAGGAGGCATAATATGGTGCAAGGAGCATTAGGGTACAGGGCATAATATGAAGCAAGGTACATTGCAATGCAGGGCATAATATGGTGCAAGGTGCATTACAGTGTAGGGCATAATATGGTGCAAGGTTCATTATGTTGGCAGAGTGTTGCGTGTTTGATAATGATGTTAATCCACACAATTTATAGTTAACCAGAACGCTGGTTTATTGACATACAAACACAACACTTGTTAATGCGGAAGATGTTCTGCAGCAGCAGTAACTCACTCATATATATAACAGGCTGGTACAATGAAAGTGTGGTATTTATCGCTATATGTCATGCGCAAGGGCGTAGCTACCATAGGTGCAGGCAGTGCAGCTGCTATGGGGCCCAGAGCTGAGAGGGGCCCACCTTCCCTGTCACAGTTACATATTTTGTACAGTATACATTTTTCACCATTGGTACATACATAGGGGCACTTACAAACTTTTACCTTGGGGGTTACACTGCTCATTGTAATGTGGTATAAAATGAACTGGAGGGCATTATACTGTTACATCATATAAACTAAAGCACTCTAATGTGGCACAATATAAAATGGGGGGCACTATAGTGTGGCATAATATGAACTGTATCATAATGTGATTTGGGGATACTGTGTTGCATAACATTAACTAAGTCACTACTATGGTTCAGAAAATGAACAAGGGCACTATTATGGGGCATAAAATTAACAATTGCAGTGGAGTGGTATCTCTCTTGAAGCATTGGGACAGGGGCCCTTCAAAATGTTGCTTTGGGGCCCATTAGGTTCTAGCTACGCCCCTGGTCATGCGGCTGTGGTAAGGTAGTGACTCTGATAGTATGGGATGGAAGGCTGCACATCCGTGCAGACTGACTCTCGGAAGGAACATGTACTGCCCCTGCTCTCCGTCACGCTCAGGTTGTGCGACACATGCTGCAGGAGGAACCATCTCTCCTTCTCCACTGCAGGAGGAACTGTGTCATCATTCTCCGCCACCCTGATGCTCCAGCACTAAAGGATGCACACCCAGTGTAATGTATACACAGGAGACAAGGTACTGAGTGCACTATACTCCGCACCCCCCCCCCCCCCCCCCCTTGCTCAGTACTGTCTACAGTCATCATACAAGAACATGACATTTTCTAAAAACTTTTCAATAGTCATACCGAAAACATGGCGATGAAGCTAAAACAGTAAGAACAAATCAATATCAAATATATTCTAGTCCACATTATTTCAAGAACACATTTAGCAGGTGTGATGACCGTCCCTTTGTTAACATGTGGACAACATTGTTCTCACTTGCCACATACTGTATTCCACATTGATGGATTTATTCTCCACTAATTCACAAATGAAGTGATGTCTTATGGCAATATGCTTAAACCGTCCATAATGCTTGGTACTAGAAGACAAATCTATTGCTCCTTTGTTATCACACGCAATGTTGATGGTCTCACTGTGATAATGACTTAATTCACACAAAGTCTGTTTTATCCATAGTGCTTCCTTTGATGTTTCTGTAAGTGCCATATACTCCGCTTCTGTAATAGAAAGGGCAACTTCCTGCTCGCCCAGCTGATGTCAGCACCTGCCAGTAGTAGATCATCTACATATACAGCTATGATGAACAACTTTTCATCTACAGTCTTGTGATATAGGCAGTCATCAGTCTCTGACCTAACAAAGTTAATTTCTAACAACACAGCATCCAACTTCACATATCAGCAACGACCACTTTGCTTGAGGTCATATAACGACTTCTTTAAAAGGCAAACATTTCCTGCTTGGAATATATTCTCGTCATAATGTTCAGGTGGTTCCATATAAATCTCCTCAGCTAACTCTCCATTCAGAAATGCAGAATCAAAGTCTAGCTGGTATAACAGCAAATCATGTAGTGTAGCAATAGCAACCACTAACCTTAAGGTGCTGTACCTTGCAACAGGTAATCAATTGCGGACCTTTGGGTATATCCCTTGGCAACAAGGCAGGCTTTGTAATGAGCAATTGTCCCATCTGCATTTAACTTCTTGCAATAGACCCACTTGTTCTTGATCATTTTACGATTGCTTGGCCTATCAACTGCAGTCCATGTACTGTTATCATCCATTGCTGATAGCTTTGTATGAATTGCTGACTTCCATTCTGTCAAATCACTGCTAGACTTTGCTTCCTGTATGTTTTGGGGTTCACAGTAAGCTATGTTTGCATATTCCTCACTGTATTTCTTGGCTGGAACACCTTTGTTGCTCATGGAACTCCTGTTTCCTGATTGGTTGTCTACATTGATATTCTCAGTTTCAGACATGCTTTCTGCTGCCTGTACATCCAATAATACATGTTGTTTTTCTTCTAGCTTCACTGCCCCAGTTAGCAGCACTATTTCATGGAACACCTCATCTCTGAATTTAAGAAGACATTTGTTTGTAATATCCCAAAGTCTGTATCCTTTGCTTTCTTCACAGTATCCGAGCATAATACAGTCTATGGATTTTGGATCTAACTTTCTCCTTTTCTCCTTAGGTATATGTGCAAAAGCTTTGCTCCCAAAGACACGAAGATGACTGACACTTGGCTTTTTATTGGACCACGCCTCCAGTTGCATTTTACCTTTTACAGCTACTGTAGGTGCACAATTTTTTAGGTATACTGCAGTAGATACTGCTTCTGCCCAAAATCTTTTTTCCAGGCCCGCGTCACTTAACATAGTCTGTGCTCTCTCAACAATTGTGTGGTTTGCCCGTTCACTCACGCCATTTTGTTTTCCGGTGTGTAGGCAATTGTTAGTTGATGCTTTATGCTAATTTTTTAAGGAATGCGGCTGACACCTTGTTGTCATACTCTCCACCATTGTCGGATATCAAGACCTCTAATTTCAGACCCGTCTGAGTCTTGACCAGGTTTTTGTATTCCACAATTTTGTTGACAACTTCACTCTTTTCTTTAATAAAATATACATATGTCATTCTTCTGGCGTCATCAATGAGAGTAATGAAATATCTGTAGCCACTGATTGATTCCACTTCCATTGGACCACATACGTCAGTGTGCACTAGAGCTAGTGGTGTCTCTGCTCTACTAACTGACTGGAAATAGGTTGCAAGTTTGCTTTCCTTTTATACAGCTCTCACACATAGGTCTTTCATTGTTATTCATGGTGATCTCTGTTACCATTCCATCTAGCAGTTTCTGGATGTTGTCATATCCTAGATGATCCAAATGTTTGTGTCACAGCTCCATTGATTGGTTTGCATCAGTAGCCATCATTGCAGAACACTTCTTAGTGTCCAGGACATATAGTTGGTTGCACCTGGTTGCTGAAGCAATTACAGTCCCTCTTTTATTTTGCACCACACACTTGCCCTTTTCAAACTGGACTCTGTAACCCTTTTTCTCTAGGACACTGAGAGCGATGAGATTACTTCCCAAATCTGGCACGAATAATACATCTTGAATATCTATAACAACTGTTTCTCCTCCAATTCTTAAATGCACTGTGATTGTTCCAACTTGTGATGCAGTAAGAATTTTTTTCCAATCCCTTTTACTGTAGTGGTTTCACATGGTGTTTAAGAACTGTACCAATGCTGATTGCAACTGAAATGCCCAGTGGCTCCTGAGTCCATGTACCAGCAATCCTTCTTGTGACTATCTGCTACATTCAGTGCTGACTCGTTTGGTTTGTCATGCTGTTTCTGTGCACCATTGGAATTTCTCATCCTACAATCTGAAGCCTTATGCCCCAACTTGTGACACACAAATCACTTTTCATTTATCTTTTTGGACTTTGTCCCTTTTGTGAGTAAGGCAGAACCCTCAGCTATGGTCTCGACAGGAATACGTTCTTGGAACTGTAGTAGCTTGGCCCTTACAATTTCTGTTGTCAGCTTGGTATCATCAGACTCCAAAGCAACCACCAAAAAATCAAATTCTGACATCAGATTTTGTAACATCGCCATTGCCACTTCTTCCTCGTCCACCTGTGCCCTCACAGATGCCAACTGCTAAGCTATTGAAAATATCTTATCAATATAATTATTCATGTCTTTGTGGGCACTCAATTTGTCCCATATAGCATGCTTCTCAAACTTATCCTTCTCATCAGACCTCTGTCCTCATACGCCTTTGTAGGGTTGTCCTCATGTCCTTAGCTGACACTTTCCCACTGATTATAGAATAAACATGCTGCTCCACAGCTAAGCACATCATGCCAATAGCTCTGTCTTCATCATCTGGGTTAGAACCTGCTCCTGGATCTATTGTGACCTTCCACAATTTTTTCCGCTTAAGCTGCATCTCCATGGCAAACTTCCATGTAGTGTAGTTCTCTCAACCTTTCAATTTTGCAAAGTTCATGCTGTGCCCTGTGCTATGCATCTTCTCAGTATTAATAATAAGGTGTCTTGGGCATTACTGTGTATGGCTTATTATGGTAAAGGAGCATTTCTGTATGGGGCATAATATGGAGCAAGGTGATTTGCAGTGCAGGGCATAATATGGTGCAAGGTGCATTACAGTGTGGGTCATAATATGGTGCAAGGTTCATTACATACCTGCCTTTTGGAAAAAGACGCCCTGCTGGCGTTGAAACGCGTTAAGGATACAGGTTATTTTCCCTCATTCCTGTATACCCCTGAGACTATTCTATCACAAAGGATTAGCTGCAGCACGAGCACGGCCACGGCGGCTGTTCATTATTCAGCTCACAGCCAGACACCGGCTATTGGAGTCATTTTATTACGGCAGCTGTGCTTCTCAGCAAAGCCCACCTGGAGCTCTGTGTGATAATTCAGTTGCCACACCATCACTACCAGTGTGTTTGACTGCAGTCTACAAACACTGCAGACACCCTGTGACTCCATCATCATCTCACCTTTGCATAGGTAAACAACAGAGAGGCTCCTTCTGAGCTGCCCGTGGGAGTCCGGTCGTGCCGCTATTGGTGAGAGCCCGCTGGCATCGGGCCGCATAGGTAACAGCTTAGCCGCCCGGGAAGTACCAGCATCAGCCGCCAGCGTGCAGGGCTGCATTCCATCTTGGCCCGGCGGCTCAGTGCGGACCCTGCTCTCCCGTCCCCATGCAGGGACATAGCAGCTGACCGAGACAACATCACTCTGGGCTCTCTCTGCTGCCATCATCACAGTGGGTAATTGTGTATCTGCACAGTCTCATTCTATATCACTCGGACATTGTTTATTCATTTAAGATTCCACATCATTTAAAGATCATTGAAACTGTCATGTGCTGCTATAGATGTAAGACTTTTCTTGGGACTTTGTTTTCACGGATTAAGTGAGTTTCATTTTTCTGTCTACAGATCTGCAGTTTATTTTTTAGTTCACCATCAATGTTACAAATTCTTTTTTAACCATTTGTAGTTCGCATCAAACAGCATTAGGCATTCTTTGCATAGAAAGTACCTTTTAATTAATTAATTATCAAAGCTCAGGGGTATTCTATTTGAGCAGATTATTAAGTCATATTGAATTGTTTTTATCATACTCCCGGGAGAATTGTTGTAAATACTTTTATTACAATAAATATTCATATTTTTTTGATTGTCAAGCGCAACCTGGTTTTTGTTGTTCACATTGTATTTCCTAGGGATTGGCTTTTCCCTTTTCCAGCTGCTGCTGACAATCGTTTACACCACCATTCACCGAGCGCTCAGCCTATTTGTTCCAAGGTTCATTACGTTGGTAGAGTGTTGTGGTGTTTGATAGTGATGTTAATCCACACAATTTATAGTTAACCAGCAGTAACTCACTCATATATATAACTGGCTGGTACAGTGAAAGCGCAGTACTTATCGCTATACATCATGTGGCTGTGGTAAGGTAGTGACTCTGACAGTATGGGATGGAAGGCTGCACATCCGTGCAGACTGACTCCCGTTGGAAGGAACACGCACTGTCCACTGCTTTCCATCCCACTCAGGCAGTGCGACACACGCTGTAGGAGGAACCGTCTCTCCCTCTCCACTTCAGGAGGAACTGTCTCTACCTCTCCACTACAGGAGGAACTGTCTCTAACCTCTCCACTTCAGGAGGAACTGTCTCTACCTCTCCACTACAGGAGGAACTGTCTCTAACCTCTCCACTTCAGGAGGAACTGTCTCTACCTCTCCACTACAGGAAGAACTGTCTCTAACCTCTCCACTTCAGGAGGAACTGTCTCTACCTCTCCACTGCAGGAGGAACTGTCTCTAACCTCTCCACTGCAGGAGGAACTGTCTCTAACCTCTCCACTTCAGGAGGAACTGTCTCTACCTCTCCACTGCAGGAGGAACTGTCTCTAACCTCTCCACTGCAGGAGGAACTGTCTCTAACCTCTCCACTACAGGAGGAACTGTCTCTAACCTCTCCACTTCAGGAGGAACTGTCTCTACCTCTCCACTACAGGAGGAACTGTGTCATCAGTCTTCGCCTCCCTGATGCTCCAGCACTAGAGGGTAAACACTAGAGGATGCACACCCAGTGTAATGTATACACAGGAGACAAGGTACTAAGTGCACTATACTCCAACACATTACAGGCCAGGTCAATATATGGTGCAAGGGGCATTACAGTGTGGGGCATAATATGGTGTAAGGGGCATTACAGTGTGGGGCATAATATGATGCAAGGGGCATTACAGTGTGGGGCATACTATGGTTCAAGGGCATTACAGTGTGGGGCATCATATGGTGCAAGGGGCATTACAGTGTGGTGCATCATATGGTGCAAGGGGCATTACTGTGTGGGGCATAATATGGTGGATTTTTTTTCTTTCCTGTGGTGGCAAAGGTCTGGCGGTGCAAAGTCAAAAACTGGGGTGTAAGGTAGTCTTTTCCTGCAAGGCCACGCCCATTGTAATGAGGCCACGCCCTCTGTGGGGTGCGCATTTTTATACTGTTAATTGGGACCTAGCAGTACCTGGAAGGCTTTGCTTAAGCTGGAAGGGCTGTACTGGGGCCCCATTGCCAGCAATGAGGACTGTATTGCTCTCGAGAGTGATACAGTGACAAATTGCGGTAATCTTAGTTTACCCCTAGTTGTTGAATAGTGAAAGTAGGAGTGCTAAAGGGGTTATGCTCCATTCTTAAATGGAGCCCTAAATTTTAAAGTTGCCTGTATCTTAGGATGTGGGCGTGGAAACAAAATAGCGTTGGGGCAACTCTACATAAACAGGACATCTTTATACATTCACCTTTAAATCAGGCACCAAATACTGTAATTGCAGGACAGAGTGACATGAAACGGAAAATAAGAAACATAAAGAAATGCAGAAAGATCATGCTTTCTCTAGATTGCAATTGACTTTCTCCAAGTTCTATCGCTGAAAGGTTGTGTGCTGTAGCGAATCTTGCCACGGGCAAGCAGGACTTTGCCTGGGGCGCCGCCTTCCGTAGGGCGCTGGCTACGTGTCTAGTTTCCCTTCGTGGAGAGGACCTTTTGCTGTGCGGTGTGCGATGACGTCATTGCGCACCGCTCAGCATTTAAGCGGCGCTACTACTGTACAGGGGGCGTAACTGACCACGCCCCCTGTATTAAGCCATGCCCCGTTTCCTGCCCGGGGCGCAGAGCGGGCTTGAACCGGCCTTGGTTGTTTGAGTCGTAATTTGGAGCCTGTGACATGTTTAACAAGGGAGGGGTCCTGGGGTGCACACCGGTAATGAGAGGTGCGACCCTGCGGAGACCTTTCAGTACTGCATACAAAGACAATGTTGCAGGTGCACAATTCAAACACTACCAATTTAATAATAATAATCATTGCAATAAAACTTTACATTTTGAGTGAGGTTCTTCGCATAGTTATGGCCATAAATAACGGCATTCTCACCGCGTCCAGGTGACCTCATTAGTCTGGCAAGTCCTTAACATTTTGGGGGATACAAATCTAGGGCGTGGGACACCCAAAAACCAAGCAGCTGAGTGACCCTGGAACAACACTAGAGTGAAAAAATATATTGTGAAAAAAGTGAAGATAGGTTAGACAGAGAGGCTGCTGAAATCAGTGAGAGGTAACGAGGTTAGAAACAAAGTAGTGAGAGGTAAAGTAGTGAGAAGTAAAGTAGTGAAAAGTGAAGGTGGGAAATGAGTTACATTGAAACAAAACACACAATAGGGATGAAAGTAAGGTTGCTCCTGAGGCCAAACAGCCACAGCAGTCCAGGGGGACCCACACCCCAGAAATCCACCCCCCATCTGATAATCCAATATACATCTGTGCAGGACTCGCCTTGCTCTGCATGCAGTCTAAGAAATGTCAGGAACCTAATTAAAACCAATATATAGGACAGATGGGCGTGGGTGCTACCACCAGGCAGAAGGGATCTCCGGCCTTCTATTGTTTATGTAAATACACAGCATTAGGTATACAGGGGAGGGGTCCTGGGGTACACACCGGTAATGAGAGGTGCGACCCTACGGAGACCTTTCAGTACTGCATACAAAGACAAGGTTGCATATGCACCATTCAAACACTACCAATCTAATAATAATAATCATTGCAATCAGTTATGGCGATAAATAATGGCTTTCCACCCGCGTCCAGGTGACCTCATTAGTTGGGCAAGTTCCTAACATTTTAGGGGGTGCAAATCTAGGGCGCAGGACCCCCCAAAACCAAGCAGCTAAGTGACCCAAGGAGTGGCAAATCCATCAGGGGGTGATAAGGGCGATCACCCCCCGTAACACAAGGCTCAACATGACGTCATCAGCCGCTCTCCACTCAATCTCTTTCGGGGCGCTGAGTGATTCGGACGTCAGCAGCCTCCGCTCTCAGTCCCATACCTGCGGCTGCTGGAGCGGGAGTTGCAGGGTGCTGCGGTGTACACAGGTCAGTGTGACCTGGGGGTACAAGTAAAGGTGGAGTGCCCTGTGCTGCATTCATCCCTCGCCGGGGTGCACAGAGACACCACATGTGCAGCTCAGCCTGGCTGGTGTCTGCAGGCATCATGTACTAGGTGACGGGGGCACAGTGATAGCGGGGGAGAGGGGTCTGTGCAGGCTGTCACATGGTGCAGGACAATATATTGGGGCAAGGACAGTAACTGTCCCCTACATGCAGAGCCGGCCCTAGCCAATATGATGCCCTAGGCAAGATTTTTGCTGGTGCCCCCTAGCGCCACCGCTGGTTCCGCCTCTGACCTTGCACCTCTTTCCCAGCACCATCACCCCTCACCCATAGCAGTCCCTATTTTGGTGTTTGTACCCCTATATTTTAAATAGGAACAGTTCGCACATTTGGCGCACAGCCCAAAAAGGGGTGTGTTTTTGCTGGCAAGGGGCATGGCCACACAATAGTAACCCCAATTCCAATTACGCCACACAGTACTGCAACTTATTCACATTTTATCATGTGATAGTGTCCATAATTCATATTACATCCCACAGTAGTATCACTTTACCTTATAAACGTTACTCCTCACAGTAGAGCCCCTTATTCACATTACATCACACTGAATTGCTCCTTATTCACATTACACCACACCCTATTGCTCTTTATTCCCATTAGACGACATAGTAGTGCCCTTTCTATACGCAAATCCACATAGTAGAGCACCTTATACACATAATGCCACACATTAGTAATGCATTTATACACAATTCCACACAGTAATGCCCCTTACACATATGAGACACATTAATGTCCTTATAAACAAAATGCACCTTACACATTATGACAACCTTTATTAATGCCCTTTTACACATAATGTCCCTTACACATATACCGCACATTATTGATGCCATATATACACGACACACATAGTGCCCCCTACACATTTGCTGCACATTATTAGTGCCCCTATACACATAATGACACACATATAGTAGCACCATTACACATATGCCACACATTATTAATGCCCTTATACACATAATGACACACAGTGCCCCTTTACACATATGTTGCACATTATTTATGCATTTTTACATGACACACATAATGCTCCTTACTCATATTCCGAACACTACTGCACAACCAACCCACTCACATGCACACAGCACTCACACTGCCACTAACACTGTGACCTCTGCCTCTGCTTGGATACAGATGTGTCCTCATAAATCTTGCCTCAGTGCTAATGTCGGGCACCTTTTTTTTTTTTTTTTTAATGCATCTTATTTGCATTTCTATGTGGCTAGGATGCACAAGCAGCTTCTGCTGATTAAACTGATATGCAGCATGCCTATATACTGTGTGAGACTGTGGCTGTATCTGTATATGAAAGGCTACATACAGAATATAGGCATGCCGCATATCATTTTAATCAGCAGAAGCTGCTGATGCCCCTAGGCATATCAAATGCCCTAGGCAATTGCCTAGTTTGCCTATGCCTATGGCCGGCTCTGCCTACATGCGCATATGCCCTGTGTAAGCACACTGCCAGTCCCTGCATGCACTATACTGTGCCCTATGTGAGCATACTGCCAGCCCCTGCATACACTATACCAGACCCGGCCAACCTGTGGCTCTCCAGCTGTTGTGAAACTACACATCCCAGCATGCCCTGCCATAGTTCTAGCATTACCTAAAAGTAATATTGTAGCAGGGCATGCTGGGATTTGTAGTTTTTCAACAGCTGGAGAGCCACAGGTTGGCCAGGCCTGCACTATACTATACCCTATGTGAGCACACTGTAGCCCCTCCATACACTATACTGTGCCCTATGTGAGCACACTGCCAGTCCCTGCATGCACTATACTGTGCCTGATGTGAGCACAATTTCAGCCCCCGCATACACCATAAATATACTGTGCCCTGTATGAGCACACTGCCAGGCTCCTTCATACACTATACTGTGCCCTGTGCTAGCACACTGCCAGCCCCCTGTGCATCATGTAACACAGGGGGAACTACAAGTCCCATCCTGCAGGGCAGGCAGAGCTCGCAGTCTCAGCTGCTGTATAATCTAGGGCTGGTAATGAAATCAGCCGGTTGTCTGGGGAATTGTACCTGTCATACACCGATGCCTGGCAGTGGCTGCCTCCATGGACTGGCACTGTACTGTCCTCACCATGTGCTGCACTAGTGTCCATGACAGAGGGATGGCAGTGTACTCACAGCTGTACATTATACACCTGTCATACACTCACACCTGGCAGCTGCTGCCTCCATGTACTGGCACTCATCATGTGCTGCACTAATGTCCATGATAGAGGCTGTGTTTGGGGGACACTGTGTGGCATATAATGTGTTTGGGGTATAATGCGTGGCATATAATGTGTTTGGGGGCACCGTGTGGCATATAATGTGTTTGAGGAGATACTGTGTGGCATATAATGTGTTTGTGGGCACCATATGGCATATAATGTGTTTGGGGACACCGTGTGGCATATAATGTGTTTGGGGGCACCGTGTGGCATATAATGTGTTTGGGGGATACTGTGTGGCATATAATGTGTTTGGGGGACATTGAAACTGTGTGGCATATAATGTATTTGGGGCAAAGTTTGGCATATTATGTGTTTGGGAGACACTGTGGCATAAAATGTGTTTGGGGAACACTGTGTGGCATATAATGTGTTTGGGGAAAAGTGTGGCACATAATGTGTTTGGGAGACACTGTGTGGCATAAAGTGTGGCATATAATGTGTTTGGGAGACACTGTGGCATAAAATGTGTTTGGGGGACACTGTGTGGCATATCATGTGTTTGGGGACACTGTGTGGCATATAATGTGTTTGGGGGACACTGTGTGGCATATAATGTGTTTGGGGGACACTGTGGCATATAATGTGTTTGGGGACACTGTGTGGCATAAAATGTGTTTGGGGACACTGTGTGGCATATAATGTGTTTGGGGACACTGTGTGGCATATAATGTGTTTGGGGAAAAGTGTGGCACATAATGTGTTTGGGAGACACTGTGCGGCATATAATGTGTTTGGGGGACACTGTGGCATAAAATGTGTTTGGGGGACACTGTGGCATAAAATGTGTTTGGGGACACTGTGTAGCATATAATGTGTTTGGGGAAAAGTGTGGCACATAATGTGTTTGGGAGACACTGTGTGGCATATAATGTGTTTGGGGGACACTGTGGCATAAAATGTGTTTGGGGGACACTGTGTGGCATATAATGTGTTTGGGGGACACTATGTGGCATATAATGTGTTTGGGGCAAAGTGTGGCATATAATGTGTTTGGGAGACACTGTGTGGCATGTAATGGGTTTGGGGACACTGTGTGGCATATAATGTGTTTGGGGGACACTGTGGCATATAATGTATTTGGGGGCAAAGTGTGGCATATAATGTGTATGGGACATACTGTGTGGCATATAATGTGTCTGGGAATATTGACTGAAATGAGTAGAGAGGCGAGGAGTCTGTATTAATTCTTAAACTCCCCCCCCCCCCCCCAAAAGTAAGTCTAGATCCACCACTGGACCCAAGGACAACACTATGTTAGTGAGAGAGGCTGCTGAAAACAGCAGGGGTAAATTAGTGAGAGGTAACAAGGTGAGAAATAAACTAGTGAGAGGTAAAGTAGTTAGAAGTGAAGGTGGGAAATGAGTTACACTGAAACAAAACACACTATAGGGATAAAAGGAAATATGAAAGTCAGTGTTCATCTGTGTTGCTCCTGAGGTCAAACAGCCACAGCAGTCTAGGGGGACCCACATCCCAGAAATCCACCCCCCATATTATTAATAAATTGTTTGAATTGTGCACCTGAAACCTTGTCTTTATATGCGCAGACATGTTTAACAAGAAAGCCACAAGATTTCTGAGACCTTTTTGGAGATAGCAGGCTGAGGGCTGCCTAAGCATTAAGCCACATAAGCGCCCTGGTTTTTTGTGACTAATGGGTTAAAGACAGGGCAGTGCTAAATAGTGATGTCATTTTGGGTCAGGTGCTTTTGTCTGCCTATTAGGGGATTGTAGGAGGAGTATATAATACAGTACTTATAGTCAGGTCCTGGGGGCCATCTTTCCCTTTGCCATTTGGAAGCAGTGAGTATATGTGCATTCACTGTATTTCTATTTAGGTACATTTTGTTTTCCCCTGTTGCTCTCTCTCCCTGCTGTTCCCCTTCGTGTGTGCTTCCCTCATTTCCCTCCTGGCTACAGTGCCCCGTCCTCGTAGGTTTGCGCCGCCGCCTTGCCGAGGCCGCTTGCCCGCTCACCGCCGCAGGCTTTTGCCGGCCTCATGTTCGGCCGGTCCCCTCCCCTCCTGCCTTGCTGGTTGTGCCTGCCGGGTCTCGGCTGAGGCCCTCCGCGGTCGACCGCTATTCTCCTGCTGCCGCTGCATCTGGTGATGGGCGCGGCTTAGCGGCCGCGCTTGCCGTGGACGGGGCTCCACCGGTGCTGGCGTGCCCCCGGCTGGGTCTTTAGCAGCATGCCAGGCTGGTGGGTGCCTGGGGTTTATATGGGCTGGTTTCATTCCCCTCTCTGGGTCAGGGTTCAGTGCAGGAGACAGTTACTGGGCTGCCACTTGGTTCTAGTGGTGTGTCCGGCATGGTGTTTTCCCCCGCTGGTGCGTCAGCTTCAGCCCCAGCTACCTTTGGGTCCTCCCCCCCTTCCTTTTCCCTGACCGGCAGTCCTTGGGGAATCTTCAGAGGATGCTCTGGGTTTTCCCTGATCATCCTGCCCCCTTCTGTGGGCTTGTCTCCTGTGGTTGGTGCGCTCCCTGCTGTCCAGCCCATTTTGTTGGATGTTTCTCACCACATTGCTGTCCGCAACATTTTCCTTGATATGGTACCCGGCCTGTCCCCATCGTAAGTGTGGCCGTTTCACCCAGTTGTCCGTACCTTGGTCCCACCCTGTTTTCCCCTTATTTTCCAGCAATGGTCTGTCCTTCGCTAGAAGTGCCGCCCTCTTGGTCTGCCACGGTGGCTCCCGGGTCAGTCCCCCCCCCCTTTTCCAGGGTACTTCACATATCAGAATTCACCATTCACCCCTTATGCCCTGCCTCCAGTTTTTGTTGCCCAGTCGCCCTGGCCGCTCGCCTCCAGTCTGACCATCAGCTTGCCGGGCGGAGCTCCTGCGGCCGTGCCAGCTCCTCCTTCCCAACTTTCCCTTTCCACCCCCCCCCCCCCTCTGCCTCCTTCCACCCCCCTCCCGCGGCATAAACTGGGTTTGTCCCTCCTTCCCCCTTCTTCAGTCTCCTCATTAGTTGTCAGTGACGCGAATGGAGATTTCCCCTCTTGCTGTGTCTTCCGAGCCTGCTGCTGTTCTTGCTTCCACTGCCATGAGAGGGAGGTCGTCGACGCAGAGGAGTGGGCCTTCTAGAACGGGCAAAGCTGGGGGATCCAGTGTCCCTGAAGAGGAGTTGCCTGGTCGCGCCACCATGGCTGAAGGTGCCGGCGGTCCGTCTGGAATCGGTGAGCTTGTTGTTACTTATTCTTTTTCCTCCATTTCTTCTTCCAGTTTTTCTTCTGACACAGGGTCTTCCGGGTCCCCTAGGCACCCGTGGAGCTTGGCTAGGCTCACTGGCGCATCGCATTCGCTAGCATGATTGGACAGCCTTGGGTAGGGGCACTGCCGTTGCAGCCTTACCTTTCTTGTTTACGGGGATGGTCCCTTGCTCGACCACAGCGGTATTAGGGGTTTGCGTAAACATCTGGGGGATAAGATTAGGCAGGGTACATATATATATATATATATATATATACAGGTTCACCCTTACGGTTGTCCCTCTCAATGCTCCTTTCTACACGGAAATGGTTCATGGTGCCTCCATGGTTTTTTCTAGGGGTTTAGGAATGCGGCTGAGGGAAGAGTGCGGGGCGGCTGCCCAGCCGCTGACTGCAACTTCCGCCGCTGGCGTTGGTCTCTCTGAGGCACCTACATGCTCTGGGAGGTTCAGTGAGGTTTTTTTTCTACCATTACGGTCGGTGGTTTGGTTGCATACAGGGTTGCAGGTCATTTTGCTCCTGATAGGGTTACTGGTCCGTTTTGTTGGATGGTTACCATTTTGGTTTTAGTTTATCCATCACTGTTTCCTGAGCTACGTGGGTTGGCGGTGAAGTCTTCCGCCTCCCATGGAGAGTCCCGGGTTCAGCACCCGTAGTACGAGTGTATTTGTTTGTGTTGTTGTACATTGGAATTTCAGGTGGGCTTGTGACTTCCCCCATGCGTTGTGCGGACAGTTGTGTCTGGATTGCAGTTGGTTTGCCTAGCGGCCCCCTTTTCCTTCTCCGCCTTTGGCCGGCTGGTTTGTCTCCCTTTTCGGGGTGGCCCCCTAGAAGGCCCCGGGTAGGTTCCTCCTCTTTCCGCATTTGTCTCACCCGCCTGTTGGCTCAGTCCACGCTGCTATTCCGTGAGGGTGGTGGGGTTCAGTATCTCTCTTTTAACGGGGCACTGCATTGGGTTAGGGCCGCGGGTCCAGGGCCCTCCGGCCCAGCTGGTCATTGCACTGTATCTATAATGAAGGAATACCCGCGCCACTTAGGGTTGTGCCCAATCACACAATCTACATCTGCCCACCACGGATAAAATGAACGATATATACAAAGAACGGCAGATAGATCTAAGGCAACACAAATACTGAAGGAGATGGGACCACGTGTTCTTGCAATGAAGTTTTTCTCTCCTTTCTTTCTCTCAACACCATCCTTTCCAAGGATCATACTGTAGGTAAGAGCTTATAGCTCAGTTGTCTAATGCTCTATATTGTCAAAACTCGCTTGTCGAGTGTGGTCGCCAATAACATAACAGTTTCTTTCAACTGACAAAAAGAATTCTCTAACAAGTATGTTGTTGATCGCAAAGTTATGTGTACCAGGTCACTCCCTGGATCAAGGGTTGTAATATCCTCATAAAGGTTTCTTTAAACTTCTAGATCTCTCCTTTTCTTAAGGTAAATTTCCTCCAAGTGTGTATATGAAATTAAGATAAGATCATATAATGTGTAGTGATGTTTTAAAACACGCTCATGCACCCGGGTTAAGCAGATTCCACATATATAAAGGAGCCATTGCACCTTCTTCCAGTTCATCCGAGTTCCTATAAGAGCTGTGGCTCAGTACACTAATGCCTGGGTCAAGTACATAACAAGACTTGGTTTCAAACCCAAGTATGGACTGATACATAACCTGCTTCTTGTGCCTATTTTTAGATGTTCAGCTCTTTTTGTCAATCTTGCATCCTTTCAGCCCCCGGCCCCCCAGGAGTTGCTAGATTCTTGGTTGTTTCCCCCTTCATTGGCCCGAGTATAGTTTGGTTTTCGGTTAGGTTTTCTCTCCGCACTTCCTTCCGGCTGCCATAAGGTTGGGCTTACATGGGTCCATTTAGTGCTGGTTCCCGTCAACATTTCATTGTTGGATCGTTCCCATGGGGCGGGTTTCCTGATCGATATAGCGGTCCCCCTTTCCGGTTTTGAGTTGGCAAAATTTCTGGGTCTTGTTCTAAGGGTGACAGCGGTCGGTTTACCGTTCCCGCATTCTATATGGCATATCATCAGGTCGGTTTTTGCGGGGTTGGGCTAGGCTGTTCTTAGCTCCTTCCACGCTTTGTGCTTCAGATGCAGCATGGCGAGATTGGGGGGAGGGGGGGGGCGTATGAGGTTAAGATCTCTTCCCTGGGTGAGTCTTTGGTGTGTTTGTTTGCTTGCTTTGGTGTGTAACCATTCTGTGAGTGGTAGGTCCAAGGCTGCTATGGTTTCTGCCCTTGCGGGTGTTTCCTTTCACTCCAAGCTTCACGGTCTGTTTGAATCTACCAAGCCTGTTGTGATTGCTCGGGCTCTGAAGGGTTGGGCTAGGGCGAGCACGGCACCTGGGTCTCTCGTAGGCCTATTGTCAAAGTCGAAAAATATTGTACTGCATGCCTAACGTACTAACCCCATGCACATGCCCGCTGCGCGTGCACTCGCTCTGCCGTGCTTGCGCATATCCGCAATTTGCGTAACGGAGCTTTTCACGGCCATGCGCTTTAGCGCGTGGTATGCGCATTTACGGTAGAGTTTGTGAGCGCATAGAGGGTTATTAGAACATTGCATATTTAACCCAAATAGTGTACATTTTAGATATAGTTCCCCTAGACCATGTCAGCAAGTAGTAATAATTTAAACAGTTCCTGGACAGAGAGATTCGCCTTTGCATGATAGGAAGGGTCAGATAAAGGTTGGAAGGTGATATCTAGTATCCAGCTGTAGGGTATTTTGAGGGTAACATTCCGGTGTTAGTTAGAGAAAGATCGCTTGATCCTGCGTATAGTTATGTACAAAAGTAGAATATGAACTTTAACTGTATTTACTGTATTTTATGTATGCGGCGGGAATCCAGAGGATACCACCCACAAGAGCAGTTGGGGAAAGACTTCGCCCACCTATTCAAATCCACCTATGACCTCTTCTGTAATGTAAAGACACATCCCTGTGTCCAATGGACAATGAGATTACAGTGACCATTGTATTGTGTATGCATGTTGTGTATAAAAAGACCATTGTTGCCTGGCCGGTCAGAATACTCTAAACGCTATCTGTATGACCAGCGGTGTACCGAGCCGGGTTGCTCTTTGCGAACATTCTCACGTATGTACATTCTCTGTAGCCATTATTCTGTTTAGATTTACTTGTTAGCCTGTAGTGTATAAATTGTATTGTTTTATCTTTTGTAATCAGTCCACTGTGGCCTTAGAACCCGGTGGTTTCAACTACAAATCGGTGTTGTGTTTTCACTTTCCTGCATGGGCTTTAAAGTAGATTTATCTGTATAAGGTGTATAAGCAGTGATAAGGTGTACGCACTGCGGGTACTTTATACCGTCAGCGCTACTTAATGTTTAAGGTATAACATCGTTGCAGTACTTTGTTGTTAAGGGTTTAAAGTGTGATCATATTATTACATTGTATCATTAACAAGGTTTAAAGGTTATCAATTGTGTGTGCGCTCGCTGTGTGTACTCCGTACACTCAGCGCGGCGTGTGTACGCCAAGTGCGTACCACTTGCAGGACTCTGTACGCAAATAGCGTACAAAGTGCGTAGCACGTGCATTCAGTCTAGCGGCCATAGCGGCTCCACGGTAATAGTGTATTTAGAAGTATAGCTTTGCGGTCTAAGATAATATCAGCATTATCGTATGAGGTTAAGATCTCTTCCCTGGGTGAGACTTTGGTGTGTTTGTTTGCTTGCTTTGGTGTGTAACCATTCTGTGAGTGGTAGGTCCAAGGCTGCTATGGTTTCTGCCCTTGCGGGTGTTTCCTTTCACTCCAAGCTTCACGGTCTGTCTGACCCTACCAAGCCTGTTGTGATTGCTCGGGCTCTGAAGGGTTGGGCTAGGGCGAGCACGGCACCTGGGTCTCTCGTAGGCCTATTTACTCTGGGGCTTTTGCGTGACTTATTTTCGTTTTCCGTAGCGTGGCGGTCTCTTACCGATAAGTTTTTGCTTTATCGCCTGTCTTTTGCTCTCGCTTTTTTTTTGTCGATTTTCCAGTTAAGTGAGTGGTTGCTGGCAGCAAGACGTCAGCCAATACCGGTTTGCTGTTTACTAAGGTTTTGCTAAGGGATGCAGTGGTTTTATTTAAAATTGTGCGCTCTAAGATGGATCAGGCTGGCCGTGGCAGCTGGGTTTTTCTTAGGACGCAGGCGGTTACAGCTGTTTGCCCGGGGCAATTGGCTAGGGCCTATCTACTGTTGCACCCTCCAGTTGGGGGATTGTTATTGTTGCATGTGGATGCAGGGCCACTTCCCCAGTTTCAGTTTGCAGTTGTGCTTCGACGCTGCCTATTGGCATTAGGTTTAAATACTGCGGATTGTGGAACCCATTCCTTTCGGATTTGGGCGGCTACACGGGGGGTCTTCCGCCGGAGGCTTTATAGGAGCTTGGCCGTTGGAAGTCTAAAGCCTGTAAGTCTTTTCATTTGGATAAAGTTAGCTTGCGCTGACTTTGTGGTTCCGGCTATGTGGCTTTTGCTTTGTTCGTTTCATTTTATTACGGAATGTCCTGACATTGTGCACCCACACGCGACTTCAGGCGACTCTCTCCCGCCCGGTTTACCGGGGTACAGCTGGGGGCACTGGCTGTTTCTTTTTAGCTGGGCATCACAGTTTGTGGTAGTTTTCTTTCTTCAGCAGGGAGCGGGGCCTATTCCTTGCAGATGGGGGCAGCTGCTCTGGCTGCATCTGGAGTATTCCAGCGGCGGCTATACAGGGACCTGGCCGCTGGAAATGTTTCTTTAGTTTCAGTGCAGCAGAGAGTGGAGCCTATTCCTTGCGGATGGGGGCAGCTGCTCTGGCTGCATCTGGTTTATTCCAGCGGCGGCTATAAAGGGGCCTGGCCGCTGGAAATGTTTGGCTTGTATGTTTTCTATGTGTTATGTTTGCGCCTGTTGTGCTTTCCCAAAAACGTTGTTTACCCATCAGTTTTTGAATGGCTAGCATTCAGGAATTGAGGGTGTGAAGTGAATTTTTACATTTTCCTCCGAGGGGGGCGAATTACAATTGGTACTCTTACAGTCCACAGGAGGTTTTTTGAGTTTTCTCCTTCACTTGGGTTTTCTTTTCTGTGGTTGTAGTAATGTACAAGTTTGAATTGTGCTGTTGTTAGGGTTTTCTTTTTCCGCATTGATGCTTCGGCACAGATTTGGCTAGTTGGCCATTCATACATTTTTTGGGCGGTGAGGCATCCTCTGGCAGGACAAACGGCTGAATTTTTTGGTGACAGGGTAGGCTATGTTTAGGTTTTAGGGGTTTTCGTTGGGTTGGTTTGCTTTGGCTTCTTTTCCGTCACGGACGAGGGTGGGGCCGGCCCGACTGGATCGTCATTCCCCTTGTTGGGACTGACATGGGTTAAGTTGAGGGCATCGACCTCATCCAAAGTGTCATGATGGATTTGATGGCTTTGCGAGCCTCTTGGCATCAAGTGGGGGTAGTATGGTCAGTTATGGTGCCCCGTTTTCACTGGCGGGGTGCTGTCCGCTTCTCTGCCATGTAGACGTCCTTTCCACAGCTGGTGTTAGTGTGTTTTTGGAGAGCATTTTTACCTTTTGAGTGGTTAGTTTACGGTTTTTGGTTTTCTTGGTTTGGATGGCGTACTGCGGTTTAGGTAAACCTTGTTGTGGCGGAAAGTCGCTACCAGCCAGCGATCAAAAGCTTGCGTAAGTGGTCATTGTGGGGCACCCCCTTTTGGTAAGACGGCGAGTGTGTCCTCTCCCTGCGAGTGGACTACGTTCGTTCCCATGAGGTTTCGTCCATTGCTCTGCTAGAGTAAAGGGTGGTGAGTCCTACAAAATGCGGGTTATGCTTGAGGAGACGGTGGTAAGTCCCCTCCTAGGTTATTTGGTATTATTCTAGTTGACTGGTGCTGGTGATTTGTTAGCGCCTTTTCTTTGCCATACTCCAATACATAGTTAAACTTAGGTCATCAAACAATAAATACCTGTTGTCCTTTTAAATCTAGCAGTTGGTGTCCGTGTCGTTATTTCTTAGTGTTAAGCTAGTTTATGTATATATATATTTAAGTGTGTCACAATAAAGTCATGGGCGACTTATAAAAGAAGTGCACAATTAA
Source organism: Pseudophryne corroboree (assembly GCF_028390025.1). Lineage (NCBI taxonomy): Eukaryota > Metazoa > Chordata > Amphibia > Anura > Myobatrachidae > Pseudophryne > Pseudophryne corroboree. The sequence goes on along the minus strand of NC_086450.1, from coordinate 401,290,540 downwards.
CACCAGTATAGACCTGGGGGTTTATTTACTAAAGTCCCGATTTTGTCCGAGTTTTTTTTTTTTTCAAAGTGTCAACACAGGAATTTACTAAGGACAAATCTCGGCATTGTTGGGGCTATTTGTAATGTTTTTCACGGCAGAGGTCAGAAATACGAATGAATAGACCATCGGTCAAACGCTGCTGTTTGTTTATACAACACGGTAATTTACTAAGAATTTGTATTTTCAATAATTGCCGACAATAGCCAAACACTGCCGGTAAAGCATAGACTTCGTAAAAAAGAGCAGCAAAAAAATACAGTAGACCTGCTTTTTCCTGACGTGATTGGATAGTCATGCACGGATCAGTGAGATCCGTGCATGCTTATCTGTGGGAAAGGGTCTGTTTACCTTTAAAATGTTTTTTAAAAAAATAGCGTGGGGTCCCCCCTACTATGTATAACCAGCCTCGGGCTCTTTGAGCCGGTCCTGGTTGTAAAAACACAGGGGAAAAAATGCGTAGGGTCCCCCCATATTTATACAACAAGCACCGGGCTCTTCGTCCGGTCCTGGTTCAAAATATACGGGGGACAAAAGATGTAGGGTTCCCCCGTATTTTTAAAACCAGCACCGGGCTCCACTAGCCAGAGAGATAATGCCACAGCCGGGGAACACATTTATACTGGTCCCTGCAGCCGTGGCATTACCCCCCCCAACTAGTCACTAGTGATGAGCACCGGAAATTTTTCGGGTTCTGTGTTTTGGTTTTGGGTTCGGTTCCGCGGCCGTGTTTTGGGTTCGAACGCGTTTTGGCAAAACCTCACCGAATTTTTTTTGTCGGATTCGGGTGTGTTTTGGATTCGGGTGTTTTTTTCAAAAAACCCTAAAAAACAGCTTAAATCATAGAATTTGGGGGGTCATTTTGATCCCAAAGTATTATTAACCTCAATAACCATAATTTACACTCATTTTCAGTCTATTCTGAACACCTCACACCTCACAATATTATTTTTAGTCCTAAAATTTGCACCGAGGTCGCTGGATGGCTAAGCTAAGCGACCCAAGTGGCCGACACAAACACCTGGCCCATCTAGGAGTGGCACTGCAGTGTCACGCAGGATGGCCCTTCCAAAAAACACTCCCCAAACAGCACATGACGCAAAGAAAAAAAGAGGCGCAATGAGGTAGCTGTGTGAGTAAGCTAAGCGACCCTAGTGGCCGACACAAACACCTGGCCCATCTAGGAGTGGCACTGCAGTGTCACGCAGGATGGCCCTTCCAAAAAACACTCCCCAAACAGCACATGACGCAAAGAAAAATGAAAGAAAAAAGAGGTGCAAGATGGAATTGTCCTTGGGCCCTCCCACCCACCCTTATGTTGTATAAACAGGACATGCACACTTTAACCAACCCATCATTTCAGTGACAGGGTCTGCCACACGACTGTGACTGAAATGACAGGTTGGTTTGGACCCCCACCAAAAAAGAAGCAATTAATCTCTCCTTGCACAAACTGGCTCTACAGAGGCAAGATGTCCACCTCATCATCATCCTCCGATATATCACCGTGTACATCCCCCTCCTCACAGATTATCAATTCGTCCCCACTGGAATCCACCATCTCAGCTCCCTGTGTACTTTGTGGAGGCAATTGCTGCTGGTCAATGTCTCCACGGAGGAATTGATTATAATTCATTTTAATGAACATCATCTTCTCCACATTTTCTGGATGTAACCTCGTACGCCGATTGCTGACAAGGTGAGCGGCGGCACTAAACACTCTTTCGGAGTACACACTTGTGGGAGGGCAACTTAGGTAGAATAAAGCCAGTTTGTGCAAGGGCCTCCAAATTGCCTCTTTTTCCTGCCAGTATAAGTACGGACTGTCTGACGTGCCTACTTGGATGCGGTCACTCATATAATCCTCCACCATTCTTTCAATGGGGAGAGAATCATATGCAGTGACAGTAGACGACATGTCCGTAATCGTTGTCAGGTCCTTCAGTCCGGACCAGATGTCAGCATCAGCAGTCGCTCGACTGCCCTGCATCACCGCCAGCGGGTGGGCTCGGAATTCTGAGCCTTTTCCTCGCACCCCCAGTTGCGGGAGAATGTGAAGGAGGAGATGTTGACAGGTCGCGTTCCGCTTGACTTGACAATTTTGTCACCAGCAGTTCTTTGAACCCCAGCAGACTTGTGTCTGCCGGAAAGAGAGATCCAAGGTAGGTTTTAAATCTAGGATCGAGCACGGTGGCCAAAATGTAGTGCTCTGATTTCAACAGATTGACCACCCGTGAATCCTTGTTAAGCGAATTAAGGGCTCCATCCACAAGTCCCACATGCCTAGCGGAATCGCTCTGTGTTAGCTCCTCCTTCAATGTCTCCAGCTTCTTCTGCAAAAGCCTGATGAGGGGAATGACCTGACTCAGGCTGGCAGTGTCTGAACTGACTTCACGTGTGGCAAGTTCAAAAGGTTGCAGAACCTTGCACAACGTTGAAATCATTCTCCACTGCGCTTGAGACAGGTGCATTCCACCTCCTATATCGTGGTCAGTTGTATAGGCTTGAATGGCCTTTTGCTGCTCCTCCAACCTCTGAAGCATATAGAGGGTTGAATTCCACCTCGTTACCACTTCTTGCTTCAGATGATGGCAGGGCAGGTTCAGGCGTTTTTGGTGGTGCTCCAGTCTTCTGTACGTGGTGCCTGTACGCTGAAAGTGTCCCGCAATTCTTCTGGCCACCGACAGCATCTCTTGCACGCCCCTGTCGTTTTTTAAATAATTCTGCACCACCAAATTCAAGGTATGTGCAAAACATGGGACGTGCTGGAATTTGCCCATATTTAATGCACACACAATATTGCTGGCGTTGTCCGATGCCACAAATCCACAGGAGAGTCCAATTGGGGTAAGCCATTCTGCGATGATCTTCCTCAGTTGCCGTAAGAGGTTTTTAGCTGTGTGCGTATTCTGGAAAGCGGTGATACAAAGCGTAGCCTGCCTAGGAAAGAGTTGGCGTTTGCGAGATGCTGCTACTGGTGCCGCCGCTGCTGTTCTTGCGGCGGGAGTCCATACATCTACCCAGTGGGCTGTCACAGTCATATAGTCCTGAGCCTGCCCTGCTCCACTTGTCCACATGTCCGTGGTTAAGTGGACATTGGGTACAACTGCATTTTTTAGGACACTGGTGAGTCTTTTTCTGAGGTCTGTGTACATTTTCGGTATCGCCTGCCTAGAGAAATGGAACCTAGATGGTATTTGGTACCGGGGACACAGTACCTCCAACAAGTCTCTAGTTGCCTCTGCAGTAATGATGGATACCGGAACCACGTTTCTCACCACCCAGGATGCCAAGGCCTCAGTTATCCGCTTTGCAGCAGGATGACTGCTGTGATATTTCATCTTCCTCGCAAAGGACTGTTGGACAGTCAATTGCTTGGTGGAAGTAGTAAAAGTGGTCTTACGACTTCCCCTCTGGGATGACCATCGACTCCCAGCAGCAACAACAGCAGCGCCAGCAGCAGTAGGCGTTACACGCAAGGATGCATCGGAGGAATCCCAGGCAGGAGAGGACTCGTCAGAATTGCCAGTGACATGGCCTGCAGGACTATTGGCATTCCTGGGGAAGGAGGAAATTGACACTGAGGGAGTTGGTGGGGTGGTTTGCGTGAGCTTGGTTACAAGAGGAAGGGATTTACTGGTCAGTGGACTGCTTCCGCTGTCGCCCAAAGTTTTTGAACTTGTCACTGACTTATGATGAATGCGCTGTAGGTGACGTATAAGGGAGGATGTTCCGAGGTGGTTAACGTCCTTACCCCTACTTATTACAGCTTGACAAAGGCAACACACGGCTTGACAAATGTTGTCCGCATTTCTGTTGAAATACTTCCACACCGAAGAGCTGATTTTTTTGGTATTTTCACCAGGCATGTCAATGGCCCTATTCCTCCCACGGACAACAGGTGTCTCCCCGGGTGCCTGACTTAAACAAACCACCTCACCATCAGAATCCTCCTGGTCAATTTCCTCCCCAGCGCCAGCAACACCCATATTCTCCTCATCCTGGTGTACTTCAACACTGACATCTTCAATCTGACTATCAGGAACTGGACTGCGGGTGCTCCTTCCAGCACTTGCAGGGGGCGTGCAAATGGTGGAAGGCGCATGCTCTTCACGTCCAGTGTTGGGAAGGTCAGGCATCGCAAACGACACAATTGGACTCTCCTTGTGGATTTGTGATTTCGAAGAACGCACAGTTCTTTGCTGTGCTTTTGCCAGCTTGAGTCTTTTCATTTTTCTAGCGAGAGGCTGAGTGCTTCCATCCTCATGTGAAGCTGAACCACTAGCCATGAACATAGGCCAGGGCCTCAGCCGTTCCTTGCCACTCCGTGTGGTAAATGGCATATTGGCAAGTTTACGCTTCTCCTCCGACGATTTTATTTTAGATTTTTTAGTCCTTTTTTTACTGATATTTGGTGTTTTGGATTTTACATGCTCTGTACTATGACATTGGGCATCGGCCTTGGCAGACGACGTTGCTGGCATTTCATCGTCTCGGCCATGACTAGTGGCAGCAGCTTCAGCACGAGGTGGAAGTCGATCTTGATCTTTCCCTATTTTTGGAACCTCAACATTTTTGTTCTCCATATTTTAATAGGCACAACTAAAAGGCACCTCAGGTAAACAATGGAGATGGATGGATACTAGTATACTTATGGATTGACGAGCGACTGCCGACACAGAGGTAGCTACAGCCGTGGACTACCGTACTGCGTCTGTTGCTAATATAGACTGGATGATAATGATATAAAAAATATATATATATATCACTACTGCAGCCGGACAGGTATATATTATATAATGACGGACCTGCTGGACACTGTCAGCTCAGCACTGCAGACTCCTAAAGTAAGCTACTAGTATCAAGAAGATAGAAAAAAGAAAAAAACACCACGGGTAGGTGGTATACAATTATGGATGGACGAGCGACTGCCGACACAGAGGTAGCTACAGCCGTGGACTACCGTACTGCGTCTGCTGCAGTGCTAATATAGACTGGATGATAATGATATAAAAAATATATATATATATCACTACTGCAGCCGGACAGGTATATATTATATAATGACGGACCTGCTGGACACTGTCAGCAGAATGCGTTTATAGAATAAAAAAAAACACCACACGACGAGTGTTTAACTTTTTCAGGCAGACAATCACAATATACTGGTGGTCAGTGGTCACTGGTCAGTCACACTGGCACTGGCAGTGGCACTCTGGCAGCAAAAGTGTGCACTGTTAAAAATATGTACTCCTGCTATAACTGCTCCCCAGTCTCCCACACAATTAAGCTGTGTGAGCAGTGAGCACTCAGCACAGTCAGATATACAGTATTACATAGATGATGCAGCACATTGAGGGCACACTGAGGCTGAGCACAGATATGGTATGTGACTGTGTCACACTGTGTATCGTTTTTTTTCAGGCAGAGAACGGATTAATTAAACTGGTGGTCACTGGTCACACTATCAGCAAGTAGTACTCCTAATATGCTCCCCAAAATTAGTAAATCAAGTGTCACTCTCTACTACTCTCTAGTCTACTCTAAACGGAGAGGACGCCAGCCACGTCCTCTCCCTATCAATCTCAATGCACGTGTGAAAATGGCGGCGACACGCGGCTCCTTATATAGAATCCGAGTCTCGCGATAGAATCCGAGCCTCGCGAGAATCCGATAGCGGGATGATGACGTTCGGGCGCGCTCGGGTTAACCGAGCAAGGCGGGAAGATCCGAGTCTGCCTCGGACCCGTGTAAAAAGCGTGAAGTTCGGGGGGGTTCGGTTTCCGAGAAACCGAACCTGCTCATCACTACTAGTCACCCCTGGCCGGGGTTCCCTGGAGGAGTGGGGACCCCTTAAGTCAAGGGTTCCCCCCTCCAGGCACCCAAGGGCCAGGGGTGAAGCCCGAGGTTGTACCCCCCATCCCTGGGCTGCATAGGGGGCTGATAACCTTTGTGTAAAAATAAAATATTTTGTTTTTTTGTGGTAGAACTACAAGTCCCAGAAAGCCTCCCCCCAAGCTGGTACTTGGAGAACCACAAGTACCAGCATGCGGGGAAATAAGGGGCCTGCTGGTACCTGTAGTTCTACCATAAAAAATACCCAAATAAAAACAAAACACACACACCGTGTAAGTAAAACTTTAATTTACATACATGCACACTTACACACTCACTTACTGTACTTACCTAGTGTCCCACGGAGCTCCTTGGTCCCCTTGTCAAGCAGAATCCACGGGGTACCTGTCAAATAAAAAGTATACTTACAACCAATCTAGTGTAGATCTGTCCTTTTCTTATCCGACGTAATCCAGGGACTTGAATAAAATATCAAACCAGAAAACCCGATCCACGCCACGAAAGGGGTTCCATGTTTACACATGGAACCCCTTTCCCCGAATGCCGAGACCCCCCGTGACTTCTGTCACTGAAGGTCCCGCCAGCCAATCAGGGAGCGCCACGTCACGGCGCTCTCCTGATTGGCTGCGCGCTCCTGGCCAGTCAGTCAGGAGGAGCGCACTGGCTAGAATGGAGGAGAGCGCTCCTCCATTCTAACCAATGATGGGAACTTTGCGGTCTGCAGTAAACCGCGAAGTTAATTGGGGTCACCCACAAGCACTTTAAATACTGATCACAATGAAGCCCTGCATGGATCTCACTGATCCGGCCGGGCTTCATTGTGTTATGTCCGGCAGTGTTTTACTAATCACTCCCGTAAAACACTGGCCGACAATATGAAGGACATCAACATCGGTGAGAAAAACTCGGCAGCTTATTAAATTACCGTAGATGGATTCAAAAAGTTGCAGTAAAATACGTCCTATAAAATTCGAGATCAAACTCCTCCAAATTGGCACAAACACGAATATTAGTAAATGAACCCCCTGGTGTACATGGTGGTGTAGGGATGGTACCGAAGCCCTTTTAACATTAAAAGTAACAAATCAATAGGAGCTGTTCATCATCACTATAAACACCATTGCAGGGAAGAGAACCACTTAAAAAAAAATCCATTGCTGCTGTGCCCCAGTTTTAGTTAAGTGTCCCCCTGTGTTTTGTAAGACTTTACTAATAAATATTACATAAATGATTTTACCAAGTGAAGCAAAACATATCCCCTAGTAGTTGAGATGACATTTTCTTCACAAGCAAAAGATTTCAAAAGCAGATAACCCTCTGATGCTTAAAATGGATTTGTCAACATGAATTAACATTTCTAAATCAGTATTACCTATGTGTTTGCTATTTGTGTTTCATATGTTTTAGCATTCTTTCAATTTGTTTTTTACACCTTTATGGAAAACTCCTGTATGTCTGTGACATAGGGGGAATAAATAGGTGGTCTTCAGTATGCCGAATGTCGGGATCCTGGCGCACAGTATACCGGCGCCGGGATCCACGACCCCCCTGGAGGGAGAATAAATAGCGTGGCACGCGTAGCGCGCCACCATGCCCGCAGCGTGGCGTGCGCAGTGAGCCCACAAGGGGCTCCTTTGCGCTCGCCACACTGTCGGTATGCCAGCAGTCGGGCTCCCGGCGCCGGTATGCTGGTCGACGGGAGCCCGGCCACCGGCATACCATACTACACCCGGAATAAATGATAAAGGGAAGTTCTACTGGAGTACTGCAGTACATAACTCTTGCTTGTTTTAACTCTATGGGATGCCAGCTAAAGCAAGTAATATTCATGTTTCATATCTATCTATCTATCTATCTATCTATCTATCTATCTATCTATCTATCTATCTATCTATCTATCTATCTATCTAAAGGGGGTACACACTAGGTGATTTTAGCCTAAGAAAATAGGATTTTGGTTACCTACCGGTAAATCCTTTTCTCATAGTCCGTAGAGGATGCTGGGGTCCACATTAGTACCATGGGGTAAAGACGGGTCCACCAGTAGCCATTGGCACTTTAAGAGTTTGAGAGTGTGGGCTGGCTTCTCCCTTTATGCCCTTCCTACCAGACTCAGTCTAGAAACTGTGCTCGAGGAGACGGACATCTTCGAGAGAAGGATTTAACACAGATAGTGGCGAGATTCACACATACAGGCACGTCAAGCTAACTTAGCTTGAAAACTCAGCAACCGCTGAAACATTACTTACCAAGTAACAATGCAGTACTCAACTAAAATGAAGTTGTACTGAACGAAATAATGAAAGCAGGAAAACGAAGCGCTGGGCGGGCGCCCAGCATACTCTGCGGACTACGAGAAAAGGATTTACCGGTAGACAACGAAAATCCTATTTTCTCTTACGTCCTAGAGGATGCTGGGGTCCACATTAGTACCATGGGGATGTACCAAAGCTCCCAGAACGGGAGGGAGAGCGCGGAGGCTCCTGCAGAACTGACTGACTGAACTTCAGATCATCAGAGGCCAAAGTATCGAACTTGTAGAACTTTGCAAACGTGTTCGACCCAGAACAAGTTGCAGCTCGTCAAAGTTGTAACGCCGAGACACCCCGGGCAGCCGCCCAGGAAGACCCCACCTTACGAGTAGATTGGGCCTTGACAGATGTAGGACACTGCAAGCCTGACATAGAATACGCATGCTGGATAGTGAACCTGATCCAGCGAGAGATCGTCTGCTTAGAAGCAGGACACCCAATTTTCTTGGGATCATACAGGACAAACAGAGAGTCCGATTTTCTGTGACGAGCAGTCCTCCTCACATAGATTTTCAGAGCCCTTACAACATCCAAGGACTTTGATGAAATTGAGGTGTCAGTCACCACTGGCACCACAATAGGTTGGTTGATATGAAATGCCGACACAACCTTCAGAAGAAACTGCTGACATGTCCGGAGTTCAGCCCTATCTTCGTGGAAGATCAAGTATGGGCTTTTACAAGACAAAGCCCCCAACTCTGACACACGCCTAGCAGAAGCTTAGGCCAACAACGTGACAGCCTTCCACGTAAGAAATTTGACCTCAACCTTCTGTAGAGGCTCGAACCTCAGGGAGGGCAGACAATTGTTTCTGGAAGAAAATGGATAGGGCCAAAATCTGGACCTTCACAGACCCCAACTTCAGGCCCATATCCACACCGGCTTGTAGGAAGAGGAGAAACCATCCCAGTTGAAACTCCACTGCAGGAAATTTCTTGGACTCACACCAAGATACATCTTTGTTCCAAATTCGATGGTAATGATTAGACGTTACTCCTTTCCTCGCCTGTATCAGGGTAGGAATAACCTTGTTTGGAATGCCCTTTCGAGCTAGTATCAGGCGTTCAACCTCCATGCCGTCAAACTTAGCCGCGGTAAGTCTTGATAGGCGAACGGCCCATGCTGCAGAAGGTCCTCCCGAAGAGGAAGAGGCCTCGGCTCTTCTTGCAGTAGATCCAGAAGATCCGTGTACCAAGCCCTTCTTGGCCAGTTTGGAGCAATGAGGATCACTTTAACCCTTGTTCTCCTTGTGAGTTTTAGAACTCTTGGGATGAGTGGAAGTGGAGGAAACACGTACACTGATTGGAACACCCACCGAGTCAATAGGGCGTCCACCGCCACTGCTTGCGGGTCCCTCGACCTGGAACAATACCGCCAAAGCTTCTTGTTGAGATGAGAGGCCATCATGTCAATCTGGGGTATGCCCCAAAGATCTGTTACCTCCTTGAACACCTCCGGATGGAGCCCCCAATCCGCTTCCCAGTTGTCTACTCCCGGAATGAAGATTGCTGACAGTGCCAACGCATGCTTTTCTGCCCAGGGGATGATTCTTGTTACCTCTGTCATTGCAGCTCTGCTCTTCGTTCCGCCCTGTCGGTTTATGTAAACCACTGTTGTCACATTGTCCGACTGCACTTGAATGGCTCGATTTCTCAGAAGATGGGCCGCTTGGAGAAGACCGTTGTAGACGGCTCTTAGTTCCAGAATGTTTATCGGCAGGCCAGCTTCCAGACTTGACCACCTTCCTTGGAAGGTTACCCCTTGAGTGACTGCGCCCCAGCACCGGAGATTTGCATCTGTGGTTAGAAGGATCCAGTCCTGAATCCCAAACCTGCGTCCCTCCAGAAGGTGAGGTAATTGCAGCCACAAGAAGAGTGAAATCCTGGCCTTTGGTGACGGACGTATTCTCTGGTGCATGTGTAGATGGGATCCCGACCACTTGTCCAGGAGATCCAGTTGAAAGGACCGAGTGTGAAACCTCCCGTACTGCAGAGCCTCGTAAGAGGCCACCATCTTCCCTAGAAGGCGAATGCACTGATGAACTGACACCCGGGCTGGCTTCAGGACATCCCGGACCATCATTTGAATCACCAACGCCTTTTCCTCTGTGAGAAACACCCTCTGCACCTCCGTGTTGAGGATCATTCCCAGAAAGGACAACCTCCTGGTTGGTTCCAACTGTGATTTTGGAAGATTCAGGATCCAACCATGTTCCCTAAGAAGCTGGGTCATGAGTGCTATAGACCATATCAGCTTCTCCTTGGACGATGTCTTTATCAACAGATCGTCCAGATACGGAATTATGTTCACACCCTGTCTACGGAGGAGAATCATCATTTCCGCCATCACCTTGGTGAATACCCTCGGTGCTGTGGAGAGGCCGAATGGGAGGGCCTGGAACTGAAAGTGACAGTCCAACAGTGCGAATCGAAGATAAGCTTAATGCGGCAGCCAAATCGGAATGTGGAGGTATGCATCCTTGATATCCAGGGATACTAGGAATTCCCCCTCCTCCTGCCCAGATATCACTGCCCTTAGTTACTCCATTTTGAACTTGAACTCCCTCAGAAAGGGGTTTAGTGATTTTAAGTTCAGAATGGGCCTGACCGAACCATCTGGTTTCGGTACCACGAAAAGGTTCGAATAGTAACCTTTGTTTTGCATATGAGGCGTTACTGGCACAATGACCTGTGCCTCCACCAACTTCTGGACGGCTTCTTGCAGGACAGTCCTGTCTGCCAGCAGAGCTGACAAGCCTGATCTGAAAAATCGGTGAGGAGGGAGATTTTGAAATTCCAGCCTGTAACCCTGGGACACAATATCTTGCACCCAGGGGTCCAGGCCGGAGGACACCCAGACATAACTGAAATGTCTGAGTCTCGCTCCCACCGGCCCCACCTCCGAGACGTGCAGTCCACCATCATGCGGAGGACTTTGGTGTACCTGAAGCAGGTTTCTGTTCCTGGGAACCTGCAGCCGCAGGTTTCTTGGACTTGGGCCAACCTCCCCGAAAGAAGGTGTTGGACGGCTTGGCCTTTCTGGGCTTGGTAGACCAAAAGGGCTGTGATGTAACTGAAGAAAAGGGTTTCTTCGGAGCAGGTGTAGCTGAGGGAAGAAAGGGTGACTTACCAGCTGTAGCCGTGGAGATCCACGCATCTAACGCTTCCCCAAAGATAGCCTGACCTGTGTAGGGTAGGGTCTCCACAATTCTCCTCGATTCCGCGTCTGCAGACCACTGGCGCAACCACAATCCTCGACGAGCTGATACTGACATGGAAGAAATTCCGGCAGCCATGGAACCCAGGTCCTTCATGGATTCTACCAGAAATCCTGCCGAATCCTGAATGTTACGTAAAAACAATTCAACATCACATTTTCCCATAGTATCCAAGTCCTCAAGTAACATGCTTGACCACTTTACTATAGCTTTGGCAATCCAAGCACTGGCAATAGTGGGACGTAGTATTGCCCCAGAAGCCGTGTACATGGATTTGAGCGTATTATCAATTTTACGATCAGCCGTCTCTTTCAAGGCGGTAGATCCTGGAACAGGTAAGACCAGCTTTTTTGAGAGTCTGGATACTGACGCGTCAACAATAGGCGGGTTTTCCCATTTTTTCCTATCCTCTATCGGGACAGGAAACGCTACCAGAACCCTTTTAGGTATCTGGAATTTTTTATCCGGGTTTTCCCAAGCCTTTTCAAAAATAGCATTTAATTCCTTTGACGCAGGGAAGGTTAGCGAGGCTTTCTTATTTTCAGTGAAGTAAGCCTCCTCAACCTGCTCGGATGTTGTATCAGCAATATTCAACACATCCCTAATAGCCTCTATCATCAACTGCACCCCTTTTGCAATAGATGCTGCCCCCCCACAACACATCCCTTTCACCGTCTGTATCAGAATCGGTATCGGTATCATCCTGCATGATCTATGCAAGAGCACGTTTATGTGAATATACAGCGGGGAGCCCTGATGTACCAGAACTGGGCCAGACTGCCATAGAATTCTGTAAAGCCTGAGTTGCAGATTCATTTTGTGCAACCGTATTTGAAATCTGAGAAATCCAAGATTTGATAAAGGATAACCACTCAGGCTCCCTTGCTGGAATCTGTGCTAAACTGGGGCAATCCTGATTACATGGAATGGGATCATCCTGAGAGGACATATCCTCTGCAGCATATGACACAGAGTCCCTGGACATTGCTTAATGGAGACCACAGACACTCCACACACACACAGGGGAGGACAAGCAGAGTTTCACCCCCCCAAGAATGGCAAGAGAGACACAGAGATTGGAGCCAACCCACACACAGCACTTTTAATATAAAGGGAGACCCTGTATCAGCGCTGACTGTGCACCTTAAAAGGTTACACAGTCATTTTACAGCCTCCCTCCCCCCTTCTACAACCCCCTGGTACCGTGAGGTACCGTAAGCTGGAGTTGCTTGCTCTTCCTGGACAGCGCTGTGCAGGCAGGAAAATGGCGCTGAACGCTGCTGGGTCCGCTCTGAGGAGAAGCTCCGCCCCCAAAATGGCGCTGTCTTCTCGCTCTTCATAGGATTATACTGGCCTGAGGATTGATGCTGGCTGAGATCCGGGAACCCCGACAGGCTGTGTGACCAGTGTAGGGTGTAGGCGCTGGCTCAGGGCGCCCCTCACAGTGCCGCACTATGTACCGCTGAGCCTCCGGAGCACAGTTAATACTGGGCTCCTACCCTGTTGCTGCCATCTTCACACCAGCCCCCGCTTGCTAGGGGGGTCGGTGACTCACTCGCCACTGATCTTTAGCTCTGTAAGGGGCAGACTTGCCTACCCTCCCGCATTCAGTGGGAGGCTCCCGATTTTTCTATGAGCCTCCCACTACCCCGCAAACCTTGCCTGTCCTCCTGGTTTTTAAATGCGCTGCCTGTAAATCCGGACTGCGCATGCGCGAGTCCGGAAATGCGGGGGGCGGGGCCTGCATGTAAGAGGTCAGAGCCGTGGTGGCCGTCCTGACTCCTGCTGTGCACACACAGCCGGCAGCCTGAGCAGAGGCAGGAGCATAAACAGCAGAGCAGCTGGGCTACTGACAGCCAGTGCTCTGCTTCACTGCTGCTGGCCCCGCCCACCTCACTCACAGGGCTGCGTGTAACACACAGCCCAGCTTACATCTTCCTGCTCCTCCTCATGTGTCTGCCCAGTGCTGCTGCCTCCCTCCACCACACTGCCCCGGCTTCTGCTCTTCACAGGAAGGAGCAGCAATGGCCAGTTGGGTGCTGTACGTGCTGGGGGTTTTATGAGAAAGGGGGATGTGTATAATGTGGTCGGGGGAGGGGTGTGTGTGCTGTGCATGATATAATGATATATGGTACTTTCTGTAATAAGGGGGAGGGGGTGCTGTGTGATATGTAAAGTGCTACCGGGTGTAATATGGGGGGGGGGAGATGGTATTGTGCTGTGTATAATATAATGTAATATGGTGCTGTGTACTATCTGTGATATGGGGAGGAGGGCTGTGTGAAATGTGATGTGGTACTCTGTGTAATATTGGGGGGACTGTGTAGGCTGTGTATGATTTAATATAATATGGGTCCGGGTGTACTGGCTGTAATATGGGGGACTGGGGCTATGTATAATGTAATGTAATATGGTACTGTGTGTACTGGCTGTAATGTGAGGGAGTGGGTCTTTGTATAATGTAATATGGGTCTGTGTGTGCTGGCTGTAATATGGGGAACTGGGGCCAGGGCCGTAACGAGGTGTGTGCCACTGGAGGCGCAGGACCACCGGCAACACCCACCTGGCAGCTCCGTCGCACTGTGGGGTCCAGCCCTCCTCCCCCCGCCATCACCACTACTCTCACCTAGGTAGCCAGGCAGCGCTGCAGCTCCCCCTCCGCTCCCTTCCTATGTGCTGGGAGAGATGGCATCTCTCCCAGCCCGCGCCTAGCCCATCCACAATGCCCTGTGCTGCGAAGAGTGCAGCGTAGGGCGGGGAGAGGAGAGGCATGCCGGCTTGTCAGAGGTGAGTCTCTCTCCCGGATGCCATAATGTGTAAATAAGGTGGACTGCCTTCCATAATGTGTAAAAAAAAAAGGGGGACTGTCTGCCGCACTGTGTAAAAAAGGGGGACTATGCTGCTGTAATGTGTAAAAAATGGGACTCTGCTGCCTAATGTGTAAAAAAGGGGGACGCTGTCTGCCGTAATGTGTAAAAAAGGGGACTCTGCTGCCTAATGTGTAAAAAAGGGGGACTATGCTGCTGTAATGTGTAAAAAAGGGGACTCTGCCTGCTTAATGTGTAAAAAGGGGGACTCTGCTGCTGTAATGTGTAAAAATAAAAGGGGGACTCTGCCTGCCTAATATGTAATAAAGGGGGGCTCTGTTGCTGTAATGTGTAAAAAAAGGAGACCATGCCTGCCTAATGTGTAAAAAAAAAAAAGGGGGGCTCTAATGCTGTAATGTGTAAAAAAGGGGGACTCTGCTGCCATAATGTGTAAAATGGAGTTCTGCCTGCCGTAATCTGCAAAAGGGAGGTCTGTGGCCACGCCACTTCCTCATGAAGCCCCACCCCTAAATTTTTGGCGCGCACGCGCCTATGGCACGCACTTGCCCAGTTTTTTTTATAGGAGGGCACTGATGCTGTTTCTTGCACACAGTGCTAAAAAAAATGTCTAGTTAAGGCACTGACTGGGGCTATGTATAATGTAATGTTAAGTGGTACTGGGTAGAAAATATGGGGAGGGGGGCTGTGTATAATATAATGTATTATATGCTGGGTGTAATGTGTAATATACTGTCCGTTTCTTCTCAGAAATGTACACGGTATCATAATTTAGTGCACCTGTATTATTACTCTAGTGTACCTATAGTATTACCCTTTTTTTTGTGTGCTGCTTTTAGTACTAATTTTCACCTGCCATTGCAGGACACACCCCTGAGTGGCAATAAATACGCCTATAGGTAGTCCTCAACATGCACTTTGGGTGAAGCATGACACCCCCCTTCAACGGCGCGCCACGCTTTGTGCAGCATATTCTTCTGCCATCTGGCATATCCCTGAAACTAGTTTTCAAAAGTAGGCAAGTATGGTAAGGGGGTGGCGGCATGCTGCTGGGGTGAGCGATCCCCTGTGGCTGAGAACGATCTATCCCCTCAGGAGCTCAGTGTCCTGTCAGCGGAGATAGTGGCTCAGACCCCGCAGGGCGGACACTACTCCCCCCCTTAGTCCCACGCTGCAGGGAGGCTGTTGCCAGCAGCCTACCTGTAAAATAATAAACTCTCAAATAAACTTTACTAGAGAAACTCTGGAGAGCTGCCCTAGCTGTGACCGGCTCCTCCGGGCACATTTTCTAAACTGAGTCTGGCAGGAGGGGCATAGAGGGAGGAGCCAGCCCACACTGTTAAACTCTTAAAGTGCCAATGGCTCCTGGTGAACCCGTCTATACCCCATTGCAGTAATGTGGACCCCAGCATCCTCTAGGACGTAAGAGAAATAAATGATAACTTTAGGCTTACATTGTTCAGTGTGAATGGGGATAATAGTGGTGACAGATGAACGATGCACGCTCCCGCACGTCGTCCAGCCTTAATCAATATTGAGCTGACATGCAGCTCAACCCATCAATGTCGGGCTGAGCTGCATGTTCGGGAATGCCGGCGGTGAGGTCACTGAATGTTATAGTTGAACGAGAACGGTCAATGTGTATGCACTAGATGATTGACGCTATATCGTTCAGCGATATAGTCGTCCATCGCCGGCATTCCAGAACTGGCTGAGTACCCGCCTTAATATCTATCTATCTATCTATCTATCTATCTATCTATCTATCTATCTATCTATCTATCTATCTATCTATCTATCTATCTATCTATCTATCTAACTAGCAGTCGAAATTATGACAGTAATATACTGTATAATACAATTACTACAGCTACCATCACAACATGCAGTATAAGGTGTGTGTGGAACCCCCCCCCCTCCCCCGCAACCTAGCGCTAACCCTTCATCGTGGTTCCTGACAGTGACGTGCGGTGAGGTCAATGGCTGGGAAGGCACTGGCTAGTATCCGCCGGATTTACTGCATATACAGTACCACACCTTCCCTGTGATATTTTGGAATATGGCGCACTGTGCGGCGCCATCGTCTCAAAGTTGTTACTGGGAAGATGGCGCTGCGAAGGAGGAGAGACCCACTTTTCCGTATCAAGGTAAGTATACCCATACAGAGGTAGGGAACCGGCCAAATTATGCCCCTTGCCCATGCTTGTCATTCTCTACCCAGGCTGTGCTCTGATGGGGCTCCCCTGCATATCACCCTCTGCCTCCAGGGACATGCAGCGTAAACAGTCCCCAATGCAACGCCACCCAGGGGCGTATTTAGATTTTATTTTATTTTAATTTTATTTTTTTTGTGGGGAGGGGCAGAAATCCTTTACAGTAGAAAATAATATAATGTATAATGTCTTAAAGACATAAACTATATTTCTCTGACGTCCTAGTGGATGCTGGGAACTCCGTAAGGACCATGGGGAATAGCGGCTCCGCAGGAGACTGGGCACAACTAAGAAAGATTTAGGACTACCTGGTGTGCACTGGCTCCTCCCTCTATGCCCCTCCTCCAGACCTCAGTTAGAATTTTGTGCCCGGCCGAGCTGGATGCACACTAGGGGCTCTCCTGAGCTCCTAGAAAAGAAAGTATATTTTAGGTTTTTTATTTTCAGTGAGATCTGCTGGCAACAGACTCACTGCTACGCGGGACTAAGGGGAGAGAAGCGAACCTACCTGCTTGCAGCTAGCTTGGGCTTCTAGGCTACTGGACGCCATTAGCTCCAGAGGGATCGAACACAGGGGGTCATTCCGAGTTGTTCGCTCGGTAAAAATCTTCGCATCGCAGCGATTTTCCGCTTAATGCGCATGCGCAATGTCCGCACTGCGACTGCGCCAAGTAAATTTGCTATGCAGTTAGGATTTTTACTCAGGGCTATTTCATCGTTCTGGCGATCGTAATGTGATTGACAGGAAATGGGTGTTACTGGGCGGAAACAGGCCGTTTTATGGGCGTGTGGGAAAAAACGCTACCGTTTCCGGAAAAAACGCAGGTGTGGCCGGAGAAATGGAGGAGTGTCTGGGCGAACGCTGGGTGTGTTTGTGACGTCAAACCAGGAACGACAAGCAGTGAAATGATCGCAGATGCCGAGTAAGTCTGGAGCTACTCAGAAACTGCTACGAGGTGTGTAATCGCAATATTGCGAATACATCGTTCGCAATTTTAAGATGCTAAGATTCACTCCCAGTAGGCGGCGGCTTAGCATGAGCAAATCTGCTAAAATCCGCTTGCGAGCGAACAACTCGGAATGACCCCCACAGGCCCAGCCTCGGTCGTCCGGTCCCGGAGCCGCGCCGCCGTCCCCCTTACAGAGCCAGAAGCAAGAAGACGTTCCTGGAAATCGGCGGCAGAAGACTTCGATCTTCATCAAGGTAGCGCACAGCACTGCAGCTGTGTGCCATTGCTCCCCATGCACACCACATACTCCGGTCACTGATGGGTGCAGGGCGCTGGGGGGGAGCGCCCTGGGCTGCAATATGAGTACCTTGCTGGCAAATACCACATAATATAGTCATAAAGACTATATATGTGTAAAATACCCCTGCCAAATATACATTTAAAAAGCGGGAGAAGTCCGCCGGAAAAGGGGAGGGGCTACCTCCCTCAGCACACTGGCGCCATTTTCCCTCACAGCTCCGCTGGAAGGACGCTCCCAAGGCTCTCCCCTGCAGTTTCCAGACTACATAGGGTAAAAAAGAGAGGGGGGGGGCACTAAATTTAGGCGCATATAATATATATATAGCTGCTATAGGGAAAAATCACTTGTGTAGTGTGTATCCCTGCATTATATAGCGCTCTGGTGTGTGCTGGCATACTCTCTCTCTGTCTCCCCAAAGGACTTTGTGGGGTCCTGTCCTCGTTCAGAGCATTCCCTGTGTGTGTGCGGTGTGTCGGTACGGCTGTGTCGACATGTTTGATGAGGAGGCTTATGTGGAGGCGGAGCAGGGGCCGATAAATGTGATGTCACCCCCTGCGGGGTCGACACCTGAATGGATGGACATGTGGAAGGAATTACGTGACAGTGTCAACTCCTTACATAAAAGGTTTGACGACATAGCAGATGTGGGACAGCCGGCTTCTCAGCTCGTGCCTGCCCAGGCGTCTCAAAAGCCATCAGGGGCTCTAAAACGCCCGCTACCTCAGATGGCAGACACAGATGTCGACACGGATACTGACTCCAGTGTCAACGATGATGAGATTAGTGTACATTCCAATAGAGCCACCTGTTACATGATTACGGCAATGAAAAATGTGTTGCACATTTCTGATATTACCCCAGGTACCACAAAAAAGGGTATTATGTTTGGGGGAAAAAAAAAAAAAAACTACCAGTGGTTTTTCCCCCTTCTGATGAATTAAATGAAGTATGTGAAGAAGCGTGGGCTTCCCCGATAAGAAACTGGTAATTTCTAAAAAGTTACTAATGGCGTACCCTTTCCCGCCAGAGGATAGGTCACGTTGGGAGACATCCCCTAGGGTGGATAAAGCGCTCACACGCCTGTCAAAGAAGGTGGCACTACCGTCTCCGGACACGGCCGCCCTAAAGGAACCTGCTGATAGGAAGCAGGAGGCTATCCTGAAGTCTGTATATACACACTCAGGAATTATACTGAGACCGGCTATTGCTTCAGCATGGATGTGCAGTGCTGCAGCTGCGTGGTCGGATTCCCTGTCGGAAAACATTGATATAAAGACGCTGTCTTATACATGAGAGATGCACAGAAGGATATTTGCCGGCTGGCATCTAAAATAAACGCAATGTCCATTTCTGCCAGGAGAGGATTGTGGACTCGGCTGTGGACAGGAGATGCAGATTCTAAAAGGCACATGGAAGTTTTGCCTTACAAGGGTGAGGAGTTGTTTGGGGATGGTCTCTCGGACCTCGTTTCCACAGCAACAGCTGGGAAGTCAGCATTTTTACCCCATGTTCCCTCACAGCCAAAGAAAGCACCGTATTATCAGGTACAGTCCTTTCGGCCCCAGAAAGGCAAGCGGGTTAGAGGCGCGTCCTTTCTGCCCAGAGGCAGAGGTAGAGGGAAAAAGCTGCAACATACAGCCAGTTCGCAGGAACAAAAGTCCTCCCCCGCTTCCTCTAAGTCCACCGCATGACGCTGGGGCTCCACAGGCGGAGCCAGGTACGGTGGGGGCCCATCTCAAGAACTTCAGCAACCAGTGGGCTCGTTCACGGGTGGATCCCTGGATTCTACAGGTAGTATCTCAGGGGGACAAGCTGGAATTCGAGATGTCTCCCCCTCGCCGTTTCCTCAAATCTGCCTTGCCGACAGCTCCCCCGGACAGGGAGGCAGTGCTGGAGGCGATTCACAAGCTGTATTCTCAGCAGGTGATAATCAAGGTACCCCTCCTTCAACAAGGACGGGGTTACTATTCCACAATGTTTGTGGTACCGAAACCGGACGGTTCGGTGAGACCCATTTTAAATTTAAAATCTTTGAACACTTATATAAGAAGTTTGTACGTATATGCAAAAAGACAGTGTGTCAATGTGCTGCTCTTTTATAAGAGTGACTGAGTGCTGTTTTTGTGCAAAATTAGCAGTAAAGTGAATATGTGCAAAGAGAGGTGCTGTGAGTGCTTTGTAAAAAGCATTAAACATCCTAGTGACATTTGGTGGACCCGTTCATTCCAAGTAAAGCATTCGTTACCTCTAAACCCAATAAATAAAGACACGGAGACTTGAATTTGGCAGAAAAATTGCTAGCTATTTATTTGACCCTAACCATAGCAAACCTGTAAATGAAAACTTTGTTAAGATGCCGATACAGCCGGCATATGGTGGCAGCAAAAAGAACGGCTCTACTAACCTAAATTAACCGTAAAATACTAAAAATTCGAAACCATCCTAATTTTACTACAACTATCAAAAACCGGTAATAGGTGACAACTCCACCCCCACAGTGACTACCCACCGCTCCTGGGTGCCCTGCCGCTGCCTTCCCGGACGGGTGGTCAAGCGGCCAATAAGTCGATGGAGGTGAGTGCACCTAAACCAAATCAAACTGTAAATCACTACAGCTTACCATACAACCACCAACTGCCGTTCTTTTCCGCCAATAAATAGCCAACGATAAAACCAGCCAACAATTTAATGCCAAGGCACTCCGTGCCAGAAACCTTTACCAACAGGGCGGGAGGGCGGGAAGGCAATTTCACCAACAAGAGAGAGACAATATGTCTGTCCTTCCCTATATATACTAACCCTCCCCTTTTCCCAAAGGGCTGTACTTTCCTTCCAGCTAGGTCCACCCCTCACAAGATGTTTAACTCATTCCTTTCCTATGCTGTCAATTCTCTCTCCTAAACATCCTAGTGACATTTGGTGGACCCGTTCATTCCAAGTAAAGCATTCGTTACCTCTAAACCCAATAAATAAAGACACGGAGACTTGAATTTGGCAGAAAAATTGCTAGCTATTTATTTGACCCTAACCATAGCAAACCTGTAAATGAAAACTTTGTTAAGATGCCGATACAGCCGGCATATGGTGGCAGCAAAAAGAACGGCTCTACTAACCTAAATTAACCGTAAAATACTAAAAATTCGAAACCATCCTAATTTTACTACAACTATCAAAAACCGGTAATAGGTGACAACTCCACCCCCACAGTGACTACCCACCGCTCCTGGGTGCCCTGCCGCTGCCTTCCCGGACGGGTGGTCAAGCGGCCAATAAGTCGATGGAGGTGAGTGCACCTAAACCAAATCAAACTGTAAATCACTACAGCTTACCATACAACCACCAACTGCCGTTCTTTTCCGCCAACAGCGAAAGACTCCTTCCCAGAGTCTTCGCACCGCCACCATAACCTCACCCTAACTCCATCAACACTAGGAACAGATCCTCCAGGAAAAAACATCATCCCCTCATTGGATAGATGCACACCATCAGGCCGAAAAAGGTGACTTTGTCTCCGAACCGCATCCTAGGGTGGCGAACCACTTGGCCTCCGTGGGACAACCCACTTCGCCACCGCCCCATTCACCTTCTGCCTGGCCTCCTCAATTTCGCGACCGTCCGTCACACCTTGCCAACTCAACCTTGGCACCATCAAGAAGAACACCGATATATACAAGTGGTCCATTCCCCTTCTGCGTGGCCTCCTCAATTTCGCGACCGTCCGCCACACCTTGCCAACTCAACCTTGGCACCATCAAGGAGAACACCAATATACAACTGGTCCACTGCTGCGGCCAAAATTGCCAGATCCTGTATCATGGCCCACCGCATCTCCAAAGAAGTCCTCTTCCCCAGGTCGTTGCCACCTAAAGGACAACCAACACCCTAGGGCTAACATGCTTGCTGGCCTGACTCACTAGTCTACTTCTCCACTCCGTCCACATCATCCCTTGCCAACCAAGCCAACTAACTTCTCGAGCCCTAGGAAACATCTGTGCCCCCTGCGAGGCCAAAACTGGGCGGCCCAATACACATAAGAGTGGCCAACCACCAAAATAGGCAAGTCATCTTCCAACCAACCTGAAGAGGAGGAAAAGGGGGTAAAAGTGGTTTCTAATCATCTATACCATTGTTTAATTTACTGTATTAACCTGAAGGATCTGCCAAAAAGAAAAATTTTGCTGTCGTAAATTGCAGCAGTCTCGGCCTAGCCGATCTGCACGAGCAATCAGCCAAGTTGAAGCCTAACATGAACACACAAATGGGAAAGATGAAAATAAACAAAATGGGGGTGGGGGGGGGGGGTGGGGAAGGGGTAAAACATGTAATAACTCAGCTGGAGGTGAAAGCATAAAGACCTGCTGAGGGACTCTGATTAGAACAGATTAGCCGAATTGTGGATTAGAATTCAGTCCGTCAAGTCAGGCAAAAAATTGCAAAATAACTCCAGACCCCCGCTGCCGGCTCATGCCAGCAACGGCGAGTAGCTAATCCCTGAGTAGGATAAAAAGGGGAAGACAAACAAACGCACAACACCATAACGTACTGAACTGTAATAACATGATTAAACGACTGGAATTGACACACAAGTACGCGCGAGCTAACATCTCATGCAACGGGGCGCATATACTGTCTGTAACTTGACGACTTCCATCGCCCCATCGCCTGGATCTCAGCCATGTAAAATCCCGTCGCCGCAGCCGACGTCGCAGCCCCTATGCGGAAGGAATGCGTCCCGAACGCAGCGGGTGGAAGGCCCAAGCTCGCAAGACAGCGACCCAGCATCCCATGAAATAGATACTTCGTCACCGGCAGCCCGTCATAGTGCAGCGGCTATGACCCCCGACCGTCGGGTCGTACTGCCTCATATTGCACTGCCAACCTCACTGGGCAAATGCTCTCCTCAAGAGCCGGAACCAAGGTGACCCATTGACCTCTCCCCACTTGGTCCGTCTTAGAGCGCCGCAATCTGCAAAGCAAGGACTTCTCACCCACCACCACGTCCCCGACCAGCATGCGCAAATCCGCTCGCTTAGAAGGCGCTACCAGTTCTGAAACCCTAAAAGCCCCGTGGTAAGCCATTGAGCACGCCAAAATGAAGAACAACCGCAATTCGAAACATGGACGACGCGACACCTGTAACCGCCCTGATGACATCCAGCAACAAAGCCGCCTCAATGGGCATCCTCCTGTCAGCCGGCGTCTGCGCGACTCGCGCCCATCCTTTCATCGCCTTCAACAGAATCCCGCTCTTAGCCACGTCGGGGACGCCCTTTATTCTGCTGAAAACGAAATCCTGGCTAAGTACCGGGATACCACCGCTCTGGACCTAACCGAAGCATACAGCTGCCAAATAAAAGAAAACATCCTCCGATGCCCGCTCTTACCTTGCTGAATTCGTCCTTAAACAAACTCCTCCTACTCGCTCCAAGCTTGCGGCTTAAGCGTGGCTGGCGCGACTGACCGCAACGCAAGACCCTACAATCCGTCCCGATACCCTCCCAACATAACCGGGAAACTGAACACCATGTTCGTCGGCCTCCGGTGCCAACAAACAAATACTTTCCCACTGCCCTCGTGACAGAGCGTTGGAAATTCCATTATCCAGCCCAGGCACATGCTGCGCGCGGAACCACACGTTCCGATGTAGGCCTGCAAACGGCAAATGCCCCAGCACCCACAGAAACTACCAGCGACTTCGCCTCTGATTATTTATCGCATGCGCCACTGCCGGATTGTCACATCTAACCAAGATGCTGTGATGAGCCAGCCAATCGCCCCATACCTCCAGCGCCACCATAATGGGGAAAAGCTCCAGAAGCAAAAGGCCCTTCGTTAAACCTTCTCGATGCCATTCCGCCGGCCACGGAGGCCGCGCGCCAAGATCCCTCGAGATAGCAAGCGAATCCAGAGGCACCCGCTTCATTGGTGAACAGCTGCAACCTAGCGCTGCCTACTATAGTGGCCTGCCATATACACGCCCCGTTGAAGTCCTCCAGGAACGAGGCCCATACGGCCAAATCCCTCTTAATCTCTGAGGACAATTGCACGAAACGGTGTGGTCTGGCACACCCCGCAGTAGCCTTTTCTAGCTTCCGGCAGAAAACCCTCGCACATCGGGATTACGCGACAAGCAAAGTTCACCATGCCCAGCAGGGCTGCGCCTGCCGCAGTGTGACCTTACGCGACCCCTCAAACCGGCAACTAGCGTCGCGGAGCTTCGCCCCTTGTTCCGAGGCCGCCGACACAATCCTGCCACTGTGTCATCTCCATCAATGAATTACTCCGCCCCAATCCGGCAACCCATAAAACGGATGTTCCACTGGGCCCGCACCGCACCTCGCTCGCACCAGACAAGTGAAACCAAAACGAACACCGGAAATAAAAATCTTGCATCCGCCCTATTTGGATAACAATCCAACCACCGGCCCATCGTCTCCAAATTAACTTGCGTTGGAGCTCTGCGGAGCGCTCCCGCCCTAGGCCTGTCTCGGGTAAGTTTGCTTACCCCGGGCCCCCTGACGACTGCCCTTGAAACAAGAGGAGGCTGGGTGGGATCCGCCACATTGCAAGCACGAGTGGCGAAAACGACTCTGCTTGCTGAAGGAATAGGCCGCGTTGTTAAACGCGAAACATTTCCCTGATGCGGCGGCTTCCCCCCCTGCACGGCGGCCGACCTACCTGGCTTGGCCGATCCGCCGTCTGCGCCGGACCCCGGGGCAGGCGACCCTGCGCGGTGCCCGTCCGCCTACGCGTTCCGTGGCTCCTTAGCCTGTTGCGAAGCCCGAGTGACCTTGAGCCAGACTTCCACGTCCTTACACCCAAAGTCCATGACTTGCAACCCGTCCTGCTTCTCCCTGAATTCCTGGCCATATCGACGCCACTCGGAGCCCGAAGATGTGCGCTGTATGCCGTGTATGAGAGGCAGGTACCGAACTATGTTCATGCACTCGTCCGTTCTATCCTCCAGGTAACAAACCGCGAAGACCCAAAAAAAACAAACAAAAAACAGGCGAGCCAGTTATTGAAAGGTACGGAAGGCCTCGGCCCCGCTGCCCTTCTTTGCTGCCGCCGCCCTATACTCCCTCTTCGCATTCTTTGCCAAAAACAAACACAACAACAAAATCCCCCTTGGAAATCGTCCTACGGCAGCTATCCCTCAGCCCACGCATAACTGCCGTGTAGTCGCAGCGAACAACCCCGGGGAAATCACGGCGTTTCTTAGCCCTGCGAGCTTCCTTGCTCAGCCGCCTGCGCATACTCCGCCTCTTCTGCCATCCCGCCACCCTCTTGGCGAATTTCGTCGCCCGCTTCTTCGCCCCAGTCGTACTACTAACGTCAGCCGCCGGCGACGACAGAGAAGCCGAAAAGGAGGAAGAGGCAGAACTACGAGGACTAGAGCTCATGGAGGAGTCCGATGCCGACCGTACCACCTCGCCTGAAATCGCCGACTGCCCCGACACGGTATCCTTCGGCGTGGCAAAACCGACGTCGTCTTCTTCGGACTCCGCCATCTCCGCTTCACCGCGATCCCCTGCAGCAGAGAAAGGAGCGAAGGACCCAGAAGGCACTCGCGGGGTATGCCGAGCAACTCGTGAGGAGGGCGTTTCTGCCGCGCATCCCTGCCCGACCTGTCCGGGACAATGATCCAGGTCCGCGTCGCCCGCCCAGAGCTCCCTGCAGGCGCGGGCAACCCGCTGCGCCGCCCGCACACCGGACGCACCTGCCACTGCCGGCGTGCTAGAGCTTGCAGCTACCCCCGGGGAGGCAGCCGCGGCCAGCGGCCCCAAGGCCGCCGCCACCGTGGCCAATGCCGACGCCAGCGTTCCGGAGGGACCTGACCGCCCCAAAAACCCGGCGCCGGACACCGAGGGAACCCCAGCCGGGGTCCGCGTGCGCCTACCCGCAGGACGCCCGACAAACGGAATCTGGGACCCCGACGCCTGCCGTCCCGTCTGCCTTGGCGGGGAAAAAGGGTGCGCCCCTGACCGACGGCGAACCCATCCCCCCCCCAAACTTTGCCTCTATCGGAGGGCTGGAAGTAGGTGCCCTAGCTTCCTGAAGCTACACTCGCCCCCTCCCCCCGCAAACCGGAGCCACTCCGCCCGCTGGGAGGGAGCTGCGGCGAGACCGGTTAGCGGTCGCAGCAGCCCTGCGGCCACTTACCCATTCCTTGTCCCCGCACCTCCCCCACAAGCCGCTGGATTCCTGCTCTAGGGGAGTGACCTGTGGAGACAGAGAGAAATACGGCGCCGCTGCGCGCGCACGAGCGCGAACGGCGCCAACCGACGTGAGCACGGGCTCGCGCGCACATCATGCGCGCGCCCCGAGTCTTCACCCCGCTAAATGCACCTTGAAATATTCTGCCCCCCCACTTATATCTGCTGCCTTTAACTTATTCCACCAAACATGCGGGGCGCTGCCTCCCCACCCTCCCCCGCCCCCCGCCGGACTCCGGCTGCAGGGAAGCGAGTTGGGGAGACAGGGAGGCTGGCGGCGCCGCTGTGCGCACTCGTGCGCGAGCGGTGCCGCCGGAAGCGAGCGTGGGTGCGCGCGCCCCTCGTGCGCGCGCCCCACCGCTTCACCGCCCGCGAGCTCCCGGCTGCCTGCACTTGTTGAACCGCCGCGCGAGGCCCAGTGACAGACCTCGCGCGGCTCTCAGCCGTCTCCCGCCTGGCCCCTCCATACCTCGCGCCTGCGAAAAGGACATAAAGGGAGCCGAGAGCGGCTCCAACGACGGGCGACACCCACCCTCATATGCCGCGCTCGGAGGTGAGGGCTGTGCCCTCCCACCTCCGGGCGGCCTGCCCGAACCTACGGCCTACCACCCGAGCCTGTGGAGGCCCCGGAGGACGGGGCCCCGTCCCCCAGGCCATCCACCCCTTCCCCGGGCCCAGCCCCACCGCCAGGTGCGCGGTGCCGGGCTGGGATCCCGGCGGAACGACGAGGGCGGGCTGTCATGGTAAAGAGAAAGGCTGAGGTGATCTATAGGAGAATCACATAGACATGCAGGGGAGAGCTCGCAGTTTCAATTAAATGTAAAAACGCAATCACATGTGGGAAGCCTGCTATGCAGCACTCACCCACACCAATAAAGGCAATTTCACCAACAAGAGAGAGACAATATGTCTGTCCTTCCCTATATATACTAACCCTCCCCTTTTCCCAAAGGGCTGTACTTTCCTTCCAGCTAGGTCCACCCCTCACAAGATGTTTAACTCATTCCTTTCCTATGCTGTCAATTCTCTCTCCATAAGCAAATAAAGATGAGTTTTTAAAAATTTGCAGTGTGCTGATTCCCTTTTTCCTTAGGTAATGTGCTTATATACCATTTTTTTAAAAGGTGCAGCACCAAGTATCTCAGTGTTTCAGTGAGAGATATGTGAATATGAGGCACTTACATCTATAATTGCCATGGATTAAAAAGATGCTGCCATCATTCCGTCAGCAGGTCTGTAAACCTCCTTACACTTCTCGTTTCCGTTTCATCTCTCTTTCTTCTTCAGCCGTTTCTTTTACTTGTGCTCCTATTGCCGGGTCCCCCAGGGTCTCTGCTGGCTCTTTTGGGTCTCCTGGCTCCTCACACTGGCACTCACCCTCCGCTTTTCTCGATTTAGGAGGCGTGAGGTCACAATGCTACCGCACTTCCCGCGCCGCAGCCGTTATTGCAATAAGAAGAAAGAGAGATGAAACGGAAACGAGAAGTGTAAGGAGGTTTACAGACCTGCTGACGGAATGATGGCAGCATCTTTTTAATCCATGGCAATTATAGATGTAAGTGCCTCATATTCACATATCTCTCACTGAAACACTGAGATACTTGGTGCTGCACCTTTTAAAAAAATGGTATATAAGCACATTACCTAAGGAAAAAGGGAATCAGCACACTGCAAATTTTTAAAAACTCATCTTTATTTGCTTATATGCTTTTTACAAAGCACTCACAGCACCTCTCTTTGCACATATTCACTTTACTGCTAATTTTGCACAAAAACAGCACTCAGTCACTCTTATAAAAGAGCAGCACATTGACACACTGTCTTTTTGCATATACGTACAAACTCCACACCAATGACCGGACGGATGGGAATGGAGAGACAGTGCGAATAAAGAACATCCAGATGCAAAGACTTTTTAAACAAAGCGAATTTTCTACTTATGTCTGGTACGCATACTTTTACTACCACTAAAGGATTCACAAAGCTTTATTCACAAACACTGAAGGCGCAACTGTTTTACCACTAGAACAAATTTGAACACTAAGTTCCCTTGGGAATTGGACATTTTGAAATCTGGTTGCGACACCATTCATTTGGGAGTGTTATTAATAATACGGTTTTGCACTGTTACTTGTGTAATATATTTATCTCCCAATTTAGGGATATCTGGTTATATTGTATTCAGGTTGTAGCGCTGTTTGCACCTTTTTTTCACACAACTTATATAAGAAGGTTCAAGTTCAAGATGGAATCGCTCAGAGCGGTGATTGCAAGCCTGGACGAGGGGGATTACATGGTGTCACTGGACAACAAGGATGCTTACCTGCATGTCCCCATTTACCCTCCTCACCAGGAGTACCTCAGATTTGTGGTACAGGACTGGTCTGGATTCCAGACGTTGCCGTTTGGTCTGTCCACGGCTCCGAGGGTATTTACCAAGGTAATGGCCGAAATGATGATACTCCTTCGGAAAAAGGGAGTTTTAATTATCCCGTACTTGGACGATCTCCTTAAAAAGGCGAGGTCCAGGGAACAGTTGTTGATCGGAGTAGCACTAGCTTGGGAAGTGCTACAACAGCACGGCTGGATCCTGAATATTCCAAAGTCGCAGCTGGTTCCTACAACGCGTCTACTGTTCCTGGGGATGGTTCTGGACACAGAACAGAAAAAAGTGTTTCTCCCGGAGGAGAAGGCCAAGGAGTTATCTTCTCTAGTCAGAGACCTCCTAAAACCAAAACAGGTCTCGGTGCACCACTGCACGCGAGTCCTGGGAAAGATGGTGGCTTCTTACGAAGCAATTCCATTCGGAAGGTTTCATGCAAGGATCTTTCAGTGGGATCTGTTGGACAAGTGGTCTGGGTCGCATCTTCAGATGCATCGGCTGATAACCCTGTCTCCAAGGGCCAGGGTGTTGCTACTGTGGTGGCTGCAGAGTGCTCATCTTCTAGAGGGCCGCAGATTCGGCATACAGGACTGGATCCTGGTGACCACGGATGCCAGCCTTCGAGGTTGGGGAGCAGTCACACAGGGAAGAAACTTCCAAGGACTATGGACAAGTCAGGAGACTTCCCTACACATAAATATTCTGGAACTAAGGGCCATTTACAATGCCCTAAGTCAGGCAAGACCCCTGCTTCAACACCAGCCGGTGCTGATACAGTCAGACAACATCACGGCGGTCGCCCATGTAAATCGTCAGGGCGGCACAAGAAGCAGGATGGCGATGGCAGAAGCCACAAGGATTCTCCGATGGGCGGAAAATCATGTGTTAGCACTGTCAGCAGTGTTCATTCCGGGAGGGGACAACTGGGAAGCAGACTTCCTCAGCAGGCACGACCTCCACCCGGGAGAGTGGGGACTTCATCCAGAAGTCTTCCAAATGATTGTACACCGTTGGGAAAGGCCACAGGTGGACATGATGGCGTTCCGCCTCAACAAAAAGCTAAAAACATATTGCGCCAGGTCAAGGGACCCTCAGGCGATAGCTGTGGACGCTCTAGTGACACCGTGGGTGTACTAGTCGGTTTATGTGTTCCCTACTCTGCCTCTCATACCCAAGGTACTGAGAATAATAAGAAGGAGAGGAGTAAGAACTATACTTGTGGTTCCGGATTGGCCAAGAAGAGCTTGGTACCCAGAACTTCAAGAAATGATCTCAGAGGACCCATGGCCTCTGCCGCTCAGACAGGACCTGCTGCAGCAGGGACCCTGTCTGTTCCAAGACTTACCGCGACTGCGTTTGACGGCATGGCGGTTGAACGCCGGATCCTGAAGGAAAAGGGCATTCCGGAGGAAGTCATCCCTACGCTGATTAAAGCTAGGAAGGAGGTGACCGCAAACCATTATCACCGCATATGGCGAAAATATGTTGCGTGGTGTGAGGCCAGAAGGGCCCCAACGGAGGAATTTCAGCTGGGTCGATTTCTGCACTTCCTACAGTCAGGGGTGACTATGGGCCTCAAATTAGGTTCCATTAAGGTCCAGATTTCGGCTCTGTCGATTTTCTTCCAAAAAGAACTGGCTTCACTGCCTGAAGTTCAGACGTTTGTTAAAGGAGTGCTACATATTCAGCCCCCTTTTGTGCCTCCAGTGGCACCTTGGGATCTCAACGTGGTGTTGGATTTCCTTAAGTCACATTGGTTTGAGCCACTTAAAACCGTGGAACTAAAATATCTCACGTGGAAAGTGGTCATGCTGTTGGCCTTGGCTTCGGCCAGGCGTGTGTCAGAATCGGCGGCTTTGTCATGTAAAAGCCCTTATCTGATTTTCCATATGGATAGGGCAGAATTGAGGACTCGTCCCCAATTTCTTCCTAAGGTGGTATCTGCTTTTCATTTGAACCAACCTATTGTGGTGCCTGCGGCTACTAAGGACTTGGAGGATTCCAAGTTGCTGGACGTAGTCAGGGCCCTGAAAATCTATGTTTCCAGGACGGCTGGAGTCAGGAAAACTGACTCGCTATTTATCCTGTATGCGCCCAACAAGCTGGGTGCTCCTGCTTCAAAGCAGTCTATTGCTCGCTGGATCTGTAGTACGATTCAACTTGCACATTCTGCGGCTGGACTGCCGCATCCTAAATCTGTAAAAGCCCATTCCACGAGGAAAGTGGGCTCTTCTTGGGCGGCTGCCCGAGGGGTCTCTGCTTTACAACTTTGCCGAGCTGCTACTTGGTCGGGTTCAAACACGTTTGCTAAGTTCTACAAGTTTGATACCCTGGCTGAGGAGGACCATGCTTTTGCTCATTCGGTGCTGCAGAGTTATCCGCACTCTCCCGCCCGTTTGGGAGCTTTGGTATAATCCCCATGGTCCTTACGGAGTTCCCAGCATCCACTAGGACGTCAGAGAAAATAAGAATTTACTCACCGGTAATTCTATTTCTCGTAGTCCGTAGTGGATGCTGGGCGCCCATCCCAAGTGCGGATTGTCTGCAATACTTGTATATAGTTATTGCCTAACTAAAGGGTTATTGTTTAGAGCCATCTGTTGAGAGGCTCAGTTATTTTTCATACTGTTAACTGGGTATAGTATCACGAGTTATACGGTGTGATTGGTGTGGCTGGTATGAGTCTTACCCGGGATTCCAAAATCCTTTCCTTATTGTGTCAGCTCTTCCGGGCACAGTATCCTAACTGAGGTCTGGAGGAGGGGCATAGAGGGAGGAGCCAGTGCACACCAGGTAGTCCTAAATCTTTCTTAGTTGTGCCCAGTCTCCTGCGGAGCCACTATTCCCCATGGTCCTTACGGAGTTCCCAGCATCCACTACGGACTACGAGAAATAGAATTACCGGTGAGTAAATTCTTATTTTTAATAATCAATTCAGAATTAAAAACATATATAACCTAGCAAAAAATCAAACCCATGACCACAGCATTGTGAAGCAGAGCACCTAACCATTAGGCCACCAAACTAGTTACAGGAAGAATGTTTTGTTTGGAATATTGAAAGTCTATGAAAACATTTTGTTAAATAAATAGAAACATTTCACCCTAGTTGGAAATCAAAACCATGTCCTCCAGCATTCAACCTAACTGATGCCTATAGCAGATAGTTATGGTTAAAATAGAATCATAAAAAATCAATGTGTTAAATAAATATATTTGCAACCCATAGTGGGGAGTGAGCCTAGGACCTCTCAGTTGCTAGCCAGCATGCCTAACCACTAGACTACTGACTCAGCCACACAAACACACTGACTTATCCATAAATTCAGGGGTTAAAGTGAGCCGGAACGGGGCGGAACTGCGTTCCGGCAGTTCCACTTGGAGACGGAACGCAGTTCCGCCTCACCCGGCTCACCTAACCCGATGTCCCGGCGCTACAGGGAGATGCCGGGCGGCCGCTGTTATCAGCGTCGCCCGGCTCTCCCCGCACAGCGGCAGCCGGAGGCAGGAGCTCAGTACTGAGCTCCTGCCTGCGGCTCTGTCAGTACGCGCTATGGGAGAGACGTCATGATGCCTCTCCCATAGTGCCGAGGAGCGGACGCCCAGAGAGGACTGCGGCGGGAGCGGGGCTTGATAAGTATGGTGCCTCTCTCTCCCCCCCCCCCCCTCCCATATGTGCACCACTAGCGGTGCTGTTATTGCGGGGGCTATACTACTGGGGGGAAACTACTAGTGGGCTATACTACAGAGAGGCAAACTACTGGGGGGCTATACTATAGAGGGGCAAACTACTGGGGGGCTTTACTACTGGGGCAAACTACTGGGGGGCTATACTACAGAGGGGCAAACTACTGGGGGGCTTTACTACTGGGGCAAACTACTGGGGGGCTATACTATAGAGGGGCAAACTACTGGGGGGCTTTACTACTGGGGCAAACTACTGGGGGGCTATACTACAGAGAGGCCAAACTACTGGGGGGCTATACTACAGAGGAGAAAACTACTGGGGGGGGCTATACTACAGAGGGGCAAACTACTGGGGGGGCTATACTATAGAGGGGCAAACTACTGGGGGGGCTATACTACAGAGGGGCAAACTACTGGGGGGCTATACTATAGAGGGGCAAACTACTGGGGGGCTTTACTACTGGGGCAAACTACTGGGGGGCTTTACTACAGAGGGGCAAACTACTGGGGGGCTATACTATAGAGGGGCAAACTACTGGGGGGCTATACTATAGAGGGGCAAACTACTGGGGGGCTTTACTACTGGGGCAAACTACTGGGGGGCTTTACTGCTGGGGCAAACTACTGGGGGGGGGCATAAATACAAGGGGGCAAACTACAGGGGGGCTAAACTACTGGCAGCATTACTACTGGGGGCTAAACTACAAGGGGGCATAACTATAGGAGCTAAACTACTGGGGTATAACTACAGGGGGGCAAACTACTGGGGGCATTACTAACGGAGGCAAACTACATGGGGGATAAACTACAGGGGCTAAACAACTGGGGGCACAACTGCAGGGAGCAGTACCACTGGGGGCTAAACTACTGGGGGCAAAATTACTGGGGGCATTACCACTGGGAGGCTAAACTAAAGGGGGTAAAAGTAAATTACTGGGGTCATAACTGCAGGGGCATTACCAGTGGGGGTATGACTACTGGGGCTAAACGACTGGGGGCATTACTACAGGCAACATTACTACTGGGGGCAATACTACACAGGGGCATTACCATTAAGGGCATTACTGATGGGGTGCACTGCTAATGAAGGCATTGTAAAGGGGACACTTTATAAGGGGCCCCACTCCTGGGGACATAAGGGGCACTACTATTGCGGGTATTGCATAAGGGGCACTACTACTGTGGATCTGGGACCAGGCTGGCTTTATAATCCCTGCCGCCGCATTGCGCTCCTGTGACCGCGGTGCTACTAGTTCAAATCTGTCGCTGATTGGCTGCCGGTCCACAGCAGTTTTGAAATATTAGCACCGTGGTCACAGGAGCTCGATGCGGCGGCAGAGATAATAAAGCCAGCCTGGTTCCCGATCCACTGCAGCAGTCCTCTGCCACCCCGCCCTCGGACCTCTGCATGCCCACAGCCTCCTCCTCTGCACTATCTCCGACGCCCACAGCCTCATCCACTCCACGCCTACCACAGCCTACTCATCCACAGCACCGCAGACCACTGCCGCTGCTAAACAGGTAATCTAACCTGCTGCCTTTCTCTCTCCCTAGTCCCTACTGTATGCTCCTGCTGTCACTCTCCATGTCCCTGCTGTCACTTTCCATGTCCCTGCTGTCACTCTCCCTGTCACTCTGTCACTCTATAATGTGAATTTCGTCTCATTCTTTGTGCTAAAATGTGAATTTCGGCTCATTCTGTGTGCTATAATGTGAATTTCGGCTCATTCAGTGTACTATAATGTTAATTTCGGCTTATACCATGTGTTATAATGTGAATTTCGGCTCATACCGTGTGCTATAATGTGAATTTCGGCTCATACTGTGTGTTGTAATGTGAATTTCGGCTCATACTGTGTGTTGTAATGTGAATTTCGGCTGATACTATGTGCTATAATGTGAATTTCGGCTCATACTGTGTGTTATAATATGAATCTCGGCTCATACTGTGTGGTATAATGTGAATTTCGGCTCATACTGTGTGCTATAATGTGAAAGGGGTCCTATTATTGTGGTGCATAATGTGTGCGTGGCCATGCCCCCTTTTCAGGAGCACGCACGCCATCGGCGCGCACATAATTACAACCTTCACTTTTCCATACCCTCACTTCAAAATTTACACTTGGGTGCTACTACTGTGGGCATTATTACTATTGTGTGACCATGCCCCTTTCTATTTGAGACCACCCCCCCTTTTTGACGCGGTGCGCGCAATACCTTTATTACATGGGCGCCGTGGTGAGGGGGGTGAGTTCCACCACCTCTCTAGGACCACTTTAAGCACTGCATATATTACATCTATAGTAAATTGCATTCACTTGTCAGAGTCTGTGTGTACAGGGTCCGCCCCCAACAGACTGAGTGCCAGACAACCTGAAAGGAGCTGTGATGAGAGGGGTAGGGGGGTCACCAGCCCCTGCTCTGCAGGTTGGGTGCCTCTGCCTCGGGCTGGGCTGATGTTATGTGGCCAGGTGGCCGGAGCTCATCACACTGGCCAGGGGATAAGCTGCACTGCTGCAGCTTCAACACAAAACTGTATGTACTGTGGCTGTGTTTTGTTTACAGGAGAGGGGAGCCTCGGGGAACATGCTACTCACCCACATTCAAAGCCAGATCCTCACAGACCTCCTCTCCGTGTATGGGAGCGGTGATTGGAGGAAAGGGGCATTGTCAGAATGATAGACAGCGGGGAGAGCCAGAGAGGGGCAGGGGCGTGCTCTGTATATAGGCTGAGGGGACAGCCCTGTCAATGAGGCAGAGTTAGAGCTGCCTCTGTTATGAGCCACGGCTGTGGCTCATTCCTGTTTTGCATTTTGGTTATGTATTTTATGTTATACTTCTGTTTATGTTCCCCGTGGGTGTCATGGGGTGTTCGGAGCTCACCCTTAAAGAGAGGGTACTGTTATGAACCACAGGTAGTGGTTCATTCCTATTTTATGTTTATAGTTGTCTTGCAGGCCAGGATTTCCCGTTGCTCTGGTTTAAGAATACTCTTGTTTGCTGCCGGTGGTGAGTCTGTGTAATTGCAGCTTGTTCCCTTGTGTTCAGCCTCACCTGTCTGTTGATTGCACCTCTCAGTTGTGCAGCAGGGCAGCTGCACGACATAATTAATTAAGACTCTCTGTTATATTCTGTCTCAGTGCAATTCACAGACGCTGGTGATATTTCCTAGGTTCCAGAGTTCTTGAGTTCTGAGCCAGTTCCTGAGCTCCTGTCTAGCAGTGTCTGTCTAACTGCTTCCAGTGTTGGTTCCTGTGTCGATTCCTGTGCCCTGCCGTGAAGTGTTCCTGTCCAGAAGTCCTGTGGCTTTGTCTGTGCCTAGTCGAGTTTCTGGCTTCTTGGTGTCCACCGGTCTGTCGTTTGGGATTCTGCCTGTCCTCCGGTTCTGAGAGTCTGTGTCGGCTACATTGGGGGTTCCTGTCGGTTTGCCAGTGTTTGTACCGGTTCCGTAAGTAGCGGCTTTGCCGCGTCCGTCGGCCTAGGCCGCAGTATTCTTTGGTTATATTTTGTTAGTGGTGTTTTGCAGAGGGTTCTGCTTATTCTGTCACCGCCGGTACACAACAGTATTGTGTCGGCGAGTGGACAGCATTTCCTTGGTTGTTCTTTTCCTTTGGCGGCGTGCCGCACATATATTTAGTTTTAGGGTAGTTAGTAGCCCCTAGCTTTCTGTTGTTTTAGTCAGAGGTCCCCTTGTTATTATCCTGTCTCGGTTCACGCCTTATCTCACGCTAAGACCTGGGAGCATCGGAGTTGGGCAGACATAATCCACCCTTCAAACGCGGCTGCCGTGGGCCCAAGAAACCATAGTCACTCAGGCGTGAACTGACCACACGGGTAAAACAACGGAGGTAGGGTGCTAGGGGCTATTTCCACACCACACCTTATTTCAGCGTCACGTTCTGGTGCTCAGGACTCACTACGCAACATCTCCCTTGTTCTGAGCACCAGGAACCTAACATTATCACCAGCCATACAACAAAAAAGAAATAAAGCTTTTTCTTTTTTGGCCCAGTCCAGTGTCTTGTTTAAAAATCCAGTCCTGTCTAGAATTCAGTGTGCAGAATCCAGTCCGGTGTTTAAAAATCCAGCCCAGTCTTGTCTTGTCTAGAATCTTGTCTAAGAATCTTGTCTTAGAATCTTGTCTTAGAATCATGTCTTAGAATCATGTCTAGAATCTTGTCTAAGAATCTTGTCTAAGAATCTTGTCTAGAATCTTGTCTTAGAATCGTGTCTTGTCTTGTCTAGTTTGAAATCCTCCTATGCAAGCCCTGCAAGCATCTCTCTCAGCCCTGAACTCTGCTTTCAGTGCTTTGAAACCTGAGCGGCTGGAAGTTTTGCAGCAATCCTTAAAGCAACTGCAAAACCTTCTGACCAAAATTTTGCTTATTTTGCCAGAAGTTGTTGAGAGTTCATCCTATAAAGAGACTCTTGCTCACAGTATGGTGACAAGTGAATCCTCAGGTTTAATTAAAGAGAAAAGGTTTAAAAGTTTTCTGCGGCCCAGGCTCTCAGAAGAGGAGCGTCTGCGTTGCAGAAACTTAGATTTATGCCTATATTGTGGGGGTTTAGGCCACTATCTGCAGATCTGTGAGTTGCGCAAGCCAAAGTGTGGCGACAAGTCCTGCCCTCTGGCCAAGTTTAGTCAAGATACAAGATCTACTCCTGTCTCTACTGTGGCAGAGGTACTTGTCACACAACCCACACTAAAAAGCACTCTGTCCTATAATTGGGGTCCTTGGGCTAGGGAGCCCCATTATAGATTCAGGAACCAAAGGAGAATGTTTCTCTCCTCTCTTGATTTTCCTGTTGAAGCAGAGTTGCAAGCCCCTGGAGCGGTGCCCGATGCCCGGGGTCCTGGAGTGGTGCCCGATGCCCAGGGTCCTGGAGTGGTGCCCGATGCCCAGGGTCCTGGAGTGGTGCCCGATGCCCAGGGTCCTGGAGTGGTGCCCGATGCCCAGGGTCCTGGAGTGGTGCCCGATGCCCAGGGTCCTGGAGTGGTGCCCGGTGCCCAGAGTCCTGGAGCGGTACCCGATGCCCAGAGTCCTGGAGCGGTACCCGATGCCCAGAGTCCTGGAGCGGTACCCGATGCCCAGAGTCCTGGAGCGGTACCCGATGCCCAGAGTCCTGGAGCGGTACCCGATGCCCAGAGTCCTGGAGCGGTACCCAATGCCCAGAGTCC
This sequence comes from Pseudophryne corroboree, assembly GCF_028390025.1. Taxonomy (NCBI): domain Eukaryota; kingdom Metazoa; phylum Chordata; class Amphibia; order Anura; family Myobatrachidae; genus Pseudophryne; species Pseudophryne corroboree. The sequence goes on along the minus strand of NC_086450.1, from coordinate 401,253,363 downwards.
TGGAGCGGTACCCGATGCTCTAGGTTATAGAGGGACATCGAATATTATAGCTCAGGTGTCAATACCAGAAGGGGTCTCAGAAGCTGTTACCCCAGGTAGAGACTTGAAAAGCGCAACTCCAGAGAAGGTGTCTAAAACCATAGTTCTAGAAGGGAACTCGAGAAGCAAAACCCCAGAAGGGATCTTTGAAGTAATATCCCCAAGTGGGGTCTCGAGAGACAAAGCCCCAAAGAAGGGTCTAGAAGTCGCTTCCCTAGGAAAGGACTCAAGAGGCATAGCGTTAGTGGAGGTTCTGAAGGTTATAGCTTCAGCAAACGTCCTGGAAGTCATAGTCCCGGGAGAAGTTTCGATAATTATCGACTCAGAGAGGGAGGCCGACGGCTCGGTCCCAGTGAGGGAGGCCGATGGCTCGGTCCCAGGGAATGAGGCCGACGGCTCGGTCCCAGTGAGGTAGGCCGACGGCCCGGTCCCAGTGAGGGAGGCCGACGGCCATGTCCAAAAGAATCCGAGGTTCTGGCCCCAGCGGGGTTCCCGGAGGCCACTGCCCCAGGTGAGGTTCCGAGGGCCACTGCCCCAGGTGGGGTTCCGAGGGTCACTGCCCCGGGTGGGGTTCAGAAAGTCACTGCCCCGGGTGGGGTTCAGAAAGTCACTGCCCCGTGTGGGGTTCAGAAGTCACTGCCCCGTGTGGGGTTCAGAAAGTCACTGCCCCGTGTGGGGTTCAGAAAGGCACTGCCCTGTGTGGGGTTCAGAAAGTCACTGCCCCGGGTGGGGTTCCGAGGGCCACTGCCCCGGGTGGGGTTCCGAGGGCCACTGCCCCAGGTGGGGTTCTGAAAGTCACTGCCCCAGGTGGGGTTCAGAAAGTCTCAGCCTCGAGTAAGGTCAATAGTGACCAGGTCCTAGCAAAGCACTCTAGTCAGTCAGATGGGAAGGAAGCAGATCCTGACTCTGTTGATATCTCAACTTCTATAATCTTTGATGGGGACTTAGTCCAATTTCTGGCGCTTTACAAACACTATTACACCATTTTGTTGTCTAGACCATTTCTGGGCATCACTTCAGAGAACCTTGTGCTCTATCTGATATATTCCTTTAGAGGAGAGCCTTTTGAGTGGGCGACCAGCCTAATGAAAGCTGAAGATCCCATTCTTCAGGATCCCCCGGCATTCAGTGATGCAGTTATTAAGAGATATGGTTCCAAAGAAATTGGTTCAGGTTCCTCTAGGTCACCCGTCTTATATGCTGAGAGTCCACCATATACTGTAAACTCGGCACAAAGATCACAGCCTATTACCATTGCTACTGGATGTGCTTTCCTGTCTTCTCCCTACAGGAAATCTTCTAATGTTTCGGTACCTAGGGGAATGGAACCAATCTATGGTCTGTTCTCAGATTCCGAAACTGATGAGGTTTCTTATATGCCGGGGCACTCTGGTAGGAGACGGAAGAAGCATCTGATTGCTCAACCTATTTGTTTTAAAGAATTTTTTGAGCCAGAGGTTTCTTCCTTTCCTGGTGTCGCCAAGCAAGCACAGGGTAAAAAGAAGAAAAATAAATATTATTGACTCTTGCCTTGATATAAAAAAATATATATACCGTATATACTCGAGTATAAGCCGACTTTTTCAGCACTTTTTTTTGTGCTGAAAAAGCCACCTCGGCTTATACTCGAGTCAGTGACAGGCAGAGGCAGAGCAGTGTGAAGGAGGGACACGGAGCGCACAGCGCACGGCTCTCCTGTGTCCCTCCTGCATCTCCGGCGGCAGCAGCGGCGGTTCTATTAAAGGAAGTACCCGTTCGTGACCTCTGATCATGAACCGGCACTTCCTTTAATAGACCCGCCGCGGCCGCCGAAGATGCAGGAGGGACACAGGAGAGGCGCGTGCTGTGCGCTTCGTGTCCCTCCAGAAGACAGCGCGGGATCGACGGAGGGGTAAGTAACAGCACTGTGGGGCATATCTGGCACTTGGGGAGGGAGCATATCTGGCAGCATAAGGGGGCATATGTGGCAGCAAGAGGGGACATATCTGGCAGCATGAGGGCACAACTGGCAGCATTGAGGGACATATGTGGCAGCATTGAGGGACATATGTGGCAGCATGAGGGCACAACTGGCAGCATGAGGGCACAACTGGCAGCATTGAGGGACATATGTGGCAGCATGAGGGGCTTATCTGGCAGCATGAGGGACATATGTGGCAGCGTGAGGGACATATGTGGCAGCATGAGGGACATATGTGGCAGCATGAGAGGCATATGTGGCAGCATGAGGGGCATATGTGGCAGCATGAGGGACATATGTGGCAGCATGAGGGCATATCTGGCACTGTGGGGCATATCTGGCAGCATGAGGGCATATCTGGCAGCATGAGGGGCATATGTGGCAGCATGAGGGACATATGTGGCAGCATGAGGGCATATCTGGCACTGTGGGGCATATTTGGCAGCATGAGGGCATATCTGGCACATCAGGCACTGTGGGCATATCTGGCAGTATGAGGGCATATCTGGCACTGTGGGGGCATATCTGGCAGTATGAGGGCATATCTGGCACTGTGGGGGCATATCTGGCAGTATGAGGGCATATCTGGCACTGAGGGCTGTGTACGGCTAGAGCTGCATTTCCCACCCTAGGCTTATACTCGAGTCAATAAGTTTTCCCAGGTTTTTGTGGTAGAATTAGGTGCCTCGGCTTATATTCGGGTCGACTTATACTCGAGTATATACGGTATATTTTTTTTTTCCTTGTCTTGTGTTCAGTGGCCACTGTCAAGGGGGGGGGGGGGCACTGTTACAAGCTGTTGCCACAGCTTGTTTCTGTTACTTGTCTTTGTCTGTTTATTCCAGTGTCAGGTTTATTAATGTATACCTTGTTTTGGATAACCTGAATTTTGGGGTCCTTTGACCCCTCCTCAAGGGGGGGGGCTAATGTTATGATCCACGGCTGTGGCTCATTCTTGTTTTGCATTTTGGTTATGTATTTTATGTTATACTTCTGTTTATGTTCCCCGTGGGTGTCATGGGGTGTTCGGAGCTCACCCTTAAAGAGAGGGTACTGTTATGAACCACAGGTAGTGGTTCATTCCTATTTTATGTTTATAGTTGTCTTGCAGGCCAGGATTTCCCGTTGCTCTGGTTTAAGAATACTCTTGTTTGCTGCTGGTGGTGAGTCTGTGTAATTGCAGCTTGTTCCCTTGTGTTCAGCCTCACCTGTCTGTTGATTGCACCTCTCAGTTGTGCAGCAGGGCAGCTGCACGACATAATTAATTAAGACTCTCTGTTATATTCTGTCTCAGTGCAATTCACAGACGCTGGTGATATTTCCTAGGTTCCAGAGTTCTTGAGTTCTGAGCCAGTTCCTGAGCTCCTGTCTAGCAGTGTCTGTCTAACTGCTTCCAGTGTTGGTTCCTGTGTCGATTCCTGTGCCCTGCCGTGAAGTGTTCCTGTCCAGAAGTCCTGTGGCTTTGTCTGTGCCTAGTCGAGTTTCTGGCTTCTTGGTGTCCACCGGTCTGTCGTTTGGGATTCTGCCTGTCCTCCGGTTCTGAGAGTCTGTGTCGGCTACATTGGGGGTTCCTGTCGGTTTGCCAGTGTTTGTACCGGTTCCGTAAGTAGCGGCTTTGCCGCGTCCGTCGGCCTAGGCCGCAGTATTCTTTGGTTATATTTTGTTAGTGGTGTTTTGCAGAGGGTTCTGCTTATTCTGTCACCGCCGGTACACAACAGTATTGTGTCGGCGAGTGGACAGCATTTCCTTGGTTGTTCTTTTCCTTTGGCGGCGTGCCGCACATATATTTAGTTTTAGGGTAGTTAGTAGCCCCTAGCTTTCTGTTGTTTTAGTCAGAGGTCCCCTTGTTATTATCCTGTCTCGGTTCACGCCTTATCTCACGCTAAGACCTGGGAGCATCGGAGTTGGGCAGACATAATCCACCCTTCAAACGCGGCTGCCGTGGGCCCAAGAAACCATAGTCACTCAGGCGTGAACTGACCACACGGGTAAAACAACGGAGGTAGGGTGCTAGGGGCTATTTCCACACCACACCTTATTTCAGCGTCACGTTCTGGTGCTCAGGACTCACTACGCAACATCTCCCTTGTTCTGAGCACCAGGAACCTAACATTATCACCAGCCATACAACAAAAAAGAAATAAAGCTTTTTCTTTTTTGGCCCAGTCCAGTGTCTTGTTTAAAAATCCAGTCCTGTCTAGAATTCAGTGTGCAGAATCCAGTCCGGTGTTTAAAAATCCAGCCCAGTCTTGTCTTGTCTAGAATCTTGTCTAAGAATCTTGTCTTAGAATCTTGTCTTAGAATCATGTCTTAGAATCATGTCTAGAATCTTGTCTAAGAATCTTGTCTAAGAATCTTGTCTAGAATCTTGTCTTAGAATCGTGTCTTGTCTTGTCTAGTTTGAAATCCTCCTATGCAAGCCCTGCAAGCATCTCTCTCAGCCCTGAACTCTGCTTTCAGTGCTTTGAAACCTGAGCGGCTGGAAGTTTTGCAGCAATCCTTAAAGCAACTGCAAAACCTTCTGACCAAAATTTTGCTTATTTTGCCAGAAGTTGTTGAGAGTTCATCCTATAAAGAGACTCTTGCTCACAGTATGGTGACAAGTGAATCCTCAGGTTTAATTAAAGAGAAAAGGTTTAAAAGTTTTCTGCGGCCCAGGCTCTCAGAAGAGGAGCGTCTGCGTTGCAGAAACTTAGATTTATGCCTATATTGTGGGGGTTTAGGCCACTATCTGCAGATCTGTGAGTTGCGCAAGCCAAAGTGTGGCGACAAGTCCTGCCCTCTGGCCAAGTTTAGTCAAGATACAAGATCTACTCCTGTCTCTACTGTGGCAGAGGTACTTGTCACACAACCCACACTAAAAAGCACTCTGTCCTATAATTGGGGTCCTTGGGCTAGGGAGCCCCATTATAGATTCAGGAACCAAAGGAGAATGTTTCTCTCCTCTCTTGATTTTCCTGTTGAAGCAGAGTTGCAAGCCCCTGGAGCGGTGCCCGATGCCCGGGGTCCTGGAGTGGTGCCCGATGCCCAGGGTCCTGGAGTGGTGCCCGATGCCCAGGGTCCTGGAGTGGTGCCCGATGCCCAGGGTCCTGGAGTGGTGCCCGATGCCCAGGGTCCTGGAGTGGTGCCCGATGCCCAGGGTCCTGGAGTGGTGCCCGGTGCCCAGAGTCCTGGAGCGGTACCCGATGCCCAGAGTCCTGGAGCGGTACCCGATGCCCAGAGTCCTGGAGCGGTACCCGATGCCCAGAGTCCTGGAGCGGTACCCGATGCCCAGAGTCCTGGAGCGGTACCCGATGCCCAGAGTCCTGGAGCGGTACCCAATGCCCAGAGTCCTGGAGCGGTACCCGATGCTCTAGGTTATAGAGGGACATCGAATATTATAGCTCAGGTGTCAATACCAGAAGGGGTCTCAGAAGCTGTTACCCCAGGTAGAGACTTGAAAAGCGCAACTCCAGAGAAGGTGTCTAAAACCATAGTTCTAGAAGGGAACTCGAGAAGCAAAACCCCAGAAGGGATCTTTGAAGTAATATCCCCAAGTGGGGTCTCGAGAGACAAAGCCCCAAAGAAGGGTCTAGAAGTCGCTTCCCTAGGAAAGGACTCAAGAGGCATAGCGTTAGTGGAGGTTCTGAAGGTTATAGCTTCAGCAAACGTCCTGGAAGTCATAGTCCCGGGAGAAGTTTCGATAATTATCGACTCAGAGAGGGAGGCCGACGGCTCGGTCCCAGTGAGGGAGGCCGATGGCTCGGTCCCAGGGAATGAGGCCGACGGCTCGGTCCCAGTGAGGTAGGCCGACGGCCCGGTCCCAGTGAGGGAGGCCGACGGCCATGTCCAAAAGAATCCGAGGTTCTGGCCCCAGCGGGGTTCCCGGAGGCCACTGCCCCAGGTGAGGTTCCGAGGGCCACTGCCCCAGGTGGGGTTCCGAGGGTCACTGCCCCGGGTGGGGTTCAGAAAGTCACTGCCCCGGGTGGGGTTCAGAAAGTCACTGCCCCGTGTGGGGTTCAGAAGTCACTGCCCCGTGTGGGGTTCAGAAAGTCACTGCCCCGTGTGGGGTTCAGAAAGGCACTGCCCTGTGTGGGGTTCAGAAAGTCACTGCCCCGGGTGGGGTTCCGAGGGCCACTGCCCCGGGTGGGGTTCCGAGGGCCACTGCCCCAGGTGGGGTTCTGAAAGTCACTGCCCCAGGTGGGGTTCAGAAAGTCTCAGCCTCGAGTAAGGTCAATAGTGACCAGGTCCTAGCAAAGCACTCTAGTCAGTCAGATGGGAAGGAAGCAGATCCTGACTCTGTTGATATCTCAACTTCTATAATCTTTGATGGGGACTTAGTCCAATTTCTGGCGCTTTACAAACACTATTACACCATTTTGTTGTCTAGACCATTTCTGGGCATCACTTCAGAGAACCTTGTGCTCTATCTGATATATTCCTTTAGAGGAGAGCCTTTTGAGTGGGCGACCAGCCTAATGAAAGCTGAAGATCCCATTCTTCAGGATCCCCCGGCATTCAGTGATGCAGTTATTAAGAGATATGGTTCCAAAGAAATTGGTTCAGGTTCCTCTAGGTCACCCGTCTTATATGCTGAGAGTCCACCATATACTGTAAACTCGGCACAAAGATCACAGCCTATTACCATTGCTACTGGATGTGCTTTCCTGTCTTCTCCCTACAGGAAATCTTCTAATGTTTCGGTACCTAGGGGAATGGAACCAATCTATGGTCTGTTCTCAGATTCCGAAACTGATGAGGTTTCTTATATGCCGGGGCACTCTGGTAGGAGACGGAAGAAGCATCTGATTGCTCAACCTATTTGTTTTAAAGAATTTTTTGAGCCAGAGGTTTCTTCCTTTCCTGGTGTCGCCAAGCAAGCACAGGGTAAAAAGAAGAAAAATAAATATTATTGACTCTTGCCTTGATATAAAAAAATATATATACCGTATATACTCGAGTATAAGCCGACTTTTTCAGCACTTTTTTTTGTGCTGAAAAAGCCACCTCGGCTTATACTCGAGTCAGTGACAGGCAGAGGCAGAGCAGTGTGAAGGAGGGACACGGAGCGCACAGCGCACGGCTCTCCTGTGTCCCTCCTGCATCTCCGGCGGCAGCAGCGGCGGTTCTATTAAAGGAAGTACCCGTTCGTGACCTCTGATCATGAACCGGCACTTCCTTTAATAGACCCGCCGCGGCCGCCGAAGATGCAGGAGGGACACAGGAGAGGCGCGTGCTGTGCGCTTCGTGTCCCTCCAGAAGACAGCGCGGGATCGACGGAGGGGTAAGTAACAGCACTGTGGGGCATATCTGGCACTTGGGGAGGGAGCATATCTGGCAGCATAAGGGGGCATATGTGGCAGCAAGAGGGGACATATCTGGCAGCATGAGGGCACAACTGGCAGCATTGAGGGACATATGTGGCAGCATTGAGGGACATATGTGGCAGCATGAGGGCACAACTGGCAGCATGAGGGCACAACTGGCAGCATTGAGGGACATATGTGGCAGCATGAGGGGCTTATCTGGCAGCATGAGGGACATATGTGGCAGCGTGAGGGACATATGTGGCAGCATGAGGGACATATGTGGCAGCATGAGAGGCATATGTGGCAGCATGAGGGGCATATGTGGCAGCATGAGGGACATATGTGGCAGCATGAGGGCATATCTGGCACTGTGGGGCATATCTGGCAGCATGAGGGCATATCTGGCAGCATGAGGGGCATATGTGGCAGCATGAGGGACATATGTGGCAGCATGAGGGCATATCTGGCACTGTGGGGCATATTTGGCAGCATGAGGGCATATCTGGCACATCAGGCACTGTGGGCATATCTGGCAGTATGAGGGCATATCTGGCACTGTGGGGGCATATCTGGCAGTATGAGGGCATATCTGGCACTGTGGGGGCATATCTGGCAGTATGAGGGCATATCTGGCACTGAGGGCTGTGTACGGCTAGAGCTGCATTTCCCACCCTAGGCTTATACTCGAGTCAATAAGTTTTCCCAGGTTTTTGTGGTAGAATTAGGTGCCTCGGCTTATATTCGGGTCGACTTATACTCGAGTATATACGGTATATTTTTTTTTTCCTTGTCTTGTGTTCAGTGGCCACTGTCAAGGGGGGGGGGGGGGCACTGTTACAAGCTGTTGCCACAGCTTGTTTCTGTTACTTGTCTTTGTCTGTTTATTCCAGTGTCAGGTTTATTAATGTATACCTTGTTTTGGATAACCTGAATTTTGGGGTCCTTTGACCCCTCCTCAAGGGGGGGGGCTAATGTTATGATCCACGGCTGTGGCTCATTCTTGTTTTGCATTTTGGTTATGTATTTTATGTTATACTTCTGTTTATGTTCCCCGTGGGTGTCATGGGGTGTTCGGAGCTCACCCTTAAAGAGAGGGTACTGTTATGAACCACAGGTAGTGGTTCATTCCTATTTTATGTTTATAGTTGTCTTGCAGGCCAGGATTTCCCGTTGCTCTGGTTTAAGAATACTCTTGTTTGCTGCTGGTGGTGAGTCTGTGTAATTGCAGCTTGTTCCCTTGTGTTCAGCCTCACCTGTCTGTTAATTGCACCTCTCAGTTGTGCAGCAGGGCAGCTGCACGACATAATTAATTAAGACTCTCTGTTATATTCTGGCTCAGTGCAATTCACAGACGCTGGTGATATTTCCTGGGTTCCAGAGTTCTTGAGTTCTGAGCTAGTCCCTGCCAGTTCCTGAGCTCCTGTCTAGCAGTGTCTGTCTAACTGCTTCCAGTGTTGGTTCCTGTATCGGTTCCTGTGTCCTGCCGTGAAGTGTTCCTGTCCAGAAGTCCTATGGCTTTGTCTGTGCCTAGTCGAGTTTCTGGCTTCTTGGTGTCCACCGGTCTGTCGTTTGGGATTCTGCCTGTCCTCCGGTTCTGAGAGACTGTGTCGGCTACATTGGGGGTTCCTGTCCGTTTGCCAGTGTTTGTACCGGTTCCGTGAGTAGTGGCTTTGCCGCGTCCGTCGGCCTAGGCCGCAGTATTCTGTGGTTATATTTTGTTACTGGTGTTTTGCAGAGGGTTCTGCTTATGCTGTCACCGCCGGTACACAACAGTATTGTGTCGGCGAGTGGACAGCATTTCCTTGGTTGTTCTTTTCCTTTGGCGGCGTGCCACACATATATTTAGTTTTAGGGTAGTTAGTAGCCCCTAGCTTTCTGTTTTAGTCAGAGGTCCCCTTGTTATTATCCTGTCTCGGTTCACGCCTTGTCTCACACTAAGACCTGGGGGCATCGGAGTTGGGCAGACATAATCCGCCCTTCAAACGCGGCTGCCGTGGGCCCAAGAAACCATAGTCACTCAGGCGTGAACTGACCACACGGGTAAAACAACGGAGGTAGGGTGCTAGGGGCTATTTCCACACCACACCTTATTTCAGCGTCACGTTCTGGTGCTCAGGACTCACTACGCAACATCTCCCTTGTTCTGAGCACCAGGAACCTAACAGCCTCTTCTCCTCGTTTTTTTGAATGGGCTTTTTCTGCCAGTGGCTTAGCCCCGCCGCCCGCCTCAGCCACTTTATTATTGACAGCCAGAGGCACTGCTCCCGCTGCCTCCCATCCACAGCTGCCTGCATTTACACAGCCTAAATGATGAGAATAATACAAAGAAGATTTATATGACACAGAATATGTGTTATAAATATCTTCTTTGGCAGTATGACAGGGGGGGCACTGCCTCCCCTGACTGCACGTCCCTGGTTCCTGAACATAACCATCAAATCCCGCAGCCTAAAACTAACCATCCAGGGGGCCCTAACTCTAGCCCCCCCCCCCCCCACACACACACAGTCCAAACCTAACCCCCCTGAACCGAAGCCTAACCCTATCCCTCCCCACGCAGTCTAAACCTAACCTTCCCCCCGCCTCCCCCCCAGCTTACCTCTCCAGAACCCGCCACTTGTTCATTCGGGATCCTTGGAGTTAGGATTCCAACGCTGAGCAGGTGATTCTCTTCGGGATGCCTGTGTCAGCATTCCAAATAGTGTCAGTATTTTGATTGCGGGGATCTGGACTGGATCCTCAGAGAGCAGCTACCAGGAAGAAGAGATAGGAGCCGTACCATGAAATGGTAAAATGTGAGCTTAGAAAGTGCAGTTCTGCCTCCTTCTTATTCTTTTATGCTTGTATATTTATTTACTATGAGATGTTTAACCTTTTCCTGACCACTTATATTATTTATATTAGTTTATATGTTTGATACAGCCTATACTAGAGACTATGGTTGGACATGCCTGGCCTATAGTGTTACTTTATGGAATACAATATTAATATGTATCAATATATATAATAATGTATCACACTATATATATATATATATATATATATATATATATATATAAAAAATCAATGAATAAAAAGATAAATGTGTACATTAATGGCTCCTGCACTTGCTACAATGTTCTGCAGAGTGGGACCAGGGCCGTTTCTTGGGGCAGGCGAGCAGTGCAACCGCACTGGGCGCCCGCCGCAGCACTAACTGTGGCTCCCTGCTTCCCCCTCCTATTTCTCCCTGAGTAACCCGCTCGGGGGGCGGAGTTTCACTGAATGACGCGGTTGCATCGTTACATCACGACGCAACCCCTTCACTCCGCGAAACTCCCCCCCCCCCCCCCCCCCCCCCCCCATGAGCGGAGTACAGAGGGGGATCCATGTTAGGAAGAGGGAAAGGCCGGCGCGAGGAGCGACTGGTGAGGCGGGCCAAAGAGCGGTAATCGCCTCTGTAAGTATTCTCTCTCTCTCTCAATGTGTAAAATGGGGACACCTGCCGTAATGTGTGAAATGGGGACTTTTGCCTGCCGTAGTGTGGGGATTTAATGTATCATGGGCATTGCTGTGTGTGGCATAATATGGTGCAGGGAGCATTACTGTGTGGGGCTTAATATGGTAGAATTTTTTTTTCCTGTGGTGGTCGTGATCTGTTGGAGCATGGTCAAAAACTGGATTGTGAGGTAGTCTTTTCAGACGAGGCCATGCCCATTTAAATGAGGCCACGCCCCATCAACCAATCAGCAGCTCTGTATAATTTTTTAGTATGCAAATTATAGATGTTACTTCAGTGCTGATTGGTTGCCATGGGCAACTTCTCAACTGGCTCACTTCTCCGCTCTTATCACTGCTTAGTTAATGGACACCCACAAGTGAGAATAGTCCTAAAGCGCCAGTATTCTGGCTGGCGGCATTGCCGGCTGTCGTGATTCCGACTTCAGTATCCTGACGCCGGGCTCCCAACAGGTGGCAAACACAGTCTAGTTTTGCCTGTTAGCCAACTAGCACAGTAACCTTTATACCCCTTTCACATCGCACTAAAAACCCGGTATCGACACGGCATATTGCCGTGTAGAAACGGGTCCGTGTGCGATGTGAAAGGTCCTTTGGTGAATTAGCGGGTCGCCTGACCCGGTAATTCAACCCGGTAAAAAAGAAGGGTTATTACCGGGTTGATTACCGGGTCAGGCGCAGTGCGAATGGGAGCCGTTCCGATGCGACACGGCTCCCATTCACAGCATAGGCAGAGGCGGCGCAGGAGATGAGCTCATCTCCTGGCGCTGCCTCCACCCCCGCCCCTGCTGCTGCTGCACCCTCCGCTGCTATGGCAACCGACCGGGTATATTGCGGGGTCGGAAAGCCAGCAACGGAGCGCAAATGCCGGATCCCACCCTGTAAGTACACGTTTCTCTTACCGGGTAGGATCCGGCATTTGTGATCTGAATGCAGCATTAGTGACACACAAACACATGTTATCATAGGTCTGCATACCCTCCAACTGTACCTTTTGGGCTGGTACAGTACCGTTGTTTTTTTTTATGGTCTGTACCGGCCAAAAAGGGCTTTGTACCGATTTTTTTACTCACTAAGGGGTCTATTAATCACCATCCGGATGACAGGTGATAAAATCGCCCAAACTCGCACAGCGATAATTGATTACATCGCAGGGATGTATCAGTTATTGCATGCAGGAACAGAGCTTGCGGTCAAGCTCTATCCCTATGATGCCTCTTCGAAGCATCATCGGGTATTTGTCGTAAAAATACCCCGATGTCCTGCTGCGCATGTGCCGCTACCGCCACCACCCCGGTCGACCCCCTCCCATCGCGACTACCCCCGCACGCTGCTGACCCCCCCCCCCCCCAAGCAGGGTAATATACTCACTTGTCCAGGGAGCCGGTCCGCGCTGCTTCAGGAGGCTGCCGGGCGCCGGGTCCTTCTCCTGCACTGTGACCCCCGGTGCTGTAAAGTGCGCTGCCGTTTTGCAGTGTCACTTTACTGCCCCGGGGTCACATTGCAGCATATGGGGGACCCGGCGACCGGCAGCGCTCACCGGAGCAGCGGACACCGGCTCCCTGGACAGGTGTTTTTTTTTATTTAACTTTTTTTTGTAACATTGTAATCAGCTTGTGTGTCCATCGGACACACATAGCTGATCGCTCTGCCGGGTCCCCGCTCAGCTTTCTCTGCCAGGGGCAGAGAAAGCTTGGCAAAAGGGTGCTTATCGCGGTGCTGCCCTGTGAACTCGCCTGTGAGTTGGCAAGATTATCACCGGGCACACTGCAGTATTTTTCACATTTTTTTTTTAGCAAATTTGGCCACATCACATTTCCCATTATACGTATGGGGAATGCGATGTGGGTTACTAAAAAAAAGTGAATTAAAGTGTTTGGAGCAGTTTTTCATGTAAACTGCTCCAAATGTCCTTTAATACATTTAGCATTTTCACATTATTTTAGTAAAAATAATGTTAATACATAGTCCCCTAAATCTCCATAGAAAGTATAGGAAAGGGGAGGTGGCCGCTCCCCCTTTACCCATGGCCACGCCCCTTTTCTCAAATTTGTACCGGTTTTCGAGGGTACAATGGCCCTTATTCCGAGTTGATCACTTGCTAGCTACTTTTAGCAGCCGTGCAAACGCATAGTCGCCGCCCACGGGGGAGCGTATTTTCGCTTTGCAAGTGTACGAATGCCTTTGCAGCCGAGCTCTGCAAAAACATTTTGTGCAGTTTCAGAATAGGTCTGGACTTACTCAGCCCTTGCGATCACTTCAGCCTTTTCGTGTCCGGAATTGACGTCAGACACCCGGCCTGCAAACGCTTGGGCACGCCTGTGTTTTTCCAACCACTCCCAGAAAATGGTCAGTTGACACCCACAAACGCCCTCTTCCTGTCAATCTCCTTGCGATCGGCTGTGCGAATGGATTCTTCGTTAAATCTATCGCTTAGCAACGAACCGCTTTGTACCCGTGTGACGTGCCTGCGCATTGCGGTGCATACGCATGCGCAGTTGTGCCATTTTTTTACCTGATCGCTGCGCTGCGAAAATCGGCAGCGAGCTATCAACTCGAAATGACCCCCAATGTTGGAGGGTACGGATCTGGTCTATGGGGTATGAGAGAGACTATATTTTATTTAAAGGTGGACAGGCAATGGGCTCTTTTTATTAATGTTCTTGATTTGTCTTCTACAACACAGCTAGCTGCAAAAGGTATGAGTTACCTGTAAATAATGTATTTTGCCTTGCGTATTGACAGTAAACAGCTGAAAAACTGTTGAAACTATAGTACCATGGCGTGCTCTCTGTGAGCGAGATGAGGAGGAGATTAAATATGGCCAGTTTCTGTCTCACAGCTACTTTACTCTATGGAAATACTTGCACATGGAAACCTAAAACGTTAATTTTTCCTGACAATTTAAACCAATGCATTTCCACCAGCTTTGGTTAGCACTAAACGCTTTCACATTGTGTTTAGGGGCGTGTGAATTGATACACTATGTCATCTGATCAGACAAGGGAGATCGCTGCTTGTATATCTGCCTCCTTCTACACAGACGGCTCATTGCTTTAACGCTTTTCCTGGGCTGATATAATGGAAGGTGACACACTGCCGTCTGCGAGTTTTATCTCTTCCAGTAAATCCAACAGCATGAAGCTGAGGCCTAGTAGAAAGGCCTCAGTCTGATTGTGTATTTGACCTGTGATCTTCTTGCTAGTTCACTTCCATTATCCCTACCAATGTGTTGCTGCATTGATGTTATTCTCTGTGAAGAGAATGGCTTTGTAGCTCAGAAACCAGATGGAGTTAGAGATTCTCCTGCTATAATTGTCAGATCACAGAGTCCTCCGAACATTCACTTCACTGAGAATCAAGCACTAACTAACATCAATTCAATTCTAGTCCCTTCAAGATGACATTGCAGAGCTTGGGTTGCATGGTGATGTGAGTGTGTATTACTATTGTAGAGTACTACACTAATACAGAAGCTATGTCAATATGTTTCAAACAGTATATGATAAAGTAGTAGAAGCCATTAACATTACACACAGCATACTTACCGATATTCTGGCTGCTCTCTGCGGGAGAGAGCAGCCAGGTCGGCTCAGCGGGCGGGCAGGGGAGGCTGTGCTGTAAAGGAGGGGGTGACCGGAGGCGGGACAGGGGCGGAGCAAGGGCGGGATGGGGGCGGAGCAATGGCGGGTCACAGTGACGCCTCCTTTAAGCCACGGCCCCCGCTCTGTAATGCCGCGATCACCGGCATTACACTGCAGGGGGCGTAGCTATGATGACGCGATTCAGCAAGAATCGCGTCATCGACTGCCCGGACCGCCCACTTTACACACTAAGTGGGCGGACGGGCAGGGGGGACCCCGCAAATCGGGAGACTTGCCTGCTCTTCCGGGGGGCAGGGAGGGTCACCCGATTTTCGGGAGCCTCCCGGCCATTCCGGGAGAGTAGGCAAGTATGACACAAAGCCACAAAGAGTGTATGGCTAGACTTACAGCAATATACATTTTCATATTGTGCATACACAAAGTAATGCATGTGCATTAGTTCCTATACAGATTGTAAGCTCTCACGAGTAGGGCCCTCTTCTCTCATGTGCTTATCCTTTTCTTACTTTAATAATCCTCAACTGCCCAAATCAAGCAGTTTTTTGGCCACCTGGAACTTCTCTGTCATTTACTGGTGTAGTTATGCTTAGTTACCCTGTACTTGTCCTAAATTGTCATCAACTGTAAGTCACTGGGGTAAATTTACTAAGATTCGTAATTTCCGAAAAAAGGTCAAAGTTCAATCACGAATGACATCGACAGTGTAAAACTGCAACTTTTTGAATTGATTACGATGGATTTACTAAGCTGTCGTATTCGGGTTTTTCTTTTGTTCCGATGTCGATGTCATTCGTGGTTTTTTACCTATTTTTACGGCAGTGATTAGCAAAACACTGCCGACTTTTTTTACAATCAATCTCGGCCGGATCTGTGTGATCCGTGCTGGGGTTTATTTATTTTTATTTTTTTAATTAAACACTGTAAAATAATAAAAAAAAATGCGTGGGGTCCCCCCTCCTAAGCATAACCAGCCTCGGGCTCTTTGAGCCGATCCTGGTTGCAAAAATATGGGGAAAAAAATGACAGGGGTTCCCCCATATTTAAGCAACCAGCATCGGGCTCTGCGCCTGGTCCTGGTCCCAAAAATACGGGGGACAAAAAGAGTAGGGGTCCCCCGTATTTTTAAAACCAGCACCGGGCTCCACTAGCTGGACAGATAATGCCACAGCCGGGGGTCACTTTTATATAGTGCCCTGCGGCCGTGGCATAAAAAATCCAACTAGTCACCCCTGGCCGGGGTACCCTGGGGGAGTGGGGACCCCTTCAATCAAGGGGTCCCCCCCCCCAGCCACCCAAGGGCCAGGGGTGAAGCCCGAGGCTGTCCCCCCCCCATCCAATGGGCTGCGGATGGGGAGGCTGATAGCCTTTGTTGTAAAAGAAAAGATATTGTTTTTAGTAGCAGTACTACAAGGCCCAGCAAGCCTCCCCCGCATGCTGGTACTTGGAGAACCACAAGTACCAGCATGCGACGGAAAAACGGGCCCGCTGGTACCTGTAGTACTACTACTAAAAAAATACCCAAAAAAAGACAAGACACACACACCGTGAAAGTATAATTTTATTACATACATACACACATACATACATACTTACCTTAAGTTCCCACGCAGGTCGGTCCTCTTCTCCAGTAGAATCCAAGGGGTACCTGTTGAAGAAATTATACTCACGAGATCCAGGGGTCCAGGCTCCTCGGGAAATCCAGGGGTAATCCACGTACTTGACAAAAAAAACAAAACGGTGTCCCGAGCCACGAACTGAAAGGGGACCCATGTTTGCACATGGGTCACCTTTCCACGAATGCCAGAAAGCCACTCTGACTTCTGTCTAAGTGGGTTTCTTCAGCCAATCAGGGAGCGCCACGTTGTAGCACTCTCCTGATCAGCTGTGTGGTCCTGTCCTCACTGACAGGCAGCACACGGCAGTGTTACAATGTAGCGCCTATGCGCTACATTGTAACCAATGATGGGAACTTTCTGCTCAGCGGTGACGTCACTTTAGGTCAACCGCAGGGCAGAAAGTTCCCAACATTGGTTACAATGTAGCGCATAGGCGCTACATTGTAACACTGCCGTGTGCTGCCTGTCAGTGAGGACAGGACCACACAGCTGATCAGGAGAGTGCTACAACGTGGCGCTCCCTGATTGGCTGAAGAAACCCACTTAGCCAGAAGGCAAAGTGGGTTTCTTGCATTCGGGGAAAGGTGACCCATGTGCAAACATGGGTCCCCTTTCAGTTCGTGGTCGGAACACCGTTTTTTTATTTTTGGCAAGTACGTGGATTAACCCTGGATTTGCCGAGGAGCCTGGACCCCTGGATCTCGTGAGTATAATTTATTCAACAGGTACCCTTGGATTCTACTGGACAAGAGGACCGACCTGCGTGGGGCCATAGGTAAGTATGTATGTATGTGTGTATGTAAGTAATAAAATTATACTTTCACGTTGTGTGTGTCTTGTCTTTTTTTGGGTATTTTTTTAGTGGTAGTACTACAGGTACCAGCGGGCCCGTTTTTCCGCCGCATGCTGGTACTTGTGGTTCTCCAAGTACCAGCATGCGGGGGAGGCTTGCTGGGACTTGTAGTACTGCTACTAAAAACAATATCTTTTATTTTACAACAAAGGCTATCAGCCCTCCCATCCGCAGCCCATTGGATGGGGGGGGACAGCCTCGGGCTTCACCCCTGGCCCTTGGGTGGCTGGGGGGGGGGACCCCTTGATTGAAGGGGTCCCCACTCCCCCAGGGTACCCCGGCCAGGGGTGACTAGTTGGATTTTTGATGCCACGGCCGCAGGGCGCTGTGTAAAAGTGACCCCCGGCTGTGGCATTATCTGTCCAGCTAGTGGAGCCCGGTGCTGGTTTTAAAAATACGGGGGACCCCTACTCTTTTTGTCCCCCGTATTTTTGGGACCAGGACCAGGCGCAGAGCCCGATGCTGGTTGCTTAAATATGGGGGAACCCCTGTCATTTTTTTTCCCATATTTCTGCAACCAGGATCGGCTCAAAGAGCCCGAGGCTGGTTATGCTTAGGAGGGGGGACCCCACGCAATTTTTTATAGCAAAAATAAGCACTTTCCCACCCCTTCCCACTGATATACATGCACGGATCTCATGGATCCCTGCATGCATCTCAAATCACGGATAAAAAAAGCAGGTCTGTTTTTTTTTAGGACTTTTTTACGAGTTGTAATTTTTCACGGCAGTGTTTTGTGTTTTTTTGCTTTGCACTTCTTAGTAAATGACCGAGATTCATACTTAAACAGCCGCGTTTTGACCGATGGTGTATTCATTCGTAATTTTTTACCTAAACTAGCAAAAAATTACGAATGCCCTCATCACTGCCGTGATTAGTGTTTAGTAAATGACCGAGATTTACCGAGATGACACTTTGATGAAAAAACGGCATCTCGGTCAAAATCGGGAGCTTAGTAAATATACCCCACTGTTTTCCTGTTTTGATTATGTGCATATGTACTCTGTAATTGGGCGCTGCGGAACCCTTGTGGCGCCATATAAATAAAGGATAATAATAATAATAATAATAATAATACAGATTCAAAGGCAGATGTATTAAGCAGTAAAAAAAATAGTGGAGAAGTTTCCCATGGCAACCAATCAGCATTGAAGTAACATTTATAATTTGCATGCTATAAAATTATACAGAGCAGCTGATTGGTTGCCATGGGCAACTTCTCCACTGGCTCACTTCTCTACTCTATTCACTGCTTAGTACATCTCCCCCTTAGTGTAATATGCAATGGGCTGATCTGGATAACAGGCCATAATGTGATGCCTGGTCTCAGCTAACCTGCTTGTGTGACATGAGGCCCCACCCCTGACCAGCAGCTCCAAGAGGGTGTTTTGAGTCTCCCTGTGCAGCTGCCAGCACCTCTTTACGATGTCAGGAAAGAGATTTAAAAATAAAATGAATGGTACGTTGCCACTCCCTCCCAGATATTGCCATATTCCCCAGTACCCAAGCTCTTGGTGGTCCTTCCCCTTCCCTCTTATTATGATGCTGCTGGGTCCTACTGCTTAGTCATTGTGACTGCTCCAGATCATGGCAGGCAGTGGACAGGAGAGGCAGTGTCCGGCAAGACATGGGCAGGGGATGCTTGTGGGGGATGGGAACAAGAATCTGCAGCTCTGCTGAGGGGACAAATGCATGGTGATTCTTTTCAATATATTTTATGGGGTTGACGTGGCCACACCACCCAGAGTTGGCTAGGCCCCCTCTTGTACCCTGGCCTATATTCACTCTTGACTGCTCTGATTATAACAGAGGTAGGCCCGTACCCAGATGCATATACTGTACAGCTATCAAGTGTCGTACCTACTGTAGGTGTGATAAGGCCCAAAGATGATAATTGGCACCACTAAAGAGTCACTTCTGATTGGATGTTTGCAGATTCATCTCACTTGCTGAGAGTACTGTACTTCATTTATTAGTGTGGACTCTATAGTATACCAATTTGCAGCATTACTTTATATATCCATGTTGGCTATGACGGAAAAGGATTTTTAAAGGAGAAAATGACAGATTGTTTTATTTGATTTCATTTCTGCTAATGAGACTGAATTTACATTATATATTTGTAATTATATTTTATATGGTAAGTGCGACTTATACTGTATTTATTAAGAGCATTATCTAGACACTATTTGCTCTTGGGTACAAGACATTTCATTCGAGTATTATTTTGTGTAAAAATAGGGTAATGTTACCCTTGCATATACTTCTAACAGTAGTCCTGATTCAGATCCCGATGCAAGAGGAAAAATCACGCAAAGTACCGATGTCTGGTACTTTGTGCATGTACCGGACACCTACTGTGCATATGCAGCATGGGTCCTGCGTTGTTGGGCGTAGTACCGCTGCAGACGTCAAGTGGTTGACAGTCTGCAGCCGCTTGGGTGCAGTGACGGCAGCCGTTTCACAAAACAGAGGCGTGTCATCTCCGTTTTGTGGCAGTGCCAAGACCTGGATCTCCATCTTCTGACAGAGATTTCTGGGCCTCTTGGACGGAGGTGCAGGAGCTACTGTAGCCTGCGTAACCTCAGAGTAACTCTACCTGCCGATGGTATCACAAGTGATCCAATGCTGCATCCTCGCATGCATGAGGTCGTCTACTTATACCAGATTTCTCCTGCTACATTACCATATCTGTGCATCGCTGCTGTTTCCAAGTAAGTGACGCTCACTCCGTCCATATCTGCTTCAGGCCCACTGTGAAGGCACATCTCTGTGCTTCATTTGCGGCTCCTGATGGGAGCCTGGTGCATACTGTAGGCTAGTATTGTACAGCTGGAAGTATCATAATGTGCGTCTAATTAAGTGTTAATGCAATTTTTCATGTATGCATCTTTTACTGTTAACATTCGAGGAGATGATGCGTCAAAGTCTACATTAGACCCTAAATGTGTAGCATAGATTACTGAACAGGTATTGGATCTAGCACGAAAATGTTATAATAGTGAGCCTGATTCAGATATGTATGCTACCACCACTGGTGCGAATGTGTATACAGCGACTATGCAACAATAGTCAAATGCCGCAGCTACCTGTATTTGTGTTAATACGCCGCTCCCCCCCCCCCCCCCCTCCCCAACGGCTGTGAGTCCCAGAGATTGCATAAAAAGATAAAGTGTTGGTCACAGATCAGTTGATTATCGAGGTTTTGAATAGCCCTATGACTGCGCATCATGGCCTCAGGAAGTGAGATGCTGAAGACATTGCACATGTGCGCGGGTTCGCAGCTGCAGGCTGTGTATTTGCCGTTACTCTCCATAACCGACCCCAAACGATCGCCAGTGTTAGACCATCGCGGCACAAGTGCAAATTGGACGTATGAGCAGTCAGCGATAATCACTCCACTGCATATAAATCTCTTTGCGTATATCCAAGTGGAAAGGTAGAAAATGGTTCCCGTATAGTACCGGAGCCAAAGAGAAAAAAGAAAGACTATATGTCTCTTCTGGGGCACACTTGTGTTGAAAGTTGTGAAAAATGTAAGGTTTAAAATGTAAATTTTATTATAGACCCTCTTAAAATAATGGCTATGAGGCAAAAAGAGAAATAACAACAAAATAAATTACATTTATCAATCCATCGAAATAAACATCAATTGATGTAATTGTTACAAATCTGGCATAGTAGCTCAGTGAGCGAAAATATATATGTGTCTCCAATATTGACAAATAATCTCTTCTTCCGAATTGAGAACAATATAGACTATGATGAAGATGTCACAGGAAGAGAGAGAAAATGTAAAATATAATATATACCGGGCTCCACCAAAAATGCTGGTTAAGTATGGATTAGAAAAGATATAAAGGTGATACTTGGTTCTAGGTTCTATGTCCTTGGTTTGGATAAAAATACCTGCAGTACCTGGTATTCTCTGCTGGTCTCCCACCCAGGTACTGACCTGGCCCACAGTGCTTGGCTTCCAAGATCAGATGAGGTTGGGCATACTCAGTGTGGTTTGACCGCAGGTAGATATATCACAGCTGATGGGACTGGGAACCATGTGTTATAGGATCTGAGATAAATCCCAGCTTTCCTGTGGGATTGCTGGGTGCTCATAAATCAAAATACCTGTGGTACCTGGTATTCGCTGATGGTCTCCCAACCAGGTACTGACCCGGCCCACAGTGCCTGGTTTCCAAAATCAGGCGAAATTATACACACTTGGTGTGGTTTGACCGTAGGTGGATAAATCACACCCAATGGCTGCTGAAAAACATGTGGGAAACAGGTACACTGAGTACCATATGGGTCTGATATGAGGTATCTGTAACAACTCCCCAAATTTTATGGGGTGTGCTGGGTGGATGGTAGTGTAATACTGCTGCAAAAAGGTTTAGTGATAGAGAATCAGGTCTGATGTTAGACACCACTTCTGCTTTTTAATCATCTGCCTGGGCATCGAATGAAAAAATTAGAGGGTGGTGAAAAACGACACTGAGACAGAAGAAAGATAGAGGAACTCTTCTACTGTCCTGTTTTATAACACAATGGTGCTCTGTTTACATAAAGCCTTGCAGAACCACAGGAATGTTTGAACAGGATGAGAGGGAGTTCCAGAAATCCCATATCAATGGGAATATTTTGAAGATTTACTGTTAGTATATAGAGAAAATAGATAATAATTGGTGATAAATCACATGTTTTGCTCTACAAATGCTGGGTACAGTCAGCAAACACAAAAATCTTTCTGAGTTTGCAGTGTATCAGTTGTCAAAAACGAGAAGATACTTGTATCTGTGGGAAAGGTAATTAAATATATATAGACAAATATATTGTGCATGTACAGAAACCAAAATGGGGACTGAACCTATCAGGAACCATATGTGGATCATTAGTAGATGAGGAAGCTTCAATTAGAAGCGAAACGCGTCAGAGAAAGTGCCCTTTATGTGACCCAGTGGACATTGCTTATAGGTCCACATTAATGTGCAGTGCTGCCCGAGATTGACAAGCGGGAGACGGGAGGACGCTATATGCGGCGGCTTGAAGACGGGAGCAGAATCAGCTGTTCAGCGCCTGCGGTGCGCAGAGCTCCGGGAGCCGGACTAACTTCTCTCTCTCAAAGGGATCAAAGGTGTGTGCACGGGAGCCAGACACAGTGGGAGACGGAGGACGCCACTT
Organism: Pseudophryne corroboree; assembly: GCF_028390025.1. Taxonomy (NCBI): domain Eukaryota; kingdom Metazoa; phylum Chordata; class Amphibia; order Anura; family Myobatrachidae; genus Pseudophryne; species Pseudophryne corroboree. The sequence goes on along the minus strand of NC_086450.1, from coordinate 401,231,326 downwards.
GTGGATATTGGAAGACGGGAGCTTTCTTCTACAGGTGCTTGCGGTTCACCAAGCCCCGGGTGATATATCAAATTCCTCCATGTTTTCTGGATATCTTTTACATATGTAAAGAACCATTCGTTTATGTGAGCAATTGGTCAAGTCCATTCATTGGTGTATACATAAACAAAGGCTCCACATATATATCTATCACACCACATGATATTTAATCATGAAATATTTATGAGCACATCTGATGGGACTGTCCTATTTGGGAACAAAAACAAGGACATTGTCAATTATATGAGTATTGAATTAGCTCTCTGTGGTCACTATTAGCTATATGATCCACCTCTTATGCTCAATTAGTAGTTTTAGTATTTAGCTTTTGATTTAGTTTTATTTGTATGCGCATACTAATCAATTCAATTTTTGATGAATTTTCTGTGTATTTTATACATGATTAATTTTATAGATATTAAAATTATCTTACAATTATTCTATTGAGTGTTTTCATGTCCTGTTGCCTCTAAATAAGTTTAATAGCGCAAGGGGTTATATAGTTTGTTTTGGATCATTAGTATGCATTAATTAATAATATATCCTGGACATTGATGCGGCTCTTGGTAAGTGTGGTATATTTCCATGTTGCCGTTTAACCCTGGTTTGTGCTGAAAAAGTGCTTTACTGTTTACTGCATGAAAAAAATCCCACAAATGTAGCAAAAAACAGATTACCAGGGAGAGCGGGTCCGACGAGAGGTCAGAGAAAAACATACGACCTACTAATAGGTGGAGGGGTAAGATACCCCCCTGGGTCGCTGGATGCCGCTCCTATGTGTACCAAGTGATCTTGTGCAGACACAACCAACCTTTCTTGCGTATAGCAATACCCATATCCTCATCCTGGTGTACTTCAACAGTGACATCTTCAATTTGACTATCAAGAACTGGACTGCGGGTGCTCCTTCCAGCACTTGCTGGAAGGCGCCACCTCTCCCCGTCCAGTGTTGGGAAGGTCAGGCATCGCAACTGACACAATTGGACTCTCCTTGGGGATTTGTGATTTAGAAGAATGCACAGTTCTTTGCTGTGCTTTTGCCAGCTTAAGTCTTTTCATTTTTCTAGCGGGAGGATGAGTGCTTCCATCCTCATGTGAAGCTGAACCACTAGCCATGAACATAAGCCAGGGCCTCAGCCATTCCTTGCCACTCCGTGTCGTAAATGGCATATTGGCAAGTTTACGCTTCTCCTCAGACGCTTTTAATTTAGATTTTTTGTCATTTTACTGAACTTTTGTTTTTTGGATTATACATGCTCTCTACTATGACATTGGGCATCGGCCTTGGCAGATGACGTTGATGGCATTTCATCATCTCGGCCATGACTAGTGGCAGCAGCTTCAGCACGAGGTGGAAGTGGATCTTGATCTTTCCCTATTTTACCCTCCACATTTTTGTTCTCCATCTTTTAATGTGTGGAATTATATGCCAGTAATATATCAATAGCAATGGCCTACTGTACCGTACTGCTATATATATATATATATATATATATATATATATATATATATAGAAGCTTTGGATGGACCGGCACTCACCCGGAAGTGCCGGAATAAATGATGCAGACGCCTGGTTCAAACAGCAGCGGCACTCGTGGGATTTGTAGTCAAAATAAACGTGTATTTCACATCAAATAGCCGACGTTTCGGGGCACACACGCCCCTTTGTCAAGGTGAGTAACATGGTTATTTATTTTGACTACAAATCCCACGAGTGCCGCTGCTGTTTGAACCAGGCGTCTATATATATCTCCTATATAATAGCCCAGATCTGTGATTTTGTGATTCATTTGCTAACGCTGGGCGGAGTCACAGCAGTGGGCGGAGTTAGTCAAATGAGTCACAGATCTGGCCAAATCTATAGGACACTAGGAGCAGCTGCAGAAGCAGATAGTACGGACATGGCACAGGCAGGGGTGCATACCTCCCAGCTTCTTCAGGAGCAGGAGACACACACACACACACACACACACACACACACACACACACACACACACACACACACACACACACACACACACACACACACACACACACACACACACACACACACCGAAAAGGGGGCGTGGCTTCACGGGAGGGCCCCGTTTTCATCAGTGAGAGGGCATGCCCAGCGCTCTGTGAGCTGCTGGCATGCACCCAGGGGCTGATTATGAGTCCGGGGGGCACATGGTACTTGAGAAAGGGGAGCCCTATCTCATTGCTGTGCCTGCTGTGGGTTGGGGGCGTGGCCTAATCGCGGGACGCGAGGCCACGCCCCCTTATGCAAATTCCGGGATTTTTTTATTTTATTTTTTATATGGGATTTTGGCCCCTCAGCTAGGGGCAAATAAATACAGAGGAGGTGGTCGCTCCCCCCTACACACCCGCACAGGCAGAAGAAAGCAGGGAGACTGCTGCCTCCCTGCAACACCACAGACCTGCCAATACGCAGCAGCGTGTGCCGACTGTAGCACAATGTTGTTGCTGGCAGGGCGGGGAGCTTCTGAGCTGGGACAGAGCTACTCCAGCCGGGGGGCCCCCTAAAACTGTGGGGCCAACGGTACGTACCGCCTGCCCCCCCCTTAATCCGGCTCTGCTGCTGGAACCCCCCCCTTAATCCGTACCCCCTGATGCCCCCTCTCCCTCTGTCTCCACTATTCACCGCTGCTCTGCTAAGCAGAACAGTGAGTACAGGAGCTTTCCAACTGCCCCCCCCCCCCCCACCGTGGGACACTGCGACCCGCGGGTGGGACAGCGGGACAGACCCCAAAAAATGGGACTGTCCCGCGAAAATTGGGACATTTGGGAGGTATGGGGGTGTGTGAGGGGGTATGCCATACTTGACCCCCACATCAGCATACTCAGCAGGGTCTCTCTGGCGCGGAGGAGCGTCACTTTCTGGTACACTCCACGCTTCTTAGCTGTAGTTTTGTGGGTCACCAGCCGCTGTGCACTTTCCGTACTGCCTCTGTTATCTCCAGCCCCGGCAACCCCACCGCTAGCTGCAGCGCTGCCACCCGCAGTGAGGTGCGCCCAGCTCCTTCACACACTTTAGCCGGCGGGTAGCGCTGCAGAAGTCCGCGCTGCTTACAGGCTCTGACCCCCTCCTCCCTCCAGCAGCAGTGTCTCCTGGGAGCTAACCAGTCACTCCCAGTCTCCCCTTACCACAGTGCCTGGCAGCTGCGCGAGGTCTGCGGTGTGTGACTGAGGAGGGGGGGAGTGATGCGGACGGGCAGAGGAAGCAGGACTACAGCCTAAGAGAGTCAGCCATGCCAAGTCTCCACCAGCAGCAGATCCCAACAGGTTGGAGTGGAACAGCAGCAGTGACTCCGGTAACACACATCTGTCTGTCACCACTGTTCTGTCCCTAATACCAATCTCTCCCATGCCCTGTGTTCTGTCATGTCCCTGTCACCCCTGGCCTTGACCTGCCACCCTTATCCTGGCCCTTTCACCCTTATCCTGGCCCTGTCACCCTTATGCTGGCCCTGCTACCCCTATCCTGGCCCTGTCACCCCTGTGCTTGCCCTGTCAACCCTATACTGGCCCTGACACCCCTGTCCTGGTCCTGCCACCCCTACACTGACCCTGTCACCCCTATCCTGTCCCTGTCATTTCTTTCCTGGCCCCGTCGCCCGTGTCCTGGCCCCGTCACCCCTGTCCTGGCCCCGTCACCCCTGTTCTGACCCTGTCACCCCTGTTCTGACCCTGTCACCCCTGTCCTGGCCCAGTCAACCCTGTTCTGACCCTGTCACCCCTGTCCTGGCCCTGTTACTGCATACCCTCCAACTACCTTTTTGGCAGGTACAGTACCCGCAGCACCTCCAGACCTCTCCCCAATGCACCACACCTCCGCACCTTCCCCTCCACCACATGCGGCACTCCACCCCTCCCCCACATGCTGTGCCTCCAGACCCCCTACACCACCCGCGGATCCCACTCCTCCGCCCCTTCACCACCCCCAGCAATCTCCAGGCCCCCTCCACCATTCACCCCCCTTATATGTCTCCCCCACACCTGCCCCCCTCCACCCGCAGCATCTGCAGACACCCTCCTCCATCCGCGGTCCCCCCCCACCCACCCCTCCCCCACCAATGGCACCCCCGCACCTGCCCCTCCACCACCTGCAGCACCTCCGTACCTCCTTCCCCATCCGCCGCAACACCCGTACCTGCCCCTCCCCTACCCATGGCGCCTGCGGACCCATACCCCACCAGCGGCACTCCCGCCCCTTCCCATCCCACAGCACCTCCGGAACCCTTCACCCATCTGCAACATCCCCACACCTGCCCCTCCCCCACCCTTGGCACCCCTGCCCCTCCCCCACCTGCAGTGCCTCCGGACCCCTCCCCCATCTGCATCCCCCACTCCTCTGCCCCTCCCCCACCCGCAGCACCTCCCAACCCTTCCCCATCCGGGCCCCACCCCCACTTCCGCCCCCCCTCCATCCGCAGCATCTACAGACACCATCCGCAGTACCCCCCGCACCCGCTACATTCTGTACATTGTGGCCTGCAGGTGCTGTTCACGCCATCGCAAGGGGCTGCGCCTCCTTCACCATCGCACACCCTTTCATTGTGCAATATTTAACCACTAACAAAGGAATGCAGGTGATACTCCATATAACACAAATATTGAACCCCAGAAAGGCATGCAAGGGTTAAGGGGGCGTAGCCCCTTGCGACGGTGTGAAGAGCGCCCGTAGGGCGCGATGAAGCACCTAGTATATATATATATATATATATATACTGGTGGTCAGCAAAATTCTGCACTGTCCTCCTACTACATACTGCGCACAACTACAATGCAGCACAGATATGGATAGTATACTTGACGACACAGAGGTAGAGCAATGGGCTACTGTACCGTACTGCTATATATATACTGGTGGTCAGCAAAATTCTGCACTTTCCTCCTACTATATACTGCGCACAACTACAATGCTGCACAGATATGGATAGTATACTTGACGACACAGAGGTAGAGCAATGGACTAC